>NC_047112.1:10760657-11360657 GCF_902500255.1 Thalassophryne amazonica
CTCAGACTGATGAGTGTCGGCAGTTTCGCTGAGCACCGGAGGGCTGATGTTCTCCTCCCCCCTTTTTAGATGAGTCCTGTTCTGACAGCAAGAGCAGCAGGAAGACGAACGGAATAAAAGCTGACAGATCAGCACTCTCAACACATCCTGTCAGACTCGTCCTCTTTCACCCTGATCCCACATCCAGAACGTCTTGTTCTCTTTTCATTCCTCCTCTCTCATTTGTTTCATTTCTGGCTGCTCAGGTGCTGTGAAGACTCCCCCTTTCAGTGCGTCCTTGTATATATATATGTGTGTGTGTGTGTGTGTGTGTGTGTCTCTATGTTCCTGTTTTTGGAAGAACAAAAATGCTTGACACTTTGATTTCTTTCTTTGATTTTGCTCAGTTACTTTAGCCAGTTAAGGGCCATTGGGGATGTTGGGTCCAATCCCTGTGGCCAGTGAATGAAAGGCGGGGTTTACATACGTAAGACAGGCCCCCAGTTCATCATAGGGCCAACATATATAAACCAGGGGCGTTAGTAAGGCTAGACCCTACCCTTGTGAAGCACCTTGTCATGATGTATGCTGCAATTTGGCACTATATAACTAAACCGAATTGAAATTGACCAGGGGCGCATGTAGCTTTAGGCATACCCCTACTGGGGGGTCTGGGGCATGGCCCCCAGAAAATATAAAAAATCTATAGCCTTTTCCTGCAAAGACAATCTTGTGAGCTAAATACTGGCTAGCTACACTTAAAAACAAACAAACAAAATATATAATATTAATAATAATTTATGTGATTTAAATATGTACATCAGTACATTCTGAGTGCCAGCCCCAAGCCCGGATAAATGAGTAGGATCGCGTCGGGATCGGCATCTGGCAAAACACAAGACAAAATAAACATGCGGAGTACAAATTGGATTTCCATACTGGATAAGTCAGGGGTGGCCAAGTTCGGTCCTCGAGAGCCACCTTCCTGACACTCTTAGTTGTCTCCCTGCTCCAATGCACCTGAATCCAATGAAAGACTCGTTAGCAGACTTTTAATGAGCCTTTCATTTGATTCAGTGTGTTGGAGCAGGGTGACAACTAAGAGTGTCAGGAAGGTGGCTCTCGAGGACTGAACTTGGCCACCCCGGGATAGGTCAAGGCCCGGATTAACAATAACCTCCACAGGTGGATATTGGGCTACTGCTGTGTGAAGAAGAAGAGGAGCACATTGTTTCCAGAGACTGTGGGAGAAGAGGAAAACTAGACGGGTGGAAGTGAGACTCTGGACTTTACATGTTGGCAAAGGTAAAGGAAGAGAGCTGGCTGATATGATGGAGAGGAGAAAGGTAGACATATTGTATGTGCAAGAGACCAAGTGGAAGGGAAGTAAGAGCAGGAGCATAGGTGGTGGGTTCAGGTTGTTGATGGTGAGGATAGGAAGAGAAATGGTGCTGGGGTCATTTTAAAGGAAGCATATGTTTCGAGTGTGTTGGAGGTTAAGCGAGTGTCTGACAGGGTGAAGAGTGTGAAGTTGGAAATTGAAGGGGTGATAAGGAATATCATCAGTGCATATGCCCCACAGGTAGGTTGTGAGACAAAGGAGAAAGATTTCTGGAGTGTTAGATGAGGTGGTGGAGAGTGTGCCCAAGAATGAAAGAGTGATGATAGGAGCAGACATCAATGGGCATGTTGGTGAAGGGAACAGAGGTGATGAGGAAGTAATGGGTAGATATGGTATCAAGGACAGGAATGGGGAAGGACAGATCATAGTTGATTTTGCAAAAGGATGGAAATGGCTGTGGTGAATACCTACTTTAAGAAAAGGGAGGAGAACAGGACATATAAGAGTGGAAGAAGGTGCACACAGGTGGACTACATTCTTTGTAGGAGATGCAAGCTAAAAGAAATCAGAGACTGTAAGGTGGTGGTTGGAGAAAGTGTAGGTAGACAGCATATAGGATGTTGGTTTGTAGGATGACTTTAGAGGTAAAGAAGAAGAGTGAGAGCTCACCAAAGGATCAGATGGTGGAAGCCGAAGGAGGAAGACTGTTGTGTGAAATTCAGTGAGCAGGTGAGAGAAGCACTGGCTTGGAGGGGACATATTCTGATCACGTGCAGCTGATGTACATATTATTTCAGTGTCGTCATTGTACTTAATGCACATTTTTTTTTATTTTAAACACTGGAAATCTTTTAATTGTGGAGACAGCTGCATCCATCAATCAGTCTTTGTTTATGCAAATCCTTTCCCATATTTTATTACACCTTTGCCCAGGGAATTGGGGCTGGAGGATACCCTCAAACTCAACCTCTAGATCCTCTACTGTAGACAGACAGACTCATTCACACTCACACCTGCGGTCAATTTCCCGTCACCTAACCTGCATGTCTGTGGACGTGGGAGGAAGCTGGAGCACCCAATGAGAACCCATGCAAACACCAGGAGAATGTGGAAACTCCACACAGAAAGGACCAAGTCGCAAGTGAACCTGGGACCTTCTCAATGTGAGGCAACAGTGCCAACCACTAAGCCACCGTGCTGCCCCTTTTATCCACTTATCATGAAAACTAAATTCTTCTCTCATTAAACTTCATCTTTGTTGTCAAATACTCGCCGTGCACAGTTTCACCACACTGTTGAACGCAGCACTCCATGAGATTTATTGTCTCCGTCTGTCTTTGTGCTGTGCACAAACTGTCCACTCGCATCACACGGCGTGAACGAATTCAAAAGCAAAGCTAGATTTTTTTGTTGTTGTTTTGTTGTTGCAACAATACATCAGAAACATGAGTGCAACCTTGAGCTTTGAGAGCATCCCATCTGTCACAGTATTCTTCAATATGACCGATTACAAAAGCAAAGTTTGAATTGATTGAAGTCACTGGAAAAAAAAATGGGTGTGTGACCTTTGACCTTGCAGACACTTTGTCAAAAAAGAGTAGAATGACTGTGAGCTGTAAGAGCAGCCCATTTCTTAAAATATTCTGAAATATGAGAAATTGAGAAAAGCTTGACCCCCCCCACCCCCCATGAGTGATAATAAGGTTCTATGACCTATGATCTTGCGACCAATATGTCAGCTTTTATGGCCTCCCATTTGTCAAAAGATGCTTCAACATCAGCTATTTGAAAAGCAAAGCCTGAATTTTTAGTGTCTTTTAACTCACAAAGGTCACAGTCTCATTTCTGAACCTTTTTTTGCAAGGTTAAAGGTCACAGAAAAAATATAACTTAATTTTTCAAATGCTTAATATTAAACTTTCTTGGCGTGAAATGGAACATTATTTTGTTTTGTTTTGTTTTGAAGCTGCTGCTCACACTTACACAAACAGTTTTGTTCTAACAACAGAACACATTATTTAATAAAAACCATCACATTATGAGATTCTGTGTGTTTAATTATTTAACTTTTACATGATCATGTTATTGAAGGACAGTGGTCCCTCGTTTATCGCGGGATTACGTTCTAAAAATAACCCGCAATAGGCGAAATCTGTGAAGTAGTCAGCGTTATTTTTTACAATTATTATAGACATTTTAAGGCTGTAAAACCCCTCACTACACACTTTATACACTTTTCTCAAACAAGCATTAACATTTTCTCACTTTTCTCTCGTGTTTAAACCATAGTAGAAAAATAAGACCAACCTGTTTTCAGGCCCAAACATTTGTTTGAGAAATAAAAATAGAACATTTTCCTATAAATAATTATGATGGCTTTTAGAACTAACAGATTTAATTTTAATGATCAACCTACGAGGTTGGACACATAAGAAATTATTAATAGTGACTGACCAGTATTTCACAGTTCCTCTGATCGCACCTCTTCGTCCTTCCATGCATGTTAAACAAAACGTATGAATGTTTTGATATCTGCACATTCTGCAAATTAATAAAAGTGCAAGGAGATTACAGAAAAGTGCTTTTTATTGTATTTAATTTTAGATTTCAAATATTAATTTTGTACAAAATATAATGCAATGTACTTTGACATCACATTAAAATTACATTTTTGGCACGTGGCCCTCCACCCAGATTCTGGTTTGGCCCTTCATAGGAAAGAATTTGGGTGCTCCTGCTCTAAAGATAAGGAAGTAAAGTGTATTACACAAACAAGATAGCTACTTGCATTAAACTCCTAGTGTTCTTTGACTTTTATACCCCCTTCACACATAACATGATTGAAGCCTACTGGCGCATGAAAGAGGAATTACATACCACTCGTGAAAAATTGGAGCTGCCTCAAATGCCTCGTACACCTGTTGCTACAACCATTTGCGCACACCAGCGATTGAAAGACAGCAAGTACCCTGCGAGTGCCCATTCGACAGGCAGGTGTCGGCCAAATTCCAGGTGCCACACACAAACATCCAACACCGCTCCCTGCGCACTTAGAAAAGGCGGGCTGTTCATGCTCCCGGCACGAGAGTAGAGAGCAGGTGACCACATTTGAGCTGCTCTGTGCAAACTGTCAAAGTGCAGCATGAGTGTGGCGTAACCTAGCAACACATGGGTGTGACTGTGCCAATCAGCCCCCCTCACACACACATGGCTCGTGGAGTGTGTCGTCCCCCCCACCACACACACACACACACCATGAATCCAACATTGTCACCTGTGGCTGAGGGTCCCGGAGTCTGGTTGCTGTCCAGCGCAGTACACTGCTGGAACAGCTGACCGCTGTGTACTGCAACTCAGCTGTTGAACACGCAATGCACATGTGTGGGCGGGCTCTCATACCCTCATGACATGAGGACCGGCCAGTGTCTGAGCACACAGCAGATTGTGAAGCCAGCTGGGCAGACTTATGTCAGTTCCACCACGTAAATTGCAGTTTACATGACAGACAGAAAGAGTGGAGATTAAATAAAACAATAATTGTAAAGGTGTGAACTCAGTCATGTGTAATCGCTTTGATCATACGCTTTGCTGTGGACATACGGCACCTGTCAGCTGACTGCAGACTGTTAGCTGGACCTGACCGTGCATGTGAGGTGTTAAATTAAAAACAAAGACATGAAAGAGATGCAGGACAAAAAAAAAAATACATACATACATAAAATAAAAATCACAAAATAAAGGAACAGAGAGTGAGCCTTTTTTCTGTGAGCTGACGATGTCTGCAGACAAAGGTGGGCGTGTCCCTGTGACTGGCAGCTGTTCAGATATCTGTGCTTGCAAGTCACATCTGGAGAACACCTGTAGTGGCTTGTAGAATATGATCTCACATAACTTTACTGCGAGGCGCGGACGTCGGCATGCTGTGGACATGGAAATAAATTAAAACACATATCGCTTCAGCTGACCGCCATGTCAACGCTGGTGAATATTGTGCCATGCAGAAAATCACAGCAAGGTGCATGTAATTGCAGGATTTCCCCACATTGTAATAATTAAAACACATATCACATTTGCAACGCAGTCACTGGCAGAACACTGCGCGCTGGACACGCAATGCCATCTGATGCGTTCATGACACAGGAGCCGACTCTTTATGACACGGAAGCCACCTCTTCATGGGACGAGAGCCCGGTTAATGTCTTCATGAAGTGAGTGCATGAGGAAATTCATGTAAAACATAAAATAATAACAGTAATCCACATCATTTCATTACTTCCTGGTATATGTCTAGGCTAATTTCGCTCAGGAATTCAGTAAAATAAATTGTGGTGTTTTTTTTGCTCTGCTGTTGTGTGCACAACTTTCCACATGTTTGCACTGTGTTCATGCATGCAAACATGAGCGTGCATGAAACCATCGCCACGTTATTGTGCACACTTGTCTGACCGTGTGTTCCTCCTGACAGCAGGTGGAATGTTTTGCGGTTCCCTATTTAATTTTTTTGTTTGCAGATTTTTGGCCGGATTCTGCTTCTTTGCCCAATTTTGTGTTATGTGTGAAGGCGCCTTTAGCACAGACTGGATAACAGACTTAAATGAGCCATTGTAATGATACAAGTGAGAGTGGAAGACAAAAGGTTCAACTAAGGTTAGCAAATGGTTTGGTCCACTTTAGGGGTGTCTGAATACATGTTACAACATGCTTCCAGACATGAATGTCAGATAGTAGAGAAGCTTGAATCTTCAACTGGACTGGGTTGTTTGATGCGAGGACGTTTCGCTTCAAATCGCAGAAGCTTCCTCAGCTAAAATTCTTGCTCTGGTAGTCTGACTCTGTCTTGACTCTTGTAGAGAAGAATAACAGAAGCCACAAAAGCTGAAGTATTAAACCTAACCAGACCCCTCCTACCGAGAGGCAGACTGCTATTGGCTAGTGACTAAACAACTGCTCTAATTAGCACCTATTGTGCTCTAGTAGCACCCTCCTAATGACAGGGCAGCTGTCCCTCCTAACGATGTGACTGATGCTTCTCCTGACGGGTCTCCTGATGACTCCCTGATGAAGTGAATTACTCATTACCATGAACAAAAGACTGAAAGTGCTTTGACCTGAGTACCCCATTGTAAACAGGGGACAATGCGTGTCTCAGACCCCCTCCCCAGTTAAGGCTGGGTTTCAACTGTTTCACATACAATTCCTCCTTCATTCCTCTCTCAAACCATGTCTTTTCTCTGGCTAAGATTTTAACGTCCTTGTCCTCAAACGTGTGGTTAGTGTCTTTAAGGTGGAGATGAACTGCAGACTGAGGTCCACTGGTGCCCTCTCTGCGGTGCTGGTATAGCCTTTTGTGTAACAGCTGCTTAGTCTCACCTATGTAGTGTTCGTTACAGTTTTCCTGACATAATACACTACATTGCTCTGTTTGTAACTAGGGATCCTGTCCTTAGGGTGAACTAATTTCTGTCTCAAGGTGTTAACAGGTTTAAAGTAAACTGGGATTTTGTGCTGTCTGAAGATCCTCTGTAGTTTTTCCCCTACTCCTGCTAAAGCAACCCAGTCCAGTCGAAGATTCAAGCTTCTCTACCATGGAAACCACCTGGACAACTGAGAGCCTTCACAGATATGAATGTCAGATATATATTGGGATATTTACAATTCTAAGAACGAAGAACAGATTAATATCTTTATTCAATTTAATTTATTGATATAGCACCAAATCACAACAAAGTCACCCCAAGGTGATTTATGGTTAAGGTCTAACTTTACCAATCTCCCTGAGCAAGTGTATAGGCAACAGTGCTGAGGAAAAAACCCCCCTGGTGTATTTTGAAGGAAACCTCAAGCAGACCACACACAGAGAGGTGACCCGCTGCTTAGACTATTATAACAATAACTGCATGAAAAACAGCATAAATTAACAAAGTGCAGACAAAAAAGTCATTTGCATGTAAAATTGTAATGTAGTTCAGCATTATACTATATTGTACATAGCATTATGCTATGGGCCAATTGTCATAGGCAGAGGGTAGTTGAGACATTTTCCAGTGGTTCAGCATGTGGCACCAGACTCTGCGGTGTTGTGTGGGCCGCTGAAGAGGAGGTACTGCTGGCCCACCACCACTAGAGGGCGCCCTGCCTGGAGTGCGGGCTCCAGGCACCGGAGGGCGCTGCCGCCGTACGGGAGCAGCCAGGATGACAGCTGTCATCTATCACTGGAGACAGCTGATCCCAATCACTGAGGAGGTATATCAGCAGGACGGCATCTCCACCTCATTTGCCGAGATATCGCTCTACCAAGGAGGTAACGAACTCAGCCAGCCCTTCATCATTTGTGAAAGGAACATATTCGATAAGTATTCTAGTTACTAGACAGTGTTGTTTTCTGATTAGAGGTGGAGGTGGTGTTTTCCACCCCACGTGTTGTTGGGTGCAGCCGTACCCACGTCTGACTGTGTCTGTTCCTCGCCAGCAGTACCGGATCCGACGAGCGGAGGCAGAGACCACCTGGGAGTTCGGGACTTGGCGGTTCCAGTATTCCCGGGGTTCAGTGGCAGAGGAAATCGGGTGGTTCCGGTTCATCTTGGACAGACGTCTCCTATCGTCGAGCCTGCCCACACGACACCGTTGGAATTTAACTTGAGACCGAAATTGTGATTTGTTGTATTTGTTGTGCGTGTTCACAACAGTAAAGCCTTGTTATTTGACTTTCGTCATTGTCCGTTCATTTGCGCCCCCTGTTGTGGGTCCGTGTACTGACACTTTCCCAACATGCGGTCCCAGATCCCAGTATCAGCCACAGCACCTCAGACAGAGATAAAGAGAGAAAAATCAATCAGCCAGACGTAACAGTGCCTAAGGCACTAAGAAGCACAGGAGTTACTAAGGCGAGCCCTTTGCTTCACTAACAGACCCATAATTTAGATATAGTGAGGCTGAGACTTGTTCTACTGTAAATAACACAATTGACAAGGAGAGGAAAAATGGTTCAATACTCAAGTATGCTAGACGTATGAATGGGAAAACATATGAGACTTTAATCTAGACTTGAATGTCTCCATATGATCAGACTGTATCTCACTTTGCAAATTATTTCATAGAACAGGTGTGCAATAAGTGAAAGCTCTGCGACCTGCTGATTTCATTTTAACCTTGGGGACACATAATAATCCTGCATCCTCAAAATGCAAATGGTACCTAGGGTTTAATTGGATCAACCAGGTCGGAAGCTGCTCCCAGACATTTGTTTATAGTCTTTATGAGCCGTTCCCATGCCAGAACCTTCTGTATTTCAAACCAGACATCTAACCCACCTTAGAAATTATCCCAGTGACCTTTTAGAGTTTTATAATTTCAGGTGTCCACTTTCTCTTCCTACAATCACTCTACTCATCCTCTGTTTCTCTCCTTTAATACTGTCAAGCTAATCAGCACAGCTGAAGAAGGGGGAGGGGGTGCTATTCAATAGACGCCCTGAGTTCCAGGATAGTCTTTGTTCTGCAGCTTCTTTTTATTTTCAATAATCAGCCTTCAGTTTGACACTCTTACTAGATCTTTTAGGACGCTTCTTCCTGCCATCCACTCATCGCTGTGCGCAGTATCCTCTTTTGTGACACTGTATTTTTGGCTCAGATCCAAACAGGATGCGATTAGTTGGTGCTCATCGATGGGATCGAAATCTGTAAGCCACAAAAGCTCAGAAAAGGTGTTAATTACACCAAAAATTCAGATAATAGCTGCAAAAACATAGACAGATAGATAGAATAGTGTATAATGATAGAATGTTAATTTTTACCCTGCAGGCATTGTCATCATTGAACGCACCGTTGTTCGGCTTTTCTGTTAATCTGCTACCCAATTTGCAGCTGTGCTAATTTCCCCGTTAAACCCAACATGTTAATGGAAATCATGAAAAAAGTGCAGGCAAAGATAAAAGGCTGCAGCTGAGTGGAAGTTGCATTCTGTAAAGTACACACAGAATCCACTTTAAGGTCAGCGGCGGAGAGTTTAGTGTATTAATTAACACGTCGGTCTGAGAGAGACTTTGTGCCAAACGCCGCCTCCTAAAGACCTCGCCGGTCACGTTGAGTTTGTGTTAGCGCCCCCTCTTAATAAAACAGCTTTAGTTTCAATCAGATCATTATCATCTGCATATTGCAAGCGATGATTTGACTCTGTGTCAAATGAAATTTGTAATCAGCACTTGACACAAAGCAAATGTCGGCTGATTGTCGGACTCGCGGATTCAAACAGAACATAAGTGAACGTGACACTTTATTACACTGTAATTATCAGGGGCAGAGAATGAACAGATAGACTTTTGTACTCAGCAGTATAGGTAAATCAAACGGAGACTGTTAAAGTTTTAAGTGCTTTTTTAATTACTGCAGACTTAATTATAAATTGTAACTCCTTTAACAATCTGAAAGTTATGCATAATGTTCAGGAGGTATTTTATTTAATTTGTATGATGTTGTAGAAATTTGTTCTCACTTCAAGATTAAAGTGCATCATAAAAAAGGTCGGACCTTTTTCTGTTTTAATTTTGATATTATGTCACAAAACAATCAAAATATTTAAAGATTGTGTACATTTTTACATGTGCAGTTTATCCAGTGAGTGTGTGATGAAATGGGCCTTGGTTCTGGATCCATCATACAAATTCATGTCTCTCCACCCCCTTTTTGTTTACACTGAAAGAAAAGACATATCAATAAATTGTCATTTCAAATTTACGAAATTCCTCTTTTTTTTTTCGAGAATTCCTCATTCTTTTTGACTGTAGTTTTAGTGTAAGGATTGCAGCTTCTTTTCTATAAACATTCAAATAGACATTCATTTGCATGTAAATCTAAATTTTGTCTGCATTTAACACAAGTTTAACTTTAAGTTACAAAGGCAGACTACAAGAATTCTAGAAACTGAATGATGGAAGAGGAAGAACAATAGTTAGATATCTATCATTTGCATACAGCAGCATTAGATAAGTTGTCACACACACACATACATATATATATATATATATACACATATACATATACACACATATATATATACACATACACACATGTATATATGTATATGTATGTATATATACGTGTATATGTATGTATACGTGTATATATGTATATGTATACATGTATACATGTATATGTATACGTGTGTACGTGTATATGTATATGTATATACATATATATATATATATATATATATATATATATATATATATATATATATATACACGAGGTCTGTCCGTAAAATATAGGTCCTTTTTATTTTTTTTCAAAAACTATATGGATTTCATTCATATGTTTTTACGTCAGACATGCTTGAACCCTCGTGCGCATGCGTGAGTTTTTCCACGCCTGTCGGTGACGTCATTCGCCTGTGAGCACTCCTTGTGGGAGGAGTCATCCAGCCCCTCGTCGGAATTCCTTTGTCTGAGAAGTTGCTGAGAGACTGGCGCTTTGTTTGATCAAAATTTTTTCTAAACCTGTGAGACACATCGAAGTGGACATGGTTCGAAAAATTAAGCTGGTCTTCAGTGAAAATTTTAACAGCTGATGAGAGATTTTGAGGTGATTCTGTCGCTTTAAGGACTTTCCACGGTGCGAGACGTCGCACAGCGCTCTCAAGCACCGTCATCAGCCTGTTTCAAGCTTAAAACCTCCACATTTCAGGCTCTGTTGATCCAGGACGTCGTGAGAGAACAGAGAAGTTTCAGAAGAAGTCGGTTTCAGCATTTTATCCGGATATTCCACTGTTAAAGGAGATTTTTTTAATGAAAGACATGCGGGCGGATTGCAGCGGCGGTTTGCAGCGTCGGCTCGCAGCCGCCGCGACGCTCCGC
The DNA here is from genome assembly GCF_902500255.1 of Thalassophryne amazonica. Lineage (NCBI taxonomy): Eukaryota > Metazoa > Chordata > Actinopteri > Batrachoidiformes > Batrachoididae > Thalassophryne > Thalassophryne amazonica. Next base: position 10,771,826 of record NC_047112.1, read on the forward strand.
CACAGGAAAAACACCTCTGTTGGAAGCCTTGAGGACAAGTTGGAACATCTCCAGCTGATAAACAATTTCTCATATACTCACTCCACTGAAAGCCATCAAAAGCCAACTGGATTTTACAAATGGTTATCAACATGGAGGTGTTATTCCTGTGCCGCCGCGCCGCGTCGGCTGCGTCCTGAAGCGCGGACCCGTCCGCACGTCTTTCATTTAAAAAATCTCCTTTAACAGTGGAATATCCGGATAAAATGCTGAAGCCGACTTCTTCTGAAACTTCTCTGTTCTCTCACGACGTCCTGGATCAATAGAGCCTGAAATGTGGAGGTTTTAAGCTTGAAACAGGCTGATGACGGCGGCCTGAGAGCGCTGAGTGACAGTCTCGCACCGTGAAAAGTCCTTAAAGCGACAGAATCACCTCAAAATCTCTCATCAGCTGTTAAAATTTTCACTGAAAACCAGCTTAATTTTTCGAACCATGTCCACTTCGATGTGTCTCACAGGTTTAGAAAAAATTTTGATCAAACAAAGCGCCAGTCTCTCAGCAACTTCTCAGACAAAGGAATTCCGACGAGGGGCTGGACGACTCCTCCCACAAGGAGTGCTCACAGGCGAATGACGTCACCGACAGGCATGGAAAAACTCACGCATGCGCACGAGGGTGCAAGCATGTCTGACGTAAAAACATATGAATGAAATCCATATAGTTTTTGAAAAAAAAAAAGTACCTATACTTTACGGACAGCCCTCGTATATATATACATACATACATACATACATACATACATATACATACATACATATATTTACATACATACATATATTTACATACATACATATATACATATACATATATATACATAGTGAAGAGCCGAGGTACTAGTATGGGGCCCTGAGGTACAGGAACAGCTGGAAAATGACACGTAGTTTGAAAGCCACAGAGCAGCACACACAGATAAGTCAATATCTCAGAGACTTAAATCCAGATGTGATAAAGCCTGTTCTGTGGCCGCACCCCGACTCTAGAACAGCGTTCCTCTGTCTGTCAGGTCTGTGAGACAGTTTAAGTCTAGACTGAAAACTCATCTCTTCTCCCTGGCTTTCAACATTAGCTAAGTGGTGTATGCCTTGATTTGCTATTTTGTTCTATATTTTTAGATTTGTTATTCCTTTCTCCTTTTAAATATTTTATAGTTATTATAATGCTGCTATTGTGAAGCACTTTGGTCAACTACAGTTTTTAAATGTGCTATATAAATAAACTTGAATTGAATAGGCTACGTATACAGTTTAAGGGTTTATAGAAATTTAAATATGTACGAGGTCTGTGAGAAAAGAAGCCAACCTTTTTATTTTATGCAAAAAATATATGGATTTGATTCATATGTTTTTACGTCAGCCAAGCTTGAACCTTCGTGCGCATGCGTGAGTTTTTCCACGCCTGTCGGTTACGTCATTCGCCTGTGGGCAGGCTTTGAGTGAGCACTGCTCCACCCCTCTCGTCGTTGTTTCATTGCGAGGAAATGGCGGAATGATTTGGGCCATCAGAATTTTTTCAGAAACTGTTAGAGACAGGCAGCTGGAAACCATTCGAAAAATTCATCTGGCTTTCGGTGAAAATTTTACGGGCTTCACAGAGAATAAGGAGTGTTACTACAGCTTTAAGGACTGCCCACAATGGCGCTCGGCGCGCCGTGCTCTGAGCCACCATCGAGAGGCAGAAACTACCACATCATTTCTAAACGGATCGCTGTGTGGAGCCGGGACCATCGTGTGCAATTTCTCTGGTTATCACAAGAGCTGGACATCAGCCATTTTCTGGCAGATTTCACTTTTAACAAAAGATTTTGTCATGGAAAGCCGCGCGGAGGCTTCGCGCGTCATGACCGCTTCGCTGATGGAGCGAGACAAAGGAACACCTCCGTTTCAGAGTGTTAAAGGACAAGTTGGGACATGCCTATCTCGGCTTTCAGTGCTTACCAGTCGAGTGAGTATAAGAGAAATTGTGGAGAGCTGGGCTTGTCCCAACTTGTCCTTTAACACTCCAAAACGGAGTGTTAAAGGACCTCTCATTCTGCAGTGCTGACAAAGCTTTCCTTTCTTCTCCTGTGATGTTGGAAGGAGGAGGCTTAGCACTGTTCAGCACTGCTGTGACTCTTATTCAGAGGTCCCCAGCTTCTGACTCTGACAAACTGCTATGTTTAATGGCTGACTCTACTGCAGTTGTTCATGGGCATCTCTCCCAGTCACTGGTTCAGATATGTCAATGACACATGGGTTAAAATCAAGCAACAGGAAGTTGAGGACTTTACAGAGCACATCAACTCGGTGGACTCCAATATCAAGTTCACACGTGAGGATGCCAGAAACAACCATTTAGCCTTCTTGGACTGTGATGTTACGATTGGAGAGAGCTCCAGACAGGAGTTTACAGAAAACCCACTCACACTGACCAATATCTGCTCTTTGGCTCAAACCACCCCCTTGAACACAAGCTTGGGGTGATCAGGACTCTTCAACACAGAGCCCTACAGGTGCCCACAACTACAGAGGGAAGGGCTAAAAAACAACTTGTCCGGAAAGCCCTCACAATATGTGGGTACCCACAATGGGCCCTGGATAAAGTGCAGAAGTCCCAAAGAACAAAGAGACCAGACAGACTGGAGATGGAGACAAGAAGAAGAGTGTCTCTCCCTTATTTAGCAGGAGTAGGTGAAAAACTCCAGAGGATCTTCAGACAGCACAAAATCCCAGTTTACTTTAAACCTGTTAACACGTTGAGACAGAAATTAGTTCACCCTAAGGACAGGATCCCTAGTTACAAACACAGCAATGTAGTGTATTCTATCAGATGTCAGGAAAACTGTAACAAACACTACGTAGGTTAGACAAAGCAGCGTTACACAAAAGGCTATACCAGCACCGCAGAAAGGGCACCAGTGGACCTCAGTCTGCAGTTCATCTCCACCTTAAAGACACTAACCACACATTTGAGGACAAGGAAGTTCAAATCTTAGCCAGAAAGAAGAAATGGTTTGAGAGAGCAGTGAAGGAGGCATTGTATGTGAAACAGCTGAAATCCAAACTTAACCGGGGAGGGGGTCTGAGACACACTTTGTCCCCCATTTACAATGGGGTACTCAGGTCAAAGCAGTTTCAGTCTTTTGTTCATGGTAATGAGTCATTCACGTCATCAGGATACTCGTCAGGAGACCCATCAGGAGAGCCATCAGGAGAGGCGTCAGTCACATCGTTAGGAGGGACAGCTACCCTGTCATTAGGAGGGTGCTAACTAGAGCACAATAGGTGCTAGTTAAAGCAATTGTTCAGTCACTAGCCAATAGCAGTCTGCCTCTTGGTAGGAGGGGACTGGTTAGGTTTAAAACTACAGCTTTTGTGGCTTCTGTTATTCTTCTCTGCAAGAGTCAAGACAGAAGTCAGACTACCAGAGCAGGAATTTTAGCTGAGGAAGCTTCTGCGATTTGAAGCAAAACATTCTTATGTCAAGCAACCCAGTCCAGTCGAAGATTCAAGCTTCTCTACTATTTATAAGCAATAAATATAAGGTGCTGCACTGGGGTGCCTGCAGTATGGAGAGATGGCCCGCCACATGGCGGTGAAAATAGGAAGCTGCAGTATCCCGAGCAGTCTTGAAGGAAAATGAATACTAAGATTTCAGGTTTCAGGACCAGGTGAAATGCTTGCCTCTGAAATAAAGACACACAGGGTGAGTGAATCCACTCATAATGCTGGAGTCTCAAAATGGTCACAGTTCACAAAAAACTGAACACAGCTTGCTTCGGAGGTGAGGAAATAGTGTTCTCTTCTTAAGAAATAAGGCTTACTGTTCATAGTTCATAAATTGTATCCAGAGGACTTGACACTGGGTTCTTAATTGTTTGATTTCAGAGTTCATGTAGTTCTTAGGAAAAGTTCTTGAAACAGTTCTTTATCATAGCACAGTCACAGACAGAAACGAGTGAGAATGGGATCTCACTGAGATGAGGAGGAACTTAACTGGCGTGGAGCAGAGTCTCAAAGGATTCTAGATAAAAGTGCCTCTGCTAAACACTGATTGGTTCAGTCATTCATTATGTAAACCAACATGTTTTATTTGTAAAAACAGGCATTTTTATGGAGCCATGGAAGTGTCATCGCAAAATGTTTTGCATGTGGAAAGAATGTGCGCTCAATTTATTAGTGCCGTGCGCACGTTTTCTGATAAAACGTGCACTCAATACTGTCTACATAAATGTTGGCTTTACACTGTGCGAGTTTTGGCCCTTTTTCAGATGATTTTTCATTCGTGTGAGAATTTTTTGGACCGAGTTTCAGGTTAATCACGCGTCCTGCATCGTGTAGTGTACATGGAGTAACAAGCTGCGTTTAACATCTTACGACCAACTCCTGACCACCGATCGTATGGTTGAATGAAAATCAAACCTGTTTGATATTATTCTGGTCGGCTGTCGTGAGGTTATCCTGCTGCTGAAAAGCTACAAGCATCCAACCTCTCGCACTGTGCATGTGCAAACACTGCAGAGCTGTCTTGTAATGTTTTTTTTTTTGTTTTTTTTTGCTGTTGTTTTGTTTTGTTTTTAAACTTAATTTGTAAAAAAAAAAAAAAAAAAAAAGAAAAAAACACATTTGCAAAGCCAAAAAGTTGATATGACAATCATCTGATATAACGGGGTCAAAATAAATAGAACACTGCCGTCTACTGGTGCCCAGATGCTTAGTACTTAGGGCGAATACTGCCATGAACACTACTGGCCAGTAGATGGCAGTAGAGGCCTTGAAAACTTGCCAAAAGATAATTCCAGATAATCAGTGTCTGCTACATTTAAAATGCGTGGAATTTAACTAACACAAATACAATAACGTCTATAAACCCAGAGAATATATTCACAAGAGTTTTAGGCACTAGAGTTTAATGCTGTTGTCCGTGGAGCCTGAACAGAGTGTCTGAAATGCATTTGTCCTGTCGTGAACGTACTAAGATTACCCTATCCCACCCATAATGCACTGCTGGGCACCGCATGTGCTCACAAAACCTTAAAAATTAGCACATTACTTTAAAACTAAAACATATATCTGATATTTTCACTTTATAAAACTTCAGACATGACAGTAATTTTAAATAACTTGTCCAAAATTAGTTTGGTTAAAATTTGAACCATAACTTAAAAATGTATGCCTCTGCATGACTTAGGCGATATTGCGAGCATATCAGTATGGTGTTAAAGGAAATGTTTTTTTTTTGTGTGTGTGACCAGTTCTCCTTCGTCTATAGAGGATAGAGATGTTTTTCATAGAAGCGCTCTTCTGTTTGCAGAAGGTAAAACTGTACATCTCTTACAAAACTTTTAACAGGTAGGTGCTGAACTGATTTTAAATTTTAAAAATGCTGTCGCTGTTCAGCTTTGTTTACTTTGTTTATCGGTCTATAAGTTATCAGACAAAAATTAATCAGAAGATAATTGGTCTGATAATGGTATTTAAAGTTATCTAAAAAGATAATCCGATAATGAAAACATTATCTTCGATAATTATCTGTTATCGGATTATCGGAACTGTGCCCACCACTGGTCTTAAGCACACAGCAGGAAGATGCGGTCAAGGTCACAGAGGTCTGCAAGAGTCTGGAAAAGTCTGGCAATGCAAACAAGTACCTGGCAATGACTGAACAGAAAGTCAGGGTTTAAATAGTCTGTCAATAATCAATCACTCATCTGATCCAGGTGTGCAAAATAACTGAGGACCCATCTGGTGGAGAAACTAACACATGACACTGGATAAAAGACCAGGATCCGGGGAAAATCCTGACACTTCTAAAAATGCTTCATTGATACCTGAAATGTTTTCACAGTACAATTCATATACCTGACATTTTTGTTTTTAATGAAAAATAAAACAAAGAATTTTTCTGGTCTGTTTTGTGTGATGTTCTTATTTGTAAATTTTCTATTTACTGTGTTAATGCTTTCTTTCCCAGACTTGGGGGTGTTGAGGGTATTTTGTTTGTCTTACAGAATAGCTCGATTGGCTGACTGTTATGCATATTATTTATTTATGTAAAACAATTATTTGGATTGAAACAAACTATTTTTGTGGCTTTATTTGAAAATCTGAGATGTTTGTTTTTGTCTGCTAATGCAGTAATAATGTGCAATTGTATTTTTTCCTTCTTTCTTCTCTGTTTTGTGTTTGCTTTCATCAAAACTGACATTATTATTTAATTCAGTAAACTGTTAATTGTACCACTTTTACTATTGTTGTCTGGGTATTTGCTTGCTGTTGTTGCTGGATATATTTGTGAGCAATTTTCTGAAATAATTCTCAGAAAAACAGCGATGCATTTGCTGTACAAAGAAGGTCATTTTTGATTTTTATCACATAGAGTTATTTGTGTTCAATTAAAAGAATATCTTGCTTAAAGATAACATTCCACCCTGTTTTTGCCCACAGAAAACGATGCTGAAGCAGAACATGTAAATGAGCTTGTATCTTCAGCGCTCCGTTACGACGACTTATAGCTCCCTGCCAGAAGAAAATTCACATTACAGCTTCTCGACTTGTGAGCGTGAGCATCTGTGCTTCTGTCAACACCGAGGTGTTGTTGTTGCTAAAAGCGAGAGAGTGCAAATGAACTGGGTGAACTTCTAAAATGTTGGTTTGAACTTTTGCACCACTTACAGCAGTGCTAACAGCTCTGAAGCAGAACACGGAGCCGTACCTTGTGCTCTTTCGCGGCCACCTTCTCCATCTTTTCTAATTAATTCTCGGTGGAGTTTCACACCTGCTGGGGCCAGACAACTCTGCTCTCTTGTTTCTGGCTGCAGGAGACAGTAATAGATGTTCACCTGTACAAAAAGAGCCGTGGCAGGTCACGGGGATGGAGGACAGAGTAGGGAAGGTGATGCTTAGTGGCGTCCTCTTTAAACGGTCGGACTGTGCTTTGGCTGTAAATCCATTTTTATCAGCTTTTTACAGTTATGTTTTTTTTTTTTTTTGCGGGGGGGGGGGGGGGGGGGAGTTCTTGTTAAGCGATATCAACCTTGAAGAATTATATGAAAATTCAGTAAGGTATATCTTATATATTACATTCCAATTCCAAGGTGGAACTTTGCTAGTATACTAAGGTATATCTAAATATCTAAAAAGGAAGAGTAAAATAGAAGAGTAGAAAAGAGTAGAGTAGAGCCACTTAGGTGCCTGGTAATGAGAACCAGGGATGGTAGGTTAGGGTTAGCTTTTTTATCCCATGGAAACTCTCCCTACCCACCCAAGCGGCTCAAGAAAAAAGGATATATATAATAATAAATAATAAGACATAAGAAAGATAAGACATATATACAGTGAGGAAGATAAGTATTTGAACACCCTGCGATTTTGCAAGTTCTCCCATGTAGAAATCATGGAGGGGTCTGAAATTTTCATCTTAGGTGCATATCCACTGTGAGAGACATAATCTAAAAGAAAAAAAATATCCGGAAATCACAATGTTTGATTTTTTTAATAATTTATTTGTATGTTACTGCTGCAAATAAGTATTTGAACACCTGTGAAAATCAATGTTAATATTTGGTACAGTAGTCTTTGTTTGCAATTACAGAGGTCAAACATTTCCTGTAGTTTTCAACCAGGTTTGCACACACTGCAGCAGGGATTTTGGTCCACTCCTCCATACAGATCTTCTCTAGATCTTTCAGGTTTGGAGTTTCAGCTCCCTCCAAAGATTTTCTATTGAGTTCAGGTCTGGAGACTGGCCAGGCCACTCCAGGATCTTGAAATGCTTCTTATGGAGCCCCTCCTTAGTTGCCCTGGCTGTGGGTTTGGGGTCATTGTCATGCTGGAAGACCCAGCCATGACCCATCTTCAATGCTCTTACTGAGGGAAGGAGGTTGTTTGCCAAAATCTGGCAATACTTGACCCCATCCATCCTCCCTTCAATACGATGCAGTCATCCTGTCCCCTTTGCAGAAGAGCACCACCAGAGTATGATGTTTCCACCCCCATGCTTCACGGTTGGGATGGTTTTCTTGGGATTGTTCTCATCCTCTAAACATGGTAAGTGGAATTGATTCCAAAAAGCTCTATTCTGGTCTCATCTGACCACATGACCTTCTCCCATGCCTCCTCTGGATCATCCAGATGGTCGCTGGTGAACTTCAAATGGGCCTGGACATGTGCTGGCTTGAGCAAGGGGACCTTGCTGCCCTGCAGGATTTTAAACCATGACAACATCATGTGTTACTAATGTAATCTTTGTGACTGTGGTCCCAGCTCTCTTCAGGTCATTGACCAGGTCCTCCTGTGTAGTTTTGAGCTTTCTCAGAATCATCCTTACCCCACAAAGTGAGATCTTGCATGGAATCCCAGACCGAGGGAGATTGACAGTCATCTTGTGTTTCTTCCACTTTCTAATAAATAATCATAACAGTTGTTGTCTTCTACCAAGCTGCTTGCCTGTTGTCCTGTAGTCCATCCCAGCCTTGTGCAGGTCTATAGTTTTGTCTCTGGTGTCCTTAGACAGCTCTTTGGTCTTGGCTATGGTGGACAGGTTGGAGTGTGATTGATTGTGTGAACAGGTGTCTTTTATACAGGTAACAAGTTCAAACAGGTGCAATTAATACAGGTAAAGAGTGCAGAATAAGAGGGCTTCTTAAAGAAAAATTAACAGGTCTGTGTGAGCCAGAATTCTTGCTGGATGGTAGGTGTTCAAATACTTATTTGCAGCAGTAACATACAAATAAATTATTAAAAAATCATACATTGTGATTTCCGGATTTTTTCTTTTTTTTTTTTTAGATTGTCTCTCACAGTGGACATGCACCTAAGATGAAAATTTCAGACCTCTCCATGATTTCTAAGTGGGAGAACTTGCAAAATCGCAGGTTGTTCAAATACTTATTTTCCTCACTGTATATAACTGATATTTAAATAATAAGGGTAAACAACATATACAAAAAGTATGGTATTATATAATATACAGAGTAGGTTTTAAAACCTAAATATTAATACAGGAGAAGATTGTAGTATAGGTATTTTAGCATGCGGCCTGTAGTTAAATTAAATTATAGTTAGTAGGCTAAGCTATAAATCTGGTATTTTATTATAGGAACAGAAGCTATGATGTAATGTGTATTGGTATCTATGTAAAGTAACTCTGTTAGCATACTATAGGAAAATAAAAAGCATAATAAATAAAAATTAAATAATAAATAATAAATAGCATAATAAATAAAAAGCATAATCTATAATAATAATAATAATAATACATTTTATTTGTATTGCACCTTACATTTCAAAGAAATCTCAAAGTGCTACAGCAAGGATTTAAAAACAGAATTAAAACAGATTTCAAAAACCATTTCAAACGATAACATATCTAAAAGGCCTTTTGAAATAACAATGTCTTTAGGCCTTTTTTAAAGGCCTCCACACTTTGTGGGGCCCTCAGGGTCTCTGGGAGGGAGTTGCAGAGCCAAGGGGCCACTGCCTGGAAGGCCCCGTCTCCCATGGTGGAGAGTCTGGTCCTGGGTTGGTGAAGGCAGTGTGAGGAGGTGGTGGAGCGGAGAGATCTTGAGGTGGTGTGTGGGGTGAGGAGTTCACTGATGTAGGCAGGGGCGGTTCCGTGCATGCACTGATAAGTCAGGAGGCAGAGTTTGTACTCTATTCTGTATTTGATGGGCAGCCAGTGGAGGGATCTGAGGACAGGGGTGATGTGGTCAAACTTGCGCCTCCTCGTCAGGACCCGGGCAGCACAGTTCTGGATGTGCTGCAGCTTTTGCAGGTTTTACCAGGGGTCCCGACGAGGAGGGCATTGCAATAGTCCAACCTGGAGGAGACAAAAGCATGGACTAACCTCTCAGCATCTGGTTGGGAAAGGGAGGGGCGGAGCTTGGCTATGTTTTTGAGGTGATGGAAGGAGACTTTGCATAGGTGGTGGATGTGGGTGTCAAAGGTGAGATGTGGGTCAAATCTGACTCCAAGGTTGGTGACGGAGGTGGACGGGGAAATGTTGTGGCAGAGAATGGGAATAATCTAATCTATATGCTACATGACCTCGAACTGCCACAGCCATTGAAGAGGAGTGGACCAACATTCCACAGGCCACAATTGACAACCTGATCAACTCTATGCGAAGGAGATGTGTTGCACTGCATGAGGCAAATGGTGGTCACACCAGATACTGACTGGTATCCCCCCCCAATAAAACAAAACTGCACCTTTCAGAGTGGCCTTTTATTGTGGGCAGTCTAAGGCACACCTGTGCACTAATCATGGTGTCTAATCAGCATCTTGATATGGCACACCTGTGAGGTGGGATGGATTATCACAGCAAAGGAGAAGTGCTCACTATCACAGATTTAGACTGGTTTGTGAACAATATTTGAGGGAAATGGTGATATTGTGTATGTGGAAAAAGTTTTAGATCTTTGAGTTCATCTCATACAAAATCGGAGCAAAACCAAAAGTGTTGCGTTTATATTTTTGTTGAGTGTATGAATTGTTTCGCACTGTTTTGCTGTATTCGACCAAACTTCGCACAATGTGTGAAGGGGCCCTAAGCATTGGGAAATATCAGTGTGAACCAGGGCACTGGGCACAGATGGGTTGAATTTACCATGCTCACGTGACAAGGACATGTTCTAGTCTAAACATCAGCCCATCATTTCACATCCTTAACCTCCACCTTACCACATCCCACTTTTTCATGATACGACACTGAACCTGAAACCTTTCGTACATGCAGACACCAAGCTGATACATTTTTCTTGTCTTAAAGAGAACTAATTTCAATAAATACATTTGTGTGGATCTGCGTTGCTAACCAAACCATCAAACCAGCCCTCACCTCAAACTGTGCACCAAATTATACTCCCCCAAATTAATATGTACAGCACAAAGGCTGCAGCATGACTCAGACGCACTACAGAAGACTTACGTTAGATTAAAAAAAAAAAAAAAACTAAAAAAACTCCATTATCTGATCCTGTAATACTGGGCAATATCAGAAGAATGCCAATCAAAATATCAATTAAATGCATCCCTAACAAATACATACAATTAAATAGATCATAAAATCTACACGTTCATGTTGAGCAGCTTTGTTTATGTCAGAAGCATAAAATGAACACACACAGGAGCTTCACTCACTGAATCACAGTGATTTAATTTGCATGGATTGGTGTCAAACACATAAGGGGCGAGGGGGGGTGTTGCTCTCTTTGTTGCTCTCTTTGTGTGCTGTTAGAATTGTTTATCTGTTCGGCTGTTGGTACATGATGAGAAAAACAGTAGTTATGCATTGAGCCCCCTTTAGCTAAAAAAATTAATTTGATTCCTGTAACCTAAATATTCTGTTCAAACCGCTGTTTGGTTATCTGATGGTGAATGGACTCCATTTATATAGCGCTTTTCCATCTGCATCAGATGCTCAAAGCACTTTACAATAATGCCTCACATTTACCCGCCCACTACACACCGGGAGGCTGGGATTTGAACCGAGGATCCTCTGGTCTCAAGCCCCTCAATCTCAATCCCCTGATCTATTTGTTACAAAAATGTTCATAATACAATAATATAATACAAAATATAATATAATAATATAATACAAACATTTTCATAATATTTCTGTTATTTGACAAAAATGTGTCTGTCTTTGTTCCAGTACTCCTCCGTGGTGCTCAGGCTGATTTCCAGCAGTGTAAATGTAATTTGACCTCAGAATTATCTTTGGAACAGGTCAAGGAATGTGACTGTCAAACAGATTTGCACCAATACTGCTGTTGTCAATACTGTCTCCTTACCTATGGGTGCTGCTACCTAGTGTGCTGAGCTGAGGGGAAAATAAGGGACAGATATCCACATTTAGGAGCATATTTATGGTGAATAGGGGACGAACCCCCTCGAGGTCGGCTTCACCTCTCTTTTGGGAATAAGGTTGACTAACGTTTGGCGAAGCAAAGCTCATTTAAAACTAAACCAAGACCCTGACCCACATCTGTCACCTCTCAAAACATAGCAGGAAAAGAGGATGGGGTCTGGAAAATCCTCCCGTATTCATCCAGAGTGCAAAAGCACGGTAAATCGTGCTGGATAAAGATGCCACCTTAGCTGCTCTCACTGTGAGCGTGGCGGTTTCTGACTGAATGCCTTCCAGTTGAGCCAGTGATGCAGAGCAGCTTGTCAGAGCTGTCAGGACTCTCTTTCCTCAGCCACAGAGTGTGGAACATGAAAGCAATGCCCCCCCCCACCACCACAAAAGAGACATCGACAATTAGTCAGTCAGTAAGGCAACTCCCCCCCTTTACCCATACCATGCCGTGCCCCGCCTACCCCACCTTTAAGACACATGGGCTCTCATGGTTCTGGTTTGTAATTGGCTCAGATGCCTGGTTAGTGAGAGGCAGCCTGTTAGGAGAGCACCGGAGTGGAACATAACATTTTCAGTTTCAATTAGGTCTGTGAGGGCATGCATAATGCCAGGGGGTGGGGGAGCTGGCTGTTGGTCCCACCGGAGCGGCGAACTGATGAACTCCTGTGGGGAGATGACGCTGCGGCGCCGAGGCGACAGTTTGTGCCGCATACGTCTGTGAGATTTGTCAGCTTTAACCGCATTAGCGTGTGCTCGTGGGAATGTGGAGATACGTTTGCAGCCGGCGTTTGTGACTGTGTGAGAGACAGAGCGACCAATAAAAGAGGAAATTGCACCAGAGTGAACTAACCAAATTATATTCAAACTCATGAGGCTTCAAATAGCTGACGTGGAGGATTTTTCTTTTCTTTCTTTCTTTTTCTTTTTGTTAAGAAACCACACTAACAACTTTTTCGTGTTGCACCTTTGTCCTGTGGCAGCTTGTGCTGGTATTTGCTTAAAAATAAATGATAGAATGAAATGTAGAGAAGTGTGTATGAGAGTGGTGACTCCCGAATGTTTGGTGAGTGAGCAGAAGGTTCCTGTCAGGTGACTGGCCCCGTGTTGACGATGGATGCACAGTGAGTGGTGCACATGGGTGAGCGCTTTCTGTTTTCACAAAATTTTTCAGGATTTGTTATGTGAAATATGCAAATCTGGGGACAGAAAAAATGTATGATAGGGTTTAGGGGTGGAAAGTCAGTGGTCTGTAGTTACTCTGAGCACTTTTAAGTTGAATAACCTAGAACCTTTCAGAAACGCACTGTGACGTCACTGCAACATCTTTTCCGGTAAACGGAACAAAAGTCAGCTTGAGTGGAAGGAACTGATTATTTTTGTCATTTCTGTCAAAAGTCAGCTGCAATCTGTCACACAAAATCATCAAAATAGAGGCACAAGAACCTCCTCCTGCGTACTGTGAGTGCTTTTTTGTGCTGTATGTTATAAGCTAGACTTACCTCTTTGTTTACACAAAAAACAAATCCTACGGAGCGCCTTTTTGTTTTTTGTTTTAATAAAGTGCTGAGATGAGGCTTGAACTTCTTGAGACATTCATTTATCTCAGAGATATATAGCACAAATAAAAAAAATTGGACACACTTTCTCAGTGAACTGAATACGTCTTTAAGTGGACATTTGTTGTCGTGCATGTCATTGTGCTCTCTTTAGCCAAGGTTGAAGTGCGTGATTAGTATTTGGTGTCAAAATATGGGTCAGGTCAGGACCTAGAGCTTATACGGAACTGTTTTTGCTTGTGGATGGCAACCACCCAGGCAAGAAAACTGGTTCATTGCCACCTCTCAAAAGTAGTAGCAGGTGAAATTATGGTGTCACCACAGAGTCCTCAAAACTGAAATGCACCATATGGTCAGTACTTCACAGCTGAAGATCCCACGCTATGCAGGTGATGGTGCTATAATGCAGTATAGTGCACCCCCTTGTGCAGAGTGTACATGCTGCAGACGCGTTCTGTCCATCTTCTGGACTACTGCTTTGTATAATTACTAGAAATGCACACTACTGGACTGTAGATCTGGTCTTTGGTGGTTTGTGGCAGAAACACTTTTTAAAGCCAGGTAGCAGCTGTGACCACACCTTAGTTTGACACCAACACACCCACATAAGCGCAGGTGCATTTACTATTTAAATAAGATGTGGTGGGGTGGGGGTGGGGAGTCACGTGAACGTGACATCTGCACTGGGTTAACATGAGCCGTGACATGAGTGCTGGGTGCCGGTGTGGCTGACTGAACGGTCCCCCTAAAAATTGGTCCCCCCTGATGACGCAGTTCACAGATTAACACCTCGTTTCTGCTTCAAACTGCCTCCAGTCATCGTCTATCTCAGTGACAGGTATCTGAAGCTTTAGTGCAACAATCATTTTCACACAAATTCAGCATTATTTAAATATGAAAGCAATCAGAGCACCACGGCTAAACGAGCTGCTAGCTGATGCGTTCACTGCACATCGGACATTTCAATGCATCATGGAATTTCGCCTCATTTCTGCTTAAAATTGACTTTAGAATGATGTAAGAGATTTTCCTTTATCATCTGATGGTTAATAATCCCATTAATCCATTTGATTGTGTTGGGTGAAGAGACTCTGTGCTGCTGTGGTCTGAAATGACCAGTGGTGGGCACACTTCCGATAACAGATAATTATCAAAGATAATGTTTTCATTATCAGAGTATCTTTTTAGATAAATTTAAAAACCATCATCAGAGTAATTATCTACCGATGAATTACCATCCGATAACGTACTAAACTAAGCTGAACAGAGAAAAACATTTTTAAAATTGTTAAATCTGTTGAGACCTACCTGTTAAAAGTTTCCTAATAGGCTTGTTGTTCTACTCTGTGTTAACAGAAACCATTCTATCCTCAGTAAGCAAAGGAGACCTGGTGACCAAAAAAAAAAAGTCATTTCTTTTAACACCATACTAATATAATCGCAATGTCACCAAGTCATCCAGAGGCATACATGTTTAACTTATGGTTCAAATTAAACCAGTCATTTTAGACAAGTTATTTAAAATTATTGTCATGCCTGAAGTTTATAAAGTGAAAATATCAGATATATGTTTTCGTTTTAAAGTAATGTGCTAATTTTTAAGGTTTTGTGAGCACATGCTGTGCCAGGCAGCAATGCATTATGGGTAGCATAAAGTAATCTCAGACGTTCACGACAGGACAAATGCATTTCAGACACTCTGTTCAGGGTCCACAGATAACAGCATTAACCTCTGGTGCCTAAAACTCTCGTGAATATATTCTCTGGGTTTATAGACGTTAGTGTATTTGCGTTTGTTAAATTCCACGCATCTTAAATGTAGCAGACACGGATTATATGGAATTTTGTTTGACATTTTTTCAAGGCCGCTACTGCCATCTACTGGCCATGAGTGTTCATGGCAGTATTAAACGTCTGGGTACATGGCTACTCTCAAACTGTTGGTATTGTCCGTTGTCTAGGGGCTTTTTGTGTGCATATATTTGTTAACTTTGTATTCTAAAACTACGGTTAGAAGCAATTCCGACTCCTTATCGGTCCACACGAACAAGGTTGGCGCCATGTTTTTAGTTTTTGTGGAAGTGGCGACAAAAGAATAAGGCTCCTGATTGGATAGAATTTTAATCAGTACCGCTACCCAAAGGTTTGACAGACTAATTACAACACATTTATACGGTTCAATGTGGATGGATTTTTTTTTTTTTAAACGACGTAGTGTGGATGAAGTTTTTTCCCCAAACTGAAAGGGTAAGATATTCGGTTTTACAAATACCCAACAATGTGTGTACATGGCCTTATGTCTGTGAAAGGCACTATATAAATAAATTTACTTACTTACTAATATTGAGTGCATGTTTTACAACATCATAAAAGTTTTAAAACATGCAATTGCGATGACACTTCCAGGGCTCCGTAAAAATGCCTGTTTTTACAAATAAAAATGGAATATTTTACAAAAGCACATTTATCTTTAAACCAACACACGACACACGTCACATTAACGTGTTGGTTTACATAATGGATTACTGAACCAATCACTGTTTAGCACTTTTACCCAGAATGCTTTGTGGTCTGTGTTTGTTACAAAACCTCAGAATGAGTGCCTTATTCAACATTAAAAGATATATGTTATATTTTAACTTTGTACAAATGACAGAATTGACATTAATGGAGTTATTCTATCAGTATTTTCAAAAAACATAAGTTAGTATGACTTTATTTTTCAAGACCTCTGCCTGATCGGAGTGTTGAAATTGATAGGGAGATGGCCTTATGGCTGTTTTCAGTGTGCCTCTTTTGGGGGAGTGCTGTTGTAAACAAGAACTTCTAGCAGGGGCAGAATGTTGAAAGAAAATGATAATAATTAGTAAAGAGTTGATTTTGTGGGTGCTCTCAGGATTTGTTTGTGCTGCTTTTTGCAGGGAGCAGCTTGATGCTTTCAAAGCGATCGTGTTAAAAATCAATTTTAGCTCTTTAGTAACTGCTAATGTCCCATAGACAACACCGGAATTTATCGGTTATTTGTTACTTCTGATACATTTTTGGGTGGTTTATTGGTTTATCTTTATCAAAGATAACTTTTCAGATATCTTATCTGTTATCAAAGTTAATTTTTTGGTTATCTGTGCCCACCACTGGAAATGACGCATGCGCAGATGCAAAAGGTGGACCGATATTTAGGGGTGGACTGTTCGGTCTACAACACCAGTTTATACAGGATGGACAATAATGACGCACACGTGGCTAAAATCAAATAGCATGCAGCAAAAACATTATGTCCTTAGTGGAATTATTAAAATAAAATAACACTGAAACCACAAATTTAAGTCATTGTGGGCTCTATCAACACAAAGTTGGCTTGTTCTATGCGTTTCGGTGTTTGTCCAGATGTAAACTGCATTTTTAGTCACTGAAAACAGAGATTTTGCAAAACTCCTTCGAAGGTGAAGCTTTTCAGAACTGTTTTTGTGTTTCTGTGAAGACAAGGAAGCTGAGTTTTGTATTTTCAGGCTTCTGTTTGGTTGACTTTTCTTTATAGCTTTACAACGAGTTTAGCATTTTTGTGTGGGCAAAGATATTTTTTTGAAAACTGCATGTTTGGATGTGAGTTATTTAACTGAAAGTGGAAATTAATCATTTTCAAAAACACATTTTCATGTATACTTTGAATTTGTATTTATCGTCCAAGGTCCAAAATTTTCTTTTGTAAATTTCAATGAATGACCCAAATGTTCAATTCAGGTAGCAATTCACAAATGGCACTCAAAGAAACAGTATTTCAACCAAGGCTGAATAATCCTGGAATCTTTTTAATTGGAAAAATACAGTCAAACAAGGCGGCAAGGAATGCTCCGTTTGTATGTGAAGATCCTGATCCTCACATAAAGTTGCACTTTCTGTCATTAGAAACATATGACCATCACCTTTTGTCTCTATTATCAGCTCTTCAATTTGGGATTTTTGTACATTGTTGAAGTGTAGTTTTTTTTTTTATTTTTTTTTTTTATTAGAGTTGTTGTTTAGTGCTTTGGCTTGTGGGAAAGTACTACATAAATAATCATCCATCTATCCATTTCCTTTACCCGCTTACTCCAATTTAGGGTCATGGGGTTGCTGGAGCCAATCCCAGCAGTCATGGGGTGTAAGGCAGGGTGCACCCTGGACTGGACGCCAGTCTGTGACAGGGCCCTAAATAATCATTTCAAGAATAATAGTAATAATCAATGTTAATAAATTCTTATTATTAGTAACAAATGTGTGATATTTGTGTTATTTTTGTGGTATATGTGTCACAGTACCTCGCAAACTAGTGAACAACTGTACAGCAATGGCTGCTTTGTCTTGTCTTAACCTGCTTTTGAAGAGGTACAAATATAAAATGTAATAAATTTATAGCTGTTTCCAGATACCACCTCCAGTGTATCTGCAAATGTGGATGAATGTAATTTGCAAAAACAATACAATTAATAAATAAATCAACAAGCAAACAGCATTCAGAGTTTTGGCGGTGTTACTGTGTAAAATCACTCAGCCTGCCAACATGTAGACCCAGTTTGAATCCCACTACCAGTGTCCTTGGACAGCACATTTAGTCTGCATTGTTTGGTTTTGAAGACAATTTAAAAAGATCTATACACACTTTATATACTTCTGGAAATAGTTCTGTTAAATTACTTCAGGGAACCACAAAACCTTTTTACTTGGAAAGAGAAATTTGTCAGGGGTGCCCTGTAACTCCTTCTTTGTTTCTACTCCCAATGCAAATTTTAGCAAGCTACATTAGAAAAAGTAATTTAAAAGGTCTTTCAATAGCAGGAAAAAGTATCTATCTCAGTCAGCTGGCTAATGATACGACTCTTTTTGTAGGATAGACATCAATTTGACATAGCAATCAAAATTTTAGATGACTTTTCAAATGTGTCGGGTCTTATATTAAGCCTCTCCAAATGTGAATTGCTTCCTGTTAAGTCATGCAGTGATATTGACATTTCTGGAATTCCTGTTAAGTGTAAAGTTAAATATCTTGGTGTTATCATTGTTAAAGACCAGTCTTCAAGAATGTCAGAAAACATCACTCCATTGATCTCTACTGTCCAACAAAGATTTAATCTACAGCTTCAAAGAGATTTGACTATGACTGGGTGAATCCTGCTCTCCAAAGCAGAGGGTCTCTCTAGACTTGTCTATACCAGCTCCGCTCTTGACATCTCTAAAGATTTATGTACTAAAATTGATAGAGTTCTTTTTGATTTTATTTGGAAGAAATGATGTCATCTTATTTGGAGAAAAAAAAAAAAGGTCAACAAGCTTAATGCTGGTGGCTTTAATGCTTTAGGTTTTCATACTTTACATTTCACCTTCAAAATTAAATGGATCAAAAGGTATTTGACAAATCCTAAGTCTATGTAGAACTTTATATCAACACATATTTTTGAAGCCATAGGAGGGTTAAACTTTATTTTGAGATGTAATTATAATATAAGTAAGCTTCCAATTAAACTGTCAAACTTTCATAAACAGTTATTTTTAAGTTGATCCTTGGTATATAAATCTAACTTTATATGCAATAGCCAAGAAATCTGTTTCAAAAACTGTTTCAAACTTTATTTTTCAAGAATTGGGTTGACAATAGCATCATATCGGTCAGTCAGCTGTTTAATAAAGGTCGTTTTTGCTCTTATGGTGAATTTCTAGCTAAGTTCAATATAGCAGTGCCTTCAAAAGAATATGCTATTATGTTTGATGCCATATATAGGAAATGCTGATCCTTTTCTCAGTACAAAGACAAACAATACAGTAAGTGTATCTGAAAATTAATTCATAGAAATATTGTTTGTAAACCTGCATCTATTTTTTTTCTGGAATAACTTTGTTCACCTTTTCTTTTATTGTACTTTTTGTTATACCTTTTGGAATGATATTTCTCTTTTTTTTTAAACAGGAATCTGGACATTCATCTTCAATTTAAAGTGGAATTTGTGTTATTCAGATACTTCAATGATGAAACACCTGCTAAAACCATATCTGATCAACCTTATTACACTCAACAAAAATATAAACGCAACACTTTTGGTTTTGCTCCCATTTTGTATGAGATGAACTCAAAGATCTCAGCAAAGGAGAAGTGCTCACTATCACAGATTTAGACTGGTTTGTGAACAATATTTGAGGGAAATGGTGATATTGTGTATGTGGAAAAAGTTTTAGATCTTTGAGTTCATCTCATACAAAATGGGAGCAAAACCAAAAGTGTTGCGTTTATATTTTTGTTGAGTGTATTTTAGCCAAATTTCATCTACACACTAGCAAATTTTTTTAATCAAATACCCAATTTCATTGTTTTCTTGGCTTATTTAAAATCATATTTGGAGACCTTGAAACATTGCACTAACAAAAAAGATGTAAAAACCAAAACATTATAAAGAGAATTTAACTTTTAATCTGTCTTTTGTACCCCGTTATGTAAGCTCTTTATTTTAATGCCTTTCTTTGTTTGCACACCTTGAGCCATTGCTCTGTGCGTTCTATGTTCTATTTGTTTTATTAGCCTGTATTGTTAATATTTGTGTAAATAACTGATTATTTTAAAAATGTCTTCTTGAGTGCTTTTTCATCTCTATGGGCTTGCCAAGATGTCACATTTGGCTACTTGGCTTGTAGCTGGCATATTAATGGATTTGTTGAGTGAATATGATTATGATAATGTATTTATGAGTCCTGCATCAGACTGGTGTCCTGTCAAGGGTATACCCTGCCTCACAATCTATGATTGCTGGACAACAGCCCTCCACCCCCCACCCCAAGACCCTTGATTTGAGTAAGCAGGTACAGAAAATGATTGAACAAATGAATGAATGAATATGTATGTTCATCCCATTTCAATTTGAATGTATTTGACAATGATTTGATGTCAAACTTCAACATGGATCAGTGTTGGATCAACGTCATTTTACCTACTTGGAAGATATCACTGTGTCATCTTATCACTCCGCCCATTCTACTTCCTCATGTAAATTAAAAATTTGTTGCCAAAATTCTCCTACAGTATCAGTATTCTTGAGCACACATCCTGATTCCCTCATGTATCCATCTCCACGGACATTTTGCCCTCCGCCTGCTGAGAGTGTAGCATCTTTATATTAATGAATCTTTCCCTTAAAAATGCAAAAAGTCTTACTACAGACTTGTAAGACATCTGTTCTCATTAAATCAGAGTGCCTTACAGCTCAGATGGGCTTTGCTCCCTCGCTCCACCATAGAGTACCCTGAGGCTTCGAGCCTCATACCAGTGCAATCCTCTTTGCCTGCCAGTTAACTAACGTCACAGTCTCTGAACTGTGCTGCTTTCCTTCACCGCATGGTCCCTCTTCGCCAAAAGTCATTTTGACCATTCCTACTGTCTGTCTCCTTCACTCTTGACATACAGACTGTGGTGCCAGTGGGTTGTGTAAATGTCGAAAACTGGTTTTGATGTAACATCGTACAAAAGCAACACCATGTGCAAAATAGTCTGTTAGAAAATGGGTGACAAGTGGACATCTTTATCATTTTGTGACAAATATTTAATTGCTGTTGCCAAATCATGCATTTGTGGAAGACTTTTTGCCCTGCCTTGACATTCTGTGGTGCACAGTCTGCAAAACAGGAGAGCATTTAAGCATTACTGTTTATGCAGTGCAAAATGTGAATGTAAACTAAGGCATGGTGCAAAAAGTTATCTAAGTTATGTAATTTGTTGTTTTGTTTGTGTTTCAGCTGACCCCAAAAAACAGACTTCAGGGTCACCTCAGTGGATGTGGTACAGATCTGCATTGCGATATAACATATGTGGTCTTCTCTTCATAAACGGCTTCCCACCCAAGTGCTAATTATGACCTCTTTTTTTTTTTTTTTACCTTCTGAGATGTGACCGGATCAGGGCATTGTTTGAAAGTGCACTCAGGAGGCTTTCTAGAAACTTAATGCATCTGTGACAGCATGTCAGACCATGCCAGCAGCCACTGGCCACCAAATCTCCATGAAGTGAAGCAGTAGGGTGAATTTTTCTGTTTTTCCATGATTATTTACTTTTATTTCCTTGAATGATTATTGAAGTTTTAGCCAAAATTGTGTTCTATTATTATTATTATTACTATTATTGTTATTATTTTTATTATTGTTGTTGTTAGGATGGAAATGGTCAAGAACCCTGGTTCACGACCTGGGGTTTAAGAGACTCTTATGAGGTTACCAAAGACCACAGGGAGTGCCCATGGTTTTGTCTGCTCTGTGGTTATCAAAATTAAAAGTGGAGGTGCTTTTCGTCACAATATCACGAACCAATCCATTAATGTATATTACATGCTGCTGAATCACGACTTGCCGCAAGACCTGGTTGGAAATGATGTCATAATAACCCACTGACGTACCACATTACACATACACACTTAATACCACATTGGAAGCGTTTATGATTTCATGTTATCCTGGTTTTTAATATCATATTTACATGTTGTGTGTTTGTATGCATTATTTGCTGAATAAACAAATAAATAAATACTTGACCATCAACACTAATTAAAAAGTTAATTTTCTTTGGACAACCCAAAGGGAATGCTGTATATTGGTCATGCCAATAAAGCTTCTTTCAATTGAAATTGAGAAGAGGAATAAAAATCTCTTTTTTTTTTAGGAATGAATCACTTTGTTCTTTTTTTGGGCGGGGCAGGATTTCTTAGCTACAAGTAGGGGACTCGAAAGAAAATGAGTTTGGGAACCAGTGGTCCAGAGGTTAAAACAGTGGGTCCTTGTTTCAAATCCCACCCAAGCTGGAAGATCACCATGGGCCCTTGGACAAGGTCCTAAATCCCCAAGTTGCACCTGGTGTGCAGATGAGTGCTTTGCATGGCAGCAGTTTGACCACACCTTATTTTTAGACCAACACACCCATAGGTGCAGCACACAGATGGGTGCAATTATAATCACTATTTTAATGTCGTGGGTGCTGGGCATGAAAATGACAACCGTGTCTTGTGTATAGCAGAAATGACACGTGGGTTGCATTGCGCATTACCCTGTTCCAAGTGGAAACTAGAGCCTTTATTGCATTTTAACCCATACATGGAAGAAAAAAATGGATGCAAACAGTTGCAGTTTGACAGAGCTAGATATTTGTACCTTCCACACTGAGCCACCCACACTTCCATGGGAGACGTCTTTGCATGATCTGCTCTTGACCAGAGTTTTCACTTGTATATTTGTTTAACATCTAGCAACCTCCATAAATGTCAAACACTACTGATTTATAACAAGCAGGGTGTGCTGAGGATTACCAACTCGCAACATTCATTGTTCCTCTGTCTCCAGACTTGGACAACATTATTTGACCCACATCAGAATTTCTACCTGAATTAGATATGAATATGAGTAATGTCTTACCTTTCCCCTATAAGATGCATGGCCAAGTTAAGACATCTGTTGCCAGCATTGAGAAGAAGCAATTTTTCCTCTACTCTTCTCTGTGTTGGTCAAGCTGCCATTTCAAATCAGATTTATTACATATGTGATCTCACTATACATAGCAAGTGCCCAGATCCAATCTGTGCGTCTGTGTTACTATATTTGTAATCTTATCCACATAGGTTGTGAAAGTACTGAAAGTCAAACACTTTGAAACCTAACTGCTGTCCAGTGTGTGTATACTGCAGTTAAACTCACACACATAAGAGCTTTGTGACTGACAGGATACAGAATATAAAAATAATCAAAGGTAATGCAAAGGTTATATGTACTGATATATTTAAGTTTTTCAGTTTATGCATTATAAATTTTTGACAAGAGGTGTGCTGTCAAGTGACATTGAATCAACCTAAACAAGCCATCCTGCAGTAGGGAGGGTGAATAATGAATGGGTTTTTCATCTGACTGCCAGTCCGTAGACCACACAGACTGTGAAATGTGATAACTTGAGAACAAATGGCAGCAGTCCCACTAAATTTGGTGTATACGTGCCTCTTATGAGGACCTTGGAAGAGTTTGCATATGGGTTGTCCAACTTGCGTTTCATTGTCACACAGGTCAATTTAGGGAATTATTAGTGAATGTCATAACTTGACAACAAATAACAGATTCACCAAATTTGGTACATAGACGGCTCATGTGATGACCTCACATGACTTTGATATGTCTGACCTTGACCAGCTTTTCCAGGTCACAGGTCAACTTATTAAATTCTTGATAAGCCTTGATGACTTCAGCCATTATGTCATTTGTAGATGCAGCTCTGGATTTACTGCCTAATAATCAATCACAGCAATGTTTCTGTGTAGGCTCTCAGTTGTCCAGATGGTTTCCATAGTAGAGAAGCTTGAATCTTGAGACAGAATGTCTCTTCGTCTCTACAAGAGTCAGACAGAAGTCAGACTTCCAGAGCAAGAATTTTAGCTGAGGAAGCTTCTGCGATTTGAAGCGAAACATCCTCGCGTCAAGCAACCCAGTCCAGTCGAAGATTCAAGCTTCTCTACAATCACAGCAATCAATGATATGCTGATATTATATTTCTCATGGAAGCAGGGATACCTCATGTGCTCTCTGAATGCCACTTTAAGTGAAACTGCAGTCTTTCTCGCTTGTAAACAAGTTGGACTGAGCTTCGTGCACACTAAAGCACTTTGAATACGTGGTGGAGCTTTTAAGACAATGCATTTTGCATGTGATCCTACGACCTCAGTTGGCGATCATCAAAAGGAAAACTGTGCTTACACTGATGTATACAGGAATGTGGACAAAAGAAAAAAAAAAACTGCAATAGGAATAAGCATTCTGCATTTTCAGATCAAACATGTTAGACCAGGAAAGATACTTATATATACTTATATTCACATATTCTTATACAGAAGTATCTGCATGACAGTCAAACTTTTAACCCTTGATTTTCCTGTGTTGATCGGTAACATTGTTGGGGTTTTCTGAGTCCCATCACATGTAGGAAGAGATGGCATTGAAGAAGCTGATTTGGCAGCACAATAGCTGTCTGCAGGAGGAAATTAAACCTCTAAGTCTTGTATGGGAAGGTCCGAGTCCAACAGCTCCATCGAAGAAGGAATAGCAAAGTAATGGCATAAAGAATAGGATGAGGCAAACAAAGGGAGGTCTTATGTCAAAACAGCCAGCAGACTTCAAATATACGAATGGGCGAGAGGTATAATGTGGTAATAACTAGGCTGAGACTGTGTGACTGTGCACTGAATCATGGGTTAGAAATGGTCGGTAGGCACCCAGATGGAAAATGCATCTGTGGAGAGGCAGAAAGTGACTCGCATTTTGATGGAATGCACCAACTATCGCGCAAAGAGAAGCTTCCTGTGAGCAGAGCTGCCAGATACTGGAGTTACAGATGGTTCACTGAAATCAAAGAGCAATGCCATAGAACTAAAACATACTTGATTTTCTCTACTGCACTGGCCTCTAGGATTTAGCTCCTTCAGTGGAATCTGTCAAATGACCTGTGGAGGGCAGCAATACACCTTTACTGCACTTCATCTGCAACCAGAAGTAGAAGACGACATGACATTCAGTGGCAGTGGTGGGATAAGGCGGTTTGACAATATTTAGAAAGTTCACATTTGTTTTACTTTTCAGAAACATGTTCCAAAATACTTGGTGGTAACCATTTAACTCCCAGCAAATGTGGACTCAACCTCAACATGAGAGATCAATACATATTCTAGTGTACTTTAGGGAACAAAAAGGTTTTCTTTCTGGAACCTGGGCTCTGTTCTTTGTACATGGATTACAGTGTTACCTGGATTAAGTGAAAGTTCAGACATGATCCTGGATCTTTTGGTTCTTTGAAACACTTGTGTTACCATGTTGGTTAATGTTTTGGTAACAGGTAGACAGGATTAGATGACGGATCCTCAAGATGCCATTTGAGGAACTTCAAACCATGGAGTACGCTGCTCTTGTAGGAGAAACCATCAACAATTTGCTTTGATAATCATTATACAAATAATGAATGTTTATGAGTGCAATGGAAATAATATTTCATCTTTCACATCTCCATCATTCTATCTCTCACATCCAGATCCACACAAGTGCACTCTCAAGTCCAGATACCTATCGATCTGTCTATATTTGCATGACAAGGATTAAAGGATCCTGAATCACCCAGTTTTTGTCAAATCTTTAAAATAACATTTAAAGAATAAGAACCAATTTAAAGCCACTTGTTGAACCCTTGCGTATATAGAGTACATATATTTAACTTGCTGATATATCTATGACTCCCTAATCGCTTTATAAATTTGTATTATACTTTTATAATTTTTTTATGCATGTTGCGAAGCTCTCTACAAATAAAATAATTAAAATGTTTTTATTATGACTCCTACTACAAGCCACGCTTGTCTTGGCTTAATACTCAACATGAACAACCCTCAGAAGTGTAATCAAACAAAAAAAAAAAAACAGCTTGTTTGAGGCTCACAACCACCAAACCAATCATTCTTTACACCTGGGTTTAAGAAATTTTAATTCCCCACATACAAATTTATTCATGACTTAAACGTGTATGGCAAGATGCACGGCTTTAAATTTTAATGATGCTGAGGCTGATGGATGAACTAAAAAAGAAGAAATACCCCTGCCTGCACCCAGTGATTAAACTTTGTTGAGGTCGATGTCTTAAAAAAATGAGACAGCAGGTAAGCCGTTGGCACAGTTGAATAGAATCTCTTCTGCTGTAGGAAGCTGTGCACTCTGAAGAGTGCTCCTCTGGACTACATTGTGTCCCGGGATTTCAACAAAACATTTTGTTCCTGGTTGATGTTCAGGTCAGGTCATTCACACCATCACGTCTCAATTGTCCTCACAGTGCATGTGAGACAATCCACTGGCTACAATTAACAACCCGATAACGACAGCAGGCGCTCGACCTATTGCCAGCGTTTGTGTACTTACATGTCTGGTTGTGTGTGGCAGTGTAGTCCTCGCCTCAGCCACAGCGACCGAGACAGGACACGACAAGCCATTTTCTCCATCCCCCTCTGGTTAAACTCTCTATTTTCACATCAGTCACCCTGAAATTGCTCTGCCTCTCTCTACGAGCGACATCATGATGGCACAGTGGGCAACAAACCCAAAAGACGAAGCAGAGGAAGCCTGGCGGGGAGGTGTGTGTGTGTGGAAAAATTAAAGGCCACGGGGAAGCAGACGATAAGGATCTCACTTTGTTTGTCGCTTTGGTTTAGCTTCGATAAACCTGCAGACAAGCCTCTGCAGGCCAGGTAGGATCACTTCGTAATCCATCTTCTTTGTTCTTTTGTTGTTGTTTATCCGAGTCAGATGTAAGCATAGGCAGGGTCGGATGGCGGTTGAGTGCTGTTGTTGGCCCGTCGGGTCTCGGAGGTGTATGTGACCTTGTAGTGACCCTCTAAGTTTGGCCACGTACTGCACTTCAGCTCTGCAAAGTGTAAGATTCCCTCAGGACTCGTTCACTGCTGGAAGATCATAGGGTCAATGAACCCGGTTCTACCTCGAGTTCAGGCTAATGTCCTGAGGGTGAGATTGTTGAGAACATACTGGAGTGTTTCAAAGATTGCTGGACAGTTTGGCCGTGTATTACAGAGAAGGCATCTAAAGGTTAGACAAGCAGACTTATAACCATAGGGTCATAGGTTCAATTCCCCAATAAGAGAGGGACATAAATAGAATGCCCTTGAGCAAGGTCTATAAACCCCACATTACTCCCAGTGTACAACTGATTTCCTCATGAGGCGTCAGTAAATTTGTTCATTATATGAATACAAAAACAATAAAAAGCCGCTACATATCGACTATTATACATTTGTCTACATTGTTTTATTTGTTTTATGAAATTATGGCCTGGTGAATACTAATTTACTCTGATCTTAGATATATTTTCTTTTAATCCATTGTGATACAATGTTTAAAGGAATTTGTAAATTCAGTATATACAGTAAAATATTGATTTATTAAATAAATATACATGAGCATAAAGTTTGAACACATTTCTTCTTAATAAAAGCATTTAATTTCTTTGGGTTGTCAAACTGTAAATCATGTTTACTTTTATTATTTGAAAACACTGTTCATAATGTCAAATTTACTCCTTTTTATGGATTTGGTATAAAATGGCTAAACATATATATTCTGTATTGTGTTCTTTTAGGGCCCCTTACACACATAGTTCAAATATGTACAACTCAGGGTGACTCGTGGTGAAGCAGCTCGTATGAATGAACCACGAAACATTGCACCGACTGGCATGGCTGCACAAATGGTACCAAATGGTGTTTGGTACGGTGTATTTCTGCTGATACGTGACTGAAAGTGGTGTATGTGTCGCACTGTTGACCTGTCATATAGTGCTGCGTCACACCGCTCACTGTCTTGTCAGATAGACGTGATGTTTAAGCCCCTTTCACACCGGGCCCACTTTGAGTTGCGTTGTGTGGCATCATGATGACCATTGTTCCTGAAGTATAAATCATGCAGGATTGCTTTTATACCATGTACACAATGCAGTAAAACTACATACTCAAAAAGAGCATAGAAAAAAAAATGCTGATTGCAACCTGACCGCAGCAGCTACTCACTCTTAAATTGTCTCACAACTGTGTTTAAAAAAAATTCCATAAAGGTCCTGCTCACAGACTGACTGTCAGAGACAGGAGATGTCCATACCCAGAAAAAGTCCAAACATCTCCAGTCCACTCACGTACGATTTGTTCGCGCGCCCACATTTGAACAATTAAAAGAAAAAAAAAACTGGCTGGCTCCAGGCAGTTCCTCGCTCTTCCCTCAAACTCTCTCATAATTGTGTTAAATAAAGGACAAAAAAGGACATAAGTCCTGCTCACAGACTGATTGCCAGAGACAGGACATGTCCACATCAAGTATAACTCCAGACATCTCCACAATTACTCACGGACGGTTCATGCGCGCACAGCTTGCAGTCAAAGGAAGAAAGATAAACTATAACAGAAATCAGAGTGCAGACCTGCAGCCCTGCACAAGAACAAATATAAACTAGAAGAGAAATCAGAGTGCACAGTCTGGCTGCAGCCAGACTGCCTGCAGATCCTCCTTTGCATTCTCACCTCCTCTCTGCTCCCCTGCTGTATGCACCTGACACAGACATTCCTGTGTCGTCATGATGCTGCATGAAGCAATTCGAAGCAGGCTCGGTGCGAAAGGGGCTTTAGCTCGCCTGCTGCATGTCCACACGAACTGGCAGTCTGGTCCAGCTGGAACAGCCTGTCAATGTGCGTGCTCTCCAGCCCATCGCAGAAGCGACATATGTTTTTATGTATTTTGATGTGAGGACAGCAAGCGCACACATGCACTTTCCCCTCAAAACATGATGCGTGTTCTGCAGCTCTGATGTCCAGGACCAGAGTTGTCAACAGCTGCCACGGCCCCGTCCGTTCAGCTCACAGACCAAGGTGTCACTCTGTGATCAGATGAGAGGCACCTCACCTTCGGGGGGGCACGCAAATCACACACATGCATGTGTTGTGGGGGGAGCTACACTCTAGCACGCCACATGTACACTCGGCAACTCTACAGTCGTGGGGCACTTAGACAAATTTCACATCCAGCTTGACAACGATTATCTGCAGACTGTTTTTGTGATGATAGTATGAAAGGCCACACAAGTGCCAAATGAGCGGTCTTAGATGTTCGTGTGTGTCAGCTGGAATTTGGCCGACACCTACCGTGAGAAGGTGCGATGGGCTCGCACAGCGCACACTCTGTCTTCCAGCCTTTAGTGTGTGAAACTAGTTGTAGCAACAGGTGTACGAGGCATTCGAGGCAGCTATGAATTTAGATGTTTTGCACATGATTCCTGCTTCATGAGCACTTTATGCGCAATATGTGTAAAGGGGCCCTTATTGATGTATGATTGTTGTATGTATTGTTTAGGGCCACAACTAAAACTATTTCTTGTAATCAATTCATCTACGACTTATTTTTGAAATGAATCAGTGAATCTAACATTTGTTAATTATTCTTTTGGTTCTTTTCAGATGAGTTGAGTATATTTTGGTGCATTTATCAGTAAGTCAAAACCATAAATTCTGCCAGTAACTTTGAACCTTACATTCAAATATTTTGTCAAAGTATTTATTTTTACAAAATAATAATAATAATAATAATAATAATAATAAAAAATCCAAAAATATAAAGGCTGTAAACTGCCCAAAATTAAAAAGGGCATTCACAGAAAAATAAGTAAATAAATAAATAAATAAAAATATTTGCTTCTAACTGAGACACAAAACTCTTAACACATTTTCGAGGGCTGTAACAAACTTTTTTTTTTTCATGAACAATTAATCTGATTAATTCTACCGAGGCACCATTGAGGGCATCCTCACCAGCTGTGTCACTGTGTTTGGTCGGGAGCTGCACTGACTACAACATGAAAGCCCTGCCGTGCATAGTGAACACTGCTGGAAGGATCATTGGTGCCCCACTCACCTCCCTGAAAGACATATGCACCACCCGCCTCATCCACAGGGCGATCACAGTTGTCAGTGATGTAAGCCACCCCGCTCACAATTTGTTCAACCTCCTGCCCTCTGGGAAGAGGTACTGTACCCTGCACTCCCGCACCGCCAGACTCGCCAACAGCTTTATCCACCAGGCTGTTAGGATGCTAAACTCACTCCCCTCTCCAGGAGAGCATCCTGGACTTTTAAGACCTCTGACTCACACAATGACTGTCTTGCACCATTATCACTTTGACACTTTGCTAAAAACAGGAAAGCACTTCTGCTGCCATTATTTACCTCGACTGTCTCTGCACTATTTCAATTTTTGCTGCCACTTATCACATTGAACATTGAGCTCTTAGTTCTTCATTGTAAAATTATTTTGTGTCTTCATCTGCTATGTGCCTTCTTACTTATTTATTGTTTACTTTCACCGTGGGATGGTGGGAAACATAATTTTGATTGCTTTGTGTGTCTGGTACATGTGAAGAATTTACAATAAAGCTGGCTTTGACTTTGATTATTTTCTATTAACAGTTATTTGGTCCATAAAATGCAAGAATCTGACTTTTTTTTTTTTAAATCTGTATTTCTTAAAGCCCATGGTGTCCTCAGATATCTTGTTTAATGTCAGAGAGGTGTAAAGAACCAATATAAATATTCACATTTAAGAATCGAAAAACACCGCAATTTGACATTTGAGGAAAAAGTACTCTAAAAACAATTAACCAATTATCAAAATTGTTGGCAATAAATTTAAGAAATAATTAATTGTTGCACCTTTGCTATTACATGAAATTTATTGGATTAAAACAGCTGGACTTATACTTTGAGTCGTTCTTTTTCTTTAATATGTGTGAGTTTGAAAAGTGTGAGAACCACTGCAGAGGTAAAAATTAATAATTTATCTGGACAAACCCTTTGCAATGAGTCATCTTGTTTTTATGCACCGACTGGACAACGACATATGAACAAAAGGTGCAATACAATGGAAAAAGAAAACTATATATATATATATATATATATATATATATATATTTTTTTTTTTTTTTTTTTAAGGGGAAAATGCAACGGAGAGCAGAGCTGTTGTTTCTCAAGTCAGTGTTGTTTTAGTGTGAAAATGCATTCAATGTCAAAATGTTTTTATAGAAATATTAGACACTCAAAGTTTGCACATTGCAGGATGGTTGCTGCAGACTTCTGCTCATGATCAGGTATAAAATATTCAATAACCTACACAA
This sequence comes from Thalassophryne amazonica, assembly GCF_902500255.1. Taxonomy (NCBI): domain Eukaryota; kingdom Metazoa; phylum Chordata; class Actinopteri; order Batrachoidiformes; family Batrachoididae; genus Thalassophryne; species Thalassophryne amazonica. The sequence goes on from NC_047112.1 coordinate 10,803,000, forward strand.
ACTAAGAGGGTTGTGAGTTTAAAATGTGGGAGATCTCATAAATACATAATAGCTGTTGAAGAGTGAATGGATCTTTGCGCGGACTCACAGTGTTTTAACTCATTCATTTACAGCTTGATGGTTCGATACCTAAATATTTGTATCTGGACTGCATATCAAAGTGTCTTTGAATAAGAAATTCAAGCTGAATTTGGGTCTGGTCCCAGTCCTAATAAAATAGTGAAGTGTGTCAGGAAGAACAGACGTCTATAAAAACCATTGCCAAAGCCGTAAAACACAGTGACCCCCACGAAGAAGTGGAGAAAGATGAAGTGAAAAACGACCAATTTATCTCATACAAGCTGTTAAAGCACACCCAGTCAGCCAGTAGCCACTGGATGTAAAGGTAGTCATTTCTTTCTATGGGCTGAAGAAATACCGCGAAGGTTACAGCAAAAACTTGCTTTTATTTATGGAACTGGACACAATGTTACATGTTCAGTACTTTTTCCAAAGCTTATTTCATATCTGTCTTTAATAAATTAAGTACTCATGAGCACCACGACAGTAATGGCTATGGGACTCTGACAAATGATGTTGACGTGAACCCAAATGATAGACCTCTGACATTTGACCCCTATGACACTGACCTAAACCCAAATGATAAACTTCTGGCTTATCTTGCCAGGCCATTTCTGGAATCCACCTAATGTTGTGTTCAAAATCATTTTAATTGATTGTGTGTGTGTATATATGGGGGTAGTGGTGGTAATAATAATAATGCCAATTTTTGGATCAACTTTAATTGTCCTAGCAGGTAGGCTAATAAACAAACACAGACATGACCTTGAACCAAATGATGAACCTCTGGCAAATTTGATGTTGCTTCACAATTCTGGTACCTTCACCCACGCCCTCCAGTTCATTGAAAATCAGAGGGAATCATTTAAATTGTGTCCTTCAACGTCAATGACCTTGACCCCAATGATTGACCTAACATGGTTAATATCAGGGCCCACCTCCGTAGGTGTGTCAGGTTTGGTGAAGATCAGAGCACCTTGAGCTCATTGATTGGCCTTTGGTAAACCTGATGCTTTCTTGGCAGTTCTACAACCCACCAATGTGTGTGTGTGTGATTGTTGTGTGAAAAATCATAATTTTGTGCTTTGACATCACTGACCTTGTCCTTTGCCAAAACAAACCCTTTAAAACCCAGTTCTGGAGTTGACGAACATTCACATATCACGTTTGATGGAAATTAGCCAAAATACCTAGGTGAAGTAGAGGAGCCAAACATCCTGAGTTCATAGGGTGGCACTGTGTTGAGGCGTTGTCCACTGCATGGTGGCACCTAGATCCAAACTCGAAGTGGTCCATGAAGGTGGTTAACTGGAACATCCTTTCCCTCAGCAAGGATCAGCATCTTCCCCTGTAGTCAAGGGAGCTTGAAAAGTTCGACATTGCAGTGGTTGCACTGTCTGAGGACCAACATCTTTGAAGGAGCCAAATCTTGTGGATGGATACGAATACAGTACTTTTTCCTCGTTGCACCAGTGGTCAGCATGATGACGGAGTGGCCGTTGCTGTAACAGAGCAGCTTTTCCCAGCGGTGTCACCCCTGTCAATTAACATACTATGAGAGTCAGATGTTGGCCTCTTTGAACATTAATGCCTTTCATTGTGCCTAGAAGTCATAAAGATACTGTAACTCTGCTATTGATGAAAAATGTCTCTTTGTATTTATGTATTGTGTTTGTTGTACCTTCTCTGACATAACTGAGGATGCTCTATGAAGTTTTTTTGGCAAAGGTTTTCAAACTGGGAACAAATGGTTCAACTTTCAGGATGATGTCATTTCTAGAACTTTTGTCAACAATTTTATGTAATACATAATATAATTATTACTCGTGTGCTGCCCGTGGGGTTATTGTTATCATATGCACACTATTATTATTATTTCTATTTTGTCATTTGATTTTTAAATAGACCACAATAGAAATAAGTGTTTTGACTTTCTTGTGTCATCCATGTATTTTTAACATATTTACATTGCTTACATTGAACTTACTAAATAAAATTATGCAAGCATGCACACATGCATGCACGCACACATGCTTTTAATATATAGATGATTTACTGCCCCATGCTGGATTGGCGTGTGAGTCAAGAATATAATTATCAATGTCCATTGTTCAGTGTTATTAGATAATATCCATAGTTTCTCAAAAATATTAGTCCTATCAATGTTCTGTTTTGGCGGCGTTCATCCTTGACCCAAAATACATAAGCATACCAAATAGCAAATGACAGGTCTTTACATTTTGTCTGTAATCAAAGTTGCACCCATGCACGCACCCATGCACGCAGAGTCTTTTTTGCATTCTGCCACAAGCAGGTGCTTCTATTTTTACACACCTACAAACAGATGGTGGCGGAAGACATCAAATGCATTACACTTTTCACTCACGGTAACAGCAACATGACACTTAACTAAATGACTAAACCAACTGAACTACAAAAACACAGTAAATCAATAACACTAAAAACACTGTTAAATTAACATGAACCATAATAACATTTAAATTCCCAAATTTAAATGTTTGTTAATTATTTTTATTAAAGTTCTTGCTGGTTCTGAATTGACATTGCACTTTCAAATCACATCAAATTATCAATAGAAATATTTAACTAAATACACTCACTCATCACTCATCTTCAACCGCTTTCCTGGGTTTGGGTTGTGGGAGCAACAGCTCCAGCAGGGGACCCCAGACTTCCCTCTCCTGTGCCACATTGACCACCTCTGACTGGGGGATCCCGAGGCGTTCCCAGGCCAGTGTGGAAATATAATCTCTTCACCTAGTCCTGGGTCTTCCCCGGGGTCTCCTCCCAGATGGTCGTGCCTGGAGCACCTCCTTAGGGAGGCGCTCAGGAGGCATCCTTACCAGACGCCAGAGCCACCTCAGATGGCTCCTTTCAACGCGAAGGAGCAGCGACTCTACTCAGAGCTCCATATTACAGAGAACACTTTAGCAGTTTCAAAATGAATTCGTTTGGAGGAATAACACATATGAAAAGCTTCAGCAACACAGCTTTAAAAACCCACATCATGTTTTACAACATCTCCTTTTGCTCATTTCTCACTTAACTCACAGAGTTGGTCATATCAGTGTTGATTCCATTCACTACCCATGTCATTTTAACAGTTGTGCTAAGTTTAACACAGAGTGTTAAAATGGTTTTGCGAGTTCATCTTGGATGACAGGATCAAAGCAATCAGCAATCAGAGTCTAAGATTAGCGATCAGGATATAAATTCAGGGTTCCACAATTAGGATCATTATCAAGGGTCAGGCTCAAAGGTGAGTGAATGTCATCATCGTTCAGCAATCAGGATCGAAGACGGGTGACTTTCATTAGTGGTCACCAATCAGGATCAAAGATGGGTGATGATGATAAATGATCAGGATCAAAGATGAGAGGTATTGATAAGTTATCATCAATCAGAACCAAAGCCTGGGTTCAAAGATTAAAACATCAGTATCAAAGATGACAAATCAAGACTAAAACCCAGGATCAAACATGAGTGATCTTCATCAGTGGTCACCGGTCATGGTCATCAAAGGTGAATGATCAGGATCAAAGATGAATGAAGTCCATCAGAGGTCACCAATCAGGATCAAAGATGACTGATCTGTATCATAGGTGAGAAATCAGCACCAAACATGAGAGACATTGATCATTTATCAACAATCAGGACCAAAGGATCAACGATGAGTGATCATGAGAAAAGATGACTGATCAGGACCAAAAGCCAGGATCAAAGATGAGTGATCAGGATTAAACATAAATGATGTTTATCAGTGAGCATGATTACCAAAGGTGAAGATCAAAGGTTAGTGATCATAATCAAACATAATTGGATTTCATCAATGGTCAGCAATCAGGATAATGATCAAAAATGAGGATCAAAGGTGAGTCATCAGGGTTAAACATGAATTATGTTCATCAGTGACCAGCAATCAGAACAATTATCAAAGGTGAGTGATCAAGATCAAAGATGAATGACTTTCATCAATGGCCAGCAATCAAGATGAGTCCTCATGGCGAGGATCAAAGGCGTGTGATCAGGATGAAACATGAATAACTTTCATCAGTCATCAGCAATTGGGCTCAAAGATATGTTATCAAGACCAAAGATGAGACATTGATCCGTTATCAATAATCAGGACCAAAGATCAGGATCAGGTATTGCTCCCATACAACTTATCATGATGACCTCAGTCTTCTTCTGATATCAGCTGCTTTATAAACAGCTTCTGTATAACTTCAATATAAAAGCTGAATTATGAAAATCATTTATATTTACTGAACTACATGAAGCGAAGTGGAATGATGGGCCCAAACCAATGTTTCCATAATTGTCATTCTAACTGACCTGTTGTGGCACTTTGACGTGACAAACTCATTAAGGGTCAGCGGTCTGCAGCTTATGTTGTTCTGCTGAAACGACTGAGGAGGTCTGTTTCAATCAGAACTGGCATCGATTTTCAGATTTGTATCGACACATGCAGCCACTGCACCACAAATGTCAACCGTGTTAAGACACACAGTGGCACTGGTGTCCATTCACACATTTATACACACAAACAACTTCACAGAGGCCCACGCTCTGACGCTCAGCTCCACACTCTTTGTTGTCTTGTGTCTTGTGGATGTCCTTAGACACACACGACACACATGCAAATATGCTTTTCTCTCACTTCTGCACATCATCAATAATCCTCACGAGCATTTCACAGAGAAGAACTATTGATTGACCGCGACAGCATGCACAGTTTTATTGTTCTACTGCATGTTGTGTTTCCATAGCGATGTGGAATTAGCTCAGCACTGAGCCGTTCTTCTGTAGATTCAAAGAACTGACTGCACTCAGCTTATACATAAGACATCGTGATGAATAATTGATTTCTGGCTCTTGGATAGAGGTTGCCAGGACAACAAGGGGAGCACTGCTGGGTTTTCCTGTGCTCAGTTGGCGATAAGGCCGTCGATAATACGCTCTGACCTTTTGGTCTTTATACACCAACGCGCCATGATGAGCTTTAATTGTTTAACCTCCTCTTTGTCGGCTTTACTGTCGCTAAATAGATACAAATTACTTAAACAAACTCAATTACACCAACATGACATACGAGCAATCAGAAGATGAGATGAGATATTCATTTATTAGTTCGGCACATGGGCATGTTCAGTGCCGCAGTAGCAGTCATAACAGAATTTGTGCAACAGTCAAGTAAAGTAAAATGTGCAAATAGAAAGCATGGTACGTATCTCGGCATGGCAAATAAGCAGAATGAAAAACAGAGAAACACTATATACGCTGTCAGCAGGTCATAAATCTAAGTGGGTAGAACAATACTCTCAGCCAAGCCCCTGGTAACCCAAATGCGTAGTAGCATAGTGTGACAGAAGAATTTACAGGTGAAATACAGGAAAATTGCAAACACCAAAAGGGGAATAGATCCTAGATCCATGTGTACTGCAGCTCCTCACCTCTGGTTCTCCACTGGGACTGGGTCTCTTTTTGGAGCAAGACATCTCACACCTTGAAGGTGGACCAAGCTTGAAACAACACCTGCAGGACTATCTACGCATATTCCAAGAGTGGATGACCTCTACTTGTTGCATGGTATTGCTCCTCTACTTATCACAATAAGGGTTTCATCACAAACGGAGAAAATCAGACGAGAGAAGGGCCATCTACTCTTCCAGAGTGTTCCAGCCCAGATCAGACTACAAGACATAATTTTCTTCACTCATTTCAACCCCTTAATAGTCGAGCCGAGCAGGTTTTTGGTACTACTTAAGGGGATTAAACAATACTTACAATCCAGAATCGGTATACCACAGTCTACAAAAAAATGTACGGTGTCATCCATGGTGGGACCCCTACCTGTAGCCAGGTAGGGGTCAATAAAGGATTATACGAGGTCTGTGATAAAAAAAAGCAGTCCTTTTTATTTTTTTCAAAAAATAAATGGATTTGATTCATATGTTTTTACGTCAGACAAGCTTGAACCCTTGTGCGCATGCGTGAGTTTTGTCATGCCTGTCGGTGACGTCATTCGCCTGTGGGCAGGCTTTGAGTGAGGTGTGGACTCCCCCTCCTGTCAGAATCTCTGTCTGAGAAGACACAGGGAGACGGCGCGCGTTGCTTTATCAAATTTTTTCAGGATCTGTGAGGGATATCCGTGTGGACACTATTCGAGAAATTCAGCTGGTTTTCGGTGAAAATTTTAACGGCTGATGAGAGATTGTGGAGTTTTTCGCTTTAAGTACAGCCCACAAAGCGGATCGGCACGGCGCGGTCGGAGGTGGCGTCCGTCTGGCTGTTTTGAGCTGAAAACATCCTAATTTAAAGCTCTGTTCACCCAGGACGTCGTCAGAGAGGGTTAGGGTTAGGCATCAGGAGTTTACCCGGACATTCCACTGTTAAAGGAGATTTTGTAATGAAAGAACGTGCGGACAAATTTGCCACGTCGGATCCGTGACGACGTGGCAAATCCGTCTGCACCGCGACATGAAAAACACCTCCGTGTTGAAAACCATTTGTAAAATTCAGGCGGCTTTTGATGCTTTCAACAAGTGAGTATCTGAGAAATTGTTTAACAGCTTGGGCATGTTTCAACTTGTCCGTTAAGGTTTCCAACAGAGGTGTTTTTCCTGTGGCGACCCCCTGCGGTCGGGTCTGGCCCGACATGCAAATCTGCCCACACGTTCTTTCATTACAAAATCTCCTTTAACAGTGGAATGTCCACATAAACTCCTGATGCCGAATTCTTCTAAAAGTTTTCTGTTATCTCACGACGTCTTGGGTCCACAGAGCCTGAAATTAGGAAGTTTTCAGCTTGAAACAGTGAAACGACGCTGCCTCGGAGCGCAGATCGCCGTCAGGCGCCGTGGGCCATCCTTACGGCGACAGTAAAACCCGAAATCTCTCATCAGCCGTTAAAATTTTCACCAAAAACCAGCTGAATTTATCAAATGGTGTCCACTCAGTTGTGCCTTACAGGTTTTGAAAAAATTTTTTATCAAACAAAGCAGCAGTCTCTGAGCCATTCCTAAACAATGAAAAAAAAAATCGACGAGAGGGTGGGCGACTCCTCACTCAAAGACTGCCCACAGGCGAATGACGTAACCGACAGGCGTGAAAAAACTCTCGCATGCCCACGAGGGTTCAAGCATGTCTGATGTAATCACATGTGATTCAAATCCATACCGTTTTTGAAAAAAAATAATAAGGTCCGTTACTTTTCTCACAGACCTCGTACAGCAGGCAACATTTAAAAATGCTCCAACCACATGGCAAACGTCAACCACATTATTTGTCTGAGCAGAATGATCCCCAAAAGGTATAGTTTGGATTATCTGTGAAGAAATGTTATGGAGAGAATAAAAAAACTGTAAAAATGTTGGCAGTTTCAGTTTTGTACAGTTGTTAAAAGTTAAAGCTGCTCCAATTTAGTTCAGAAGCCCTTGAGCCGTGAACAAGAAAATTATAAAAGGCAGGAAAAGGTCTTGCATGAACAAAGGCTAATTGATGAGCACTGCCACTTGCTGAATTTCAAAGATTTCTAGTGTTTATATTATTGAATTTTCTGGTGCACATAGTACACTACTTTACACTTTACATCAATCCTGTGTAATAGTGGCAGATAGGGTGGCTCTTTTAGAGAGCTGTGTCTGTAAGCTAGATCAGCTTCTTAGCTCAGTGGAGACAGACGTTACGGGCACTCCAGACGAGCTTAGTGTTTGGATGGCTAGCATGCCCATTAGCACAGCCTAGAAACATGAGCTGTGGAGGACGGCTTTCACACTGTGGTTAGGTGGAGAAAGTCACATAGCGTCAAGTTATTGATAACTGGCCTTTGTTGTGGGGCCACCATGGCTTGCTGATGCTGGATGGCCTTCACCCTACTGGGGAAGGCGCTGCCATCTTATCTGCATACATACATAGAGCTCTACAGGGAGGGTAACATTGGCACTTTACAGCAGGCCACGGAGCAGATGAATAGAGACCCTACAAGGCTTAGTGCAGAAAATCCACTATGGTGACAGTGCAGTTTATTTGCCAGGGAGGGAAATTCATCAAGTTGTGCCTGTGACCTGTTTCTGTAGACATGTCTATAAAAATCATAGAGGGATATGCTTTGCAAACTTAATACCCATTACTACATTGGATAACTCTGAAATTGAGGATGGCCCGTTGGCTGTTCCAGCAATATCAAATATTTTGTGTCTGCTACCTACAACCCACGTGGAATGTCTCAAACCTAAAGAGGTCCTATTAACATAAGATCACTGTCCTCAAAATCATTGTTGATTAATGATCTAATTATGGATCATCACTTAGATATTATTAGGTTATGTGAAACCTGGCTTAAACCTACAGCTGTCCTCCCCTTTTATAAGGGCTGCCCACAAGCATACACCTTTAGTCACGTCCCTCATGATGCGAAGCAAGGGGGGGGGGGGGTGCTCTTATTTATAAATCTATGTTTAGCTTATTGGCTGTTGGGGGGTCACAAATATAACTCGTTTGAACAATAGAAGACATTAGGTTAAACATATCCCAGCATGCCTTAACCCAGCCACTACACCCTGCTATTGACGCAGGTTCCATTACTGAGGAATTACCTAGATGTACAGAATTTGATAGTATCTCACTAGGCATGCTGATGAAACGTATAACGTCTGCTTATTTGATCCTATACCAACAAAACTGTTTACGGATCTGTGGCCCACTCTTGGGCCGACTGTGCTGGAAATTATTCATTTGTCATTGGTCTGTTCCTAAATGTTTAAAATCTGCAGTGATTAAACCTGTCAAGGCTCGAGGATGCATGGCACAGAATATGGGAGGGCACAAAATGCAGACTCGAGGACAAGGTGTTATAAGTAGAAAATAATCTTTATCATTTTCACCAGCAGAGGTACAGTACATGGGAAGGCAGGCAGCGAAGCAGAGATACAGACAAGTGCTAGGCAAAAACATGGTTGAGAGACAGACTGGGTTCAAAAACACTGCGATACTGTAGCGGAGGCAACAACTGGGTCCGGTAAGCAAAGCAAGATTGAAACACACTGAGGCAGAAACAAGACAAAGGCTGGAACATGGATCGCGATGAATGAGCAGGTGAGTGGAGAAAGTGAAGGCCTTAAATACACAGGTGGGGTAATTAGGTTAACAAGGTGCACATGTGGAAGAAAGTTTGAGAAAGGGAGGTGTGGTCGGGTGAATCCAAGAGGAAGGAAGAGATGCAAGAGCGTGAGGGAGTGATCAAGGCAGACAGACATAGATGAAACAGGCAGGTGCAAGAGTGTAAGTGAAGGACATACAAACGGAAACCAAAATCAGTGACTACTAAGGTAACAAACGAAACACATGGTTGAAGTGTAAAAAAATAATAATCATAACAAAGTAACCTGTAGATAAACAGCATAATAGAAAACAAAACCCAAGACAACTGTATTAAGTGTAGCACAAAAAAGGAAATGAATGAAAAGGAATGAAACAACGAAAGACTACATAATAAGAACCAGAAAATAAAAACAGAAACAAAAGGATAATACAATGGAAAAAAAAAAACAATAACTGGACAGAGACTACAACTGAATAAACGACATGACTAAAGTAAGAAAAACTGAAAATATAAAATACACAGGAAACAAAACCAGAGACTACAGAATACTGAACAGAAAATAAATGATGAACTCAGAATGAAACTAATAACTCGAAAATTGGGCCATGGAAAGGGGAAAATAAGAGAACCGACCCCACCCCGGGGTCGGAACCTGACAAAACCATTACTTAAGAAATATAATCTTGACCCTAATGTATTGAGAAACTATAGGCCCGATATCAAATCTAACATTTTGCTCTAAAATTCTGGAAAAGGTGGTTTCACAGCAGCTTGTGGACTTAGTGAGAATAATCTTTTGAGCTACTGCAGTCTGCAGTCTCAATAGGCTGGAGAATCATTTTGGGATTACTGGGAGTGTTTTTGCATGGTTGACGTTATACCTGACCAGTCATTCTCACTGTGTTTTGTACAATAACACCACCTCTGACCTTAGTGACATGAAATTTGGGGTACCACAGGGATTTGTATTAGGCCCCCTGCTTTTTGCCCTTTATATATCACCCCTTGGGCACATATTGCAGCGTTTTGGGATTACCTTTCACTGCTATGCTAATGATACTCAGTTATACATGCAGATAACTGCTGGTAATCTCATCCACATAAAATCCTTAGAAGATTGCCTTGCATCAGTGAGAAGCTGGATGTCTAGAAACTTCCTACTTTTAAACCCTGACTGAAATGATGGTTCTCTTTCTGAGACCTGGCTAGAAGAGTCGGTCCCGGACTCCGAGGTCAGCCTGGACAACTTCACCATCATCAGGTCTGATAGGACAAGGCACGCGGGGAAAACGCGAGGCGGTGGGGTCTGCTTTTACATCAACAACAGGTGATGTAATAACATCAAAGTGCATCGTAAAGTGTGTACACCTAACCTGGAGCTGCTGACCCTGTCCCTCCGTCCCTTCTATCTCCCCCGAGAATTCCCCACTGTTGTTGTCAGCTGTGTCTATGTAGCCCCCAGTGCTAACATCAACATAGCAGTGGATCTAATAGCCGAGGATGCTAACGCTATGTTAGTCAGGTATCCTGGACCTGGATACCTGTATCCTGGACACACCTGGACCCCTCCAATTTCCCTATAAGACAAAAAAACGGTACAGAGGATGGTAGAGAAGCTTGAATCTTCGACTGGACTGGGTTGTTTGACGGTAGGAGGGGTCTGGTTAGGTTAAAAACTCCAGCTTTTGTTGGCTTCTGGTTTATTCTTCTCTGCAAGAGTCACGACAGAAGTCAGACTACCAGAGCAAGAATTTTAGCTGAGGAAGCTTCTGTGATTTGAAGCGAAACGTCCTCACATCAAGCAACCCTGTCCAGTCGAAGATTCAAGCTTCTCTACTATGGAAACCACCTGGACAACTGAGAGCCTACACAGAAACGGTACAGAGGATGCTGTGGCCTGCCTGCTGCACCTCCTCCTCCAGCATCTGGGCTCTCCAGGCAGCTTTGCCAGGATACTATTTGTAGACTTCAGCTCCACCTTCAACTCCCTACAGAAACACCTGCTGATCCAGAAACTTCACCATCTCAACACCCCCCCCACCCCCCCATCTGATCCACCTCACCCACAACTTCCTCAGACTACAAGCAGTAAGGGTGGGCTCAACCACATCCCCTGTACTTACCATTAACATCGGGATCCCACAGGATCCCGGTGTACATTCTCTACACCAATGACTGCCTAAGCATCTCACTCACCACATCATACCTCAAATACTCAGACAACACAACCATCCTCACACTCCTCTCAGATAACCAATCCACCCTGGACTACCACAACACAATCACTCACTTCACCAAATGGTGCACGGACAGCCATCTTCAAATAAATGTCAATAAAACAAAGGAACTTCTGGTCAGCCCCCACCATCACCCTAGCTCCCCACCATCATAAACACACAAACAGTTGAGGCAGTGGACACTTTCAAATACTCTGAACAATAAACTCACCTTTGCTCAGCACACCACGAACATTCAAAAAAGAAGCCAACAAAGATTCGCAAACTCAAAGGATTACACGTTGCACCACATCTGCTGTTGTTACTTTATCAAAGCATCATTCAACCCATCATTCTGTACTGTTGCTCATGTTTCTTTACCATGCTTTCTGTCACAAACCGGGTCAAACTCACACGCATCACAAATACAGCTGCTAAAATTATCGTACTTCCCACACCCAACCTCACAGAACTGAACAACAGGTCCATTATTTGCATAGCAAACTCCATAGTACAAGACACCACTCACCCACTTGGCCAATTCATCACTCCACTTCCTTCAGGGCGCAGATATAGAAGCATCAAGTTTAGGAGGGCTCGCCTTGGGAGGAGCCTGATCCCTGCAGCTATAGCAGCCCTCAACAGCAAGCCCCGCTGACCAGTCAGTCTGCCATTGTACTGTTGCTGTCAGCATTGCTGTGTATCTTGTGATGTGCTACTGTGATATTGTTGCTGTCTGTCCTGTGATGTGCTGTTGTGTCTACTGCATTGTTTGTCTGTTATCTACAATGTATTGTACGGTCGGTGAAGACAAATTTCCCCACGGGGACCAATAAATCTAATCTAATCTTGGTCCAGTGAGAGATCGGCATCAATTTGACCAGCTAACGCTCAGCCTAGGCTCATGTGTCATACATCACACTGACAAAGTGAGGAACCTTGGGGTAATTTTTGATCCTATGTTGTCCTTTGACCTCCACATTAGGGATATTACGAGGACTTCTTTCATCCATCTGCGAAATATAGCGAAGATTCGTCCCATCTTGTCTATGGCTGATGCTGAGACCTTGATTCATGGATTTGTCTCTTCTAGATTGGACTACTGCAATGTTCTATTTTTTGGTTTACTGCAGTCCAGCCTTAGGGGTCTCCAATTGGCTCAAAATGCTGCTGCCAGACTTTTGACACAAAGCACAAAGTTTGACCACATTACACCCATTTTGGCATGTCTTCACTGGCTTACTGTCCCGGTGAGATCAGATTTTAACGTTCTGCTACTAGTCTATAAAATTGTTTACGGACTGGCACCTCCCTACCTAGCTGACCTAATTAAACCTTACGTACCGGCCTGGGCTTTGTGTTCGCACGGTGCAGGACTACTTTGTGTCACTAGGGTGAATAAGAAGTCTGCGGGTCACAGTGCTTTCTCTTATTGTGCCCCTGTTCTGTGGAATGATCTCCCTGCATCAATAAAACAGATTCTGTAGAGCAGGGGTGGGCAACTTGTTCCAGAAAGGGCCAACAGGGTGCAGATTTTCTTTGCAGCCACTGACTCCACCAGGTGATTTCACTGATTAACTGATTCCACCTCCTCAAAGTGATATTCATCAGTGAAATCACCTGGTGCAGTCAGTGAAAACCTGCACCCTCTTGGCACTTTCTGGAACAAGTTGCCCACCCCTGCTGTAGAGACTTTCAAGTCCAGACTTAAGAGGCACTTATTTTCCCTTTCGCATGGCTAGCATACTGGTATAGTATGTTATTATGATTTTTACTCTTTTAATTCATTTTATTAGGAAACGGAGCATGCCGCGGCCTTAACGTTATCTAAATTCTGGGTCATTTAGTGAAGCTTAGGGCTAGTGGCCGGCGATCACCTTAATATTTCTTCTGTTTGTCTTGTTGCTTAATGCTGACAAATTATACTGTTACTACTATCTGTTGTCTTTCTGATGCCTGATTCTGTTTTTTTTTCTCTCTGTTTGAGGTGCGGCTCCATCCAGAGATGGGTGTGGTGTCTGTTTCTGAAACCCTCCTGTCCTGTGCACCAGCAACATTTCCTGTACATTTGTTTTGTGAATTGTTTTGTAAATTGTGTCTGTAGCATGGCCCAAGCAGAGGGTCACTCCTATGAGTCTGGTCTGCTTGAGGTTTCTTCATCCGAGGGAGTTTTTCCTTACCACTGTCACCTGTGTTCTTGCTCTGGGGGTTGGTAAGGTTAGACCTTACTTGTGTGAAATGCCTTGAGGCAACTTTGTTGTGATTTGGCGCTGTATAAATAAAAATAAATTGAAATTGAAAAAAGAGGATGTAAGATGTGTACATGAGAGTCTGTAATTACAGTCCGTAGTGACACTAAACATCACTACAATAGCAGTTTCCCGTGATCACCAGTTCACTGCTACAGAGACCACATTCCCCAAAAATCCCTTGAACTGATTAAAAAGTAAAACACCTGCAACACAACTAAGTTGCAGCAGAACTTCATCATGAGGCTTCAAGTTTTCTGGACACAGAAAACTGCACAATACAGATGACAGTGAGGGGAAAAGTGAGTGAAAAGCTGCACACTGTTTCAATATGAGAGTAAAACGTAGTTCTTGTGAAAGATTTATGCCCGCTGTGCCCTCAGGATGATACCGCTCTAAGCATGTTAATCACGACTCCAATATTACTGTTAAAACGCTGAACTGCAAAATGGAAGAAAGATGTGCGTGACTTTAATTTGTTTTTACTTCAGCGTGACTCCAGGTCAGTGCTAAATTCATTGGCACAGCAATAAAAGGTGCTTTACATATCACAAGTACTGCAAATAATATTAATTACATCCCCATCCCAAGATTTAACATTTATCAGGAAGATATTTAGCTATTTTTTTCTTTAAATTCCTTGTGGCCCGTACTCTGCTGTGCTAATCAGAATTAGAATCAAATTTATTGCCAAGGAATTTGATCTGGTGTTATTGGTGCATAAATAACTGATTAAAAAAAAGAAAAGGAAAAATACTTCTGTAAGAAGTAAAACAGTCAAATAGTCAAATATGTTCACTGTTAAATAAATATAATGTAGTGGGATGGGGCTGTGCAAAAGCATGTGATTGGTGTGCAGATGTTCAGTACCTTTCAGTGCAGGAATGACCAATATGTACTTTGTGGAAGTGTGTGTGTGTGTGTGTGGTGGTAAATGGGGGTCTCTGGCATTATTACTCTTGGGTTTAACAAAATTGCGCTGAAATCAATGAAACAAGTCATTTCAGATGGGTTATAAAGTTAAGGCACAAATTTCAAGTCCACACACTTATTTTCCTTTTTGTATGAGTACCATACCGGCATAGGATGGTACTATGCTTCCTACTCTTAAATTCATTTTATTAGGAAACGGAGCATGCCATAGCCTCAACTTTATCTAAAGTCTTAGTGAAGTTTAGGGTTAGTGGCCGGCGATCACCTTGGTATTTCTTCTTTTTTTCTTGTTGCTAAATGCTGATAAATTATACTGTATTTCTTGTCTTTCTGATGCCTGATTCTGTTTTTTTCTCTCTGTTTGAGGTGCGGCTCCATCCAGAGATGGGAGTTGGTGTTTTCTTCTGCAGGCCTCCTGTCTTGTGCACCAGCATGGACTTCCAAAATTTCCTAGATAATTTCCTGTATTGTAGGTCACCCTTTGAGTCTGGTCTGCTGGAGGTTTCTTCCTCATATCATCACAGGGAGTTTTTCCTTACTACTGTCGTCTGTGTTCTTGGTCTGGGGGTTGGTAATGTTAGACCTTACTTGTGTGAAGCACCTTGAGGCAACTTTGTTGTGATTTGGCACTATATAAATGAAAATAAATTGAATTGAAATTCTGTAAATACTACGGGTAGAATGCCACACCTCTTTCTTGTTTTGGTACAAATCACAGTTTGAAAGTCACGGTGCAGTTCACGTTATGTTACATTCCTAATACCCTCGTCACACTAGAGGCGGAATAAGATGGAATACTGTCAGACTGAAAAGCCATTGTATGTTCTGGAATAATCGAAGTGCATTCTAAAACCTCTGACTGCATTCTGTGTCGGACTCATTGCTGTGGCTGGAGTCAGTGGCTGCAAAGAAACCTTCACCCTCTTGGCCCTTTCTGGAATGTCTTTGGACACTACTGGAGTAAACCGTTCTTTACTAATTCAGGCGCCCAGCTGTGAATGTGTGCCAGCTATGGCCATGGAAGTAACCTGTGACGGTCTGTCATCCCAGCTCGTCGGAACTGCTGTATAGGACATTTGTTGTCGAGTAGATATTGTCAGAAGAACTTACGTGGTTATTCTCAACACACAGTCATCCTCACAGTTTGTGTCTTATTAATTAGTGTGCTTAAAGAAAACTTTGAAAAATATCTTTAGGAGGCAGCAGACAGGCTTTTGTCTCGCAGCTAACACTCAGCTTTGATCTAATGGGTTTAAATCTAGTCAAATGGATGCAGGCAACTCGTCTCATACAGAACAACAATCTGCTGTTCACATTTCCCTCTGATTAAAAAGCCTTCCTCGAAGCTTCAGGTTGCTTTGATGCTTATTTTTGAAAAACGGAACAATCCTGGAGTGGTTGAATGATGTAACGCTGAGTTATTCCTGGGCCTGTCAAACACAACAGATGGAGAAAATGGGGGTTTAATTCCTACAAAAGCAGACAGGGACCTTGGAGATATCCGAGTCTGCAAAGGGAGGGTGAGATTGTGTCGGCTCAGACGTCTTCCTATCTGTGCCTCGCGGTGTTCATTAATCAGCCTTTTATTAAACAAAAGCAGCTTCCAGCGCTCCCTAAAAAGGTGCATGGGCAATGCTGACATGAAGACAAGAGCGTTTACCCTCTTTACCCTCTACCTTCTGCCACAATCTTCACCGTGAGCCAACCTGATTGAAAATACCAACCTTTGTAAATATTACAGTTGGATTTAATGGGTTTTAAGCTATTGTGCAGCAGAAAGGCAAACGTCTGCTGCCAAGTACAGTCTGTGCAGACAGAAGTGACGTGGCGAGCAAAATGAATAGTGAGGTCAATTCACCACCGCCGAGCGAGCCTGGAATTTAATTACCGCTGATTGACACTGACGTCTTTAAGGACATGAGCCGTTTCAAAGCACTGCGGTCTGACTAAATGAAAAGAGAAGTGGTGCGGCTGAGCAGATGAGAAAAGTGGGTCGTGGTGCACTTTCTTTGAACAACAGTCAGTTTAGGACTCATAGTTTACTCGTCTCTGGCAGAGGAGAGGCAGTCAGAGGGGACAAGATAATAGTATCTAAAGGTTCCGTGTGTATAACAATGACAATGAGGCGTTGAGCTGGAAAGGAGTCCTTAATAGGTACCTGCCCACCCTGGGGACCGCACTTGCTTCGTATTGGTCATCCATTCCACAGACAGCAGTGCATTCTCCTCGCCGCCAATCAGCCAATTACAGGCTCCATAACGGGAGGCCTGCTGGCAGCAAGGAACTCTTTACAAGCCCGGCATCTCAGGCGGGGGAGACGACCCTGTCGCAGAATCATAACTATGATGAATATAGCCGTGGCTTTACGCCAGTGCCAGCGTTTCTGCTAAAGTGTGGTCATTCACGGGGACCAGACAGCGTGACCCCATTTGAGGCTTTGAAAAACAATGTGGAATGAAATGATGAATGGCAGGGAAGGAAGTGTAACCCCTAACGCCGCTACTTACCTGTTCGGTTACGAGAGAGATGCTACTCTGGAGGTACGCAGAAGAATGTGCTGGCACTTCTTTTACGAGTATATTCAGTTGTTTCATAGTGTCAGTCGAGTTCAACCTGCAGTTATTAATCTGTCCGATTCGGCGGATTCTGCCCGGAATCTGATCTGCATTAGCTGTCTTCTTGCTGGCGCGAATCCACAACTCTGCTGCTCAACCCCGATCCCTCTGCAGCACATTATCCACCCCGCCAATGAGGCTGATCATTTAGTGACTCTGCATTTTAATGCTTAAGTATCGGTGTAGCCTTGTGGTGCCGGTCTGAGAAGGTGCACGCTCGCCAGTGGCGGCTGGTGAAAAACAGTCTTGGTGGGGCTGCTGTGCCAATAGATTCCCTTGCCTTGTCCAGTACAGGCATTCAAGTGAACAGTCGGAAAATTACTACAATTCCACAATAATAATTTCATGTCCTTCTCAAAATCAGCAGTTTTACAGATGAAGTTAACCATTTACAGCTATATTAGGCCCCATTTCTACTTTGGAAAGGAACAGTATCAAATACAACACTCAAGTTCTTGAGCAAAGAACATTTCACCATTTGACACCAATTACACACATAGTACACCAAACTGTACTGCCTTTATCTTCAGACAAACAGATCCTGGGGTTCACAATGACACCGACCTTAACAAAATAGAAAATATCACCAAATTTACACTCTTTAAAAATATGGAAAAATTCTTCAATTGACAAAAGAACATTGTTATATTAGTTATAGTACATACTACAATGTTCACACCACCTTCCGAGAGAGAGAGAGAATTAAGGTAATATTTTGCATGAACATTACTGAGTGGAATGGAGGCAAACTAAGGAAGCTTGAAAAACTTAAATTAAATAACTTGACTAACTAATAACACCAAAACCTTTAAATTAAATTGGTTAAAATTAATTAACAGTGTAGAGGACAAAGCAAATTAAGTTTACAAAACCACTTAATTAAATGCGTTGCTAAACCTGGGTTTGTCTTACTATAAGTGTCTTGTGTGTACTCAGTGGCTGAGTCATTCATATTACATGTAGTCACATACTATTAAGTAAAACTGACATTGATAATACTTTTTAAATATATATATATTATATATTATGACTTTTCCCCTCCACATCTAGGAGAGCAGCACCCAAGCCCCCCCTATGGGTCAGCCGCCACTGACGCTCGCTATTATTGGGCACACCAGCACACACTGTGAAAGAGCCGTGATTTTGCCACTGGATAAATTCCTCAAGGCATGAATTCAAAAAATTGTTGTCAGTGTTTCATGAACATCCCAGTTTTGACTCCACAGCAACACTCGGCTTCTGCAAGCCTAATCCACATTGGACCTTTTTATGTTGAGTTCTGAAGGGTTTTGAAGGCCTGTGGTACAAGGGCTGTAAGACCCATAGTGATCCGAGAAAAGCCTTCCCACACACTTTGCAGTGTTGATTCGTACAGAGTGAGATTATGCAGGTTTTCTGTTATTTATTTTTTGCTGGTTCAAAAAAACCTTTTGTTGCATGAACATATTTTCTGCAGTACATACTGTTCTGGTCTCAACTAAGGTCACCCAATCAGCATTTTTGCCATCAGACAAGAGCAGTGCCATTCCTTGTCATTCTGAAGACAAGCAGGGATTTTCACAATATGTCTGGAAAAAAAATCCCACAAGTCCAGACCTTAACAATGAAGCAACTGACGTTCCACATAAATTTCAAATTTCTATCAACGTGCATTTGGGTGCCTGACATTGAAATGTAAAGCAATTTATACATATGCCTTTGCTGGAGAAATGGTTGGCTGGAGCAGGTATCTCAGTGGGACAAGCAATATAAAGACCTGGGTTCGATCTAAAAAGTTAGCTTCGATAACCATTAATCTAATAAGTGAAAAGTTATCTTTTATGATGGTAAATCGATAAACTGCTAAAAAATATTTTTATTACAGATAACCGATAACTATTAGTACTGATTTGGACGCGGCCACATCAGATTACACTGTCGGCTTCTGATAAACCAGTTTTACTTTAAGCACCGCAGGGGCTTCTGGGTAAATTCATGGATCACAAACACAAAAAATGAATAATAAATAAAACCCCAAACACATTCATCATCTTTCAAAAGCAGTAAAACACAGTATTAGACGTCACAGTTTCTCAGTATTAGATACACCGTCATTTACAAACTAAAAGCTGCTTTTTTCACACACTTTGAACCCTGCAGCTTAAACAACCAAAATACATCCATTAATGTATTGATTGGCAGAGTAAAAGACATGTAGTAAATATAAATTCTTGCCTGTTAGTTTCAGTGGGATTCATTAAATTCTGAAGAAAATAGTCCACATAAAGCATCCTGATTATCTAAAACCGTGTGGAAATGGCAAAGAGAAGTCCTTGCAGTTGCACTGTGAGGTCTCCTCTCTCCCACTGAGTGTTGGTGATTAAATTATACTGTGCCACAAAAAATAAATAAAATAAAGTTAAATTTTTTTTTTTTTTTTTTTTTTTGTGTTGAGCGGACGGTAACAGTGTAATGTCCAAAGTGAACCTGAACTATACTACCTACAATGCTCGCGTATCGACTGGCCAATCAAGTCTAATCAATCAATTTTTTATATAGCGCCAAATCACAACAAACAGTTGCCCCAAGGCGCTTTATATTGTAAGGCAAGGCCATACAATAATTATGTAAAACCCCAACGGTCAAAACGACCCCCTGTGAGCAAACACTTGGCTACAGTGGGAAGGAAAAACTCCCTTTTAACAGGAAGAAACCTCCAGCAGAACCAGGCTCAGGGAGGGGCAGTCTTCTGCTAGGACTGGTTGGGGCTGAGGGAGAGAACCAGGAAAAAGACATGATGATGTCTAATGATGACATCATCAACAAGCGACAGCCAGTCATCCATAAACCACTGATTTACACATGACAGGGATTAAAATGTTTGATTTTAGGGTTTACAAATGTTTTTGGCTGTTAAACTTTGCTCACTTTACCAGCAAAATAAATGTTAGTGGATTGAATGTTTTCAATTTATCGGATGATAATTGGTCTGATGATGGTTTTAAAACTTATCTGAAGCTAATCTGCTAACAAAAACATTAGCTTTAATAATGATCAGTTATCGGATTAGCTGAACAGTGACCACCACTGGGTTTGATCCCCATTCACACCTTACCTGTCTCATTGGACAACACACTTCATTTTCATTTTCTCGGTCCACCCAGTCTTGTTTTTCTTTGTTTGTATTGTACAGTAGCTCTGCGGGATCACCCCCAATTTCATTGTACCCCTCGCCTGTACAGCTATATATATATATATATATATATATATAGCTGCATCAGACGTCAGCATCAGACATCTGCATCTGCTTTACAATAATGCCTGACATTCACTCTGATATCAGGGTAATGCCATACAAGGCGCTCACTACACACCAGGAGCAACTAGGGGATTAAGGACCTTGTCAAGGGCCCTTAGTGATTTTACAGTCAGGCTGGGATTTGAACCGAGGATCCTCTGGTCTCAAGCCCAACGCTTTAACCACTAGACCAACACCTCCCCAAATGCACAAGGTACAATGACAGTAAAGAGTATTCTATTCTATTCTTGATGTGGCAGACGCTGGATTAAGTAGCAGGTTCTCAAAAATCTCTATGAAACGGCTGAGAAGGTTTGCACCAGGGGTCCAAATTCCTTGTCTTCAACACAGTTTGCTGTAGCTCAGCAGTGGATGACCTTTGGTGACGATCCACTGCTTTACTATTTCACCATCGGAGGGCGGGCACAAAGGTAGCACAGTCGACGGAGCAGTAGTGTAGCTTGGTGGAGCTGATAGTTGACTCAACTTTTGAAACGTAAGTGAGATTTCATCACTTGCTACTGGTAAGTCATTGAAAGAGGTTGAACACATTTCTTCGCATTTCTTAATATTTCTTCATGCCCAAAGGATCCAGACGAAGTGGTGCATCCAGTCAAGCCCCATGTTGGTCAGTTGTGGTTGTCGGAGATAAATGGAGTAGGAATGGTGGACTAGCTGAGGTGACGTAGTGGTAGTGGAGCGCAACTCTTGGCGGTGCTTTTGCATGAACGCCAAAGATTTTAAGAAATGAAAATTGAAAAATTTTCCCGGGGCCACGATGAACATCAGCTTCGCTTGACTGACACTGACTAGGTACCAGCAAGGTACCAGCCTTGATTTGGGGAGGAATCTGTATCAGACTAACAAGTCAGCCAGGGGGAGTTGGATGCTCTCATGCAGTTCACAAGACAGTATCCAGGGAAAAACACCAGCATGGATGGGCCCTGTACCTGTATAGGTCTTACTTCTTTTTTGCTTGAACAGTTCTGCAGAAATGCCCATCACTGTTTCTTTCACCATGATTTTAATATGTACAGCATTATACATTATGAGTTTTTATTGCTGGTTGTTTGTTGTCCAGCAGAATATCTCAAAAGGACATACACAGCTTTTAATGCAACTTGGTGTAGATGTTGACCTTGGATACAGGGAGAAATGCAGATTGGATGCATTTTGCATGGATCTAATCTTTGCTGTTTGATCTTTAAGCCTGATCACTTTGATTCTACACTCAAAAAAACTGATGCATTGGATGAACTCAATTCAACAGGAGACTGTAGTCTTGTTTGAACCCTCTGTGATATTGCAGGATGACCACTTACGGGGACCTGCATTTAATGTACAGTGGGGAAAATAAGTATTTGACCCCCTGTCAGTTTTGCAGGTTTTCCCACCTACAAAGCATGGAGAGGTCTGTAATTTTTATCGTAGGTACACTTCAACTGTGAGATACAGAATCTAAAAAAAAAAAAAAATCCAGAAAAATCACATTGTATGATTTTTAAATAATTAATTTGCATTTTATTGCATAAAATAAGTATTTGATCACCTACCAACCAGCAAGAATTCTGGCTCTCACAGACCTGCAATTTTTCTTTAAGAAGCCCTCTTATTCTACACTCTTTACCTGTATTAATTGCACCTGTTTGAACTTGTTACCTGTATAAAAGACACCTGTTCACACACTCAATCAATCACACTCCAACCTGTCCACCATAGCCAAGACCAAAGAGCTGTCTAAGGACACCAGGGACAAAACTGTAGACCTGCACAAGGCTGGGATGGACTACAGGACAACAGGCAAGCAGCTTGGTAGAAGACAACAACTTATGATTATTTATTAGAAAGTGGAAGAAACACAAGATGACTGTCAATCTCCTTCGGTCTGGGATTCCATGAAAGTTCTCACTTTGTGGGGTAAGGATGATTCTGAGAAAGCTCAGAACTACACAGGAGGACCTGATCAATGACCTGAAGAGAGCTGGGACCACAGTCACAAAGATTACATTAGTAACACATAATGCTGTCATGGTTTAAAATCCTGCAGGGCAGCAAGGTCCCCCTGCTCAAGCCAGCACATGTCCAGGCCGTTTGAAGTTCACCAGTGACCATCTGGATAATCCAGAGGAGGCATGGGAGAAGGTCATCTGCTCAGATGAGACCAGAATAGAGCTTTTTGGAATCAACTCCACTTACCATGTTTAGAGGATGAGAACAACCCCAAGAAAACCATCCCAACCATGAAGCATGGGGGTGGAAATATCATACTCTGGGGGTGCTCTTCTGCAAAGGGGACAGGACGACTGCACCGTATTGAAGGGAGGACGGATGGGGTCATGTATTGTAAGATTTTGGCAAACAACCTCCTTCCCTCAGTAAGAGCATTGAAGATGGGTCATGGCTGGGTCTTCCAGCATGACAGTGACCACAAACCCACAGCCAGGGCAACTAAGGAGGGGCTCCGTAAGTAGCATTTCAAGGTCCTGGAGTGGTCTGGCCAGTCTCCAGACCTGAACTCAATAGAAAATCTTTGGAAGGAGCTGAAACTCCAAACCTGAAAGATTTGGAGAAGATCTGTATGGAGGAGTGTGTGAAAACTTGGTCAAGTACTACAGGAAATGTCTGATCTCTGTAATGGCAGACAAATGTTTCTGTACCAGTTGTTAAGCTCTGTTTTTCTAGGTGGTCAAATACTTATTTTATGCAATAAAATGCAAAATAATTATTTAAAAATCTTACAATGTGATTTTCTGTACTTTTTTTGTTGTTAGATTCTGTCTCTCACAGTTGAAGTGTACCTACGATAAAAATTACAGACCTCTCTATTCTTTGTTGGTGGGAAAACCTGCAAAACTGACGGGGTCAAATACTTATTTTCCTCACTGTATACACAACATAACTTCACACAGATAAATGGTGTACGGGTTTGTCTTCAGCTGCAATCACTGAAGCATTTGTGAAAAGTTTTTTTTTTTTTGGTTCCCAGTGGAAAAGAAAAGGTGAGGAAGTAGGAGACGATGTGTCAGTAAGTGTTGGCCTACACAGCTGACCAGATTAGCTCCGTTCTCTCGCCTGCAAAACGGCCTCGACATGTTTTTGCTCCGGATCTTAAACAAACTGCAACACATGTCCACTTTCCCACATCGTCACTTTTTCTTTGCATTTTCACTTTGTTTGGGTGTAAATTGCCTGAAATTCCCATTGAGAATGCCATTGTTTGTACCCCGGAAGTAGAGCAATTACGTCATATTTTACCCCTTTATCGCCCACCCCCAAATGAGACCGTGCTGCCCTATTATGAGCAGGATTTCCATCTAATAAATATATGTTGCCCCAACTCAAATAAAGCTTATCCATGCAACATAATTTAATTTAATTCAGTTGGGACTATATAGTATTAGATGGAAATAAATATATGCCCATAACTGAATTGAGTTCATCCAGTGAGTTATTTGTTTGAGTGTAATCCTGTTTTTAATCTCGTATGATGATTTCTGTAATCATCGTTGTCAGTTTTTACAGCGATCAGGCTCAAAAGTCAGAATCACATCTTGAACAGAATTCCTGATGACAGATCAATCAATCAATCAATCATTTTTTTTTTTATATAGCGCCAAATCACAACAAACAGTTGCCCCAAGGCGCTTTATATTGTAAGGCAAGGCCATACAATAATGATGTAAAACCCCAACGGTCAAAACGACCCCCTGTGAGCAAGCACTTGGCTACAGTGGGAAGGAAAAACTCCCTTTTAACAGGAAGAAACCTCCAGCAGAACCAGGCTCAGGGAGGGGCAGTCTTCTGCTGGGACTGGTTGGGGCTGAGGGAGAGAACCAGGAAAAAGACATGCTGTGGAGGGGAGCAGAGATCGATCACTAATGATTAAATGCAGAGTGGTGCATACAGAGCAAAAAGAGAAAGAAACAGTGCATCATGGGAACCCCCCAGCAGTCTACGTCTATAGCAGCATAACTAAGGGATGGTTCAGGGTCACCTGATCCAGCCCTAACTATAAGCTTTAGCAAAAAGGAAAGTTTTAAGCCTAATCTTAAAAGTAGAGAGGGTGTCTGTCTCCCTGATCTGAATTGGGAGCTGGTTCCACAGGAGAGGAGCCTGAAAGCTGAAGGCTCTGCCTCCCATTCTACTCTTACAAACCCTAGGAACTACAAGTAAGCCTGCAGTCTGAGAGCGAAGCGCTCTATTGGGGTGATATGGTACTACGAGGTCCCTAAGATAAGATGGGACCTGATTATTCAAAACCTTATAAGTAAGAAGAAGAATTTTAAATTCTATTCTAGAATTAACAGGAAGCCAATGAAGAGAGGCCAATATGGGTGAGATATGCTCTCTCCTTCTAGTCCCCGTCAGCACTCTAGCTGCAGCATTTTGAATTAACTGAAGGCTTTTTAGGGAACTTTTAGGACAGCCTGATAATAATGAATTACAATAGTCCAGCCTAGAGGAAATAAATGCATGAATTAGTTTTTCAGCATCACTCTCAGACAAGACCTTTCTGATTTTAGAGATATTGCGTAAATGCAAAAAAGCAGTCCTACATATTTGTTTAATATGCGCTTTGAATGACATATCCTGATCAAAAATGACTCCAAGATTTCTCACAGTATTACTAGAGGTCAGGGTAATGCCATCCAGAGTAAGGATCTGGTTAGACACCATGTTTCTAAGATTTGTGGGGCCAAGTACAATAACTTCAGTTTTATCTGAGTTTAAAAGCAGGAAATTAGAGGTCATCCATGTCTTTATGTCTGTAAGACAATCCTGCAGTTTAACTAATTGGTGTGTGTCGTCTGGCTTCATGGATAGATAAAGCTGGGTATCATCTGCGTAACAATGAAAATTTAAGCAATACCGTCTAATAATACTGCCTAAGGGAAGCATATATAAAGTGAATAAAATTGGTCCTAGCACAGAACCTTGTGGAACTCCATAATTAACTTTAGTCTGTGAAGAAGATTCCCCATTTACATGAACAAATTGTAATCTATTAGACAAATATGATTCAAACCACCGCAGCGCAGTGCCTTTAATACCTATGGCATGCTCTAATCTCTGTAATAAAATTTTATGGTCAACAGTATCAAAAGCAGCACTGAGGTCTAACAGAACAAGCACAGAGATGAGTCCACTGTCCGAGGCCATAAGAAGATCATTTGTAACCTTCACTAATGCTGTTTCTGTACTATGATGAATTCTAAAACCTGACTGAAACTCTTCAAATAGACCATTCCTCTGCAGATGATCAGTTAGCTGTTTTACAACTACCCTTTCAAGAATTTTTGAGAGAAAAGGAAGGTTGGAGATTGGCCTATAATTAGCTAAGATAGCTGGGTCAAGTGATGGCTTTTTAAGTAATGGTTTAATTACTGCCACCTTAAAAGCCTGTGGTACATAGCCAACTAACAAAGATAGATTGATCATATTTAAGATCGAAGCATTAAATAATGGTAGGGCTTCCTTGAGCAGCCTGGTAGGAATGGGGTCTAATAAACATGTTGATGGTTTGGATGAAGTAACTAATGAAAATAACTCAGCCAGAACAATCGGAGAGAAAGAGTCTAACCAAATACCGGCATCACTGAAAGCAGCCAAAGATAACGATACGTCTTTGGGATGGTTATGAGTAATTTTTTCTCTAATAGTTAAAATTTTGTTAGCAAAGAAAGTCATGAACTCATTACTAGTTAAAGTTAATGGAATACTCAGCTCAATAGAGCTCTGACTCTTTGTCAGCCTGGCTACAGTGCTGAAAAGAAACCTGGGGTTCTTATTTTCTTCAATTAGTGATGAGTAGAAAGATGTCCTAGCTTTACGGAGGGCTTTTTTATAGAGCAACAGACTCTTTTTCCAGGCTAAGTGAAGATCTTCTAAATTAGTGAGACGCCATTTCCTCTCCAACTTACGGGTTATCTGCTTTAAGCTACGAGTTTGAGAGTTATACCACGGAGTCAGACACTTCTGATTTAAAGCTCTCTTTTTCAGAGGAGCTACAGCATCCAAAGCTGTCTTCAATGAGGATGTAAAACTATTGACGAGATACTCTATCTCCCTTACAGAGTTTAGGTAGCTACTCTGCACTGTGTTGTTATATGGCATTAGAGAACATAAAGAAGGAATCATATCCTTAAACCTAGTTACAGCGCTTTCTGAAAGACTTCTAGTGTAATGAAACTTATTCCCTACTGCTGGGTAGTCCATCAGAGTAAATGTAAATGTTATTAAAAAATGATCAGACAGAAGGGAGTTTTCAGGGAATACTGTTAAGTCTTCTATTTCCATACCATAAGTCAGAACAAGATCTAAGATATGATTAAAGTGGTGGGTGGACTCATTTACTTTTTGAGCAAAGCCAATAGAGTCTAATAATAGATTAAATGCAGTGTTGAGGCTGTCATTCTCAGCATCTGTGTGGATGTTAAAATCGCCCACTATAATTATCTTACTGAGCTAAGCACTAAGTCAGACAAAAGGTCTGAAAATTCACAGAGAAACTCACAGTAACGACCAGGTGGACGATAGATAATAACATTTAAAACTGGTTTTTGGGACTTCCAATTTGGATGGACAAGACTAAGAGACAAGCTTTCAAATGAATTAAAGCTCTGTCTGGGTTTTTGATTAATTAATAAGCTGGAATGGAAGATTGCTGCTAATCCACCGCCCCGGCCCGTGCTACAAGCATTCTGACAGTTAGTGTGACTCGGGGGTGTTGACTCATTTAAACTAACATATTCATCCTGCTGTAACCAGGTTTCTGTTAGGCAGAATAAATCAATATGTTGATCAATTATTATATCATTTACCAACAGGGACTTAGAAGAGAGAGACCTAATGTTTAATAGACCACATTTAACTGTTTTAGTCTGTGGTGCAGTTGAAGGTGCTATATTATTTTTTCTTTTTGTATTTTTATGCTTAAATAGATTTTTGCTGGTTATTGGTGGTCTGGGAGCAGGCACCGTCTCTACGGGGATGGGGTAATGAGGGGATGGCAGGGGGAGAGAAGCTGCAGAGAGGTGTGTAAGACTACAACTCTGCTTCCTGGTCCCAACCCTGGATAGTCACGGTTTGGAGGATTTAAGAAAATTGGCCAGATTTCTAGAAATGAGAGCTGCTCCATCCAAAGTGGGATGGATGCCGTCTCTCCTAACAAGACCAGGTTTTCCCCAGAAGCTTTGCCAATTATCTATGAAGCCCACCTCATTTTTTGGACACCACTCAGACAGCCAGCAATTCAAGGAGAACATGCGGCTAAACATGTCACTCCCGGTCTGATTGGGGAGGGGCCCAGAGAAAACTACAGAGTCCGACATTGTTTTTGCAAAGTTACACACCGATTTAATGTTAATTTTAGTGACCTCCGATTGGCGTAACCGGGTGTCATTACTGCCGACGTGAATTACAATCTTACCAAATTTACGCTTAGCCTTAGCCAGCAGTTTCAAATTTCCTTCAATGTCGCCTGCTCTGGCCCCCGGAAGACAATTGACTATGGTTGCTGGTGTCGCTAACTTCACATTTCTCAAAACAGAGTCGCCAATAACCAGAGTTTGATCCTCGGCGGGTGTGTCGTCGAGTGGGGAAAAACGGTTAGAAATGTGAACGGGTTGACGGTGTACACGGGGCTTCTGTTTAGGGCTACGCTTCCTCCTCACAGTCACCCAGTCGGCCTGCTTTCCCGGCTGCTCGGGATCTGCCAGGGGGTAACTAACGGCGGCTAAGCTACCTTGGTCCGCACCGACTACAGGGGCCTGGCTAGCTGTAGAATTTTCCACGGTGCGGAGCCGAGTCTCCAATTCGCCCAGCCTGGCCTCCAAAGCTACGAATAAGCTACACTTATTACAAGTACCATTACTGCTAAAGGAGGCCGAGGAACAACTAAACATTTCACACCCAGAGCAGAAAAGTGCAGGAGAGACAGGAGAAGCCGCCATGCTAAATCGGCTAAGAGCTAGTAGCTACGCTAAGCTAGCGGATTCCTAAAAACACGCAAAGTGAATAATGTGTAAATAATTTAGAGGTGATTCAGCAGAAGGAGTGCTTTAGTTAAGGCACGTAAAGATTACACTGGCAAACAAATCGTAATCTAGATAACTAGATCAATCTAACTGCGCAGATTAAACAGCTAACAGATACAGAAAAACTCCGCTGTGCTCCGGAACAGGAAGTGATACAATACCGCAGTGAGAGCCAACCACCAGTAGATCAAAGCTCTGTGCCATAAACAGGATCAAGTGGTGGATGTTGCATTTGATCTTTGAACGTCACAAAGTGCTTGTGTGTTTCATTTTGTCACTGGCACAGATATAACAATATATAGGGAGGCAATAGTCTTGTGGCTAAGCGGTGGGTTTTAGACTAGAGGGTCCTCAGTTTAAAACCCATCCAGACTGGAAAATTGCTAAGGGCCTTTGGGCAACGTCTTTAACCCCCCAAGTTGCTCCCGATGTGCAGTGAGCACCTTGCATGGCAGCACCCTGGCATCAATGTGACTGGGTGAATGTGAGGCATCACTGTAAAGCGTTTTGAGCTTGTGATGCAAATAGAGAAGTGCTATATAAATGCAGTCTATTTTCCATAACATAAAAGATAATTGTGCACAGAGACATCAACAAATAAACAGACAAACAGTGGCCATATACATTTTTACGGAATATTCAGAGTGTGCCAGACGTCTCGTCAATTATGAGTTGCAATGCATCTGGAAAGTATCAACAGCACTGTAGCTATAACAGGGGTGTTGGCAGTCTGTTAGCATAAGTGAGGCCTATTTCACAAAGCAGTAAAATATCTGTATAACTGATGAATCAAGTATTTGTAGTCAGCAGCTGAAGAATACGAGCAGTTAATCAGGCTCATTTATTTCTATCTGCCATGTGCCGATTGGGCTCCATCTGCTCACGCTGATGAATTATAATTTATGCTCAAAAACTAATTTTGACAACGTCTCACATGTCTTCTGTCACCCATCCTCTCCAGTGCATCTGCAGCTCCATATTCATCTGGCTCTCCTTTTTTTCAGAGAGACCACCTTCGCCCTTCAGCCGTCAGCATGTGGGTTCGACCCAACCCGAACACACTTTGAAGTGTCACTTCACATCCTACCCTCAAAGATATCTCAGTTTTCTGATAAGAGCAACCAGAGCTTGTCAGCAGATACTATGTATAGATATGAATGTAATAGCACCACGTGAACTGCAGTTATTTATTACAACTACATGGAGACCGGTGCCTCTTCTGGGAAATGTAAAATGCAGGGACGTTCCCTTGACTCATAGAAAAATTAGGTGTGAAATAACCAAGTGGTAAATTTTGGTAGCATCAGATGAAGCCCCACCGGAAGGAGAAAAAATTGCAGTTCTTTGACTGGCCACTTGAGGTTGGCCTTCGGCCTCAGGATGTAGGGTTTTCTGAAGGGTGTAAAAAGCCACATTCACTGGTAAAACAACTTGATAACGATTTGATCACATACCTATAAATGATAAATGTTGTATGGTTTTCTGAAGGGTGTAAAAAGCCATATTCACTGGTAAAACAACTTGATAACGATTTGATCACATACCTATAAATGATAAATGTTGTATGGTTTTCTGAA
Organism: Thalassophryne amazonica; assembly: GCF_902500255.1. Taxonomy (NCBI): domain Eukaryota; kingdom Metazoa; phylum Chordata; class Actinopteri; order Batrachoidiformes; family Batrachoididae; genus Thalassophryne; species Thalassophryne amazonica. The sequence continues at coordinate 10,833,087 of NC_047112.1, forward strand.
GGGTGTAAAAAGCCATATTCATTGGTAAAACAACTTGATAGCGATGTTATCACATACCTATAAATTATAAATGTTGTATGGTTTTCTGAAGGGTGCAAAAAGCCATATTCACTGGTAAAACAACTTGATAACGATTTGATCACATACCTATAAATGATAAATGTTGTATGGTTTTCTGAAGGGTGTAAAAAGCCATATTCATTGGTAAAACAACTTGATAACGATGTTATCACATACCTATAAATGATAAATGTTGTATGGTTTTCTGAAGGGTGCAAAAAGCCATATTCACTGGTAAAACAACTTGATAACGATGTTATCACATACCTATAAATGATAAATGTTGTATGGTTTTCTGAAGGGTGTAAAAAGCCATATTCACTGGTAAAACAACTTGATAACGATTTGATCACATACCTATAAATGATAAATGTTGTATGGTTTTCTGAAGGGTGTAAAAAGCCATATTCATTGGTAAAACAACTTGATAACGATGTTATCACATACCTATAAATGATAAATGTTGTATGGTTTTCTGAAGGGTGTAAAAAGCCATATTCACTGGTAAAACAACTTGATAACGATTTGATCACATACCTATAAATGATAAATGTTGTATGGTTTTCTGAAGGGTGTAAAAAGCCATATTCATTGGTAAAACAACTTGATAACGATGTTATCACATACCTATAAATGATAAATGTTGTATGGTTTTCTGAAGGGTGCAAAAAGCCATATTCACTGGTAAAACAACTTGATAACGATGTTATCACATACCTATAAATGATAAATGTTGTATGGTTTTCTGAAGGGTGTAAAAAGCCATATTCACTGGTAAAACAACTTGATAACGATTTGATCACATACCTATAAATGATAAATGTTGTATGGTTTTCTGAAGGGTGTAAAAAGCCATATTCACTGGTAAAACAACTTGATAACGATGTTATCACATACCTATAAATGATAAATGTTGTATGGTTTTCTGAAGGGTGCAAAAAGCCATATTCACTGGTAAAACAACTTGATAATGATTTTATCATATACAGTGGTCCCTCGTTTATCGCGGGAGTTACGTTCTAAAAATAACCCGTGATAGGGGAAATCGGTGAAGTAGTCAGCTTTATTTTTTACAATTATTATAGATGTTTTAAGGCTGTAAAACTATTACCCGTCCGCGAAAAGGGTGTATTGCTATTTATTCTTTAGTGTTTTATCCAATCATATTGGCGTATCATTTATAGGTATATGAAAAACATTTTTACTGCCTTCTACAAAAAATGATTTTGGTCTGTATAGATTGTTTCTATTGTTTCCTCCGCTGTACTGGGGGGGGGGGGGGGGGGAGGATTTTTTTCTAACTTCTTAGTTTAAGACATTTTAATAATGACTTGGATTTATAGCTCACTTTTCAAGACACCCTAAGCGCTTTGCAAGTTGAGTTATTCATTCACTCACATTGGTGGTGGTAAGCTACTAGTGTAGCCACAGCTGCCCTGGAAGCGTGGCTGCCATTCTGTGCCTACGGCCCCTCCGACCACCACCCCATTCATACACAGGCAAGGTGTGTTAAATGTCTTGCCCAAGGATGCAACGGCAATATGCGGATTTTTGACTGGTTGGGAGCGGGATTCGAACCGCAGACACTGCGATCACAAGATGGCTTGCTCTACCAACTGAGCTATTGCCGCCCCAAAGCCATAAAGTTCTGTATAATTGGGGGTATAGTCATTTTGAGTGCCATCTGTTGAGCAGAGTTCCAACTGTTACTATGTAGGTAACTCAGTGTCCGCACGACGCGGCTGCTAGCGTTTGTAGTTTTAAGAATTTAATTATGAATGCCTGGAATAATCTGGCTTGTTGTGTGGTGAAACCAGCCCAGTCTCACGTTATTTTTTGTCCTCCAGTCCCGTCGTGACTTTTGTTTTTACTCACTATTAATAACCCTACTCCTAACCCCCAACCCTAACTATAACCATCCCCGATCCCCGCTGCACTTTTAATTACGTGCAGCCGTCACAGAATGAATTAGAATGAATTTGTGCTCCCATGACAAAAATTTTGCACTTTTCGTGACAATATGATGAACCATTAGATTAATGTATATTTCGTGCTGCTGAATCACAACAGTCCGTGTCACTGGGTTGGGTGAAACATAATAATAGATCATCTAAGATGTCCCTGCTGCAATATTTGTGCCAAGTGAAATTGTTGTTTTATTTAATGTTGCATGCTAACAGCGTTAGCACTTTTAGCAGCTGTTGGTACCTTTGTCTGTTAAGTCTTGTTAATGCATGATTACTCAGAAAATAAGTGACTCATAATTTTTAATGTCCACACCAAACAATTTCTTAGGACAACTGCTGCACAGTCCAAAAAAAATCTGATTTAATAAATAACTAAACTGAGGTTAGCCTGTTAGCCTAACTGGGTTTGACTCAAAGAGAAGTGCTTTCAGGCTTATTTTGTCATACATTGAGGGGCCCATGCTCCACCCATTTACTTATTAATGAATTTATCGCCATGTAGCCAGAATCAGCGCTGCTACTGCCATCAACATGGCGATGCCTAGATAAGATATGGGCTTCATACAAACAAGTGGAGACCAATGTAGACTCTCAGAAATGACTGGTTGTGATGAATAAAAGGCTTTACCTTGTAACCAGGCAGTAGATTCGGTACATGGGTAATCAGATAACGAGACAGAGGTATCAGACATGGTCCAGGCGGGAACGTGGTCAGTATTGAAAGCTGAGGTCATACCAACAGCGTCGCGGAGTATCACAGGCAAAAACAGAGGCAGAGTCAAAATACAAGACGGGTTCAGGATTAAGGCAAGGCAGAGGTCGGAGCAAACAAGGATGGTCAAAACACTGAGAAGCAAACAAGACATGAACTAAAGACGAGAGAGTGAACAAAGTCAACAATCAGGCAGTGAGCTGTGGAACTGTGAGGGTTTAAATAAGGAGCAAACTAATCAGGGTGATGTGAAGCAGGTGTGTGGAAGGTTCTGGAAAGAGGTGTGGTTTAGTGAACAACGAAGAGGGAAGAAAGGCAAGAGAGTGCAAGAGGCCAAAACAAAGTGGTGCAAAGCAAGATAAGTAGGTGACAGAAAAACTAACTGAATAACGTGACGTGTTCTAGACAAACAATAGTGTGTGAGCATAACAACAAGGGGCATAGCTAAGAAATACTGTGGCTAGTCTAAAAAAACAAGCAACTTAATATTAAACCGAACTAGGACAAAACAAATGCTAGTTGAGACAAAAGAGAATACAATAACTGATGAAGGCAAACGAAACTATTGGTTAAACTGCAAATAAACAAAACCTGGTAAATACACAATAATGCAATCAATAAAACCAGATAACTGATAAACAGAAAATGCAATGAATAACAAATGGAACATAATTTGATGAGCAACACCAAAGATAAATAATAACAAAAACCTGTGACTAAGCATTATACAACAAATGTGATAAACAGAACTAAACTACTAAGATTAAAGTAACTTAAAACTTAAACTACACAATAAATGATAAGCAAAGAATGAACCAGTGATGAAACAGAACCAAACTGAGACTAACATGATAAAGTATGAACTAATGAAAAGGAAAACTAGAAAATCACAAAGGAAATATGCCAAGGGCTAAGACCTAAACCCTGAGCTGGGGCCAAGCATGTCAGTCTGAAGGTCAATGGGGTAAGAAGTCATATTGCCGTAGCCGTTACTTTCTTTTGTTACCCTGTAATCCACATCTAGATTATGAACAACATCAGCATTTAATGTTTTCTTCCTTTTTGTAAAAATTGTTTTCCCACCAAGGTTTGTGAAATTACCAAACTTTATTTTTAGTGACTCTTCAAAGACGTACCTTTGTAAAGGATATTTTTCTTCTTTCTCAGCCCTTCAGAAGGACGGGTTTTGGGGGAAGGAGTGTCACTTGGTAATCCACAGAGAAGACATACTCTGTAATCACACTTCTGTTTGGTTCATTTACTGCTTGGACCAAACACTGACACAGCAGAAAATTAAAAGTATTTTAGGAAACTGCACAAAGTGCTCTGACGAAACGAAGTGTGGATGCAGAAAGAAAAATACTGCTTTCAGCGAGATAATAGGCTGTAATCTCAAGGATGGTGTGGATATGAAAGAGCACATTGAGCTGATTCAAAACCACTAAAACTGAGTCGTGGTCGTGAAATTAATCTTCTAATCATTTTTTATAACATGAGCCTTTGAAAAGTTGTCTAATTAATATGCTGATCTTTCCACACACCAACACAGACATTTAAATTTCACTTTGGGTGTGATGTACTCATGCAAATTATAATTTCCACATTTTAAATCATTTTACTAAATTCTTTTGATAACCATCAATCATGTTGTTCAAATGCACAGTGGCCAGATGGTGACAGATAACTGAATAAATATTAAAGATGGAATAGCTCTCAAAATGCATTTGATTGGCACTAAAATCCACTCTTAATGTCACATACTAATTCAGTCTGCACAAACATTATGTTCAGTGAACTGTAATGATGATGATCTTGATGGTAATAATCATCAAAAGGTCTTCTGAACAGACCTGGCTTCCTTTTACGACTTCGTCATGACGCCACCTACCACAAACGATCACAAAAGGTCCAGAGGAGGGCAGAAGAAACACTACAAGGACTTCCTGAAGCACAACCTCAAGAGCTGCTCCATCGACTGGAAGACCTGAGAAGAAGACACGAGGGAACGAGCCAGCTGGTGAGCAATGATCCACACTGGAGTGGAAGTCTTTGGAAAAAGATTGCTTATCAGTGCACATCAAGACTGGGCCTGTTCAGTCATCGCCACGTCCACCATCCTGTCCAGGAACTGGTCAAGAGATGATCTTCCTCAACACCGATGAGTAGCCACGATGAATGGTTGCAAATATATAGAAGACAAGATCTTTCATATCATGTTGTGGTTGACCTTGACCTTTGTCCAATCCTCTCCCAAAGTGAATCATCTTGAGAAATCTTCCCAGTTAATATTCCCACCAATTTTGGTGAAGATCCATCCAGTGCACGCGCACACACACACACACACACACACACACACACACATGAGACCGATTACAATGCCCTCCTTCACCAGGACACATGGAAACAACAATAATAACAACCGATTGGTTTCTGTGTCTGTGATTTTTGTCCTTTGGTCAGCAGATTCTACTTCAGTGCAGTAATCAGCAACACACTGCAATCACCCTGGAACTGTCACTTAGATTAGATTCAACTTTACTGTCATTGTGCAGAGTACAGGAACAGGGCCAATGAAATTCAGTTGTATTTATGAGAGTGATGAAGATAACAATCTCTGTCATCTTTGATCCATTGCTAATCTTCAACCTACTCATTCGGATAATGCTTTTTTTTCCAACTGCAGAATATTTTGAAAATTCAGCCTTTTCTGTCCGTGGCAGATGCAGAAATATTGATTCATGTTTGTGTCTTATCTGGAATCAATTATCGTGTTGAATTATTACCTGGATTGCCAAACACTAGTATTAGAATTAGTATCAGAATGGAGATGCTTGAGGTTAAACTGGGAGAAAACCATTTGACCATATTAGCCCAGTTTTAGTCTCATGTCATGTGATGTCAGTTAAGGGGCCATTCACACTACGACATGACGTGGCTGACGCTGCCTGACATAGCGAATTCTCAAAGATCTCTGTTCAGGACAAGAAAATTGGACCCCTGGAGTGAGCCTTTTCCAGTGTTTGACAAAGGTCAACGTAGTTCAGTGGAGGGTGAAGCTGTATTGGCAGAACTTGGTGTTTGGTGAAGGCCACTGACTTACTACGTAGGACGTAGTTGAACTTTAGCCATTGGAGAGTCGCTGCATTGGAAGCCCAGTTGGCGGAGCAGTAGCATAGCTTGGCAGAGCTGATCGACTCAACGTTTGTGACGTCAGGTGAAGCGGCCAATACATACTCACTGTAAGCCTGTAGTCACTTGCTACTGGTGTGTTGTCGAGACAGGCTCTACACATTTCTTTATATTTCTTCATGCCAAGGGATCCAGAGGAGGTGGTGTGTACAGTCAAGCCTCCAACATTGGCCAACGGCGGCCAGAAGAGGGATACGGAGCAGTAACAACATAGTAGCAGAGGTGACGTAGCAGTAGTGGAAGATGTTATTAGTGTCAGTAACGGTGTCTTTCCTGCTCGAAAGACACCGTCGTGTGCACGAACCATTGCACTGGGATCGTGCACGCCTTCCCAACGGTGTGATGTTTTGCAGTTCGTTCATACAAGCTCTAAGGCTGTGAGTCGCCCTGAGTTGTACTTATTTACAGTATGTGTGAAGGGGCCCTCAGCCAAGGCAGTGTCATGATATTTGTACCCTCTGCTACAAATATGGATGCCCTCACTGGTAAAATATTATACTGATATTTGGACCATCCCCATGATAAAAGTACCAACAACTGTTCAAAAAATTATTCTTACAACTGCTAGCCACAAGCAATGCAGTACAATTATTCATGCATTGTAATCTCATATTACCCGTTTATGATAATAATAATAATAATAATAATAATAAGAAGAAGAAAATTGTGGCAGTTCCTCCATGGCAAGGAAGCTGGTCTCATTGTCGATTCCCAGACAGGATGTGGACATGGAGATCACTGATCAGGCTGATCAGTCCCAGTCTTGCACCATTTATTGCAGATTTCAGAAAATCTACATCCAGGGTCAATCTAGAGATGCCTGTGCATGGGTTTGTTTAAGTTGGGAATGCCATTGTATGTGAACAAACACACGGTCCTTGACAGGACCTTAGCCTTGTCCAGTCTCTGGGAGATCCCAGGCGATTGGAGTCTGAGGACCTGCTGCAGCCTTCATTCACCTTCACAGCCATTGGGTACAGGCCAGTGCCTCCTCCTCCTGATCCACCAATGAGGACTTCTTGTTTCACCAGAGCCCCTTTAATGGTCTTAAGTTCACCTTTTCTGTTGGGCCTCCATGGCTACTGTTAGTGCCCATGAGGCACCACCGAATTTGACCCCAACTGGCAATCCCCTGCTGGGTCTATTACCCAGGTGTCACGAACAGGACAAGGAGTTGGATTTTGACACCCAATAAAAAAATACAAGTTTAGGTTTAGGGTAAGTATGAAAACGATACTTGTAAGTTGACCCTACAGATAGTAAAATAACATGAGCTAATAACAAAAACCAGCAATGCATAACTGACAAATATATATTTAGAACTGTATGGGCGGAGGGGTCCAAATATCATAAGGTAGGTCAAGATATAACAAATGGACTGCATTTATATAGTGCTTTTCAATCTGAATCAAAAGCTCAAAGCACTTTACAAGATGCCTCACATTCACCCGTGTCACGGCGCTGCCATGCAAGGCGCTCACCACATGCTGGGAGCAACTCAGTAATTAAGGACCTGCCAAGGGCCCTTAGTGATTGTCTGGTATGGCTGAGGCTTAACCCGACAACCCTCTGGTCTCAAGCCCAACGCTTAACCACTAGACCATCACCTCATATCATGTGGGTCCAAATGTCTTCTGGCAGTTGGAATCAAAAATTCCTTAACATCTGGTTTCCTGGATCCTTTTCAACTTACACCTCAAATCAAACCCGTCACTGATGAATAAAAGACTGTGTAAAGAGTTTTAGTTATTTGGTGAACCTCAGAATTTAAACTGTGTTTTTTCTTTTGTCTCACCTTGGTCTCCTTTTGGCCCGTAACAATACTGCTTTTGAAGTCAAAATGTTTTTCTTTGTTCATTTGCTCCTCCTCACTCTGACTTTTTATAATCCACATCGAAGTTCCTGCTGTTAAAGCTTCTGTTTCACATCGGTTCTGAATCTCTCTCTCTCTCTCTCTCTCTCTCTCTCTCTCTCTCTCTCTCTCTCTCTCTCTCTCTCTCTCTCTCTCTCTCTCACTCACTCACACACACACACACACACACACACACACACAGAAGCTTTTACGGTACATTTTTCTTTCCTTTCGCTGATATATTTCAATGGTATTTTGATTATCTGTGTGGAGCAGGAAAGAGCAATCTGAAGACAGACTGACCTTTCGTCTTCTCTATACAACACTGGCTCTGCCTCTTCCATTTATTACATCTCATCCATTGACTCTGCACCACCGGTTTGCTGCAAATATCTGTGATGCACGAGCCGCCTGGGAGAAAATGGGACAATAAACCAACAAGGTTCATGCTCAGGTTTGTGTTTTTCATAGAAACTCTTTACTCCCATTGCTTAATGAAGGGTAATATGTGGTTTGGTTGTTTTGGTGTTTGTGTCAGAGTATATTTATAAAAAAAAAGGGGAGCAGGAGGAAAAAACCACAGAGATACTATACTGGTCTGAATTTTCTCTCTGTCCGAGATGCAGCTGGAACCACCTGCTGGATTAGATGATTCCTGTAATGGATGGGAACAGACTCTACTGCAGGAACAGATCCACAGTCGCTTAATGACGCCCCCCAAAAGGTGGACTGGATGCCTGCATGGACTCTCATCAATTGTTGTTGTGTTGTGTTCTGTATTGTAAACCTTTTTGGTAGTATGGCCTAAGCAGTGGGTCACCCCTCTGAGTCTGGTCTGCTTGAGGTTTTTTCCACAATATCATCAGACGTTTTTCCCTCCCGCTGTCGCTTGTGTGCTTGCTCAAGGGTTGGTAAGGTTAGACCTTACCTGGTGCTATATAAACTAAATAAACTGAAATTAGTGGCATGCTGATATTTTAAGTACATGATTTGGAAAGCATATTGTCACGGCCTGCCTTTGTCATTGCCCTTTTTAACCTCTTGTGTGACACTGATGAGCTCCTGATCAGGAGCCGGCTACTTAAACCCCAGCTCTGAGCTCAACCTGTCAGACTGTCAGTCTGTTTGGACACGCAGCAGGCGATCTGAATGTCACGTCTGACAGGACAGGCATGTCGGGCCATGACGACTGTGAGCAGCACGCCACAGGACCAGGACAAGCCAACAGTGTGACAAATATGCCACTTTTAGTCACGTATCAGCAGAAATACACTGTACCAAAAGGCATTTGATCAGTTAACACAGCGCTTTTTTATATGTTTATCTGGTTGTTGATTTTAGCCATTTTACGCTTCTGTTACAAGGCAGTGATTGTAATGCAGTGGTAATGTTTCTGTCTGGTAATCAGAGCATGTGGGTTCAAATCCTGTGAGTGGCATTTTTTTTTTTTTTTAACCACAGGGTTCTGCATTGTGATCCCTTTTATGTATTATTTATATCAACCCAGTGATATTCACTAATTTTACAGCTGTTTTTTATTTTATTTTCCTCTCCTCCACATTAGCGGCGCAATGTGATGCAACTTGTCCCATGGAACACAGCAGCTGCTCGCACTGTGTTCCTGCTCGAAAGACACCGTTGCGTGCACGATGCCGGTGCGACAGTTCGTGCACGCAACCACGCCCATCAGCGTGATGTTTCGCGGTGTGCTCATACGAGCTCTCCTGCTGTGAATTGCCCTGAGTTGTATGTATTCGCACTATGTGTGAAGGGGCCCTTAAGTTTGTATTTTTTTAATTATATGATAAAGTGTTTTCTTTTGTTGTTCAGCAAATGTGGACATTTTTTGAAATATTCTGATTTTGTTAATTTGGTTCATGTGTATTTATTGCTCAACATACGTTAAATTCTGGGTTTAAAAAAAAAAAAATCAGGGTTGCCAGTTATTCTAGACCAGGACAGTACGAGGGTAGTAGTGGCCTGAGGCATCGGCGTATTTCCTCCACAATGTGATGCCGATTTCAAAACACAGCTCCCTCATTCCTGGCAGAGAGCGATGGCACTATTAAGACACAAATAGAAACATGCTGTCCTCGTGTATCAATTTACCACCGAACCCTAAAAACCACCTCAGCAGCAAGAAGTGACCCAGAAATGTCAAACTACTCCAGCAACGTGTCCAAAGACAGGAGGAAATTATGCAAGGAAGAAACCTGCTGGCAGGAGTGATCAACAACAAATTATTCTATTCTGGTTCACAAAGTGTCGGCTAATTTGAGTCACTGACACCAATTTCCCCACAGGTCAAAACACGCACCCCCCCCCCCCCCCCCCCCCCATTTGCTATTAAATACCAAAGAGACGTGAATCTAACCTGTGAGTAATGACAACTGGAAGATATGTTAATGAAGGATGTTTTCCTTTTTGCTCACTGTAACAGTGGTTTTATTAGGTTTACAGTTGTGAGAGGAATCTGCAAACCACAGCTTGGAGGTTCTGCTGCATATATTACTGCGTGTTTGTAGCAGTAAGTGTACAATATACGGGAACCAACCTGAAAAACTAATCAAGCTTGAGATTAAGTTGAATTTCATTCAATACCCTAATGAATGAAATGCAGTAACAAAGGCCAACCAGCCAACCCCCCCCCCCGAGATTCACAGATCTCCTGGATTACAACACAAAATGAAACTGGATTTCAAACAGCTTGATTCAAGGGTAAGGTTAGCTTTGACCTTAGCCTTCTGAAATTCCTTTGGGCAACTTATGTTGTGGTTTGGTGAATTATTTTTGTTAAGCAGGGATGGACCAGTTGCTTGCTTGGGTGGTTTCCATGATGTTGGGGATGCGGCCATGCTTGACACCAGTACATGTTCCTACCTTGGTGATTTTCTGATCTAATGGAGACTTGAAGTAAGGATCATCTGGTCACAAGCCCACCACTTCAACTTCTAGAACAGGGGTATTCACCTCATTCCAGAAAGGGCAGAGAGGGTGCAGGTTTTCTTTTCAACCTCCACCAGGTGATTTCACTGATTAACGTCATTTTGAGCAGATGGAAGTAAATGGGATTAAACAACACCTTCTTAGCCATGACGTCATATTAAAATTGAGATTGATGCCTCTGTCAGTCAGTGGATTTCCTCTGATATAATGTTAGTGGCAATACCTCCGTACTCTTGAAAAAAGAAAAGAAAAAGAAAAACACCAAAGCAGATGTCCACTTGACTGAGTATGGTCTGCTGGGGTTTTTTTTCCTGTTAAAAAGGGCCTTTTTCCTTGCCATTGCACCAAGTGTATGTGTTCGAGATGTGATCAAGGTCTGGAGTTGACATCTTGCTCTCTGGGTGTGACGTGTTTAGATGACTTGTGTTGTGACTTTGTGTTATATAATTTACCATTTTTCAATTTCAGATTCAATTTATTTTCATTTATATAGTGTCAAATCACAACAGAGTTGCTTCAAGGCACTTCACACAAGTAAGGTCGAACCTTACTAAGCCCCAGAGCAACAGTGGTAAGGAAAAACTCCCTCTGAGGAAGAAACCTCAATCAGACCAGACTCAAAGGGGTGACCCTCTGCTTTGGCCATGCTAAAGACACAACTTACAGAACAACTCACAAAGTGAATATACAGGAAATGCTGTTGGTGCACAGGACAGGAGGGTCTCCAGCACCAATACCGCACCCATCTCTGGATGCAGCTACACTTTAAACAGAGAGAAAAAAACAGAATCAGGCATCAGAAAGACAAGAAATACAGTATAATTTACCAGCATTAAACAACAACAAAAACAGGAAATACTAAGGTGAGCGCTGACCACTAGCCCTAAGCTTCACTAAAATAAACAGAATTTAGGTAAAGTTGAGGCCGTGGCACACTCCATTTACTAATAAAATGAATTAAAAGAGTAAAAAGTGCAGAAATATACTATGCCAGTATGCTAACCATAAGAAAGGGAAAATAAGTGCATCTTGAGTCTGGACTTGAAAGTCTCTACAGAATCTGACAAGTTTTATTGACGCAGGGAGATCATTCTACAGAACAGGGGCACAATAAGAGAAAGCTCTATGACCCGCAAACTCCTTATTCACCCTAGGGACACAAAGTAGTCCTGCACCCTGAGAACGCAAAGCCCGGGCCGGTAAGGTTTAATTAGGTCAGCTAGGTAGGGAGGTGCCAGTCTGTGAACAATTTTGTAGAATAGTAGCAGAACCTTAAAATCTGATCTCACTGGGACAGGAAGCCAGTGAAGGGATGCCAAAATGGGTGTAATGTGGTCGAACTTTCTGCTTCGTGTCAAAAGTCTGGCTGCAGCATTTTGAACAAATTGGAGAGCCCTAAAGCTGGACTATGGTAAAAAAAGAAAAAAGAAAAAAAAAGAACATTGCAGTAGTCCAGTCTAGAAGAGATAAACAGAGATAAACTGCTCAAATTGATGCCGATGTCTCACTGGACCAAGAACCATCATTTCACTCTAATCAGAGTTTAAAATTTGGAGGTTTCTAGACATCCAGCTTCTCACTGATGCAATGCAATCTTCTAAGGATTTTATGTGAATGAGACTATCAGCAGTTATTGGCATGTATAACTGAGTATCATCAGCATAGCAGTGAATGTTAATCCCAAACACTGCAATATGTGCCCAAGGGGTGCTATATAAAGGGAGAAAAGTAGGGGGCCTAAGACAGACCCCTGTGGACCCCAGAATTCATGTCACTAAGGTTAAAGGTAGTGTTATTGTACAAAACACAGTGAGAATGACTGGTCAAGTATGACCATGCAAGGGCACTCCCAGTAATCCCAAAGTGACTTTTCAGCCTATCAAGTAGAATATGATGATCCACGGTATCAAATGCAGCACTGAAATCTAACAGTAACAGAACCTTAGTGGTGTCAGAATCCACTGCAAGCAGAAGATCATGCACCACTTTAGTGAGAGCCATCTCTGTGGAATGATATTTTCTAAAAGCAGACTGCAGTGGCTCAAAGAGATATTCTCAGTAAGATAGTCCATGAGCTGCCGTGAGATCACTTTTTCGAGAATGCAAAATGATAGATTTGATATCGGCCGATAGTTTTTCAATACACTAGAGTCAAGATTAGGTTTCTTAAATCAAATCAAAATCAAATCAATTTTATTTATATAGCGCTAAATCACAACAAACAGTTGCCCCAAGGCGCTTTATATTGTAAGGCAAAAGCTATACAATAATTACAGAAAAACCCAACTGTCAAAACGACCCCCTGTGAGCAAGCACTTGGCGACAGTGGTGTTGTGTGGGCCGCTGAAGAGGAGGTACTGCTGGCCCACCACCACCAGATGGCGCCCTGCTTGGAGTGCGGGCTTCAAGCACGAGAGGGCGCCGAAACTAGTGGAGTGACAGCTGTCACATCATCAACACCAGCTGTCACTCATCTACGTCATCCTCCATAAAAGCCGGACTGCAACTCCACCTCTCCGCCGAGAAATCAGCTACCATCCAGGTAATTTTCTCTGCTGAACAAAACATTGAGTAATAGTCTGAACTTCTTTTGCAGCCGTTTTCCTGTGGTGTTTGCCTTATCTGTGGGATTGGCGTTTGGTGTGATCAGCGATGGCTTCGCTTCACACCCCAACCAGATAAGTGGTTAGACAGGAGCTGCACGAGTGTGTGATTGGAGGTGGAGGTGCTCCCTCCCAAAAGAACATAGACTGTGGGATTACTGAGTGTGCGAACTCACACTCATCAATACTGTTTCTGTTCTCTGCCAGCAGTACCGGGTCTGACTGCTGAAGACAGCGGCCACCTGGGGCGCAGGGCTTGGCGGCTCCGGTGTTCTTGAGATCCGTTGGTGGTGGAAGCTGGGTGGGATCCGGCTCTTCTCTCGCCAGACGTCTTCTATCTCAAGCCTGCCCACACGTCACCTTGTGTATAATTGACAATCCACAATATTGTAATTGTTTGTATTTCGTTGTGCGATTCACAACATTAAATTGTTACTTTTTGGCTTATCCATTGTCCGTTCATTAACGCCCCCTGTTGTGGGTCCGTGTCACGATACCTTCCAACAGGATTTCTCGGCCAATGTCATGGATCCCGAGGGGCGTCAACCAGAGCCTGAACAGCCAATGGAAGAGCGAGGTGCACAGGTGCCAGCAGGAGGCGTGTTAGGTGAGCTGCTTTCACTGCTCGGTTGGATTTGGTAACCGAGCAGAACGTTATTCTCAATCGGAGGATGGAGGCTCTCACCGCCAGGGTGGAGGCGCGCGATCAAAGCGCTGCTGCAGCACCTCCTCCTGCTGGTCCCATGTCAGACACAGACGTTCCACTGGTCGTTCAACGACCCCCCCCACCATCCCCTGAAGCATACATAAGCCCTCCGGAGCCGTACAGAGGTTGTGTCGAGACGTGCGCGGACTTTCTAATGCAGTGTTCGCTCGTCTTTGCACAGCGTCCCGTCATGTATGCGTCAGACGCTAGCCAGGTGGCTTATGTCATTAATCTGCTTCGAGGAGAGGCACGAACCTGGGCTACGGCACTCTGGGAGCAGAACTCACGGCTCCTAATGTCATACGCTGGGTTTGCAAGGGAGTTCAAACAGGTTTTGATCATCCCAACAGAGGCGACACCGCTTCGAGCGTGCTACTGTCAATGAGACGGGGGGCCGGAGTGCAGCCGAGTATGCAGTCGACTTCCGCATCGCGGCTGCGAGGTCCGGCTGGAATACCGTTGCACTCCGCGCCGCCTTCATAAATGGACTATCTCCAGTCCTGAAGGAGCATTTGCTGGCTAAGGAGGAACCGCGGGATTTTGACGGGCTTGTCGACCTGGTTATACGCTTAGACAACCGCTTAGAGGAACACCGTCGGGAGCAGGGCGGGGGGCGTGACCAGGCACGAGCCGTCCCTCTTCCTTCCGGGTCCGAAAGGGTGCCGTCGTCCCCACGCTCCACAGCCAGAGGGCCCCGTGTGGAAACAGCTCCCCCTGCTGATGAAGCTATGGACACGAGCAGGGCCAAGTGAAACCAAATGACAGACAAGGGAGGCTGGCCCGCGGGGAGTGTTTTTTCTGTGGCTCTAGCGGCCATATACAGAGGAACTGCCCCAAATGGTCAAACCTACGACACCCGTCCTTAGGAACTGGGCTAAGGGTGGGCCATAACACGCACGCGGGGAAGCCCCGTAGATCCGTACGAATCCCAGTCACGATCCTTAGTGAGGAGTTAACCCTTCACGCCCCAGCACTTGTGGACATGGGGTCGGAAGGGAATCTGCTGGACAGCAGATGGGCAAAGGAAGTTAGGGCTCCCTCTCCCACTAGATGGCACCCTTCTTCCATTAATCACACACCAGACACAGCCCATGACATTGGTTGTGTCTGGGAATCACAGGAGGAGATTGTGTTTTATGTAACACCTTCTACCTCCCGAGTGATTTTGGGTTTTCCATGGGTGTTGAAACACAATCCCTGGATTGATTGGCCATCTGGGGTTTTGATGCAGTGGAGCAAAACCTGCCACCGGGAAGCGTTTAGGATCCTCGGTTCCACCCGGTGTGACAGCTAAAGAGGAGGTCAAAGTCCCCCCCAATCTGACGGCGGTACCGGAGGAGTACCATGATCTTGCTGATGTCTTCAGCAAAGATCTGGCACTCGCCCTTCCCCGCACCGACCGTACGATTGCGCCATCGATTTGATCCCGGGCGCTGAGTATCCATCCAGCAGGCTGTACAACCTCTCACGTCCGGAACGCGAATCAATGGAGACCTACATCCGGGACTCCTTAGCTGCCGGGTTGATCCAGAACTCCACCTCCCGATGGGCTGCGGGTTTCTTTTTTGTGGGTAAGAAGGACGGCGGACTCCGTCCATGCATCGATTACAGAGGGCTGAACGAGATTACGGTTCGCAATCGATACCCATTACCTCTGTTGGATTCGGTGTTCACGCCCCTGTATGGAGCCCAAATATTCACCAAACTCGATCTTAGGAATGCGTACCACCTGGTTCGGATCCGGAAGGGAGACGAGTGGAAGACGGCAATTTAACACCCCCTTAGGTCACTTTGAGTACCTGGTCATGCCGTTCGGCCTCACAAACGCCCCCGCGACGTTCCAAGAGTTGGTTAATGACGTCTTGCGGGACTTCCTGTATCGGTTTGTCTTCGTATATCTAGAGGACATACTCATCTTTTCTCCGGACCCTGAGGACTCATGTCCAGCATGTACGTCAGGTCCTACAGCGGTTGTTGGAGAACCGGCTGTTTGTGAAGGGCGAGAAGTGCGAGTTCCACCGCACTTCTCTGTCCTTCCTGGGGTTCATCATCTCCTCCAACTCTGTCGCCCCTGATCCGGCCAAGGTTGCGGCGGTGAGAGATTGGCCCCAACCAACAAGCCGTAGGAAGCTGCAACAGTTCCTCGGCTTTGCAAATTTCTACAGGAGGTTTCATTAAGGGCTACAGTTCAGGTGTTAGCCCCCTCACAGCGATGACCTCCACTAAGGTCCCCTTCACCTGGTCGGAGTGGTGCGAAGCCGCATTTAGGGAGTTGAAACACCATAAAAGCCGGACTGCAACTCCACCTCCCCGCAGAGAAATCAGCTACCATTCAGGTAATTTTCTCTGCTGAACAAACATTGAGTAATAGTCTGAACTTCTTTTGCAGCTGTTTTCCTGTGGTGTTTGCCTTATCTGTGGGATTGGCATTTGGTGTGATCAGCGACAGCTTCGCTGCACACCCCAACCAGATAAGTGGTTAGACAGGAGCTGCACGAGTGTGTGATTGGAGGTGGAGGTGCTCCCTCCCAAAAGAACACAGACTGTGGGATTACTGAGTGTGCGAACTCACACTCATCAATACTGTTTCTGTTCTCTGCCAGCAGTACCGGGTCTGAACTGCTGAAAGACAGTGGCCACCTGGGTCGCCGGGCTTGGCGGCTCCGTGTGTCTTGAGATCCGTTGTGGTGGAAGCTGGGTGGGAGCCGGCTCGTCCTCGCCAGACGTCTTCTATCTTTGAGCCTGCCCACAGTCACCTGTGTATACTGACAACGCTACAATATTGTAATGTTGTATTCGTTGTGCGATTCACAACATTAAATTGTTACTTTTTGGCTTATCCATTGTCCGTTCATTAACGCCCCCTGTTGTGGGTCCGTTGTCACGACACCTTCCCAACAAGTGGGAAGGAAAAACTCCCTTTTAACAGGAAGAAACCTCCAGCAGACCAGGCAAGTAGTAATGGTTAAGTAATGGTTTAATCACTGCAGATTTGCAACATTTAGGAACAGATCCAGAAGTAAAGAAACATAACTTCTGGCACAATTGGCCCAGAGTGGGCCACAGGTCCTTAAACAGTTTTGTTGGTATAGGATCAAATAAACAGGTTGTGCTTTTTGTTGATGTTATGAGTTTCGTCAGCATGCCTAGAGAAATACTCTCAAATTCTATAAATCTAGGTAATACCTCAGTAATGACACCCACCTCAATAGCAGGGTGTAGTGGTTGGGTTAAGGCATGCTGGGATATGTTTAACCTAATGTTTTCTATTTTCCTTCTCAAAGCAATCCTGGAAATCTTGTTGCTGTAAAAGGAGAAGCAAACTACACGTGGTTGTCCATGAATAAGTGTTGCCACTGTGTCGAACAACAACTTTGAGTTATGCTTGTTTTTGTTGATCAAATCAGAGTAATAGGTCCACTTTGTAGCCAGTAATGCATGCTTAATTTAATTTAATTTAATTAGCTTATAATGCACCAAATCACAGCAAAAGCCGTCTCAAGGCGCCTTACATAAACCAAGTCAACATAAAATTGAATAAATAATTAAAAATTAATAAAAAAAATTCAAATACATAAAAAAAAGAAGTAAAAGAATAAAACAAATAAAAATAAAAACTATCCATAAGAAAGAGAATAAAATGCTTATAGTCTAAGATAGCATCACGCCACGCAAGGTGGAATACTTCTAATTTTGAACTATGCCATTTCTGTTCTAGACCTCTGCCATAAGGTGGTCTAGGTGACCTCAAGCATAAGACTGAGGTCACGCAGGTAATCAATGAACCAAGGTGACCGTGTTTTGGGGGAGCGCGGTTTTAACATGGTTGATTTTATATGTGTCATATTAATTCGTGGTCAGGGACTTCAGATGTAAATTAGCCTAAGGCTAACTCTGGTGCAATGCATCAAATGGTGATATTTATGTTTTAATTGCACATGGTCCCTTTCAAATAAATTGAAACTGAATTGAAACACAGGTGGCGCAATCATGTCAAGTGTAGTTTTGAGCACTGAGTTGAAACTGTCCACGAGACTGTCTACTGATTGCGTATTTGCCAGATGGGAAGCTATGACATCAGGCAGTCTAGCTTCGACTTCAGTCTTAGTTGAGGAGTTGATGCATCGCCATAATGATATATAAGGTTGTTGTTCCACTAAACATGGCAGCGAAACTGAGACCATTGATGTAAGAGGCATGATGTCTATATTCGTGACAGCAATACCACGTGCATGAACCAAAACCAGGGTATTTCCACTAATGTGCATCAAGTCCCGAATGCGTTGCCGAAATCCTAATGCATCCACAATTTCCATAAATGATTTGCAGAGGGGATAAGAAGGCTTATTTATATGAACGTTAAAGTCACCAATGATCAGAATGTTATCTGCACTAGTTGACAAGTTAGACATGAACACACCAAATTCATCTAAGAATTCAGAATATGGGCCAGGAGGCCTATATACAGTGACAAATACGGCTGATTTTTATTCTTCTGACCTTGGCAATGCGTAATATCCTGAGCAGAGTGGAGAATCAGATGCTCAAATGAGTTAATTTGTGACCCCAACAGCTAAAAAGCTAAACATAGATTTATAAATAAGAGCAACACCCCCGCCTTGCTTCGCATCACAAGGGACATGACTAAATGTATATGCTGGTGGGCAGGCCTCATTTAAGGGGAGGACAGCTGTAGGTTTAAGCCAGGTTTCACATAACCCAATCATATCTAAGTGATGATCAATAATTAGATCATTCATCAACAATGATTTTGAGGATAGTGATCTTATGTTAATGAGACCCAGATTAAGGACCTCAGTGTGGTTTACAGTTGAACTGTTTGCATTTAGGGGTGGTTTGAGAGTAGCATATATAAGATGCCTAGAAGTAGGTTTATGTTTGAGACATTCCACACGTGTTGTAGGTAGCAGACACAAAATCTTTGATATTGCTGGAACAACCATTGGGCCATCCTCGATTTCAACATCATCCAATGTAGTAATGGGTATTATGTTTGCAAAGCATATCCCGCTATGATTTTTATAGAAATGTCTATGGAAGCAGGCCACAGTCTCAACTTGTTGAATTTCCCTCCCTGGCAGATAAACTGCACTATCACCATAGTGGATTTCTGCACTAATTTCCCCACTAATCTAATGGATTCCATACCCACATTCGTCATAAGCCTTGCAAGGTCTCTATCACCTGCTGCATGGCCTGCTGTAAATTCCTAATGTTACCCTTCCTGTAGAACTCTATCTATGTTCGCAGACAAGATGGCGGCACCTTCCCGGTAGGGTGCAGGCCATCCGGCATCAGCAAGCCACGGCGGCCCCAGAACAAAGGCCAGTTATCAATAAAACAAAGCCTTGCTGTCTACAAAATTGTGCCAGCCACTTATTTAACGATGTCAGCCTGCTAAACCCCTCATCAGCACCCTGGGAGGGGAGGGGACCAGAGACTATTAATCGATGCCTACACATCTTTCTGGCAAGGTCACAAGTCCTCTCTATGTCCATTTTTGTGACCTGTGAGTGCTTCATCCTGACATCATTGGTACCAACGTGAATAACTATGTGACTATATCTCATGTCATGTTCCTTAGTGTGTTTGTCCTTTTGCAGCGACAGCACCCTAAGATGGGACAGGAATACATTTAATATCAGCCCGCATCTATAACCTGACTTTGCGGGTGATAGAATCCCCTATCACTAAAGTCTGGCATTTCGGCCTTGAGACAGGAGTGGAAGTCACTCGTGAGCTCAGAGAATTCACATCAGGCAAATCCAAGGGGGAGAACCAATTCACAGTTCGCATTGGCGAGTTGTGATCGGGCTACCACAACCGGGCACCAAGCCCTACGAGGCTTCCTCCGCCTAGCCACAGTCCGAAAGCCATCCTCCACAGCTGGAATTTCTAGGCTGATGCTGATAGGCATGCTAGCCGGCCAACACTAACCTCATCTGGAGTGCCTGTAACATCTAACTCCACTGAGCTAAGACGATGTTCTAACTTATGGATATAGCTCTCTAAGAGAGCCACCCTATCTTCCAACATCACACAGGATTTATGGAGGGTGTAAAGTAGTATACTTTTGCACTAGGAAATTGAAGAGTATAGCCAAGCAAATGTCATCATGCAAAATGGGAAGTGGTGGTTTTCCACCCCCGCTGGTTCTATGAAGACATTTAGATCCTTTACTGTTTGAGACTCTGGTGATGGATTTGAATCACCTTGTTCCTTAAGTAGCTCTTGATTTACTTCTTCAAGCAGGAAAATCACAGACTTGGAAAAAAGGAAAAACAAAAAGGGTGTAAAAGCCATATTCACTGGTAAAACAACTTGATAACGATTTGATCACATACCTATAAATGATAAATGTTGTATGGTTTTCTGAAGGGTGTAAAAAGCCATATTCACTGGTAAAACAACTTGATAACGATGTTATCACATACCTATAAATGATAAATGTTGTATGGTTTTCTGAAGGGTGCAAAAAGCCATATTCACTGGTAAAACAACTTGATAATGATTTTATCATATACAGTGGTCCCTCGTTTATCGCGGGAGTTACGTTCTAAAAATAACCCGTGATAGGGGAAATCGGTGAAGTAGTCAGCTTTATTTTTTACAATTATTATAGATGTTTTAAGGCTGTAAAACTATTACCCGTCCGCGAAAAGGGTGTATTGCTATTTATTCTTTAGTGTTTTATCCAATCATATTGGCGTATCATTTATAGGTATATGAAAACATTTTTACTGCCTTCTACAAAAATGATTTTGGTCTGTATAGATTGTTTCTATTGTTTCCTCCGCTGTACTGGGGGGGGGGGGGGGGGGGTTTTTTTCTAACTTCTTTGTTTAAGACTTTTTAATAATGACTTGGATTTATAGCTCACTTTTCAAGACACCCTAAGCGCTTTGCAAGTTGAGTTATTCATTCACTCACATTGGTGGTGGTAAGCTACTAGTGTAGCCACAGCTGCCCTGGAAGCGTGGCTGCCATTCTGTGCCTACGGCCCCTCCGACCACCACCCCATTCATACACAGGCAAGGTGTGTTAAATGTCTTGCCCAAGGATGCAACGGCAATATGCGGATTTTTGACTGGTTGGGAGCGGGATTCGAACCGCAGACACTGCGATCACAAGATGGCTTGCTCTACCAACTGAGCTATTGCCGCCCCAAAGCCATAAAGTTCTGTATAATTGGGGGTATAGTCATTTTGAGTGCCATCTGTTGAGCAGAGTTCCAACTGTTACTATGTAGGTAACTCAGTGTCCGCACGACGCGGCTGCTAGCGTTTGTAGTTTTAAGAATTTAATTATGAATGCCTGGAATAATCTGGCTTGTTTGTGGTGAAACCAGCCCAGTCTCACGTTATTTTTTGTCCTCCAGTCCCGTCGTGACTTTTGTTTTTACTCACTATTAATAACCCTACTCCTAACCCCCAACCCTAACTATAACCATCCCCATCCCCGCTGCACTTTAATTACGTGCAGCCGTCACAGAATGAATTAGAATGAATTTGTGCTCCCATGACAAAATTTTGCACTTTTCGTGACAATATGAAACCATTAGATTAATGTATATTTCGTGCTGCTGAATCACAACAGTCCGTGTCACTGGGTTGGGTGAAACATAATAATAGATCATCTAAGATGTCCCTGCTGCAATATTTGTGCCAAGTGAAATTGTTGTTTTATTTAATGTTGCATGCTAACAGCGTTAGCACTTTTAGCAGCTGTTGGTACCTTTGTCTGTTAAGTCTTGTTAATGCATGATTACTCAGAAAATAAGTGACTCATAATTTTTAATGTCCACACCAAACAATTTCTTAGGACAACTGCTGCACAGTCCAAAAAAATCTGATTTAATAATAACTAAACTGAGGTTAGCCTGTTAGCCTAACTGGGTTTGACTCAAAGAGAAGTGCTTTCAGGCTTATTTTGTCATACATTGAGGGGCCCATGCTCCACCCATTTACTTATTAATGAATTTATCGCCATGTAGCCAGAATCAGCGTGCTACTGCCATCAACATGGCGATGCCTAGATAAGATATGGGCTTCATACAAACAAGTGGAGACCAATGTAGACTCTCAGAAATGACTGGTTGTGATGAATAAAAGGCTTACCTTGTAACCAGGCAGTAGATTCGGTACATGGGTAATCAGATACCGAGACAGAGGTATCAGACAGGGTCCAGGCGGGGAACGTGGTTCAGTATTGAAAGCTGAGGTCATACAAACAGCGTCGCGGAGTATCACAGGCAAAAACAGAGGCAGAGTCAAAATACAAGACGGGTTCAGGATTAAGGCAAGGCAGAGGTCGGAGCAAACAAGGATGGTTCAAAACACTGAGAAGCAAACAAGACATGAATAAAGACGAAGAGAGTGAACAAAGTCAACAATCAGGCAGTGAGCTGTGGAACTGTGAGGGTTTAAATAAGGAGCAAACTAATCAGGGTGATGTGAAGCAGGTGTGTGGAAGGTTCTGGAAAGAGGTGTGGTTTAGTGAAAACGAAGAGGGACGAAAGGCAAGAGAGTGCAAGAGGCCAAAACAAAGTGGTGCAAAGCAAGTATAAGTAGGTGACAGAAAAACTAACTGAATAACGTGCTCGTGTTCTAGACAAACCATAGGTGTGAGCAATAACAACAAGGGGCATAGCTAAGAACTACTGTGGCTAGTCTAAAAAAACAAGCAACATTAATATTAAACCGAACTAGGACAAAACAAATGCTAGTTGAGACAAAAGAGAATACAATAACTGATGAAGGCAAACGAAACTATTGGTTAAAACTGCAAATAACAAAACCCTGGTAAATACACAATAATGCAATCAATAAAACCAGATAATGATAAACAGAAAATGCAATGAATAACAAATGGCACATAATTTGATGAGCAACACCAAAGATAAATAATAACAAAAACCTGTGACTAAGCATTATACAACAAATGTGATAAACAGAACTAAACTACTAAGATTAAAGTAACTTAAAACTTAAACTACACAATAAATTATAAGCAAAGAATGAACCAGTGATGAAACAGAACCAAACTGAGACTAACATGATAAAGTATGAACTAATGAAAAGGAAAACTAGAAAATCACAAAGGAAATATGCCAAGGGCTAAGACCTAACCCTGAGCTGGGGCCAAGCATGTCAGTCTGAAGGTCAATGGGGTAAGAAGTCATATTGCCGTAGCCCGTTACTTTCTTTTGTTACCCTGTAATCCACATCTAGATTATGAACAACATCAGCATTTAATGTTTTCTTCCTTTTTGTAAAAATTGTTTTCCCACCAAGGTTTGTGAAATTACCAAACTTTATTTTTAGTGACTCTTCAAAGACGTACCTTTGTAAGGATATTTTTCTTCTTTCTCAGCCCTTCAGAAGGACGGGTTTTTGGGGGAAGGAGTGTCACTTGGTAATCCACAGAGAAGACATACTCTGTAATCACACTTCTGTTTGGTTCATTTTACTGCTTGGACCAAACACTGACACAGCAGAAAATTAAAAGTATTTTAGGAAACTGCACAAAGTGCTCTGACGAAACGAAGTGTGGATGCAGAAAGAAAAATACTGCTTTCAGCGGGAGATAATAGGCTGTAATCTCAAGGATGGTGTGGATATGAAAGAGCACATTGAGCTGATTCAAAACCACTAAAACTGAGTCGTGGTCGTGAAATTAATCTTATAATCATTTTTTATAACATGAGCCTTTGAAAAGTTGTCTAATTAATATGCTGATCTTTCCACACACCAACACAGACATTTAAATTTCACTTTGGGTGTGATGTACTCATGCAAATTATAATTTCCACATTTTAAAATCATTTTACTAAATTCTTTTGATAACCATCAATCATGTTGTTCAAATGCACAGTGGCCAGATGGTGACAGATAACTGAATAAATATTAAAGATGGAATAGCTCTCAAAATGCATTTGATTGGCACTAAAATCACTCTTAATGTCACATACTAATTCAGTCTGCACAAACATTATGTTCAGTGAACTGTAATGATGATGATCTTGATGGTAATAATCATCAAAAGGTCTTCTGAACAGACCTGGCTTCCTTTTACGACTTCGTCATGACGCCACCTACCACAAACGATCACAAAAGGTCCAGAGGAGGGCAGAAGAAACACTACAAGGACTTCCTGAAGCACAACCTCAAGAGCTGCTCCATCGACTGGAAGACCTGAGAAGAAGACACGAGGGAACGAGCCAGCTGGTGAGCAATGATCCACACTGGAGTGGAAGTCTTTGGAAAAAGATTGCTTATCAGTGCACATCAAGACTGGGCCTGTTCAGTCATCGCCACGTCCACCATCCTGTCCAGGAACTGGTCAAGAGATGATCTTCCTCAACACCGATGAGTAGCCACGATGAATGGTTGCAAATATATAGAAGACAAGATCTTTCATATCATGTTGTGGTTGACCTTGACCTTTGTCCAATCCTCTCCCAAAGTGAATCATCTTGAGAAATCTTCCCAGTTAATATTCCCACCAATTTTGGTGAAGATCCATCCAGTGCACGCGCACACACACACACACACACACACACACACACACATGAGACCGATTACAATGCCCTCCTTCACCAGGACACATGGAAACAACAATAATAACAACCGATTGGTTTCTGTGTCTGTGATTTTTGTCCTTTGGTCAGCAGATTCTACTTCAGTGCAGTAATCAGCAACACACTGCAATCACCCTGGAACTGTCACTTAGATTAGATTCAACTTTACTGTCATTGTGCAGAGTACAGGAACAGGGCCAATGAAATTCAGTTGTATTTATGAGAGTGATGAAGATAACAATCTCTGTCATCTTTGATCCATTGCTAATCTTCAACCTACTCATTCGGATAATGCTTTTTTTTTCCAACTGCAGAATATTTTGAAAATTCAGCCTTTCTGTCCGTGGCAGATGCAGAAATATTGATTCATGTTTGTGTCTTATCTGGAATCAATTATCGTGTTGAATTATTACCTGGATTGCCAAACACTAGTATTAGAATTAGTATCAGAATGGAGATGCTTGAGGTTAAACTGGGAGAAAACCATTTGACCATATTAGCCCAGTTTTAGTCTCATGTCATGTGATGTCAGTTAAGGGGCCATTCACACTACGACATGACGTGGCTGACGCTGCCTGACATAGCGAATTCTCAAAGATCTCTGTTCAGGACAAGAAAATTGGACCCCTGGAGTGAGCCTTTTCCAGTGTTTGACAAAGGTCAACGTAGTTCAGTGGAGGGTGAAGCTGTATTGGCAGAACTTGGTGTTTGGTGAAGGCCACTGACTTACTACGTAGGCGTAGTTGAACTTTAGCCATTGGAGAGTCGCTGCATTGGAAGCCCAGTTGGCGGGAGCAGTAGCATAGCTTGGCAGAGCTGATCGACTCACGTTTGTGACGTCAGGTGAAGCGGCCAATACATACTCACTGTAAGCCTGTAGTCACTTGCTACTGGTGTGTTGTCGAGACAGGCTCTACACATTTTCTTATATTTCTTCATGCCAAGGGATCCAGAGGAGGTGGTGTGTACAGTCAAGCCTCCAACATTGGCCAACGGCGGCCAGAAGAGGGATACGGAGCAGTAAACAACATAGTAGCAGAGGTGACGTAGCAGTAGTGGAAGATGTTATTAGTGTCAGTAACGGTGTCTTTCCTGCTCGAAAGACACCGTCGTGTGCACGAACCATTGCACTGGGATCGTGCACGCCTTCCCAACGGTGTGATGTTTTGCAGTTTCGTTCATACAAGCTCTAAGGCTGTGAGTCGCCCTGAGTTGTACTTATTTACAGTATGTGTGAAGGGGCCCTCAGCCAAGGCAGTGTCATGATATTTGTACCCTCTGCTACAAATATGGATGCCCTCACTGGTAAAATATTATACTGATATTTGGACCATCCCCATGATAAAAGTACCAACAACTGTTCAAACAAATTATTCTTACAACTGCTAGCCACAAAGCAATGCAGTACAATTATTCATGCATTGTAATCTCATATTACCCGTTTATGATAATAATAATAATAATAATAATAATAAGAAGAAGAAAATTGTGGCAGTTCCTCCATGGCAAGGAAGCTGGTCTCATTGTCGATTCCCAGACAGGATGTGGACATGGAGATCACTGATCAGGCTGATCAGTCCCAGTCTTGCACCATTTATTGCAGATTTCAGAAAATCTACATCCAGGGTCAATCTAGAGATGCCTGTGCATGGGTTTGTTTAAGTTGGGAATGCCATTGTATGTGAACAAACACACGGTCCTTGACAGGACCTTAGCCTTGTCCAGTCTCTGGGAGATCCCAGGCGATTGGAGTCTGAGGACCTGCTGCAGCCTTCATTCACCTTCACAGCCATTGGGTACAGGCCAGTGCCTCCTCCTCCTGATCCACCAATGAGGACTTCTTGTTTCACCAGAGCCCCTTTAATGGTCTTAAGTTCACCTTTTCTGTTGGGCCTCCATGGCTACTGTTAGTGCCCATGAGGCACCACCCGAATTTGACCCCAACTGGCAATCCCCTGCTGGGTCTATTACCCAGGTGTCACGAACAGGACAAGGAGTTGGATTTTGACACCCAATAAAAAATACAAGTTTAGGTTTAGGGTAAGTATGAAAACGATACTTGTAAGTTGACCCTACAGATAGTAAAATAACATGAGCTAATAACAAAAACCAGCAATGCATAACTGACAAATATATATTTAGAACTGTATGGGCGGAGGGGTCCAAATATCATAAGGTAGGTCAAGATATAACAAATGGACTGCATTTATATAGTGCTTTTCAATCTGAATCAAAAGCTCAAAGCACTTTACAAGATGCCTCACATTCACCCGTGTCACGGCGCTGCCATGCAAGGCGCTCACCACATGCTGGGAGCAACTCAGTAATTAAGGACCTGCCAAGGGCCCTTAGTGATTGTCTGGTATGGCTGAGGCTTAACCCGACAACCCTCTGGTCTCAAGCCCAACGCTTAACCACTAGACCATCACCTCATATCATGTGGGTCCAAATGTCTTCTGGCAGTTGGAATCAAAAATTCCTTAACATCTGGTTTCCTGGATCCTTTTCAACTTACACCTCAAATCAAACCCGTCACTGATGAATAAAAGACTGTGTAAAGAGTTTTAGTTATTTGTGAACCTCAGAATTTAAACTGTGTTTTTTCTTTTGTCTCACCTTGGTCTCCTTTGGCCCGTAACAATACTGCTTTTGAAGTCAAAATGTTTTTCTTTGTTCATTTGCTCCTCCTCACTCTGACTTTTATAATCCACATCGAAGTTCCTGCTGTTAAAGCTTCTGTTTCACATCGGTTCTGAATCTCTCTCTCTCTCTCTCTCTCTCTCTCTCTCTCTCTCTCTCTCTCTCTCTCTCTCTCTCTCTCTCTCTCTCACTCACTCACACACACACACACACACACACACACACAGAAGCTTTTACGGTACATTTTTCTTTCCTTTCGCTGATATATTTCAATGGTATTTTGATTATCTGTGTGGAGCAGGAAAGAGCAATCTGAAGACAGACTGACCTTTCGTCTTCTCTATACAACACTGGCTCTGCCTCTTCCATTTATTACATCTCATCCATTGACTCTGCACCACCGGTTTGCTGCAAATATCTGTGATGCACGAGCCGCCTGGGAGAAAATGGGACAATAAACCAACAAGGTTCATGCTCAGGTTTGTGTTTTTCATAGAAACTCTTTACTCCCATTGCTTAATGAAGGGTAATATGTGGTTTGGTTGTTTTGGTGTTTGTGTCAGAGTATATTTATAAAAAAAAAGGGGAGCAGGAGGAAAAAACCACAGAGATACTATACTGGTCTGAATTTTCTCTCTGTCCGAGATGCAGCTGGAACCACCTGCTGGATTAGATGATTCCTGTAATGGATGGGAACAGACTCTACTGCAGGAACAGATCCACAGTCGCTTAATGACGCCCCCCAAAAGGTGGACTGGATGCCTGCATGGACTCTCATCAATTGTTGTTGTGTTGTGTTCTGTATTGTAAACCTTTTTGGTAGTATGGCCTAAGCAGTGGGTCACCCCTCTGAGTCTGGTCTGCTTGAGGTTTTTTCCACAATATCATCAGACGTTTTTCCCTCCCGCTGTCGCTTGTGTGCTTGCTCAAGGGTTGGTAAGGTTAGACCTTACCTGGTGCTATATAAACTAAATAAACTGAAATTAGTGGCATGCTGATATTTAAGTACATGATTTGGAAAGCATATTGTCACGGCCTGCCTTTGTCATTGCCCTTTTTAACCTCTTGTGTGACACTGATGAGCTCCTGATCAGGAGCCGGCTACTTAAACCCCAGCTCTGAGCTCAACCTGTCAGACTGTCAGTCTGTTTGGACACGCAGCAGGCGATCTGAATGTCACGTCTGACAGGACAGGCATGTCGGGCCATGACGACTGTGAGCAGCACGCCACAGGACCAGGACAAGCCAACAGTGTGACAAATATGCACTTTTAGTCACGTATCAGCAGAAATACACTGTACCAAAAGGCATTTGATCAGTTAACACAGCGCTTTTTATATGTTTATCTGGTTGTTGATTTTAGCCATTTTACGCTTCTGTTACAAGGCAGTGATTGTAATGCAGTGGTAATGTTTCTGTCTGGTAATCAGAGCATGTGGGTTCAAATCCTGTGAGTGGCATTTTTTTTTTTTTTTTTAACCACAGGGTTCTGCATTGTGATCCCTTTTATGTATTATTTATATCAACCCAGTGATATTCACTAATTTTACAGCTGTTTTTTATTTTATTTTCCTCTCCTCCACATTAGCGGCGCAATGTGATGCAACTTGTCCCATGGAACACAGCAGCTGCTCGCACTGTGTTCCTGCTCGAAAGACACCGTTGCGTGCACGATGCCGGTGCGACAGTTCGTGCACGCAACCACGCCCATCAGCGTGATGTTTCGCGGTGTGCTCATACGAGCTCTCCTGCTGTGAATTGCCCTGAGTTGTATGTATTCGCACTATGTGTGAAGGGGCCCTTAAGTTTGTATTTTTTTAATTATATGATAAAGTGTTTTCTTTTGTTGTTCAGCAAATGTGGACATTTTTTGAAATATTCTGATTTTGTTAATTTGGTTCATGTGTATTTATTGCTCAACATACGTTAAATTCTGGGTTTAAAAAAAAAAAAATCAGGGTTGCCAGTTATTCTAGACCAGGACAGTACGAGGGTAGTAGTGGCCTGAGGCATCGGCGTATTTCCTCCACAATGTGATGCCGATTTCAAAACACAGCTCCCTCATTCCTGGCAGAGAGCGATGGCACTATTAAGACACAAATAGAAACATGCTGTCCTCGTGTATCAATTTACCACCGAACCCTAAAAACCACCTCAGCAGCAAGAAGTGACCCAGAAATGTCAAACTACTCCAGCAACGTGTCCAAAGACAGGAGGAAATTATGCAAGGAAGAAACCTGCTGGCAGGAGTGATCAACAACAAATTATTCTATTCTGGTTCACAAAGTGTCGGCTAATTTGAGTCACTGACACCAATTTCCCCACAGGTCAAAACACGCACCCCCCCCCCCCCCCCCCCCCCCCCCATTTGCTATTAAATACCAAAGAGACGTGAATCTAACCTGTGAGTAATGACAACTGGAAGATATGTTAATGAAGGATGTTTTCCTTTTTGCTCACTGTAACAGTGGTTTTATTAGGTTTACAGTTGTGAGAGGAATCTGCAAACCACAGCTTGGAGGTTCTGCTGCATATATTACTGCGTGTTTGTAGCAGTAAGTGTACAATATACGGGAACCAACCTGAAAAACTAATCAAGCTTGAGATTAAGTTGAATTTCATTCAATACCCTAATGAATGAAATGCAGTAACAAAGGCCAACCAGCCAACCCCCCCCCCCCGAGATTCACAGATCTCCTGGATTACAACACAAAATGAAACTGGATTTCAAACAGCTTGATTCAAGGGTAAGGTTAGCTTTGACCTTAGCCTTCTGAAATTCCTTTGGGCAACTTATGTTGTGGTTTGGTGAATTATTTTTGTTAAGCAGGGATGGACCAGTTGCTTGCTTGGGTGGTTTCCATGATGTTGGGGATGCGGCCATGCTTGACACCAGTACATGTTCCTACCTTGGTGATTTTCTGATCTAATGGAGACTTGAAGTAAGGATCATCTGGTCACAAGCCCACCACTTCAACTTCTAGAACAGGGGTATTCACCTCATTCCAGAAAGGGCAGAGAGGGTGCAGGTTTTCTTTTCAACCTCCACCAGGTGATTTCACTGATTAACGTCATTTTGAGCAGATGGAAGTAAATGGGATTAAACAACACCTTCTTAGCCATGACGTCATATTAAAATTGAGATTGATGCCTCTGTCAGTCAGTGGATTTCCTCTGATATAATGTTAGTGGCAATACCTCCGTACTCTTGAAAAAAAGAAAAGAAAAAGAAAAACACCAAAGCAGATGTCCACTTGACTGAGTATGGTCTGCTGGGGTTTTTTTTTTCCTGTTAAAAAGGGCCTTTTTTCCTTGCCATTGCACTAAGTGTATGTGTTCGAGATGTGATCAAGGTCTGGAGTTGACATCTTGCTCTCTGGGTGTGACGTGTTTAGATGACTTGTGTTGTGACTTTGTGTTATATAATTTACCATTTTTCAATTTCAGATTCAATTTATTTTCATTTATATAGTGTCAAATCACAACAGAGTTGCTTCAAGGCACTTCACACAAGTAAGGTCGAACCTTACTAAGCCCCAGAGCAACAGTGGTAAGGAAAAACTCCCTCTGAGGAAGAAACCTCAATCAGACCAGACTCAAAGGGGTGACCCTCTGCTTTGGCCATGCTAAAGACACAACTTACAGAACAACTCACAAAGTGAATATACAGGAAATGCTGTTGGTGCACAGGACAGGAGGGTCTCCAGCACCAATACCGCACCCATCTCTGGATGCAGCTACACTTTAAACAGAGAGAAAAAAACAGAATCAGGCATCAGAAAGACAAGAAATACAGTATAATTTACCAGCATTAAACAACAACAAAAACAGGAAATACTAAGGTGAGCGCTGACCACTAGCCCTAAGCTTCACTAAAATAAACAGAATTTAGGTAAAGTTGAGGCCGTGGCACACTCCATTTACTAATAAAATGAATTAAAAGAGTAAAAAGTGCAGAAATATACTATGCCAGTATGCTAACCATAAGAAAGGGAAAATAAGTGCATCTTGAGTCTGGACTTGAAAGTCTCTACAGAATCTGACAAGTTTTATTGACGCAGGGAGATCATTCTACAGAACAGGGGCACAATAAGAGAAAGCTCTATGACCCGCAAACTCCTTATTCACCCTAGGGACACAAAGTAGTCCTGCACCCTGAGAACGCAAAGCCCGGGCCGGTAAGGTTTAATTAGGTCAGCTAGGTAGGGAGGTGCCAGTCTGTGAACAATTTTGTAGAATAGTAGCAGAACCTTAAAATCTGATCTCACTGGGACAGGAAGCCAGTGAAGGGATGCCAAAATGGGTGTAATGTGGTCGAACTTTCTGCTTCGTGTCAAAAGTCTGGCTGCAGCATTTTGAACAAATTGGAGAGCCCTAAAGCTGGACTATGGTAAAAAAAGAAAAAAGAAAAAAAAAGAACATTGCAGTAGTCCAGTCTAGAAGAGATAAACAGAGATAAACTGCTCAAATTGATGCCGATGTCTCACTGGACCAAGAACCATCATTTCACTCTAATCAGAGTTTAAAATTTGGAGGTTTCTAGACATCCAGCTTCTCACTGATGCAATGCAATCTTCTAAGGATTTTATGTGAATGAGACTATCAGCAGTTATTGGCATGTATAACTGAGTATCATCAGCATAGCAGTGAATGTTAATCCCAAACACTGCAATATGTGCCCAAGGGGTGCTATATAAAGGGAGAAAAGTAGGGGGCCTAAGACAGACCCCTGTGGAACCCCAGAATTCATGTCACTAAGGTTAAAGGTAGTGTTATTGTACAAAACACAGTGAGAATGACTGGTCAAGTATGACCATGCAAGGGCACTCCCAGTAATCCCAAAGTGACTTTTCAGCCTATCAAGTAGAATATGATGATCCACGGTATCAAATGCAGCACTGAAATCTAACAGTAACAGAACCTTAGTGGTGTCAGAATCCACTGCAAGCAGAAGATCATGCACCACTTTAGTGAGAGCCATCTCTGTGGAATGATATTTTCTAAAAGCAGACTGCAGTGGCTCAAAGAGATTATTCTCAGTAAGATAGTCCATGAGCTGCCGTGAGATCACTTTTTCGAGAATGCAAAATGATAGATTTGATATCGGCCGATAGTTTTTCAATACACTAGAGTCAAGATTAGGTTTCTTAAATCAAATCAAAATCAAATCAATTTTATTTATATAGCGCTAAATCACAACAAACAGTTGCCCCAAGGCGCTTTATATTGTAAGGCAAAAGCCATACAATAATTACAGAAAAACCCCAACTGTCAAAACGACCCCCTGTGAGCAAGCACTTGGCGACAGTGGTGTTGTGTGGGCCGCTGAAGAGGAGGTACTGCTGGCCCACCACCACCAGATGGCGCCCTGCTTGGAGTGCGGGCTTCAAGCACGAGAGGGCGCCGAAACTAGTGGAGTGACAGCTGTCACATCATCAACACCAGCTGTCACTCATCTACGTCATCCTCCATAAAAGCCGGACTGCAACTCCACCTCTCCGCCGAGAAATCAGCTACCATCCAGGTAATTTTCTCTGCTGAACAAAACATTGAGTAATAGTCTGAACTTCTTTTGCAGCCGTTTTCCTGTGGTGTTTGCCTTATCTGTGGGATTGGCGTTTGGTGTGATCAGCGATGGCTTCGCTTCACACCCCAACCAGATAAGTGGTTAGACAGGAGCTGCACGAGTGTGTGATTGGAGGTGGAGGTGCTCCCTCCCAAAAGAACATAGACTGTGGGATTACTGAGTGTGCGAACTCACACTCATCAATACTGTTTCTGTTCTCTGCCAGCAGTACCGGGTCTGACTGCTGAAGACAGCGGCCACCTGGGGCGCAGGGCTTGGCGGCTCCGGTGTTCTTGAGATCCGTTGGTGGTGGAAGCTGGGTGGGATCCGGCTCTTCTCTCGCCAGACGTCTTCTATCTTCAAGCCTGCCCACACGTCACCTTGTGTATAATTGACAATCCACAATATTGTAATTGTTTGTATTTCGTTGTGCGATTCACAACATTAAATTGTTACTTTTTGGCTTATCCATTGTCCGTTCATTAACGCCCCCTGTTGTGGGTCCGTGTCACGATACCTTCCCAACAGGATTTCTCGGCCAATGTCATGGATCCCGAGGGGCGTCAACCAGAGCCTGAACAGCCAATGGAAGAGCGAGGTGCACAGGTGCCAGCAGGAGGCGTGTTAGGTGAGCTGCTTTCACTGCTCGGTTGGATTTGGTAACCGAGCAGAACGTTATTCTCAATCGGAGGATGGAGGCTCTCACCACCAGGGTGGAGGCGCGCGATCAAAGCGCTGCTGCAGCACCTCCTCCTGCTGGTCCCATGTCAGACACAGACGTTCCACTGGTCGTTCAACGACCCCCCCCACCATCCCCTGAAGCATACATAAGCCCTCCGGAGCCGTACAGAGGTTGTGTCGAGACGTGCGCGGACTTTCTAATGCAGTGTTCGCTCGTCTTTGCACAGCGTCCCGTCATGTATGCGTCAGACGCTAGCCAGGTGGCTTATGTCATTAATCTGCTTCGAGGAGAGGCACGAACCTGGGCTACGGCACTCTGGGAGCAGAACTCACGGCTCCTAATGTCATACGCTGGGTTTGCAAGGGAGTTCAAACAGGTTTTTGATCATCCCAACAGAGGCGACACCGCTTCGAGCGTGCTACTGTCAATGAGACGGGGGGCCGGAGTGCAGCCGAGTATGCAGTCGACTTCCGCATCGCGGCTGCGAGGTCCGGCTGGAATACCGTTGCACTCCGCGCCGCCTTCATAAATGGACTATCTCCAGTCCTGAAGGAGCATTTGCTGGCTAAGGAGGAACCGCGGGATTTTGACGGGCTTGTCGACCTGGTTATACGCTTAGACAACCGCTTAGAGGAACACCGTCGGGAGCAGGGCGGGGGGCGTGACCAGGCACGAGCCGTCCCTCTTCCTTCCGGGTCCGAAAGGGTGCCGTCGTCCCCACGCTCCACAGCCAGAGGGCCCCGTGTGGAAACAGCTCCCCCTGCTGATGAAGCTATGGACACGAGCAGGGCCAAAGTGAAACCAAATGACAGACAAGGGAGGCTGGCCCGCGGGGAGTGTTTTTTCTGTGGCTCTAGCGGCCATATACAGAGGAACTGCCCCAAATGGTCAAACCTACGACACCCGTCCTTAGGAACTGGGCTAAGGGTGGGCCATAACACGCACGCGGGGAAGCCCCGTAGATCCGTACGAATCCCAGTCACGATCCTTAGTGAGGAGTTAACCCTTCACGCCCCAGCACTTGTGGACATGGGGTCGGAAGGGAATCTGCTGGACAGCAGATGGGCAAAGGAAGTAGGGCTCCCTCTCCCACTAGATGGCACCCTTCTTCCATTAATCACACACCAGACACAGCCCATGACATTGGTTGTGTCTGGGAATCACAGGGAGGAGATTGTGTT
This sequence comes from Thalassophryne amazonica, assembly GCF_902500255.1. Classification (NCBI taxonomy): domain Eukaryota; kingdom Metazoa; phylum Chordata; class Actinopteri; order Batrachoidiformes; family Batrachoididae; genus Thalassophryne; species Thalassophryne amazonica. The sequence goes on from NC_047112.1 coordinate 10,867,791, forward strand.
TTATGTAACACCTTCTACCTCCCGAGTGATTTTGGGTTTTCCATGGGTGTTGAAACACAATCCCTGGATTGATTGGCCATCTGGGGTTTTGATGCAGTGGAGCAAAACCTGCCACCGGGAGCGTTTAGGATCCTCGGTTCCACCCGGTGTGACAGCTAAAGAGGAGGTCAAAGTCCCCCCCAATCTGACGGCGGTACCGGAGGAGTACCATGATCTTGCTGATGTCTTCAGCAAAGATCTGGCACTCGCCCTTCCCCCGCACCGACCGTACGATTGCGCCATCGATTTGATCCCGGGCGCTGAGTATCCATCCAGCAGGCTGTACAACCTCTCACGTCCGGAACGCGAATCAATGGAGACCTACATCCGGGACTCCTTAGCTGCCGGGTTGATCCAGAACTCCACCTCCCCGATGGGCGCGGGTTTCTTTTTTGTGGGTAAGAAGGACGGCGGACTCCGTCCATGCATCGATTACAGAGGGCTGAACGAGATTACGGTTCGCAATCGATACCCATTACCTCTGTTGGATTCGGTGTTCACGCCCCTGTATGGAGCCCAAATATTCACCAAACTCGATCTTAGGAATGCGTACCACCTGGTTCGGATCCGGAAGGGAGACGAGTGGAAGACGGCATTTAACACCCCCTTAGGTCACTTTGAGTACCTGGTCATGCCGTTCGGCCTCACAAACGCCCCCGCGACGTTCCAAGAGTTGGTTAATGACGTCTTGCGGGACTTCCTGTATCGGTTTGTCTTCGTATATCTAGAGGACATACTCATCTTTTCTCCGGACCCTGAGACTCATGTCCAGCATGTACGTCAGGTCCTACAGCGGTTGTTGGAGAACCGGCTGTTTGTGAAGGGCGAGAAGTGCGAGTTCCACCGCACTTCTCTGTCCTTCCTGGGGTTCATCATCTCCTCCAACTCTGTCGCCCCTGATCCGGCCAAGGTTGCGGCGGTGAGAGATTGGCCCCAACCAACAAGCCGTAGGAAGCTGCAACAGTTCCTCGGCTTTGCAAATTTCTACAGGAGGTTCATTAAGGGCTACAGTCAGGTTGTTAGCCCCCTCACAGCGATGACCTCCACTAAGGTCCCCTTCACCTGGTCGGAGTGGTGCGAAGCCGCATTTAGGGAGTTGAAACACCATAAAAGCCGGACTGCAACTCCACCTCCCCGCAGAGAAATCAGCTACCATTCAGGTAATTTTCTCTGCTGAACAAAACATTGAGTAATAGTCTGAACTTCTTTTGCAGCTGTTTTCCTGTGGTGTTTGCCTTATCTGTGGGATTGGCATTTGGTGTGATCAGCGACAGCTTCGCTGCACACCCCAACCAGATAAGTGGTTAGACAGGAGCTGCACGAGTGTGTGATTGGAGGTGGAGGTGCTCCCTCCCAAAAGAACACAGACTGTGGGATTACTGAGTGTGCGAACTCACACTCATCAATACTGTTTCTGTTCTCTGCCAGCAGTACCGGGTCTGACTGCTGAAGACAGTGGCCACCTGGGTCGCAGGGCTTGGCGGCTCCGGTGTTCTTGAGATCCGTTGGTGGTGGAAGCTGGGTGGGAGCCGGCTCGTCTCTCGCCAGACGTCTTCTATCTTTGAGCCTGCCCACACGTCACCTTGTGTATACTTGACAAGCTACAATATTGTAATTGTTTGTATTTCGTTGTGCGATTCACAACATTAAATTGTTACTTTTTGGCTTATCCATTGTCCGTTCATTAACGCCCCCTGTTGTGGGTCCGTGTCACGACACCTTCCCAACAAGTGGGAAGGAAAAACTCCCTTTTAACAGGAAGAAACCTCCAGCAGAACCAGGCAAGTAGTAATGGTTAAGTAATGGTTTAATCACTGCAGATTTGCAACATTTAGGAACAGATCCAGAAGTTAAAGAAACATAACTTCTGGCACAATTGGCCCAAGAGTGGGCCACAGGTCCTTAAACAGTTTTGTTGGTATAGGATCAAATAAACAGGTTGTGCTTTTTGTTGATGTTATGAGTTTCGTCAGCATGCCTAGAGAAATACTCTCAAATTCTATAAATCTAGGTAATACCTCAGTAATGACACCCACCTCAATAGCAGGGTGTAGTGGTTGGGTTAAGGCATGCTGGGATATGTTTAACCTAATGTTTTCTATTTTCTTCTCAAAGCAATCCTGGAAATCTTGTGCTGTAAAAGGAGAGCAAACTACACGTGGTTGTCCATGAATAAGTGTTGCCACTGTGTCGAACAACAACTTTGAGTTATGCTTGTTTTTGTTGATCAAATCAGAGTAATAGGTCCACTTTGTAGCCAGTAATGCATGCTTAATTTAATTTAATTTAATTAGCTTATAATGCACCAAATCACAGCAAAAGCCGTCTCAAGGCGCCTTACATAAACCAAGTCAACATAAAATTGAATAAATAATTAAAAATTAATAAAAAAAATTCAAATACATAAATAAAAAAGAAGTAAAAGAATAAAACAAATAAAAATAAAAACTATCCATAAGAAAGAGAATAAAATGCTTATAGTCTAAGATAGCATCACGCCACGCAAGGTGGAATACTTCTAATTTTGAACTATGCCATTTCTGTTCTAGACCTCTGCCATAAGGTGGTCTAGGTGACCTCAAGCATAAGACTGAGGTCACGCAGGTAATCAATGAACCAAGGTGACCGTGTTTTGGGGGAGCGCGGTTTTAACATGGTTGATTTTATATGTGTCATATTAATTCGTGGTCAGGGACTTCAGATGTAAATTAGCCTAAGGCTAACTCTGGTGCAATGCATCAAATGGTGATATTTATGTTTTAATTGCACATGGTCCCTTTCAAATAAATTGAAACTGAATTGAAACACAGGTGGCGCAATCATGTCAAGTGTAGTTTTGAGCACTGAGTTGAAACTGTCCACGAGACTGTCTACTGATTGCGTATTTGCCAGATGGGAAGCTATGACATCAGGCAGTCTAGCTTCGACTTCAGTCTTAGTTGAGGAGTTGATGCATCGCCATAATGATATATAAGGTTGTTGTTCCACTAAACATGGCAGCGAAACTGAGACCATTGATGTAAGAGGCATGATGTCTATATTCGTGACAGCAATACCACGTGCATGAACCAAAACCAGGGTATTTCCACTAATGTGCATCAAGTCCCGAATGCGTTGCCGAAATCCTAATGCATCCACAATTTCCATAAATGATTTGCAGAGGGGATAAGAAGGCTTATTTATATGAACGTTAAAGTCACCAATGATCAGAATGTTATCTGCACTAGTTGACAAGTTAGACATGAACACACCAAATTCATCTAAGAATTCAGAATATGGGCCAGGAGGCCTATATACAGTGACAAATACGGCTGATTTTTATTCTTCTGACCTTGGCAATGCGTAATATCCTGAGCAGAGTGGAGAATCAGATGCTCAAATGAGTTATATTTGTGACCCCAACAGCTAAAAAGCTAAACATAGATTTATAAATAAGAGCAACACCCCCGCCTTGCTTCGCATCACAAGGGACATGACTAAATGTATATGCTGGTGGGCAGGCCTCATTTAAGGGGAGGACAGCTGTAGGTTTAAGCCAGGTTTCACATAACCCAATCATATCTAAGTGATGATCAATAATTAGATCATTCATCAACAATGATTTTGAGGATAGTGATCTTATGTTAATGAGACCCAGATTAAGGACCTCAGTGTGGTTTACAGTTGAACTGTTTGCATTTAGGGGTGGTTTGAGAGTAGCATATATAAGATGCCTAGAAGTAGGTTTATGTTTGAGACATTCCACACGTGTTGTAGGTAGCAGACACAAAATCTTTGATATTGCTGGAACAACCATTGGGCCATCCTCGATTTCAACATCATCCAATGTAGTAATGGGTATTATGTTTGCAAAGCATATCCCGCTATGATTTTTATAGAAATGTCTATGGAAGCAGGCCACAGTCTCAACTTGTTGAATTTCCCTCCCTGGCAGATAAACTGCACTATCACCATAGTGGATTTCTGCACTAATTTCCCCACTAATCTAATGGATTCCATACCCACATTCGTCATAAGCCTTGCAAGGTCTCTAATCACCTGCTGCATGGCCTGCTGTAAATTCCTAATGTTACCCTTCCTGTAGAACTCTATCTATGTTCGCAGACAAGATGGCGGCACCTTCCCCGGTAGGGTGCAGGCCATCCGGCATCAGCAAGCCACGGCGGCCCCAGAACAAAGGCCAGTTATCAATAAAACGAAAGCCTTGCTGTCTACAAAATTGTGCCAGCCACTTATTTAACGATGTCAGCCTGCTAAACCCCTCATCAGCACCCTGGGAGGGGAGGGGACCAGAGACTATTAATCGATGCCTACACATCTTTCTGGCAAGGTCACAAGTCCTCTCTATGTCCATTTTTGTGACCTGTGAGTGCTTCATCCTGACATCATTGGTACCAACGTGAATAACTATGTGACTATATCTCATGTCATGTTCCTTAGTGTGTTTGTCCTTTTGCAGCGACAGCACCCTAAGATGGGACAGGAATACATTTAATATCAGCCCGCATCTATAACCTGACTTTGCGGGTGATAGAATCCCCTATCACTAAAGTCTGGCATTTCGGCCTTGAGACAGGAGTGGAAGTCACTCGTGAGCTCAGAGAATTCACATCAGGCAAATCCAAGGGGGAGAACCAATTCACAGTTCGCATTGGCGAGTTGTGATCGGGCTACCACAACCGGGCACCAAGCCCTACGAGGCTTCCTCCGCCTAGCCACAGTCCGAAAGCCATCCTCCACAGCTGGAATTTCTAGGCTGATGCTGATAGGCATGCTAGCCGGCCAACACTAACCTCATCTGGAGTGCCTGTAACATCTAACTCCACTGAGCTAAGACGATGTTCTAACTTATGGATATAGCTCTCTAAGAGAGCCACCCTATCTTCCAACATCACACAGGATTTATGGAGGGTGTAAAGTAGTATACTTTTGCACTAGGAAATTGAAGAGTATAGCCAAGCAAATGTCATCATGCAAAATGGGAAGTGGTGGTTTTCCACCCCCGCTGGTTCTATGAAGACATTTAGATCCTTTACTGTTTGAGACTCTGGTGATGGATTTGAATCACCTTGTTCCTTAAGTAGCTCTTGATTTACTTCTTCAAGCAGGAAAATCACAGACTTGGAAAAAAGGAAAACAAAGCAGGCTGTTTCTCCATCAGCCACATTTAAATTATGTTTATCACCAGCTAGAACGCTTCACGGTGTGTTCAAATTAAAAGGAAATACTTTTTTTGCTCATAAATTTGACTGCTAGGCTGTATTTATCCACCACAAATAGCCCGCGGATTGCCTCAGTTCACACTGCCTCAAGCAAATGTGGATTCAATCAAGAGCACAATCTGCCGGTATGTTGTGTTCAGTCTGAAGAAATCTTCTTAACAAATTACAAGCAGACATACCTGTTTTTTTGTAAGCAGTGTACACTTATGAAGTGGTCATCAAACATACAACCACGCTGCCTAGTAGAATGGTACAGGAGATGGTTCCTGCCCAGTGCCATCAGAATCTAATATATCTGCCTCTGCTAGACCTGTGGTCTCTGAAATAGACTAAAAACCTATATTATTTATCTGTTGCACTCCACATAATACCATGTAATAATACATGCCTATCTATCTATCTATCTATCTATCTATCTATCTATCTATCTATCTATCTATCTATCTATCTATCTATCTATCTATCTATCTATCTATCTATCTATCTATCTATCTATCTATCTATCTATCTATCTATCTATCTATCTATCTATCTATCTATCTATCTATCTATCTATCTATCTATCTATCTAACAGTTATTTAGAAACAAATGTGGCCAGACGTTGGTAAAGTCTGAAATCTCAAATCTTATCTTAATCTTAAATCTCAACTAACTACAGACAATGTCTTGTTTTAAATACAGCCAAAACCAAATGCATGTTGTTTTCAAACTCCAAATCTAAATCACAGAATTTGCCAGTAATCACTTCTTCTCACAGAGTACAAATCGAACAAGTGTCTCAGTATAGATATCTTGGGATTTTAGTTGACGACAGTCTCTCTTTTACACCTCACATCCAGCAGCTGGCAAAGAGACTGAAAGTGAAATTAGGTTTTTACTTTAGAATCAAGTCTTGTCTGTCATTTCAGGCCAAAAAGAGATTGGTTGCATCTGCTTTTATGTCTGTGTTGGATTATGGTGACGTAATCTATATGAATGCTTCTGTTCAAAGTCTGCGTGTTTTAGATTCTGTTTATCATGGTGCCTTAAGGTTTGTCACCAACTTAAAATCTCTTACTCATCATTGTTTGTTGTATTCTCATGTTGGTTGGTCAGATCTGTCTTCTCGAAGAAAAAGCCACTGGCATCTTTTAATTTACAAATGTATTTTAGGCTTGCTTCCCTCATATCTCCAGGTTTTTATCAGCACAAAAGCCGCAGGTAGTTATAGTCTGCGCTCCCAGGATCTGCTGTTGCTGTCTGTTCCTAAGGTCAGAACAGAACGGGGAAAGAAGGCTTTTAAATTCTCCGTGCCCTTCACCTGGAACAATTTACAAAATGATCTGAAACTTCAGGAGGTGGTCTCTTTAAACACTTTTAAAGCACTACTACAAGACTTGGAGGCTGAAACATCAGTCTGTAGATGTTTGGACAAATGATCACATGATGCTTATTTTTAACAACATGTTTCTTGAGTATCAATGTATGCCTTATCCTCTTTGTCTCTTTTGTTTGTGTTAACTTTGTCTTTTTTGCTGCCTGTCTTGGCCAGGACTCTCTTGGAAAAGAGATTTTCAATCTCAATGAGCTTTTCCTGATTAAATAAAGGTTTGATGATGGTTGATGAACTATGTTGGAAAATGTCTTCTACAAATTAAGCAGCATAACTGCATAGGTTTCGTAAGGCACATTGACATGAATTTCATCCCCGCACTGCCGCACAATTCGTCGTGCCGATGTGTCCCGCTTAATGCCACACTTTGTCCCAATTGGCGCCATGCTATATAAAATAATCATTTCATAGTCAATGAACTTGAAACAATTCTCTCATTGCTCCCAGAATCACAGAGAAATGATCTACCACTGCAGGTTGTCTCGTGCACATCGTGCAGTGGAGAATGTATTTGGAGTCCTGTCTTAAAGGTATTATTTATAATATATATTGTAATGGATTTTTAAAACAGCTGCATTTTCATTCCTTCTTATGAGTTAGATAATGTATCTGTAAAATTATGTTTACTATAAATGTAACATCTCATCATAAATCATTCAGATGCACTCCACACAATAACATGCATTGCCACACAGTTTTTTATTTAAACAATTTTTTTCCTTTTTTGAATGGTTTCACGACTAGTTCAAAAACTTAATGCATTCCAGAGGTTTCGAACATTTCAGAATTTTCTTTGTGCACTTTACAACAGTTTATGATGCATTTACTTATTGGCATGCAAGACGCTGATCAAATTTATGCACGTGTCAAGAGGCCATTATCCTTAAACTGGAGGGTGTAGAAGTTATTAATGCCTGCTGGTGGAACAGACATGTTGTCATGGAGTTCTAAGGTCACAGCTCCAAGTAAGATCGAAACAACTGCACTCTTCTCCAGCACACATTGTCCTGACCCCTGTTCTTCTTAGGTCAATTCCAATGTGTTATAGATTGTTTCCATGACATCTACCCATGGTTTCTAGTCAGAGGAGGAAAAAGAGCAACTCAAGCAATCCATCTCTCATACTGCAGACTGCAGCATGAGACAAAACAGTTTTTATCTTACCATTAACAGTGCTACAAGCAATACATCTTTGTGTGGACTTGTTCTGCCTGACCCTACATAATTTAAATGAATTTGTAGTGGTCTGTCAACAAAATTAACATTTATTTGCAGAAGCAACAGATGTTAACTAAACTGTAACAGCAGTCTCTAAACATAAAACATTTTGTGGTACTTTAGCCTGAACTGTCCACTTCATGCAAGCAAAGTTATTCCTTTGCCACAAAACCTCTCCATTGTCAGTGCAACTCAAGCAGTCAGAGTGCAGTAATGTTAACTCTACAGCATGTGAGTAAACAGTTTTTACCTTACCATTAACAATGCTGTAAGCAACACATCTTGGTGTGGACTTGTCCATTCTAACCATTACTTTAATTCAAGGTGGTCTATCAACAATATTCACATTTAGTTGTGGATGTAACAGACATTAATCAAACTATGGCAGTTTCCAAACTTGAATTGCCTGCTTCATGCGTGTAAAGTTATTCTCTTACCAGAAAACATCTCCATTCTCAGTGTATTGTCTCCACAACAACAAGCTAGAATCTGGCATATGCCATGTTTAAGGCAATAACAGGTGCCACTCTGGTTAAGGATTATGCTATACTAACAACATGCCAAGTAATTTGGTGATTTAATCCGACCCCTTTGTGAACACTTCTATGAGATTACCACTGTGTGAATTATAATACCTATCCAGGGTGTACCCTGCCTCACACCCTATGGCTGCTGGGATAGACTCCAGTCCCTCATAACCCAGTCTTGGACAATCAGTTGAAGATGAGTGAGTGAGTGTGTGTATAACAATAAGGTGGACACGACCCAAATGCACCTGCACTTTCCATTTATGACTGTGCACTGTAGACTGTCAAGAAATGATGCAATGTATGCTTGTCAGTTATCTTCTCCAGTGAAGGATGCACAAAATCATTAGTGCATTTGTGTGACTTTTATTTTGTTGGGAAAGGATTTGGAAACTCAGAACAAGGATTTCTTTTGAGGTAAGACCTGGATGCAGGATTTTCTTACTTTTTAAACTTGTCCAACTAGGTTTTTCTGGGCTTTGCCAAAATAATGCCAGCATGTCAAAACAATGCATGAATATCCAAAACCTGGTCAGTGGAGTGTCAAATGAAATCCCTAGTTTTACTTTTGCTCCCTTGCTCCTATTTCCCATCCATATTCACGTAGGCAAACAGCAGCAGAGCTGCCACAGTGTGGTGTCAGATATAGGAGTAATAGAGGCTCAGTATAATGCATTTTCAGCCTTGTGCCGCAATCCGCCCTGCACACTACCTCTTGTGGCTTAATTGATTTGACTGTGTGCTGAATGTATCCTTGACATTTTCTTTCTCCCTGGGTTTCTGTCTCTATTTCCTGTATTTCTTTTTTTTGTCCGGAGTACATTTCTGAAAATGTGACAGCACTCCAGGGATCATTTTGCAGCACTTTAACTTCCTGCCAAACATGAGGATATTTGAAAGAGGACAGCTGATGCATAATGCTGGGATCTACATCGTAATCGTGGGTGATGTCTTCGTGTATGTGTGTGTGTGTGTCTGCAATGCAAAGGCTTCCAGTTTCTCACTTTGCTCTTGTTTGACAGATCGCCTTCATGTTTCCCACACAGTTTTCCCTCAGTGCTGGACAGTGCATGTTTCATTTTGGTCATGAGCCACTCAGAACCCATGTGAGTGGAGTTTAAAAAAAGCCTTTTCCCTGTTGGACACACCTCCTCCAAAAGTGCCATAAAGCTCACCCCTGGAATGAGGCATTGCACAGCATCAGTGTGGCCTAGTTAGCAAGTAATACTGGAGAAAGTCATGTAAGGATGGTCTTAGAAAAAAACTTTTATTTTGGACTGGAGCAGTGGATAAAGTTGGAGAACTGTCAAGTAACAACTTTGTCAAAATAGATTTCAGGTGCTTCCCTGGACTTCTGCTATACTTTCTGTGCAATGGCATCTGGAAGAAATGCTCATTCATTAAGTCTGGTGCATGCTTCTCATGGACACAGATGTGGCTGTCTCCAGAAAGAACTGTCCTCATGCCTGGGCATTTGTGCTTTGGCATTCATTTCTGCCAGCCACATATAATGACTGCTTTTCAGTGCTCGGATTTCCGATGGTGCTGTTGGGCTCAGCCTGAAATGGCAACATGGAGCTATCACCATTTTTACAGTCAATTCACCCATGTTAAATTTTCACTTGTGGGGGCATTTTAGTGTAAAGTGTGGAGAGTCTGGTGTCAGCGTGAAGGCTGTGAGTTTGAACCACACCTGAGATGTCTCTGTGTGAACTTTGCGCACTCTGAATATAACTGTGCAGAACCACTTAGGCTTCTTCCACTTGTCTGAAGGTGTGTGCTTTTGGAAACTTTTCAAATAATCCATTTTACTTGCAGGATTTTCCAGAGTATAAGTCTGGAAGTTGCACCTTTTTTTCGTCATGTGGAACTCACTTTTTAAATACAGCGTTTAACACAGTTTAACAGTAGACAGGAACTCGGTATAGCACATGTGCACATCACAGTGTGTGCTGTTACTTAAGATAAGGACTTTTATCTTCCAAAAATAAGCAAGATGGACAAATAAGATTCACGTAATGTATTAGATATTATATGATGCTGTTTGGACAAACAAAAATTGATTATGATCATTCACATAGATATGATCTAGATTTATTTTTATAAATAACTGAGCTTGTAGTGTGGGCCATAAGGACTTTTGTCAGAAAAATAATAACCGCCCTGACTTGTGGCAGAGGAAGAGGAAGACAGATGTCTTGCTTCAATGTCAAGTTTTTATTACCGCTGAAGCACATTAACAAAACCTCAGACTATATCCAGCCTGGATCAAATGGGGTGGTGGTGGTGGGGGGTCCTAGCAACAATTTCACCAGTCATAACTTTCCCCATATCTCCATTATGGGTGCCAGACTTATCTAACCCAAGGTTGGCCAAGACAAACATATTCTTCTCAAAAGGGGGAGAGTGGCCTTCTCTTATCTTATTCCCTGAGGAGAGCTGTCTTTTGTGTGTTCACATGAAAAACCCTCAAGCATTAAGTGGTCACACTTAAATGTAAAGTTAGCACAATATATAACTCCACATTCTCCCATCATGATAACAATGAAGAATAAAAAAGCACAAGTACTTTTCCAACAACTTTTAATTTCCAAAATAAAAACAAGATGGACAAATAAATGTGCATTGGACAAAAACAGTCACAGTGTTTTTCTGGAGACTGCCAAAGGGCTGTTCACATATCACCTGGCTTTTACAGATCAATAGTTATGGCCCAGTCCCATGGTACACAATGCTTCCTGGATGAAGGGAAAAAAGTAAAAAAAAAGTCACAATTCTTTGAGAAAGGTGGACAAAAGAGCTTTATCACCGAACAGCCTGCGAAGCAAGAGCGCAAAAGGGACAAAAGAAGAACTTAACAAAACCGAAGCTAATGATATCAACGCTTTAAACGAAACACGCCTGGAGCCACAGCTGAAGCAGTGTGTGTCTGCATCTCTGAGTTCCACGACTCGGCGCTGGGACAGAGCTCATAGCGCCTGAGTCCTGGAGAAACTGCAAACAGAAGCTGGGGAGAAGTGTGCGCACGTCGGTGGACCACCTGCTCTGGTCCTTGTCCAGAACAAAAGAGGGATCATCTCCATCATCATCAGAATCCTCGCTGTCTGACGACATGCTGCACGCTCCGTCTTGCTCCAATTAAAAAAAAAAACAAAAACAAAAAAAAAAACTTGTTGTGGTCACTGCTGTATCACTGTATTACGTTACTAAGCTCTCTCTCTCTCTCTCTCTCTCTTTCTCTCTCTCTCTCTCTCTCTCTCTCTCTCTCTCTCTCTCTCTCTCTCTCTCTCTCTCTCTATATATATATATATATTGGTTTATAACATGAAACTGTTAAAACGGAATAAATATGTATAAAGATGATTGAATATATCAGAGCAGTAAATTAATCAGTCTGTGTGAATGTGCATTGACTCTCCATGTGTGGTTATTTCAACCAGCTGCAGGTGATCCACAACGTGAATTCTGCCTTCCAGATCAGCTCTTTATATAATCATTTGAATCATCTACCTGTTGCCACATGTACATAAGGGCTGGATTGTCATTCCCACACTCATATTGTTATATTTCATAAAAAAATAAGTGCACGCAGGAGCTGCTGCTGCTGCCACTGCGTTCAAGTACTGTTGGAAATTACTCAACTTTTTTGTTGTTTCAAATCCAGCAGTCACTTGTGGCAAAATAATTAATTGTATCCACACAAAAGATAAATTCTGTCCTATATAAGGAGCCTGAGCCCAGTGAAGCTGACCCCACCACCCAGATAGAAAAAAAAATCCAAGCAAACAGGCTGAGTTTGTCCTGTAATTTCCAACGGTCCATGAACGCAGCGTCAGCAGCAGTGCTCACAAACCGGCTTCTGTACTGTGTGAAAACATTCAGCTGGTCGAATGAAGTCAAACTAAACAATAACATTACAAAAACTAAACAAACGAATAAAAATGTCAAGAACAACAGCAAAATGAAACACGGATGAATTGAGGTTTTCTTTGCCCTTCGTTCAAATTTTTCAACAGTTTAAAAATCCTAATGAAGCACCAGCTGCAAGAACGAAGCTGCGCGAAGGTTAAATGATGCCAACGAAAGTCAACAAAAGTCCAGATTTCTTGTTTCGTTTGGGCTTCGTTACCCTTTGTTAAGTGCCGTGTGACCAGGCCATTAGTTTCAAGAAGTGGGGAGAAATCAGCTCTCTGCCAGGGTGGATGCCAACCACAATCCAAGGTGGCTCAGTTGTGTGGTGAATCCGGCAGCAGTTAATGCTCCCAGAGGAGACTTGTGATCACTCATCTGCTTTGGTTCATTCCAGAATGAACGTGTCCATTCTGGTTGGATGGTGCAAAATGTGTCACTGGCACATGATTCCAGATGGAACCTGAAGTGAAAATAGGAAGCAACAGTTTTTTTTTTCTTTATTCTACCATAAAATGTTTGAAAGAAATTGTCAAAGGTAGGAAAGAATTGTGCTTGTAGTCTGTCCTCAATGAATTGGTGAGATGGGGCAAAAATTATGACTGGAAAAGTGACACTGCATTTTAAATTCAAACAGCCAAAGTTGCAAAATATCCTAAAATGCGGAAATTAGGATTTATGCGACAGGCCGTCTTAACAGGTTACAGCGGGAATGTTGGAGAAGGGCAGTGTTAAAAGGCTTGCTAATTGAATCTGGGCAGTGTGGTGCCAACTGAGCTCTCCTGTAATGCTGTGATTTGAATGTGGTGCACAATTAAGACTCTCTTTGCTCATAACGGGCTCTTCTTTATCCACTGGAATATTATTCAAATGAAAATCCAATGACACGCTGCTCCAGGGAAGAAAAATCCTCCAGGCTTCAGAGTAGTTCAAGGGCCTGATGAGGAATGGCCCCGGCTGAAAGGGGGAGCCGTTAAGTTTTTAATTCCCCGACTCTGTCAAAGTGCAAGATGTAAGCTGTTGAGGAGAGTCTTAATACAGAATTCTAATGATGTCTGAGTGAGCTGTGAGCGGTCTGTCTGCAAACAAAAACATCCATTTGGAGAAAAACATTTCCTGCGCTAATTGGTGTTTTGTGGGGTCTTGGCTGAGATAAAGCGCCAAATTAAAAACCGCAACAGCAAGATGCTTTAAAGTAATTTGCTATTAATTGCAGACCTACTTAAATCTGTGCACGCACACAGGCGCAGCTTTGCAGATGTCTGTGTGATCCCAAGTTTGTTGGCAATAATGTCAACTTTGCATCTGCTGCTCTGCCACCTACGACCGCTTACCACCAATAGGTGGCAATATGTCCTTATCTGTACACGTGCACCATGGGAGGATTTTACAGCTGCAGCCTGGACGCAAGCGCTGAGGAGAAAGACAGAAAGGCTGACAAAGATGAAGGGAGGACGACAGGAGCGCTGACTGGTCAAAAGGTTTCCTTTCTCCACCTGCTATGCCGTCTGTCTGTGTGAGACCAACACGCCTCACCAGGGAGAACAGCTCCCACAATGCCTTGTGTCTTTGCTCGTGTTGCTCTGTATGTCAGGAGTTCATCTATTCTGCATAAAGGTTAGAGGCAAGGACAAAATGGGTGAAAGTCATTTGGCTTGTTCATCATTAGAGGCTCTCGTCAAATAAAAGCTCGTGCAGAGGTGCAGCTGATGATTGCACATTTTACTGTGCAGCCGGCTGGGTGTTGTCACAGCTAACGCACGCTGCACGACATACTGTCACTCACTGCACCGCCTCAGACCTCTCTTTAGACAAAGTAACTTATGCACCAGATGGATCTGTCCAAGCTCTCCTAATACTTCACCTAATTCTCATTATCAGTGAAGTCTGAAGCATCACACAGTCAATCAGTCTGTCGAGTCAAAGCAGCTTTATTGGAAACATTCATTTAAAAATGTTCAGTGAGTGAATAGTTAGACACATTAGTGAGTCCATCCCATCCAGTTTATTTTTTGTTTAAATACAATAACTCAAAAATAAATCGACCTACAAATTAAAATGTTGGAAAACGGGGGAACTTTGTGCATCACATCAATCCATAAATCAACTTTGTTTTGCTTATACACAACCTCAAATCAGAAGAAACTGCAAAGGAATAGAACAGGAGTGGCCAAGTTCGGTCCTCGAGAGCCACCTTCCCGACACTCTTAGTTGTCTCTCTGCTCCAACACACCTGAATCCAATGAAAGGCTCATTAAAAGTCTGCTAACGAGTCTTTCATTCTGCATTTAATCATTAGTGATTGATCTCTGCTCCCCTCCACAACATGTCTTTTTCTTGGTTCTCTCCCTCAGCCCGAACCAGTCCCAGCAGAAGACTGCCCCTCCCTGAGCCTGGTTCTGCTGGAGGTTTCTTCCTGTTAAAAGGGAGTTTTTCCTTCCCACTGTTGCCAAGTGCTTGCTCACAGGGGGTCGTTTTGACCGTTGGGGTTTTTACGTAATTATTGTATGGCCTTGCCTTACAATATAAAGCGCCTTGGGGCAACTGTTTGTTGTGATTTGGCGCTATATAAATAAAATTGATGATGATGATGATCCCAGCAGTTATAGGGCATGAGGCGGGGTACACCCTGGACAGGATGCCAGTCTATCGCAGGACAAGTTATAGTCAAAAACACAATTGTATATTTACTTGTACATTTATATTGTACGGCAGCATGGTGGTTTTGCAGTTCAAATGTTGCCACACAGCAAGAAGGTCCAGGGATTGCTTCCCACCTGATCCCTTCCATGTGCAGTTTGCATGTTGTCACAGGTTCCCTTTGGGTGCTGTGGCTTCCTCCCATTTCCAAAGACATGCAGACTATTTAAACTGGAAACTTTAATTTGACCACAGGTGAGCATGTGAATGAGTTTGTCAATATGTGGGCTTGCAATAGGCTGGCATCCTGTCCAGGGTGAACACTGCCTCTCACCCAATGGCCAATGGGATAGGCTCTAGCTCCCCTGTGACCCTAAATTGCAATAAGCATATACAGAGAATGCATTAATATTGTGGTGTATGAAGGGCCCATTTTGTTCCCATTATTCAGTGTCTATGTTGTACTTTGGCTGTTACAATCCAATCCCTCTTCTACGTCATTACAGTTGGGTAAGGGATCAAGTAGGGGATTGCCTGTTGGGGTGAAACATGGTGGGGACCTTTTGCCCCCTTGGCCACTATGGTAGCCATGAAAGTCCAATGGGAATCCTGAACATAAGATGGCTAATGGGGCTCTGGTGAAAAAAAGATGCCATCAACAGCAGACCAGGCAGAGGAGGAGATGGCTTGTAACCCAATGGATGAAGACTGGAGGAGGTCCATAGTAGGTCCCGATTGTCTGGGATTTTCCAGGTATTGGACCAGGCTAAGGATCTCTCAAGGACAGTGTGTCTGTTGGAGTGCAACATTCCCACCTTCAACAAACCCAAACACAGAGGCATCTCTAGATTGACCCTGGATGTAGAATTCCAGCATGTCATGTGTGAGTCGATCTTCCTCACCGTTGATTAATTGCCACGACAATATTGTACTCTGTGTGATATTCTAAAAACAAAGTCACCTACACGAAAAGTAAGACCATGTGGCTGCTCCCTTGTTTTTCTACTTGGGTCGCCACTGCAGATAAAAGGTGGATCTGTATGTTGGTTTGGTACACGTTTAACGCTGGATGCCATTCCTGATGCAGCTCCACATTACATGGAGAAATGTGGCAGGGGTGGGGGTTTAAACTGGGAACCTTCCACACTGAATCCAATCGCACAAGCCACTTGTTCACCACCTACACCGACTTGGTCAAACAGCGTAGAATATAACCCCTTAAAAAAAGTCTAAATCAAGATATAACAACATCCCTAATGCAGCTGAGTTTCTGATTATCTTTTAAAAATGAGACGTGTCTGCCGCATCAACAGCGCACTGAACTGGCATTTTCCTACATAGCGTTAATTATCCTATCTGTAGCAATTTCCAGTGTAAAATCAAACTAAAGTCTAAGTCTAACTAAAGACAAAGCAAAAAAAAAAAAATGCTTTCAAGCAGTGCGATCTGCCAACTCACTACATCAATTTTCTGTGTTATACATTACTTGCATACAACTATAGACATTTACTCGACTGGAGGGTGAAAAAAAATGAAATCCAGCCTTGATATGCGGCTGGGAAAATGTACATTATTGATGGGAATGGATGCACTGTGTTTTTTTGTATCATATTGCAACAGGAGAGGTTTCAAGGTTCCCTGCTTGAAGAGAGGGTGAGAAAAGCTTTGCACAAAGAAAAAGGTTTTATCTCTTCATCTTGTCCTTGATGGGAATCAACAAATGAGCACATAAAAGGGAAGGTAGAGAAAGGGAGCACAAACACCGGACAAAGGAAGAGCTCTCAAAAGCTGTGCAAGGATGCTCTGGTCTCCATCAGGGTTGTAGTCCAAAACTTTCCAGGTTTTATGCTACAAAATGAATGTGTGTGCATGGTGGTACCGAGCTGCAGGTTAAAGTTAATATTTAATGAGGGAATGATAGTGAGGAGAATGAATGAGTGCTGCACATTGTTCTCAGTCCGTTCGCTGTTTTGTATTTACAGCTAATCATGGCGGAGAACAAAGCGAGTAACACCATTTGTGTCTTCAAGATCAATTATCGTTCAGCGTCGTATAAGAGATGCCCCGCGACAGATATGGTCCTAACATCCTACGCTGATAAAGCCATTTGTTATCTTCTGCTAAACATCTATTATGGATCTTTAGCGTCCTTTCTCTCGTCTTTTCAACACAAGTAAATTGGATTGAGATCCGTGGAGATTACAGCCTTCACTTGTATGGGCACATTCAGCTGATAAGGTTGATCTAGAACATCTGTTAATGAAAACATCACGTGGGACCTCCTGACAGCCACGGAACAAGATCTAGAAGATGTGCACATCAAGGTAATGCTTTGTAAGAAGGCAAACAGCCACTCCCAAATGAAACATCTCCAAAACATCTTCTGTAGCCCATCCAAATCGTTTTAATTGTGGCAGGAAGATTAAGTATTTCCATGTATTTATGTCAAACGTGGTCAGAAAAATGAAAAATTATATAAATCCCTTGGCTTTGTTGCATTAATCCAGATTACATTATAAATTATCAAATATATTGTTTAATTGTAACTTTTTTTTACATAATTGAAAAGATATTTTTATTTTTATCCTGAATGACCGTGCCACACACACATCTGTAATACCTTCACAGTCCACCAGAGGGCCTACACCTTATAATGCACAATTCGAAGTAACTTCAGTTCTTCCGCATGTATTCTGTCTTTCCATAGTGACAGAAATATATTTAAGTGAGATCAAATTGACCAAAGGTCAAGCATTGGGGTCAGTGTCAATGGGTCAAAAGTTAAAGTTGAACCTTTTTTGCTCTAATTTGCACCAAACATGGCCCATATATGGATGTGGGTTCTAGAATTGCCCAGCAGTGTAAAATTTGCCAAATGTCAATCACTGGGGTCAATGTCATTGAGAGCAAAAAGGTAAAATTTTAACTTTTTTAGCAACAAATCTGCACCAAATGTGGCACATATGTGGAGGTGAGTTCTGGAATTGCCCAGCAGGGTCAAATTTGCCAATGGTCAGTCATTAGGGACCAGGTTGTCTCTGCCTGTCTGGTTGATGTAGTCGTCCCAGGTACTTTTGCAGGTTTCTTCCAAACCTGCTATGTCTATGTAGGCTTCATTCCAATATTACCTTTGAATAATTGATTTTTTGTTGAGGTCAAGGTTTGACCAAGGTTTGATTGAAGGTTTGAGTCATTGGTGTCAGTAGTCACACTGCCGTAGGTGTCTGTGCCTTCATGCCCACGGCTACGATTATCTGGTTAAGGTGGAATACAGATTATTTTGTATAAACAAAGAGATCTGTGACAGAAACTGGGAGAAGCAGCTGACCTCTTCAGAATGCTGGAGGTGTGTGAGTATATCGTCATTCATTAATGGCTAAACTGTCTTGAAGCTTGTTTTTTTTTTTTTTTTTAAAGTAACTTGTCATGTACATTAATAACTAGCTAGTCATTATTCAAGGATTTTCTTTGCAGTGCTTATGAGCACTTCAGTACTGGTGTCAGCACTCGACTGCACCTTGTTCCTTCTGCACACTCATCAGCTTTGCTTCTTATCACCACTATACCACCTGATTAAGCTGTGTTTGATCCTCCAATGTCACTGCTGGCACAAAAAGAAAACAAAAGAAAAACACATTGTTATTCTACATTACAATTCTTTCAAATGGGTCTCTTACGGTTACATTTCACTTCAGAAAAGTGGCCTCAAAAGAGTCCGTTTGCTTTTACGAATGTTGCTTGATGGAGCGATTATGAGGGAAAAAAAATGGTCATCATGTCCAACCAGTTAATATTAATAAGAGACTTAACAGATTAGATCAGACAGAATAGTGACACAGATGACAACAGTGACTCTAAAGTTAGGGGGCCGATACGATACTGAAATTAGGGAGTTAAAAAAAAAATTATACCAACATATCTGCAGATATAGAAAAGTGGTTTTATCACTAATGTTTACCAAATATAAGAGAAAAAAATGGCAATCAAATTTATACCAAAATACAGCTGTCTGGGAGCGCATTCTGCCATCTTGGATTATTTTGTTTGAGCAACAAACCAGCATGCATCATGCTGCCATCACGTTGCCTTCAGTTGGATTGGCAGCCACCATGTTGTATCATTCAGCATTTGCATGAAATAGATTTATTTATTCTGGTGTGCGCCATCTGCCGTACACGCTATAGAGTGACACCATTTCCAACACCCAGAGTATTTCTTTGCATTCTATATTCAATAAAATTAAAGTTGTCCTGAAGCCACTCCTTTGATATCTTGGCTGTGTGTTTTGGGTCATTGTCCTGCTGAAAGATGAACCTTCACCCCAGTCTGAGGTCAAGAGCGTTCTGGAGCAGGTTTTCATCCAGGATGTCTCTGTACATTGCTGCATTGCTGCATTCATCTCCTGACTAGTCTCCCAGTTCCTGCTGCTGAAAAACATCCCCACAGCATGATGCTGCCACCACCATGCTTCACTATAGAGATGGTGCCTGGTTTCCTCCAAACATGACGCCTGGCATTCACACCAAAGAGTTCAATCTTTGTCTCATCAGACCAGAGAATTTTGTTTCTCATGGTCTGAGTGTCCTTCACATGCCTTGTGGCAAACTCCAGGTGGGCTGCCATGTGCTTTTTACTGAGGAGTGGCTTCTGTCTGGCCACTCTACCATACAGGCCTGATTGGTGGATTGCTGCAAAGAGGGTTGTCCTTCTGGAAGGTTCTTCTCTCTCCACAGAAGAATGCTGGAGCTCTGACAGAGTGACCATCAGGTTCTTGGTCACCTCCCTGACTAAGGCCCTTCTCCTCCGATTGCTCAGTTTAGACAGTCGGCCAGCTCTAGGAAGGGTCCTGGTGGATCCAAACCTCTTCCATTTATGGATGGTGGTGACCACTGTGCTCATTGGGACCTTGAAAGCAGCAAAATTCTGTACCCATCCCCAGATTTGTGCCTCAAGACAATCCTATCTCAGAGGTCTACAGAGAATTCCTTTGACTTCATGGTTGTTTTGTGCTGTGTCAGTCAACTGTGGGACCTTATATGTTGACAGGTGTGTGTCTTTCCAAATCATGTCCAATCCACTGAATTTACCCCAGGTGGACTTCAATTAAGCTGCAGAAACATCTCAAGGCTAATCAGAGGAATCAGGATGTACCTGAGCTCAATTTTGACCTTCATGGCAAATGCTGTGAATATTTATGTACATGTGATTCCTTAGTTTTGTTTTATTTTTAATACATTTGCAAAAATCTCAAAAAAACTCTTTTTCACATTGTCATTATGGGGTATTGTGTGTAGAATTTTGATGCAAAAAAGAATTTTATCCATTTTGAAATAAACATCTGGAAAGTATTCAGATAACATCTGAATACTTTCCAGATGTTATCGTACATCTATTTTTCCTCAAATGTCAAAAATACACTTACTGAAAAAAGTATACTAGTATACATGTATATCATTTGGGTGGAATTACCATGGAATTAAAGATGGTGGTCTTAGGAACAACTCCTTGTTCACAATTGTAGCATGCTTGTCAGGAGAACGTTTCATATCTTAAAACTGACGAAGCATAAAACTCTCAGAATAAACATTTTTATGCATTAATACCCGGGGGGGTCAAAGTTCTCCTTGCCAAAAAAATCATGCATTTCTGACATTTACAAAACCTTTTTACTGAAATTTGGTTTTCAAGTCGGAAACTGTACCAGAATTCTTGAATTACTCGCATCGCCTGCTTGATGGTGACAACAGCTGCTGGAGTGTGTGACAAGGTCTCGACTGTTTATTCATTTGAGGATTTAATTTTTTCGTGAAAATAAATTGGACTGACAGCCAAAAATCAACTTCCAATTGTGTCCCAATTGTGCCTTTTGGGTAACTTAGTTGTTGTTGTTTGTTTTCAGCATAAATGATCAGTGACACATGTGGCATGCCAGCGTCAGTCGTTCTCACGGTGTCAGCTACAAGACAGCAGTGGATCCGTATTCTCGACCATGGACTGAGCACAGAGCACAGGGTCTGGAAGACAGCTGTGCACACACACACGTGTACAGTACCTGCACATAATGAGCCGCTCGTGTTTTTCTCACCTCTAGACTGGGGAATGCTTCTGGCGTGAACCCAGCAGTCAGTTGGAGCGGTGACAT
This sequence comes from Thalassophryne amazonica, assembly GCF_902500255.1. Lineage (NCBI taxonomy): Eukaryota > Metazoa > Chordata > Actinopteri > Batrachoidiformes > Batrachoididae > Thalassophryne > Thalassophryne amazonica. Next base: position 10,888,861 of record NC_047112.1, read on the forward strand.
GGCTTCAGGGCACTGGATGATTGCCTGAGCAGCTGTCATAATTGCACCGTTTGACAGATTTCCCTGTGAGGGGGGAAAAGAACCACACATTAAGATACAGAAAGCTTAGTACTCCGATTTGTCAGTTCTGAGAAGCTGATTCGGTTCGAGTCCGCAGCCAAGAACATTATCTTATAATTTGGGACAACCCAACACCGCGCTGTACGACCGATGTTCCATTTCAATTGAATCATTGCACGATAATGATTATGGCTCAAATTGCACTTTATAAAAGAGCGAACCACTGACCTTCACAGGAGGTCTGTGCGTTCAGATGACCCTTCCTGGTTTTCGGTTGAATTCCTTTTAAAAAGTCCAGTCATTTGTAAAGAATTATGACTCACTGTTGCCACAGTGACATCAACGGGATTCTGCATGGATTTTATAAAAGAGAAGACAGTAATTTCAAAGGCATTTTTTAAAATGGTATCACATTTTAAAATCTGAATTTATTATAGGAAATGCAGGCAGGGATATTTTAGAGACAAATTAAAGTAGCATTTATCTTGCATGAATGGTGTTTGATGTTTTGCATATGTGTGTGTTCTGACTGATTTGTAATTCAAATTGTTCAGCATTTGTGTATGTGTGTGTGTGTGTGTTTGGGAAAGTACTAGAAAAAATACAGTGCATCCAGAAAAAAAATATTCACAGTGCTTCACTTTTTTCCACTTTTTGTTATGTTACAGCCTTATTTCAAAATGGAGTAAATTCTTTTTTCCCCTCAAAATTCTACTCACAACACCCGATAATGACAACATGCAAAGTTATTTTTTTCTTCTTCTTTTGAAATGTATTCAAAGTAAAACTACTAAGAAATCACATGTACATAAGTATTCACACTCTTTGCTCAATACCTTGTTGATGTACCTTTGTCAGCAATTCCAGCCTCAAGTCTTCTTGAATATGATGCCACAAGCTTCGTGCACCTATCTTTGGGCAGTTTTGACCATTCCTTTTTGCAGCACCTCTCAAGTTCCATCAGAGGAATGCTGGAACTCTGACAGAGTGACCATCGGGTTCTTGGTCACCTTCCAGACTGAGGCCCTTCTCCCCCAATTGCTCAGTTTAGATGGGCAGGCAGCTCTAGGAAGACTCTTGGTGGATCTGAACTTCTTCCATTTGTGGATGATGGAGGCCACTGTGCTCACTGGGACCTTTAAATACCAGAAATGTGTACAGACAATTCCTTTGACTTCATGCTTGGTTTGTGCTCTGACTGTCAACTGTGGGACCTTATATGTCTTTCCAAATCATTTCCACTGAATGAATGAATGAATGAATGAATGTTTGTTGGTCACTTGCTCTCAGGTCTTTTTGATTTCCACCAAACCTGGCAAGCCAGTGAAGGTTGGCCCCAAAATTACCATTAAAATGATCATTTGGGAAATTTGGAGGAATTTCATCTTCAACCTAATTTGGGCAAAATGAGGCACACACTTAAGTGGCTTCCAAAACTGTCCTGGCAAGGTCAGCCAGAGGTCAGTCATTTAGGTGAAGGTCAAGGTCATTGGGATCTAATGTCGTTGCCATTCCTGGTTATTATTACCAAACAAACATCATCAGTCTGGTGACATACATCACTTTGCCGGACTTGTTTAGTGTAATCTCCAAAGTTAGCTCTGCTCTACAATCCATGTGATCGTGTTGTTTTGCATCACATCATTACTGATGCTGATTGTTCCCCGTGTGAACTGATCTGTGAGTGATCCTCGGATGTTTGAACTTTTCAAGGCAAGCCGCATTAGCTCACAGATTGGCTGATCCTCTTCAGTAAGACCTTGGACACCTGTGGCTCCAATCCCCAGTGGGATAAAGTGTGGAAAACTCACTTACCGAGATGGAAACGAAGGCATTTTGGATGATGAAATGTGGGAACGCCAACGTGTATTTCGTAATTGTGAGCTGCTTAAATTGGCCGACGTGATCACCCATCTGTTGAAGGTTTGTGGTGTTGCAAAGTGCGTGCTGATTAAAATAATTGAAAGATAATTTCAGTAATTGAAACTTATTTAATGCTCATTCATGTAATTCCAGGGTGTTAGGAACAACAGCACAAGAACATGCTGTGTGTAACTGAATTTATTCTGCATGCAGGAGTGCAGAGGGCGGAGTATTGAACAATAATGCACAATATTTATGACACACTCGGTTAATGTCATGCAACATTTATTGATGCAGTAATGTTTAATTTAGCATACACTCCTGTAATAAGCCATTAGATGTTGTGCTATGATTCACGGTTTGACGATGCTGTAATGACAATCAGGTGCCCTTGAAAATCTCAGGAACACTATGTGGCATTCAGAGGCGGAAAATAAATATAAATTAAAGTTAAAATATATTTATATTGGCGAAAGATGTTGCGCAGGGTGCCCGATAACGTGATAATCTATCTTTGGAGGGCCGGCTGTAAAATATTCAAGCTTTCAGACGGGCAACACGATTGGACCAGCTTTCATAATGGACACCATAAAAGGCAGCATTTTAATAAATCTGTCACACAGCTAAAGAGCAGAAGTTATAGAAGGCTGTCAGAGAGCTGCAATCTATTGCTGAAAAAGCAGACAACACAAAGAGACCTTGGTTCCAGCACTCTACGGTCAGATCTAAGGAACGGTTCCAGCCAACAAAGCTCCAAAAACCTCCTGAGTTCACAGAAACAAGAGGATAGTTCAAGGAGAGTCAACCTTGGAGGGAGAACCAGCAACCTCTGCAGCGCTGCCTGCAAGTGTGGCACTCTGCAGATGTCCTTTTGCCCTCAGAGATTAATGCTCCTAATATTCTTGAGTCCTACCTGACAGATTGGGCTCCAGTTGTCTCTTGCAAAGGGATTTTATTGACAAAAAAGACATCGGAGGGCTGATGCATGCCCTGCATGTTCCACAAAACACAATATAAATGTATGTCTGCAGTGGCGGTTTTTATTATGTATGACTTCTTCATTATGAAATCATTCATACCAATCAATCACAAATATGTTGTTCCTCATCAGCTTGTGGCAGAGCAGGGAAAGACAGACAATGTGTAGTGGACTTTCTTGAGAACCACTGTTTTAGAGCCCTGTTTCCCAATCTCTAGTCTGAGCCCCCCTTAGTGGGGGACCAAAGTGGTACCCGAGGTTTTGTCAGATCTGAGGTAATAAAAATGTAAAAAATCACCTGTTAAATAAAATCATAACAAATTGATTTAACAATCAAAACTAATTTAAAAGATCATTTTCTTGGGATTAACTGAAGATAACCAGGGGAAGGCCTATCACTTTTTTTCCCACTCAAAAAATGGTTCTTTGGATGAACTCACTTCATTTATGTGCAGGATTTACATCTGCATCAATCCATTAAGTCAGTTTTTTGAGTGTATCACACAAACAAATGACTCATTGGATGAACTCAATTTAATCATGGGCAGGATTTCCATCTAATACATATATGTAGTCTCAACTAAACTAAATTAAATTAAATTATCTTGCATGGATGTTTTATGTGAGTTGGGGCTACATATATTTATGAGATGGAATCCAGTCCATTAAGTCAATTTTTTGAGTGTATCACTCAAACAAATGACTCATTGGATGAACTCACTTTAATCATGGGCAGGATTTCAATCTAATAAATATATGTAGCCCCAAATCAAATAAAGCACATCCATGCAAGATAATTTAATTTAGTTTAGTTGAGACTACATATATTTATTAGATGGAATCCAATCCACTAAGTCAGTTTTTTGAGTGTATCACTCAAACAAATGACTCATTGGATGAACTCCATTTAATCACGGGCAGGATTTCCATCTAATAAATATATGTAGTCTCAACTAAACTAAATTCAATTATCTTGCATGGATGTGCTTTATTTGAGTTGGGGCTACATATATTTATTAGATGGAAATCCTGTACATAACTGAATTGAGTTCATCCAATGCATCAGTTTTTTGACTGCACAAAAAAAAAAAAAAAAAAGAAAAAGAAAAAAGGAATGAATCACTTTGTTCTTTTGGGATGGTAGCTCAGCCTTTCTTAGGTTGGCGTGTGTGTGTGTGTGTGTGGGGGGGGGGGGGGGGGGATCTATTTAGGCTTCAAGGTTCTTGTGACATACCACAAAAGGTTTTTCCCAGATGTTTTCCATATGCTTTAACCAAACTGCTCCAAAATCTAATCACTTCCAGATATCTATCCAGTTAATATTTTCACCAAGTTTGATCCATGTATTTGTCTTGGTTGTTGATATATATATATATATATATATATATATATATATATATATATATATATATATATATATATATATATATGGATTATCTTGTCCACAGACACACAGACTTATCCACACATGCTGGTGAAAACACACCCTGCTCACCACTTTGCCGACACGCAGGCTAATCAGAACAGGTAGCAATGATTAATGTTGAGATTCAACATTCAACGCTACACATGAGGATGAAATTCCAGAAATGCATCGGCTTGTTCGGGACACAAAACAGCGTGTGCCATGATTCGGCCTGGAGCTATTTCTAGAAGGTCTTTAAAGTTTGTTTCAATCATTATTTTCAATGGCTGTCATCGCAACGGCTCCATCTCGGCACTGGGGATGAATTTCACAGGGTCACATTATTACCATTGATTTCCTCAACAATGACACAATAATAAACAGACACCGACAAAGACGCTGAGCAAACTTCTGCGGAGAAAAGCCACAACTGCTATTGTTCACTTTCTTGTTGGGTGGCTTCTCCACAAAAGTGGGTTGTTTTTGTATCTTGGCAACAGCGAGTACAGAAGACACTGCTGCGCTGATGGCATCTCCCTATAATGAAAATGGTGAATTTATCTTTATAATGGGTCATTATACATCTGCCACAGTGTAATGGAAGCAGAAATAACATTGCTGGATATTCCTCACTGGCATACTCCATTAGATTTTAGTCTGGCAAATTGGCAAATCAGAGTTGCAAAACAGGGAGGGATGAGACGGGATCACATGCACTGTAAAATTGCTCCATTATACAAGTTGCAGAGGGATATCGTCAACAACCCCTGCCAGGGGATTTAATAGTACTGTGCATATCCAGTACAAGCTACAAGATGACAATGTCCTTTTTCAGGCCTTCAAAAAGCCGTTAGTGCACTGCTCAGAGCTGTGGTGAAAGGGGACGAGAGCCCTGCAGGGACATGAGAACAGTTGCATTTCCAGGTGAGTTTAATGAGATGGAATTATGTTCTTACTTTTGTAAAATTTACTTTTTTGAATGCGTTCACTAAGATGTTCATGCACAGTGTTGGACTTGATGCTCTTGATCAAGGATGCTGTAGTCAATGGGTGGACAAGTGTCTTTGTGACAAGAGGGTCACAAGTTTGATCACATAATTGTGCAGGTGACACCAAAGATGAGAAAAGTGGGAGGTTAACAGCACTTTTCTTCTTACCAACATTAAGGTGCCCTTGAGCATTTAATCCCCAAGCTAGTCCTGGCCAGCATGTCAGCTCCAGACTGTGGTGTGGAAATAGATGTGATTCAAGGTGCAGCTGTGGAAAAATCATGATATCATGATATGTCTCACCAGCCAGGTGACTGGATTATCTTGGCAAATGTGAAATGCAACAAACCTGTGCACAAAATTTAAGAAAAGAAAAGCTTTTTTGTTCATCAAAGAAATCTAGGCTCTTTTATTTCAATTAATTTAAAATGCAATTAAAAATGGGTAAATTACAACAAAACTAAAGGAGCACCACAGGGTTGAATTCTTGGCACCTTGCTATTGCAATAATCAGCATCCTGATATGCCTCATCAGCCATGTGGTTGGATTAACTTGGCAAAGGTGATATATGGATTTTCACACATTTCTGCCTGCAATACAAGAAAATACTAGCTTTTTGTGTGCATCAAACAACCTTAACTGTTTTTTCTTAAATCCATTTAAAATAGGAGCAAAACCAGCAGTCTTGTATTTATAGTTTTAATGAGTATGGAGTCCAATTTCTGACAAACCAGCAAACCCTGTAATAACTAAAGCAGTATCACAGGGTTCAATTCTTGGCACTTTGCTATTGTGATGCTGGTGAGGAATATCAGGAAGCAGTTATGTCTCGCCAGCCAGTTGGTTGGATTATCTCAGTCAAGGAAAAAAAAAAAGATTTTTGTGTGTGTCAAACAATCTTAGCTGTTTTTCTTAAATGCATTTAAAATTAGTGCAAAATCAAAAGTGATGCATTTGTAAATTTGGTAAATATGCAACCAGGAAGCCTTGAAATAAGTAAAGGAATACCACAGGGTTTAATTCTTGCCATCTTGTTATTCGCTGCCTACATTAATAGCAATATTTTGCCACCAGACTTAAACACAAATGTAGAAATTTCTTTTCAAATGCAGAGTACATTGTGCATTCCAAGTGAGTCTTAATGAGACAAATCCACACTGCTGGCTTGTTGTATCTTAATGTATGATTCATGATAACCTACAGTGACTTGGAATGTCGATCTCCAGTGACAGGGATGAATGAAGCTGTGGCACAACCTCAGGAAAGACAGTGAACCCGCCAACGCAGATTGGCAGCACACATTTCCCAAGGTCGATAGAGCACTGCAGCAACAGCAAAGGTTATTTCATTGCATTTAGCCACTGACTGTCTTGAGTCTCACACAAGCTCTCGGCTGCTTTCAACAAGCCTGTCCCACTGAATTCTTTTTGAACTGTTTCCGGAGACTGGTCTGACATTTGTTATTTTCACTGTGAATTTAGTGCCTTTTCCTTTTCAGGTCTCAAGTGTCTTGTGGAGATTAGAAAGAGAACACAGTAACAAAAACCTAAAAAGCTATTCAACTCCAAAATGTAACAGCAAATTCCACATCACTTTAAACCACTGGGGTTGTCACTTTGCCAGCCCATAATACTTACTAAGCTGACAATGCTGTGATGACTTGAGCCTCAAAGAGGAAAACACTTCTCAAGGATACAGAGCCGCGCCATTGGTCAGTGCTGTCATGGAGCTGGTGATAGTGAGTCTGTCCCGACCTTGTGGAGGCTTTTATGAGCAGAAGAGGTGATAGTTTTTGTCAGCATAAAGTTATTGTGCTCACCACTGTAGCGGCGTGATATCCTGACTGTGCAGCGTCTGGAACAGACACCCTCCCCTGGTAAATTTCATCTCTTTATCCCTTTGAGTGGGAGCAAAGCAGCACAGAATGCGCTCTGTGGGTGATCAAGAAGAGGATTAGGATCTCCTCATGTACACAGCTGTGCAGGAAGTTCTTATGTGAGACAATTTGTCTCAAAGTATGATTTTATCCTTTTTGACATTCGGCTTCCATCAGGGGGGACAGCTTAATGGGACGATTGTTTCCAACACCCCACTTTGTGAGGATGCCACCAAATGGCACCAAGCTTGAGCTCTCTAAGTACTTAAAAGTATGTGAAAGTGATAAATCATCTGGCAGTGCACAAAAAAAAAACTGACTGACAACCAAAAATAGGATATTTTTCTGAGTGTAAGTTGCACCAGAGCAGTTAAAAAGTAAGTCTCTTCTGCTACTCTCTTTTTTTTTTTTTCTCAGGGTCACCACAGCAGAGTCAAGGTGGGTGTGCCATGTTGATTTGGCACAAGTATTACACTGGATGCCATCCCTGATGCAGCTCCACATTACATGGAGAAATGTGGCAGGGGTGGGGTTTGAACCGGGAACCTCTGAAAGCACCCCTGCACCCATGGAAACAGTTGCACTTGTCAAAAAATGTCTCTTGAAGAGGACAAAAACATATGTAAGTTGCACCTTTTTTTCCTGTTTGTGCAACTCACTTTTGACAAACAGCGTAGTGTAGCACATGTGCACACCACAGCCTGTGCTGTTAATTAACATAAGGACTTTTGAAAAAGTAAGCAAGAAGGAGGGACATGCATCGGATAAAATATTGCCATTTGAAGATGTACACAGATGTACACAGATTTCTGGCCCACAGCAACACGGAGAAGCAAACATTGAATTTATACACAAAGCCCTCCGCTTGTGGTGTGTACAGTTAAATTAAAAAATAAGCATGACAGACAAATAAACATATGATGGATAACATATTGGATGTTATTTTATGCAGTTTGGACAAAATTAATTGTCAGATGCACAGAGATTGCTCGTCCACAGCAATGGGAAAGTGACAATCACAAACACAACATTTTTTTTTTGTAAATCAGCTCTTTGTTTGACTTTTTTGTGCATTCTATTATTGATGGCTATTGATGGTACTTTTTTAGACCAAGCAGAGGAAAAAAATATGGAATCACTCAATTCTGAGGAAAAAATTATGGCATCACCCTGTAAATTTTCATTCCCAAAACTAACACCTGCATCATATCAGATTTGCTCATTAGTCTGCATCTAAAAAGGAGTGAACACACCTTGGAGAGCTGTTGCACCAAGTGGACTGACATGAATCATGGCTCCAACACGAGAGATGTCAATTGAAACAAAGGAGAGGATTATCAAACTCTTAAAAGAGAGTAAATCATCACGCAATGTTGCAAAAGATGTTGGTTGTTCACAGTCAGCTGTGTCTAAACTCTGGACCAAATACAAACAACATGGGAAGGTTGTTAAAGGCAAACATACTGGTAGACCAAGGAAGACATCAAAGCGTCAAGACAGAAAACTTAAAGCAATATGTCTCAAAAATCGAAAAATGTACAACAAAACAAATGAGGAACGAATGGGAGGAAACTGGAGTTAACGTCTGTGACCGAACTGTAAGAAACCGCCTAAAGGAAATGGGATTTACATACAGAAAAGCTAAACGAAAGGCATCATTAACACCTAAACAGAAAAAAACAAGGTTACAATGGGCTAAGGAAAAGCAATTGTGGACTGTGGATGACTGGATGAAAGTCATATTCAGTGATGAATCTCGAATCTGCATTGGGCAAGGTGATGATGCTGGAACTTTTGTTTGGTGCCTTTCCAGTGAGATTTATAAAGATGACTGCCTGAAGAGAACATGTAAATTTCCACAGTCATTGATGATATGGGGCTGCATGTCAGGTAAAGGCACTGGGGAGATGGCTGTCATTACATCATCAATAAATGCACAAGTTTATGTTGATATTTTGGACAATTGAAAGGATGTTTGGGGATGATGAAATCATTTTTCAAGATGATAATGCATCTTGCCATAGAGCAAAAACTGCAAAAACATTCCTTGCAAAAAGACACATAGGGTCAATGTCATGGCATAGGGTCAATGTCAATGAGCAGATCTGATTTGATGCAGGTGTTAATTTGGGGGATGAAAATTTACAGGGTGATTCCATAATTTTTTCCTCAGAATTGAGTGATTCCATATTTTTTTCCTCTGCTTGGTCTAACAAAGTAACCGTTACTGACTGCCACAATCTTTTTTTCTTGATTTCTTATAGTGTTTCTTAAAGCCAGAAAGTTGCCATTTGAAATGACTTTAGTTTTGTGTCATGTCTGTGATCTGCTTTTTTTCTACAAAATTAAACAACTGAATGAACATCCTCTGAGGCCGGTGATTCCATAATTTTTGCCAGGGGTTGTATACGAGGTCTGTCAATAAAGTATAGGTCCTTTTTATTTTTTTTCAAAAACTATATGGATTTCATTCATATGTTTTTACGTCAGACATGCTTGAACCCTCATGCACATGCGTGAGTTTTTCCACGCCTGTCGGTGACGTCATTCGCCTGTGAGCACTCCTTGTGGGAGGAGTCGTCCAGCCCCTCGTCGGAATTCCTTTGTCTGACAAGTTGCTGAGAGACTGGCACTTTGTTTGATCAAATTTTTTTCTAAACCTGTGAGACACATCGAAGTGGACACGGTTCAGAAAATTAAGCTGGTTTTCGGTGAAAATTTTAACGGCTGATGAGAGATTTTGAGGTGATACTGTCGCTTTAAGGACTTCCCACAGAGCGGGACGTCGCGCAGCACTCCCAGGCGCCGTCGTCAGCCTGTTTCAAGCTGAAAACCTCCACATTTCAGGCTCTATTGAGAACAGAGAAGTTTCAGAAGAAGTCGGTTTCAGCATTTTATCCGGATATTCCACTGTTAAAGGAGATTTTTTTAATGATAGACGTGCAGGCGGATTGCAGCGTCGGCTCGCAGCCGCCGCGACGCTCCGCCACAGGAAAAAGGAAGCCTTAAGGACAAGTTGGAACATGTCCAGCTGTTAAACAATTTCTCATATACTCACTCCACTGAAAGCCATCAAAAGCCGCCTGGATTTTACAAATGGTTATGAACACGGAGGTGTTTTTCCTGTGCTGCCGCACCGCGCCTGCTGCGTCCCGACGCGTGGACCCGTCCGCACGTCTTTCATTAAAAAAATCTCCTTTAACAATGGAATATCCGGATATGGAATATCCGGAATATCCGGATGTTCTCTCACGACGTCCTGGATCAACAGAGCCTGAAATGTGGAGGTTTTCAGCTTGAAACAGGCTGATGACGGCGCCTGGGAGCGCTGCACGACGTCTCGCACCGTGGGAAGTCCTTAAAGCGACAGTATCACCTCAAAATCTCTCATCAGCCGTTAACATTTTCACCAAAAACCAGCTTAATTTTTCGAACCATGTCCACTTCGATGTGTCTCACAGGTTTAGAAAAAAATTTGATCAAACAAAGCGCCAGTCTCTCAGCAACTTCTCAGACAAAGGAATTCCGACGAGGGGCTGGACGACTCCTCCCACAAGGAGTGCTCACAGGCGAATGACGTCACCGACAGGCGTGGAAAAACTCACGCATGCGCACGAGGGTTCAAGCATGTCTGACGTAAAAACATATGAATGAAATCCATATAGTTTTTGAAAAAAATAAAAAGGACCGTTACTTTATTGACAGACCTCGTATATATATATATATATATATATATATATATATATATATATATATATATATATATATATATATATATGTGTGTGTGTGTGTGTGTGTGTGTGTGTGTGTGTGTGTGTTTGTGAGTCACTGATCATTTTCATGATGGTCTATGCATTGATTTCTAAAAAAGATGATGCTAATCACCTAAATCATGCAGTCTCATAATGTTAATAAAATCAGTGGGATTTTTTATTTTTTTGGGGGGGGGACCAATCCCCTTAATTGGATCTACTTCAAACATTAACTGTTTCTTTTTGGCCCATCCTCCACCCTTCCACCAAAGTCTGCTAAATAGTTTTTGTTTCATCAATAAAAGTCAAACAGCACTGTAAGGATAACCTTACTGCCGTTTGTAATCCCGCCGCCAAAATACCCACTTGCATTTATTGCAAGTGGGTATTTTTATAAGCTTTGCTTCTGCTCACCCTCTTTTGGTCACATATGTCACGGTGGAATTGTCTTGTGTATCAGTTTTTTGTTGCTGTTGAGTTTGTGTGCCAAATAAATTCATTCATTCATTCATCATCAAGCATCAGCCTGTCTTTTTTTAAGAATTTATCTGTACACTCATAAAATTTAATGAAGATCCATAAGAAGTTTTCATTCATATTTTGAGTTCCGTGGTGCTATATCTCAAACATTCTCCCAAAAACATTCCAGACTGACTAAAAAGAAAAAAAATCCTATGACATTATTCATCTGCAGAGTGTTAGTTCATTAATAATATGTATATTTTTTGAATTATTGAATTAAATGTTTCAGAATACTTAAAACTTCATCTGGATCCTTGATCCAAAATATGTTCTGGATCAAATTCAAAATAAAGTCCCTCATTTTCTCAGACATTATCCATCTTCTTACCAAATTTCATCAACATCCTCTCAGTGTTTTGAGTTACTTTTTTTTTTCATTTAAATGTTGCTATATGCCAAACAGTTGACGAATATACTGTATATTTTGAATCACTCTATCCAAAGAACATCATCTGTCTGATCACCAAATCTCAGTGAAATCAGTTTGTTACCTTTGGAGTTATCCTGCTAACAGACATACATACAAAGGCAGGTTACTACCTTGGCCAAAGTAATAAACTAAGTTATACCAGTGTCATTCTGAGAAGACCAATTTCTAGATTTTTCTTCCACTGAAGGTTAATACCCACTCTGTTTTTTCCTTTAAAAAAAGCCGAGTTGGTATTCTTCTTTACAACCATGCAAGCTGCCAATCATTAACTAAAGTGATCCTCCGTCGTTAATCTTACCCACTTTGTATATTCCAGTTTGATTTAGTGTTTCCATTTCCAAAGAGCAATCCAAGGAGCAGAAGTGCCCGTTTCAAAATATTAGTCAAACAACACTCATCACGTCACAGACGAGGCTGAAGACATGCAGGCATCGATGTGCCAAGTCAACATCGGATTATATTAATCATGTCTTTCCAAAAAGGCAACACTAACATGCAAACCCACAGAGTGGAGAGAAAAGAACCTTCATCTAATTTACAATTTCCAGCACAGACCATTTTGCAGTAATCCAATTTGTGAAGCCTGACAGAGCCGAGGAATATCGATGAATTATCTCTTAGTGTGTAAATTTGCTTCTTTGCTACACCATCCTGCTGGAGAGAACGTCTTTGCCCAAATGTCCTTGTCTATCTAATTTCAAATCCCACTGATGGATTAACCTCAGTTTTTCAGGTTCCAAATCAAATACAAAATTTTAAAAGAATTAAACCTCAGCCATATTTTATCAAACGTGGATTCTCCATCCCCTTTCTTCTAAGTTATGCATTGCATCCAGAAAGTATTCACAGCACTTTTTCCACATTTTGTTATGTGACAGCCATATCCCAAATGTAGCCTCAAAATTCTACTCCCAACACTCCATAATGAATACATGAAAAAAATTGTGGGAAATTTTTGCAAATTCATTAAAATACAAATCTAAAAAATCACTTGTACATACGTATTCACACCTTTTGTTTAATACTTTGTTGATGCACCTTTGGCAGCAATTACAGCCACAAGTCTTCTTGAATATGATGCCACAAGCTTGGTGCACCTATCTTTGGGTAGTTTGGTCCATTCCTCTTTGCAGCACCTCTCAAGCTCCATCAGGTTGGATGGGAAGTGTCAGTGAACAGACATTTTCAGATCTCTCCAGAGATGTTCAATCAGATTCAGGTCTGGGCTCTGGCTGGTCCACTCAAGGACATTCACAGAGTTGTCCTGAAACCACTCCTTTGATATCTTGGCTGTGTGTTTAGGGTCATTGTCCTGCTGAAAGATGAACCGTGCCCCAGTCTGAGGTCAAGAGCGCTCTGGAGCAGGTTTTCATCCAGGATGTCTCTGTACATTGCTGCATTCATCTTTCCCTCAATCCTGACTAGTCTCCCAGTTCCTGCTGCTGAAACACATCCCCACAGCATGATGCTGCCTCCACCATGCTTCACTGTAGGGGTGGTGCCTGGTTTCCTCCAAACATGATGCCTGACATTCACACCAAAGAGTTAAATCTTTGTCTCATCAGACCAGAGAATTTTGTTTCTCATAGTCTGAGAGTCCTTCAGGTACCTTTTGACAAACTCCAGGTGGGCCGCCATGTGCCTTTTATGCATTTGCTCATTGGGACCTTCAAAGCAGCACAAATGTTTCTATCCCCTTCCCCAGATTTGTGCCTTGAGACAATCCTGTCTCGGTGGTCTACAGACAATTCCTTTGACTTCATGCTTGGTTTGTGCTACGACTCTCTCTGACCTTATATGTAGACAGGTGTGTGTCTTTCCAAACCAATTTAATTGAATTTAGGTGGACTCCAAATAAGCTGTAGAAACAACTCAAGGATGATCAGTGGAAACGAAATGTACTTGAGCTCAATTTTAAGCTTTATAGCAAAGGCTGTGAATACTTATGTACACATGATTTCTTTGTTTTTTTATTTTCAATAAATTTGCAAAAATCTTAAAATATAAAAAAAAAAATCACATTGTCATTATGGGGTATTGTGCGTCGAGTTTTGAGGAAAAAATAATTTCATCCATTGTGGAATAAGACTGTAAGATAAACTGTGGAAAAAGTGAAGTGCTGTGAATACTTTCCAGATGCACTGTAAATCAGTCACAGGCAGGGATGACCCTTACCTGTGACTGGACGCCTGAATTGACTTGTCATTAAATTTATCTTTTGTTGTCTCATGTTCTGTTTTGTAAAACTTTGCAATTCTTAACTGTTAGAATGTTCTAAGCAGTGGGTCACCCCTCTGAGTCTGGTCTGCTTGAGGTTTCTTCCTCATTATCATCAGAGGGAGTTTTTCCTTACCACTGTCACCTGTGTTCTTGCTCTAGGGGTTGGTAAGGACAGACCTGACCTGACCAGACTCACTCTGAAGCGCCTCGAGGCAGCTTTGTTGTGATATGGCGCTATACGAGGTCTGTTAGAAAAGTATCGGACCTTTTTATTTTTTTCAAATACCTGATAGATTTGAATCACGTGTGCTTGCATGAGCAAACCTTGAACCTTCGTGTGCATGTGTGAAATTTTTCACGCCTGTAAATGATGAGTGAGGGGCTCTCAGCAGAAGTCCACTCTTTCTTTTGTGTTTTGCTCAGATTCGCAGAGTGTTTTCACCCTAAACTGAGTCGATTATTTTTATTCAGTGCCTTACCTTTTTCTCTTTCGGTTTCGGTGCTGGAACACCGCTGTCGGCGCTCGTCTGCCCGCCTCCGAGGCCTGACAGCCCTGCGGCCGCTGCTGCTGGAACACCGCTGTCGGCGCTTGTCTGCCCGTTTGCGAGGCCTGATAGCCCCGCGGGTGCTGCTGCTGCTGAACACCACTGTCGGTGCTCATTTGCCCTCCTTCGAGGCCCGACAGCCTCGTGGCTGCTGCTGCTGGAACACTGCCATCAGTGCTCGTCTGTCCGCCTTCGGGGCCCGACGGCCCACGGTTGCTGCTGCTGCTGGGACACCGCTGTCGGCGCTCGTCTGCCCGCCTCCGAGGCCTGACAGCCCCGCGGCCGCTGCTGCTGGAACACCGCTGTCAGCGCTCGTCTGCCCGTTTGCGAGGCCTGATAGCCCCGCGGGTGCTGCTGCTGCTGAACACCACTGTCGGCGCTCATTTGCCCTCCTTCGAGGCACGACAGCCCCGCGGCTGGACGCTCACCTACCTGAAGCTGCTATTTTCCCATGATGGCTCCACTCATTTCACCTCAGGAGGACTGTAACAACTGTCACAAATTGTCCCAGACAGTTGCGGATTTGGAGCAACGTATTTCTGTCCTATATTTGATTAGGAAAGAGGAACTTTTTCTGGACTCTATGATTGTCCTGGGTCAAGCTCCTGTTGCTGGTGTTGCCGATCTTGAATCTACCATCCCTGTGCAGTGCACCATGGCTACAGCAGATCCAACGGGCTCTGTGTCAGTTGTGGAGTCCAATACGGTGCCCCACTGCGTTGCTGTACAGGCTACATCCATGTTGGCACCCCCCATCACGGTCCCTCAACCATCTACATCAGGGGATCCTTGGTTACTGTTGGGGACTAAGCCAAAAGCAACGTCGAGGAAGGCCGCGGCTGAGCCTAGTCTTACACCAAGCCTGCGGTGCATTGCAAACAGCTCGACTCCTAAGCCAAATGTGTGGTCCATAGTGCACAGGAAGTGCAAAAAAGCCAGTCCACATTTTTCCTCATCTTATGGCCTTCAGCTGTCAAATAGATTTGACATCCTGAGTAATGATGATTTCCCACCGTTGTCAGAATTTCAGCCTCCGCCTCTTCAAATGGCCCGTAATGTTAAAAGTGACCGGGGCGCTGGAAAGGCCAACAGCATTAAAAGTGTGCCACCTCTGTTACCGTTGTCCAGGTCGGCAACTTCTCATGCCCGATGCAAAATCGTTAAAGAATCTGCTTTTAGAGCAAAAACCTCCTATGGTCCTGTATACGCTGACCCAATTGATGCGTCCGTACCCCCGAGTGACCCTGTGGCTTCACCTGTATCTCATGAGACACGTTGGTCCCCACCTCTCCCTTCACCATGGCCACTGTTCACCCCGACAACTGCTATTGTTGGTGATTCAATTATGAGGAATGTCCGCTTTTTTAATGCATCCACACACCATTTTCCCGGTGCCACTGTCAGTACAATAACTAACAAACTTCCGGATTTATTCCAATCATTTGCAACCTCCATTGAGCGTATTGTGCTACATATAGGGACTAACAACGTGGCCAAAAGCCAATCTGAATTGCTTAAGAAGGACTTTTTGAAATTGTTCGATTTTCTAAAAGGCTGTGGGAAAACAGTCTTTTTCAGTGGCCCTCTTCCCGCTCTCATCTACATCTACAATTGTAGACTTCAAAAAAAGTGAAGCTAAAATAATCAGAAAACGTTATATTAATGATAATACCAGTGAACTTTTTTCCCAAGTCTTTATACCTGTGCCAGATCTGCCCTCATCCTCTGTTGATGATCTTGTAAATAATTTTAATTCTAGTGTTGAGACAGTAATGGATTCTATTGCTCCAATTAGGACAAAATATTGTCAGGACACAAAAAAACTCCCTGGCGAAATGTCCCATCAGTTAAAACTCAAAAAACAAAATGCAGACAAGCAGAGCGCATATGGCGCAAAACTAATCTCCAAGTTCATTATAACTTGTATAAAGACAGCCTTCTAATTTTTAATCAAGAACTAAAAAAAGTTAGACAATTATTTTTCTCTGATATTATCAATAGTAACTGTAATAACACTTGCAAATTATTTTCTGTTGTTGAGAGACTAACAAACCCTATTGCATCAATCCCAGCAGAATTTCTATCTAAAAAATCATGCAACGAATTTGCAGCTTTTTTCACAAATAAAATCTTAGAAATAAGACAATCATTAAATACCATCCCCTCTTCAAGCCTCACATTTTTATGTGAACCATCTTTACCAGCCAGGCTTGAGAATTTTAATATTTTAGATTATACAACTTTGAAAGAAATTGTTTTACAGCTAAAATCCACAATTTGTTGCCTTGACATTTTACCATCCCATTTTTAAAAAAATGTTTTTATTAGTATTGCTCCCAGTATATTACAGATTGTTAACTGCTCTCTTAGATTAGGACAATTTCCTCAGGCCTTAAAAATTGCAGTCATAAAACCACTTTTGAAAAAGTCCAACATGGATGCATCTATATTAAATAATTATAGACCAATATCAAATCTTCCATTCTTAGGAAAAATTATTGAAAAAGCAGTTTTCCAGCAAATTCATTACTTTATCACACAGAATAATATATTTAATGTATTTCAATCTGAATTTCGACCTAACCATAATACAGAGACGGTACTTATCAAAGTTCTCAACGACATTCACCTAAATAATGATGCGTCCAAAATCACTGTTTTGGTTTTGTTAGACCTCAGCGCAGCCTTTGATACTGCAGATCATAGCATATTGCTTGACAGATTAGAAAAGTGGGTAGGACTCACTGGTACTGTTTTAAATTGGTTCAAATCCTACCTTCAAGACAGGGAGTATTATGTCTCAATTGGTGATTATAAATCAGATAAAACAAGGATAACGTGTGGGGTTCCTCAAGGGTCCATTCTTGGGCCACTTTTGTTTAATGTCTATATGTTGCCCATAGCTAAAATTATGGAACATTACAATATTTTGTATCATACATATGCAGATGATACTCAGCTTTATATTTCAGTATCATCCCAAGACCTAAGTCCCCTACAATCATTAAATGAATGTATAAGTCATATCAATGAGTGGATGTGTCAGAATTTTCTTCAGCTTAATTCAAATAAGACTGAAGTAATAGTCTTTGGCCCCAAAAATGAAAGGTCAAAGGTTATGACTTACCTTGACTCTATCTCACTAACTGCCACAAACCAAGCCAGAAATCTTGGTGTCATTATTGATTCTGACCTAACATTTGACAATCACTTAAAAGCTATTACTAAGTCTGCTTATTACCATCTAAAAATATAGCACGAATTAAACATCTACTGTCTCAACAAGATATCAGAAAACTTATTCATGCTTTCATTTTTAGCAGGCTTGATTATTGTAATGGTGTTTTCACAGGCCTTAGTAAAAAATCATTGGGACAGCTTCAGCAAATTCAAAACGCTGCAGCAAGAGTTCTTACAAATACCAGAAAATTCGATCACATTTCACCAGTCCTCAAAAATTTGCATTGGCTTCCTGTGAGTCATAGGAAAGATTTTAAAATATTATTGTTGGTATATAAAGCGTTAAATGGTCTTGCACCAAAGTATATACTAGATATGTTGATTCCTTGTGCTACGCCCTGAGTCCTCAGGTCATCTGGGACAGGTTTACTGTTTGTCCCTAGAATTCGAACTATACACAGTGAGGCACCCTTTAGTTTTTATGGTCCTCATTTATGGAACAAACTACCTGAATATCTGAGGTCCGCCCAAACAGTTAGTCTATTTAAATCTGGGCTTAAGACATTGTTATTCAATGCTGCCTTTCTATAACTTATTAAATATTGTATTATTTTATATATATATATATATATATATATATATATATATATATATATATATATATATATATATACATTTCCTTTTGTTGTAATTCAAATGTCTTGTTTTTAATGTTCTTAATCCTGTAATGTTAAGGTGTTTTTGTTTTTAATCTTGTGAAGCACTTTGAGTTGCTTTGTGCATGAAAGGTGCTATATAAATAAATTTGCCTTTTGCCTTTTTTTTTGCCTGTCGATTGCATCGTTTTCTGGTAAGCAACCTTTGTGTGGGATGTGTGCAGTGCACTCGGCAGATTTTCATTTCAAGGAAAAAGAAGGAATGACTGGAGCAGCGCCTCATCAAATTTTGCCAGAAACTGGGCGACAGCCAGATGGAAACCATTCGGATGATTCAGACGGCTTTCGGTGACTTTTCAGTCGTGTGACTATCCGAGAAATTGTGGAAGAGGTGGGCATGTCACAGCATGTCCTGTGAGATTTCAACACGGAGGTGCTTTTGCGCCGCCGTCAGCAGCAGCATGAATTTCACCACCACTGCTTTCATGGCCAAATCTTCTGTCACAGTGGAATGTACCAAAAAAGTGCTGATGTCCACCTCTTCTGCAATTTCTTGGATAGTCACACGACGGTCCTGCATCACCACAGCGTTCACTTTGGAAATGATCTGGTCATTTCAGCATGTTGATGGCCGACCGGAGCGCGGCTCGCTCTCCACTGTTGTGCGGACATCTTTAAACTGGTTGTACCGCTCCTTAATCTGTGTGATGCCCAAAGCATCGTCACCGAAAGCCGTCTGAATCATCCAAATGGTTTCAATCTGGCTGTCGCCCAGTTTCTGGCAAAATGTGATGTGGCGCTGCTCCAGTCGTTACGTCTTTTTCCTTGAAATTAAAATCCGCTGAGTGCGCTGCACACGTCCCACACAAAGGCTGCTTATCAGGAAATGATGCAATCGACAGGCATGAAAAAGTTCACGCATGCGCATGTTGGTTCAAGGTTTGCTCATGCAAGCACACGTGATTCAAATCCATCAGGTTTTTGAAAAAATAAAAAGGTCCAATACTTTTCTAACAGACCTCGTATAAACTAAATAAATTGAAATTAAATCTCCAAATCAGTTTGTATCACACTGCCATTGTGAGACCCTATCCTGAATTTATTTGCTAGCCCAAATTTCATCCCTACCCCCATAACTATACTCATAAGGCCGCATTGATGACAATTTCAGAAACAGGGATTGGGATTTGGTTGACAAAACAAAATTGCACAAAATATTTCACAAAATTTCACAAATACCCAACAAACGGGGTCTGAGTAAAAGAAGTTGTCTGATGGAAAGTGCCCTTTCACACATAGTATGAATAAGTATAACTCAGGGCGACTCACGGTGGAACAGCTCGTATGAGTGAACCACGAAAACATTGCGCCGATGGACAGGCATGCAGGATGCCGCTGTGGCGGTTTCATGCATGCGGAAACACAGTGTGAGTAGCTGCACCACATTGCGCCGCTGATGTGGAGAATGATAAAATAAAAAAACAGATGTATAATTTGTGAATATCACTGGGTTGATATAAATAATACATAAAAAGGGAACGCAATACAGAACCCCGCAGTTAAACAACTCTGGTTAAAACAAAAAATGCCACTCATGGAATTCGAACCTGTAAGCTCTGATTACCAGACAGAAACTTTACCACTGCACTACCATTGCAGGCCTGTAATTGGTGAGGAAAAATGCCTGAAATCAACAATGACATGGAGGAAGCGCCCTGTGTGCAGCCGCTACAGCCCATCGCAAAGGTGAAAGATGTTTTATATATTTTATATACAGCAGGCAGAGACATGCATCTCACGGAGGAAAGTTGTAAGTTCATGTCCTTCCAAACACGGAACGTGTTCTCAAGCTGGGACATCCAGGCGCAGAGATCTTTACAGCCACAGCTGCTCCCAAACCTACGTGTCACTCTCTGTGCCATATCGTTCATTTTCGTTATTTGTTATGTAATTGTGTATGTAGGTATTGTCGTAATTATTTATATACCTGTCCTGGCGGTGGATTCGGTCTTTGTAATGTGTGCACTGAGCTGCCATCCAGCTGTCAGTGTGCTGCGATCAGCTGACAGGCCCCTCCGCATGCTGTGTATGATCAGACCTCGCTGTCTGGCCCCCATGTGATCAGATCTGTACATACAAATAAGCATCCAGCTCGACAGTGATTGTCTGCTGTCTGTTTTCGTGATGATAGTGTGAATGGCCACACATTTTGTAAGCGCCAAATGAGCGGTGTTAGATGTTCATGTGTGTCAGCTGGAATTTGGCCAACACCTGCCGCGAGAGGGTTCGATGGGCTCTCACAGGGCACACTCTGTCTTTCAGCCGCTGGTGTGTGCAAATAGTTGTTGCAACAGGTGTACGAGGCATTGGAAGCAGCTACGATTTTACACGGTTTGCATACGATTCCTGCTTCATGCACAATTTGACACAATTCAACCAAATTCGTAGTATGTGTGAAGTGGCCCTTATTGAGGGCGAGGATGGCCACAAATACAGTGCAACAGCCACAACCTCTATGATTCAGTGTTTACATAAAATATGGTTCTCTATGGCCTTGGCATTTGGTCACTTCTGTCCAAAAGATAAACTTTTATCCTTGACCCAGTGGACCAGCCGTTCAGATTAAGAGATGAATAGGTGGAGCTTATAGAGTCATGAGGTCAATGAATGGATTGCAAGCAATAAATGGATGTCTTTGGTGCCAGGTCTCTTCGGAGGATCCTTGGGTACCACCAGAATGACTTTGTGTCAGTCTCAAGTATTATTTGCATTGTGAGGGAACATCAGCTTAGACATTTTGGCCATGTGGCATGTTTCTCTATGCATGATCCAGTACATACATGTCTGACTGTTGAGGACTCCAGTGGATGGAGAAGGTCAAAGCAATGCCCACCCATCATCTGTCTGTGGCAGATAGATGGATACTGTTGAGAGGTGGGGATGGACCAGTTGTGTGCCTGACCGATTGGCATCCAGGCCCCAAGATGGCTCTGATGTTGACACATGACTCCAGCGATCCTTTGACTTGACTTTCATGTGCATCTTCAACCAATTCCTTGAAATAACCATACTGAATATGCCTATGTTGCTTTTCATATTTGCAATAATTCATTGCTGGTGCTGAGTCAAGAACTCAAAAGTAGCTCAAACACTGTTTACATCTTCAGGAAGAAAGATTTTTAACGCTTGAAGGACAAAGATGCACAAGGTGACTATTACGTTGGCTTCGGGAACATTTCTCAAACACTGTATCAGACAGCTGCTGCCTGTTACCGACTACTGATGTATTTACATGTCACAAGTACTGTTTCTCTCCAATTGTTGCTTGGCTTATTACTGAAAATGCACCACAATGTTGTGCAGTTTGAGGCCACAGAGTCTTGCTCAGGGACACTTCAGTGCAAAAACTCAAAATGCAAAAACAAATGAATGTGATTTTGTTTTGGAGATATCCTTTACCGTCGCCTCGATGGCTCTGTGAGGAATCTGTAGCTTTCCGCTGTGACTGAGTAAATGCGTCGTCATCTCCCTTATGGCAGGGGATAATGTGTCAGCACTGTTCCCTGTTCTATGATCCCCTCTAGACAGGTTTAAAGGTCACACACTCCAGGTCGTGTTCAGCTTCACTGCTCAGGTTCATCGCTTCAGCAGGCTGGACTTCTCATGTCCACTGACAGAGTCCACAACACTGCACATAACCTAAAAATGTGTCCACCCTCACTGTGCTTCAAAGCACATCTGCCAGCCTGAAGCTCTGGGAAATATTCTGTGATTTAAATTCAAACAAGTGGAAGAAAGGAAAAATCCATTGAAAATAAATAGTTTCTATAATTTTTCTCCAAAATACATCTACATCTTTCTACAAATATTTGTGTGAGGGCAGCGTGCCCAAGGGTCACCTGTTTTGCAGTGTAATGTTTAGCCAAAGACAACAAGGATCAAACCCACTAATCCTTAAACTTTATTGACATATTTGTGCACTTAACAAAATATCAGCAGATATGTGGTATATACAGTACATGTGAAATCCTGTTATGGTGTCAAAATCCAGCCCCTGGTCCGTGTCATGACACCTGGGTAATGGATCAAGTACAGTTAGGGTTAGGGTAACCCTAACCCTAATCTATTGAGGTGAAATATGGGGACCTTCGTGTGCCCAATAGTTGTACAGTAAGCACGAAGGTACAAGAACCCTGAAAATGAGATGGGTAACGGGGCTCTGATGAAGCAAGAAGTCCTCAGCTGCAGATCAAGAGGAGAAGGAGATGGCTTGTAACCCAGTGGCTGTGACGCCAGTAGAAAGCTGTAGCTAGTCCTCAGATCCCGATGGCCTGGGATAAGGACCGGTCATGGACCATGGATTTGTCAGCATGCAATGCAAATTTAATACTTCTATTTGTTTTTCAGTTGAACTGCTGTGAATTTTAAGTAATTATTTTACTCCTGTGTAAAATCTTAGGAGCGTCTAGCATTTTCGCTAGCGGTTAGCTTGCGTTAGCTATTTTGGACCCCCGTCATCATTTTTTAATTTCATTTTTTTACACTCGTTTTAGTTAATTAACTGTTTAGTGTATTTTATAGCTGCTGCTTTTTTTACCTGTTTAATACTTCTGTTAGTTTTTCAGCGTAACTGCAGTGAATTTTAATAATTTATTTGTGTCTGTGTGAGCCTTAGGAGTGGTTAGCTTATCCATTATTGGTTAGCTCGTGTTTGCTTGGCTACATTCTTGAATTTCTTAGTGCACAAAGTACACTACTAATTCTACTTTACACCCTCCGTAAATCCTGTGTGATGTTGGAAGATAGGGTGGCTCTCTTAGAGAGCCGTGTCCATAAGTTAGAGCAGCTTCTTAGCGCAGTGGAGTTAGATGTTACGGGCACTCCAGATGAGGTTAGTGTTGGGTCAGCTAGCAAGCCCATTAGCATCAGCTTAGAAATGCCAGCTGTGGAGGACAGCTTTTGGACTGTGGCTAGGCGGAGGAAGCCCCGTAGGGCTTGATGCCCGGTTGTGGCACCCCGATCACACTCACCAGTGTGAACTGTGAATCGGTTCTCCTCCTTGGATTTGCCAGATGTGAATTCTCTGAGCCCACAAGTGACTTCCACCCCTGTCTCCAGGCCGAAACACCGGACTTTAGTGATAGGGGATTCTATCACCCGCAAAGTCAGGTTACAGATGCCAGCTGACATTAAATGTATTCCTGGGGCCAGAGCTCCCAACATTGCATCTCATCTTAGGGTGCTGACGCTGCAGAAGGGAAGACAGATGAAGGAACATGACATGAGATATAGTCACATAGTTATTCACATTGGCACCAATGATATCAGGATGAAGCACTCAGAGGTCACAAAAAAGGACATAGAGAGGAATTGTGACCTTGCCAGAAAGATGTGTCGGCATTGATTAATAGGCTCTGGTCCCCTCCTCTCCCGGGGTACTGATGAGGCGTTTTGAAGGCTGACATCGTTAAATAGGTGGCTGGCGCAGTTTTGTAGACAGCAAGGCTTTAGCTTTATTGATAACTGGCCTTCATTCTGGGGCCGCCGTGGCTTGCTGATGCCGAACGGCCTCCACCCTACTGGGGAAGGCAGCGCCATCTTGTCTGCGAACATAGATAGTGCTCTACAGGGAGGGTAACATTAGGAATATACAGCAGGCCACGGAGCAGGTGATTAGAGACCCTGCAAGGCTTATGACAAATGTGGATATGGAACCCATTCCGTAGTCGTGTCCATAAAAATCATAGAGGGATATGCTTTCCAAACTTAATACCCATTACTATATGATGTTGAAATTGAGGATGGCCCAGTGGTTGTTCCAGCAATAGCAAATATTTCGTGTCTGCTACCTACAATGCGCGTGTAATGTCTTAAACCTAAACCTACTTCTAGGCATCTTATATATGCTACTTTGGAACCACCCCTAAACCCAAACAGTTCAACTGTCAACCCCACTGAGGTCTCATTAACATAAGATCACTGTCCTCAAAATCATTGTTGATCAATGATCTAATTATTGATCATCACTTAGATGTGATTGGGCTATGTGAAACCTGGCTTAAACCTACAGCTGTCCTCCCCTTAAATGAGCATATACATATACCACCAGCATATACATTTAGTCACATCCCTAGTGATGCGAAGCAAGGCGGGGGTGTTGCTCTTATTTATAAATCTAGGTTTAGCTTATTAGCTGTTGGGGGTTACAAATATCACTTGTATGAGCATCTGATTCTCCACTGTGCTCAGGATATTACACATTGCCAATGTCAGAAGAATAAAAATCAGTCATATTACTTTGTCACTGTATATAGGCCTCCTGGCCCATTTTCTGAATTCTTAGATGAATTTGGTACATTCATCTCTAACTTGTCAACTAGTGTTGATAACATTCTGATCATTGGTGACTTTAACATTCATATAAATAAGCCTTCTGATCCCCTCTGCAAATCATTTATGGAAATTGTGGATGCATTAGGATTTCGGCAATGCATTCGGGATTCGATGCACATTAGAGGAAATCCAGATGCACATTAGTGGTTCTCGCACGTGGTATTGCTGTCACGAATATAGACATCATGCCTCTTACATCAGTGGTGTCTGATCACTCACTTATTAAGTTTACAGTTTCACTGCTGTGTTTAGTGGAACAACAACCTTATACACTCAACAAAAATATAAACGCAACACTTTTGGTTTTGCTCCCATTTTGTATGAGATGAACTCAAAGATCTAAAACTTTTTCCACATACACAATATCACCATTTCCCTCAAATATTGTTCACATACCAGTCTAAATCTGTGATAGTGAGCACTTCTCCTTTGCTGAGATAATCCATCCCACCTCACAGGTGTGCCATATCAAGAAGCTGATTAGACACCATGATTAGTGCACAGGTGTGCCTTAGACTGTCCACAATAAAAGGCCACTCTGAAAGGTGCAGTTTTGTTTTATTGGGGGGGATACCAGTCAGTATCTGGTGTGACCCCCATTTGCCTCATGCAGTGCAACACATCTCCTTCGCATAGAGTTGATCAGGTTGTCAATTGTGGCCTGTGGAATGTTGGTCCACTCCTCTTCAATGGCTGTGCGAAGTTGCTGGATATTGGCAGGAACTGGTACACGCTGTCGTATACGCCGGTCCAGAGCATCCCAAACATGCTCAATGGGTGACATGTCCGGTGAGTATGCCGGCCATGCAAGAACTGGGACATTTTCAGCTTCCAAAAATTGTGTACAGATCCTTGCAACATGGGGCCGTGCATTATCCTGCTGCAACATGAGGTGATGTTCTTGGATGTATGGCACAACAATGGGCCTCAGGATCTCGTCACAGTATCTCTGTGCATTCAAAATGCCATCAATAAAATGCACCTGTGTTCTTCGTCCATAACAGACGCCTGCCCATACCATAACCCCACCGCCACCATGGGCCATTCGATCCACAACATTGACATCAGAAAACCGCTCACCCACACGACGCCACACACGCTGTCTGCCATCTGCTGTGGACAGTCTGAACCAGGATTCATCCATGAAGAGAACACCTCTCCAATGTGCCAAACGCCAGCGAATGTGAGCATTTGCCCACTCAAGTCGGTTACGACAACGAACTGGAGTCAGGTCGAGACTCCAGTTCATTGTATTTGTGTTGGTGATCCTCCTGTCCTGTGTGCCAATAGCATTTCTTGTATATTCGTCTGTTAATTGTTCTGTGAATTGTTCTGTAATTTATGTTTGTAGCATGGCCCAAGAAGAGGGTCACCACTTCGAGTCTGGTCTGCTTGAGGTTTCTTCCTCAGAGGGAGTCTGGGGGTTGGTAAGGTTAGACCTTACCTGTGTGAAGCGCTTTGAGGCAACTCTGTTGTGATTTGGCGCTTTATAAATGAAAATAAATTGAAGTGGTGCCGCCGTTTCTGGGCCTGAGCTCATTTGAAATGGACATACGCAAAGACGGAAAAGTCTGCTGTGGTCTGATGAGTCCACATTTCAAATAGTTTTTTGGAAATCAGGGATGTCATGTCCTCTGGACAAAAGAGGAAAAAGACCATCCAGATTGTTTCCAGCGCTAAGTTCAAAAGCCAGCATCTATGATGGCATGGGGGCGTGTTAGTGCCCATGGCATGGGCAACTTACACATCTGTGATGGCACCATCAATGATGAAAGGTACAGCCAGGTTTTGGAGCAACACATGCTTCCATCCAAGCAACATTTTTTTCAGGGATGCTCCTGCTTATTTCAACAAGCCAATGCCAAGCCACATTCTGCACATGTTACAACAGTGTAGCTAAGGAGTAAAAGAGTGCAGGTACTAGACTGGCCTGTCTGCAGTCCAGACCTGTCAACCCATTAAAAGTGTGTGGCGCATTATGAAGCGCAAAATATGACAACAGAGACCCCGGACTGTTGAACAACTGAAGTCGTACATCAAATCAAATCAAATCAATTTTATTTATATAGTGCCAAATCACAACAAACAGTTGCCCCAAGGTGCTTTATATTGTAAGGCAAAGCCATACAATAATTACGGAAAAACCCCAACGGTCAAAACGACCCCCTGTGAGCAAGCACTTGGCGACAGTGGGAAGGAAAAACTCACTAATGATTAAATGCAGAGTGGTGCATACAGAGCAAAAAGACAAAGAAACACTCAGTGCATCATGGGAACTCCCCAGCAGTCTAAGTCTAGAGTAGCATAACTAAGGTATGGTTCAGGGTCACCTGATCCAGACCTAACTATAAGCTTTAGCAAAAAGGAAAGTTTTAAGCCTAATCTTAAAAGTAGAGAGGGTGTCTGTCTCCCTGATCCAAATTGGGAGCTGGTTCCACAGGAGAGGAGCCTGAAAGCTGAAGGCTCTGCCTCCCATTCTACTCTTAAAAACCCTAGGAACTACAAGTAAGCCTGCAGTCTGAGAGCGAAGCGCTCTATTGGGGTGATATGGTACTATGAGGTCCCTAAGATAAGATGGGACCTGATTATTCAAAACCTTATAAGTAAGAAGAAGAAGTTTAAATTCTATTCTAGAATTAACAGGAAGCCAATGAAGAGAGGCCAATATGGGTGAAATATGCTCTCTCCTTCTAGTCCCCGTCAGTACTCTAGCTGCAGCATTTTGAATTAACTGAAGGCTTTTCAGGGAACTTTTAGGACAACCTGATAATAATGAATTACAATAGTCCAGCCTAGAGGAAATAAATGCATGAATTAGTTTTTCAGCATCACTCTGAGACAAGACCTTTCTAATTTTAGAGATATTGCGCAAATTCAATAAAGCAGTCCTACATATTTGTTTAATATGTGCATTGAATGACATATCCTGATCAAAAATGACTGTGATTTCTCACAGTATTACTAGAAGTCAGGGTAATGCCATCCAGAGTAAGGATTTGGTTAGACACCATGTTTCTAAGATTTGTGGGGCCAAGTACAATAACTTCAGTTTTATCTGAGTTTAAAAGCAGGAAATTAGAGGTCATCCATGTCTTTATGTCTGTAAGACAATCCTGCAGTTTAGCTAATTGGTGTGTGTCCTCTGGCTTCATGGATAGATAAAGCTGGGTATCATCTGCGTAACAATGAAAATTTAAGCAATGCTGTCTAATAATACTGCCTAAGGGAAGCGTGTATAAAGTGAATAAAATTGGTCCTAGCACAGAACCTTGTGGAACTCCATAATTATCCTTAGTCTGTGAAGAAGATTCTCCATTTACATGAACAAATTGTAATCTATTAGATAAATATGATTCAAACCACCGCAGCATGGTGCCTTTAGTACCTATGGCATGCTCTAATCTCTGTAATAAAATTTTATGGTCAACAGTATCAAAAGCAGCTCTGAGGTCTAACAGAACAAGCACAGAGATGAGTCCACTGTCTGAGGCCATAAGAAGATCATTTGTAACCTTCACTAATGCTGTTTCTGTACTATGATGAATTCTAAACCCTGACTGAAACTCTTCAAATAGACCATTCCTCTGCAGATGATCAGTTAGCTGTTTTACAACTACCCTTTCAAGAATTTTTGAGAGAAAAGAAAGGTTGGAGATTGGCCTATAATTAGCTAAGATAGCTGGGTCAAGTGATGGCTTTTTAAGTAATGGTTTAATTACTGCCACCTTAAAAGCCTGTGGTACATAGCCAAATAATAAAGATAGATTGATCATATTTAAGATCAAAGCATTAATTAATGGTAGGGCTTGAGCAGCCTGGTAGGAATGGGGTCTAATAGACATGTTGATGGTTTGGAGGAAGTAACTAATGAAAATAACTCAGACATAACAATCGGAGAGAAACAGTCTAACCAAATACTGGCATCACTAAAAGCAGCCAAAGAGAACAATATGTCTTTGGGATGGTTATGAGTAATTTTTTGTCTAATAGTTAAAATTTTATTAGCAAAGAAAGTCATGAAGTCATTACTAGTTAAAGTTAAAGGAATACTCGGCTCAATAGAGCTCTGACTCTTTGTCAGCCTGGCTATAGTGCTGAAAAGAAACCTGGGGTTGTTCTTATTTTCTTCAATTAATGATGAGTAGTAAGATGACCTAGCTTTACGGAGGGCTTTTTATAGAGCAACAGACTCTTTTTCCAGGTTAAGTGAAGATCTTCTAAATTAGTGAGATGTCATTTCCTCTCTAACTTACAGGTTATCTGCTTTAAGCTGCGAGTTTGTGAGTTATAGGACGGAGTCAGGCACTTCTGATTTAAAGCTCTCTTTTTCAGAGGAGCAACAGCATCCAAAGTTGTCCTCAATGACGATATAAAAATATTGACGAGATAATCTATCTGACTCACAGAGTTTAGGTAACTACTCTGCCCTGTGTTGGTATATGGCATTGGAGAACATAAAGAAGGAATCATATCCTTAAACCTAGTTACAGTGCTTTCTGAAAGACTTCTACTGTAATGAAACTTATTCCCCACTGCTGGGTAGTCCATCAGAGTAAATTTAAATGTTATTAAGAAATGATCAGACAGAGGGGGTTTTCAATTTCCATACCACAAGTCAGAAGAAGATCTAAGGTATGATTAAAGTGGTGGGTGGACTCATTTACATTTTGCATTTACATCAAGGAAGAATGAGAAAGAATTCCGCCTACAAAGCTTCAACAATTAGTGTCCTCAGTTCCCAAACACATATTGAGTGTTGTTAGAAGGAAAGGTGATGTAACAGTGGTAAACATACCACTGTCCCAGCTTTTTGGAAACGTGTTGCAGGCATCCATTTCAAAATGAGCAAATATTTGCACAAAAACAATAAAGTTTATCAGTTTGAGCATTAAATATCTTGTCTTTGTGGTGTATTCAATTGAATATAGATTGAAGAGGATTTGCAAATTATTGTATTCTGTTTTATTTACATTTTACACAATGTCCCAACTTGATTGGAATTGGGGTTGTAGCAAACAGCAGCTATATTTTTATTGTAAAAAAAAATTGTCTTAGGTGAACAGTGTTCATTGTTTCACACTTTGGACAGGTTTCCAGTAACTAATGAAGCTGAATTATGCTTTTTTTTTTTTTTTGTATTCTGTGCTTGCAGAACTCTTGTATGGGTTCCCTCCCAGTGCTCTGGATTCCTCCCATTTCCAAAGGCATGCAGGTTGTGTGACTTGGTGACTCAACTGACTGTAGGTGTGAATGAGAGTGTGACTGTGTTTGTCTGTCTATCTGTCCACCCTTCAATAGACAGGCGTCCTGTCCAGGGTGTACCCCACCACTTACCCAGTGGCTGCTGGGACAAGCTCCAGTGCCCCATGACCCTTTATCAGAAAAAGTGGGTATAGAAAATAAATGAATGAGTGAATGATAATATACTGTATATGCAAAAGTAAAACACTAAACCACAATATAATATATCCTGCCTACTGTATTTTCATTGCCAACATAATTTAAAAAATTTAATTGTGCCCCTTACTGTACATAAGTACCTGATATTTCTTAATTTTTTAATCATTTTGATATATATATATATATATATATATATATATATATATATATATATATATATATATATATATATATATATATATATATATATGAGATGAGATATACTTTATTGATCTCACAGTGGACAAACTGTGTTTACACTCCAGTTACCTCAGACAGCAATTAGTCCACAATTATTACTTGTTTACCGTAATAACGCATCAGAATTAAAGACAGCACATTCACATTTGACATTGTTTATGTGCAAGTTTGAAGAAGTCCGTTATCCGAGTTGAGGCAAGTGATGAAGGTTATGCAGCAACCCTGAGATGCACCATAGAATACAGTGATTTGCAAATCCTCTTCAACGTATATTCAATTGAATACACCACAAACACAAGATATTTAATGTTCAAACTAATAGACTGTCAGTTTGAACAACTGATATACACTTTTTTCAAATTGTCATTATGGGGTACTGTGTGTAGAATTTTGAGTAAACAAAGAATTTAATCCATTTTGGCTGTAACATAAAATGTGGAAATAGTGAAGCTCTGTGTATACTTTCCAGATACACTGCATGTTATTTTCTTTTTGGAATCTATCAAATAGAAAACAGTACCAAAGACTGTGACAAAGAGCACAATGTGACATTTCAAAACTATTATAGCCCTAATTCTCAGCCGCTATCCATCAGTTAATACAAGTCAAGTCTGGTAACGTCTAATGGTACCACAGGTTACCACATCCATGTCACCACAGAACTGCCTTGGGTCCTGGATGGCAACCACCCATGTAGACGACCGATTCATCCCCACATCTCTAAAATTACTCACAATGCAAAGTGACACTCCTGATGTTAGTCTCCTTAAGTAACTACTCGTTTGACACATTATTCCTGGATTAACTAAGGACCCTCTGAAATCTCCTATCTCAAAATTCACAACTACACAGGAAGACAGATGGCTTCAGGATCCTAAAGACTTGGACTTTCATGTTCCTGCAGAGATATCTGTGTCATCAAACAGCTCCAATAACCTCATGATGGCATCTCTCAATGTCAAAGGCCCAGGACCCAGAGACATGAATGTCACTGTTGAGATTAATGAATGTGTCAACATGTTCAACACTTTCACCACATACAGATACACTTCTGATGGCCAAATCCAGGAAGTCATTAAAGCCTGGATCCAGTGCACTCATAAAGCCAAACAACTTGGTTCCTCAAAAACTTGTTAAAAAACAATTGTCCGCTTGTTTGGTTCCAGGAAACATTAGCAACAAAGTTCACGTTACAGTTCTCTGTCTTATTTAGACGGCTATTTGTTTTGACTTGATAAGTCCTCCTGTGAAGTGAAAAAAGCATATTTATCATACTTACTCCATGCTTATGCTTAGACTTGTGGATAATTTTCTTTTTCTAAAAGCTTTTGTGCTGACGTGTCGCAACTTAAGAGAAACACAAACAAAAAAAAGTGCAGCACTACAAAGCAGAAGGTTTACGTTGTCACTGAATTGTGACACGTGCTGTAGAGTGTCGTTATGTTAATGAATGTCATCAGAGGCACCGCTCAGCCGCAGTCTTCCTTAATGTGGTCCTCTGAAGCTAACATTACTTGACAGTCCCCTTTTTTATTGCATTGTACAGCAGAGTTATTTCTGGAAGTGACAACAAAAAAATAAAAAAACAAAAACAAATCATCGTCAAACAATATCTGCAAAAATCCATATTAAAGAAGGCTCCCACAAAGCATTAAGGGAAATAAGCTCTGTGTGCAGAAAGTAATAACGTCTATCCTCGATCAGGTGTGTTTGTCGGCTGTGAATATGCATGATTGCTTTATGACTGACTGAGCAATGATTGATCTTTTTAAAAAATAAAAGGATGAAAAAAACTTAAAAAAAAAGATGCAATTGTGCATGACATCTGAAAATGAGCTGAACAGCCTGTGTAAATCTGCCATGAAATAAAGCATTCATCCTGTGATTGCATATCTCTTCATACACAGAGTGATTGGGGCGCCGCTGCACCTTAACAACCCTGTAATGATCCCAAACTGCTGCAATCGTACGGCACTGATGCATGACAACATTATCATTTAAAATGCTTGTTGTGCCCCCGCGCTCTCATCTTAGCCAAGAACAAATGGTGTCTGCTCTCATCTGTGAAGGTTTAACAATTTATAGAATTCACACTTTGAGATTTTTAGCAAAAGGTTCCACGCCACAGCAGCCAGCCAATTTATCTTAGCCTAAGTGATTAAATGACTTTCATTTACCTCGCTTTTAAGACTTAAATACGTATATGTGCAAATTTTGCTCTCCGCTGAGGCTGAAGCTTTTCACTGTTGCTCCACTTCTTCAAGTTGAGCCCAAAAACGCACTGACGCACTCCGAGTTATCAATGCACTTATGACCCGCCGCTCTCTTGCAAAGTCTTTGGCTCCACATCTATTCTCATATCCCCAAAAATCAAATATCTAATTTCACATTCTGTATGAGATTACAGCACCAAAATTGGTTCCCCTATGATCACAAGCCAAAGAACCGCTTTTCTTGCTATTTAACACCATTTTGTATTTCGTTTGTAGTTTGTAACAGCTGCTAGATATACAGTAGTGTTCAGAATAATAGTAGTGCTATGTGACTAAAAAGAATAATCCAGGTTTTGAGTATATTTCTTATTGTTACATGGGAAACAAGGTACCAGTAGATTCAATAGATTCTCACAAATCCAACAAGTCCAAGAATTCATGATATACACACTCTTAAGGCTATGAAATTGGGCTATTAGTAAAAAAAACAGTAGAAAAGGGGGTGTTCACAATAATAGTAGTGTGGCATTCAGTCAGTGAGTTTGTCAATTTTGTGGAACAAACAGGTGTGAATCAGGTGTCCCCTATGTAAGGATAAAGCCAGCACCTGTTGAACATGCTTTTCTCTTTGAAAGCCTGAGGAAAATGGGACGTTCAAGACATTGTTCAGAAGAACAGCGTAGTTTGATTAAAAAGTTGATTGGAGAGGGGAAAACTTATACGCAGGTGCAAAAAATTATAGGCTGTTCATCTACAATGATCTCCAATGCTTTAAAATGGACAAAAAAAACAGAGATGCCTGGAAGAAAATGGAAAACAACCATCAAAATGGATAGAAGAATAACCAGAATGGCAAAGGCTCACCCACTGATCAGCTCCAGGATGATCAAAGACAGTCTGGAGTTACCTGTAAGTGCTGTGACAATTAGAAGACGCCTGTGTGAAGCTAATTTATTTGCAAGAATCCCCCGCAAAGTCCCTCTGTTAAATAAAAGACATGTGCAGAAGAGGTTACAATTTGCCAAAGAACACATCAACTGGCCTAAAGAGAAATGGAAGAATATTTTGTGGACTGATAAGAGTAAAATTGTTCTTTTTGGGTCCAAGGGCCACAGACAGTTTGTGAGACGACCCCCAAACTCTGAATTCAAGCCACAGTTCACAGTGAAGACAGTGAAGCATGGTGGTGCAAGCATCATGATATGGGCATGTTTCTCCTACTATGGTGTTGGGCCTATATATCGCATACCAGGTAACATGGATCAGTTTGGATATGTCAAAATACTTGAAGAGGTCATGTTGCCTTATGCTGAAGAGAACATGCCCTTGAAATGGGTGTTTCAACAAGACAATGACCCCAAGCACACTAGTAAACGAGCAAAATCTTGGTTCCAAACCAACAAAATTAATGCCTCGCAGATGTGAAGAAATCATGAAAAACTGTGGTTATACAACTAAATACTTGTATAGTGATTCACAGGATTGCTAAAAAAGCAGTTTGAACATAATAGTTTTGAGTTTGTAGCGTCAACAGCAGATGCTACTATTATTGTGAACACCCCCTTTTCTACTTTTTTTTTTACTAATAGCCCAATTTCATAGCCTTAAGAGTGTGCATATCATGAATGCTTGGTCTTGTTGGATTTGTGAGAATCTACTGAATCTACTGGTACCTTGTTTCCCATGTAACAATAAGAAATATACTCAAAACCTGGATTAATCTTTTTAGTCACATAGCACTACTATTATTCTGAACACTACTGTATGTTGATGGATAAATGAAAATATTTCAATGAAAAACTTTGTTATTGCATTAAAACTGTCATTCCGACACCAGTCCCTTCTATTCGTGGCAGATTTCCCAGTAAAAGGGAATTTGGACTAATTTGACTGATATGACTGTGCAGCAAAAACATCGATTGCACTTAACGGAGAACCCTAGGAATTTACAGCTAACCGAGGCTCTATTTTTAGATGATTTGAGGTCTTTTCAAGGAGCAGCATTTCATTAAAATGGAAACACCACCGCAACAAGCAGAAGCTCACTGACTAATTAATTTTATTGGACGGGGAGATAACAACTCAAAGCAAACCGCTTAAGGTTACCATTGAACTGATAGAAACATCATTAAGAGTGTCTGGTTGCACTGATTGTTTCCAAGTGGAGCTAAACTTGCACATGTTTGCCTCATTAAATGTAAGTAAACTTGTTTAAATGACCAATTATACAGCTTCTTAACTTAGCCTAGCTGTTCACTTCCATTGCTGCTGTCCACTCAGGCATTAAAATTCAACAGATGGGTCTTAAAGGGCTTCACAAAAGGTTTCCTTTAGGCACAGGGAAACCTGATACCAGTGTTTATAACACTTGGCATTGCATTACCTCCCAGTACTAACATGTCCTATGTGCCAGGTTGTTTGATGTAGTCTATTTGTGAACAAATACAGTTTAACTACCAATATATGTTCATTTGGTAACATTACAGTGCTATCTATTTAGTGAATTTACCACAAAAGGCAGATATTTGTTCATGAAAACAAGCTCCATTCTGATGATGCAGCAGCCATGATGACTTCCATAAATTTCTTTTTTTTCCCCATTTATATACATAGCACCAAATCACAACAGAGTTGCCTGAAGGCGCTTCACACAAGTAAGGTCTAACCTTACTAACCCCCAGAGCAACAGTGGTAAGGAAAAACTCCCTCTGAGGAAGAAACCTCAAGCAGACCAGACTCAAAGGGGTGACCCTCTGCTTGGGCCATGCTACAAACATAAAATACAGAATAATTCCCAAAAACGAATATACAGGAAATGCTGTTGGTGCACAGGACAGGAGGGTCTCCAGCACAAATACAACTCCCATCTCTGGATGGAGCTGCACCTTAAACAGAGAGAAAAAAAACAAAACAGAATCAGGCATCAGAAAGACAAGAAATACTGTATAATTTGCCAGCATGAATCAATAAGAAAAACAGAAGAAATACTAAGGTGATTGCCGGCTACTAGCCCTAAGCTTCACTAAAATACCCAGAATTTAGGTAAAGTTGGGTCCACGGCACACTCCATTTCCTAATAAAATGAATTAAAAGAGTAAAAAGCTTAAACAAAACTATACCAGTATGCTAGCCATACAAAAGGGAAAATAAGTACATCTTAAGTCTGGACTTGAAAGCATGATAAGAGAAAGCTCTATGACCTGCAGACTTCTTATTCACCCTAGGGAATAAGAAGTAGTCCTGCACTGTGAGAACGGAAAGCCCAGGCCGGTACGTAAGGTTTAATTAGGTCAGCTAGGTAGGGAGGTGCCAGTCCGTGAACCAGTTTATAGACTAGTAACAGAACCTTAAAATTTGATCTCACAGGGACAGGAAGCTAGTGAAGGGATGCCAAAATGGGTGTAATGTCATCAAACTTTCATAAAAAGTCACTCCATCAGCAACACTTTGAGTCCTACCCGAGTCCTACCCCACACTGTGGTAGACTGCTCTGGGACCCAGGATTCATACGTATAGTAATTTCACGTTCAATGAACTTGCATAGATAGATATATAGATAGATGTGTAACAAGAACACAATGGGATCTAAAGTGGTAAATATGAAATGTGTTTTCTTTTATATTCTTAAAATGTTTAGTAAAAAATATACATACCTTTATTTATGTGGACAACCTGTTTTGCTTTTCAAATGAATTTACCAACATCTTTGACTCACAAAGGTTGTGTGCAATATGAAAAATATATTTCAGATCAATGTAATATATATATGTTGCAGTCATGAACGAGTGAAGCTCTTCAGCATCTCACCATGTCATTGAGGTCCTTCAGACTGTTTTTTGAGCAAATGCTTCAGGGGAGCATTAGCATGGCTAAAAGCTTTCAGCTTCGCCCCCCCAGACCCCCTCACCTTTTTAAGTGTTTTTTTTTTTTTTTTTTGCCTTTCAGCTTCTCGGGGGACTCTGCTCCCCTCCCCAGACCCCCCGCCACTTGGTATTTCACACATTTTAATTTGTTTATGCCATTTCAAATACAAGAAATACAAAAATGTAAAGAATAAAAATTTCTAAAATTATCTTCCTCAAACTCAAACTGAAAGTAAATCTCTAAAACATGACAATACCTATAAATAATAATCAGTTTTATTGCCAGTTTCCTTCAGACGAGTCAGGGGATGGAAACATGAACATGTCCAAGTCACTGAATATGTCTTGGGCTTTATTTACATCAATTATGAATAAACTAGCTGGGGTACCCGGCGTTGCCCAGGTTAACCTGTTTAAGATATAATCTACAAAATATTCCAAAGTTTATATTTTGTCATAATTGTAGATATCTTATAAGTATATATGTAGTCCAAATAGGCAAAGGTTTGAACTAAAACCCCCAAATCAGTGGAATCCCTAAACCAAGAGAGAAAACTGAATTTTGCTGCATGCAAGAAACAACAATGAAGTTCTTCAGACTTTATATTGCAGATCAAGTATGCTCATAATCATTAATCAGAATTGATGTTATGACCTTTATAATTGTTGATACATTGCAAATCTAGTTTATAAGAATGCTACAAAAATAAAATGGCTTTTAAGCAAATGTTAATTTTGGATTTAAAATGTTGAATATATATTTGAATGTAGCTTTTACTGACCAATAGTTCTGAAGAGCCTCTTGGTAGACAATGTTCCTTGTCCTTCTGTCAGGAAAGTGGATATACACACACTTTGAGGCATTCCATCTTTAAATGGTGTAAATGTTGCCTTGCATATTTCTTAAAGTTATGCATTCATTGGTATATTTAGAGAACAAACAATCTTTTCAACTGTAAAAAAGAGGTTTGACCACTAAAAACAGTTTGAGCCATGAAACATCAACATACCAAACTATTAGATCAACCCCAAAGCTAGTGCACTATTATAATAGGACAGCAGGTTGTGAAGAGTTGATAAATAACAACATTTAATTTATGATATTTACATCATAATAAGCAGCCTATATCCAACGCACCATTGGAGAACACAGGCTCTATGCCCACTTACTGGCTGATTGAAAGGGTGCTGCCCCATCAGCAGTTAGAACTACATCACTTTTTCAAATGATCTGCAGAGTGCCATTGTGATACAGAAGACATGCGTTTGCCTGATACATTATGATCAACGCTAGGCAAGTGATACACATTATGTACACTTGACACCTTAATTTTTTAGAAAATGTGCAAATGTTTAGAAATACATGTACACATTGCAAGAAAAGACAAAGCTTGATATTTTATCCAGTAAACTTTTAAAGTTTAATTTACAGCCTGTGGTTGAAAGCTCTCTGCTTAGAGTGAAAACCTTCATTCCAAGAAGGAATAAGCTGTATTCTGATAAGTATTATATCATAGTGATTGTGTATAAGTTTTATCAAAATTCATGTGGATTGACCCCCCCCAGCCACCAATGCCTGGCATGGGGAGAACCCATATACATCTCTGAGCTGGCACCTTATCTGCAGGTCTAAATCCTTGTTCCTGGGGACAGCATTATGAAGAGTTTACCCTGTATTTATTTTGAAGTTGATAAACATAATGCAGTATTGGCCATTAGGTACAGAAAAATGTCAATTTGAGGGTGCATATTGCCATAATGATTAAACCAGATTTACAGATATCTACTCATTCACACATGGTGTCAAATATCATGGGTGTAATATTGGTAGAGGGGAGTATGCGGATAACAAAGCACATGGAAGAAAGTTACTTTGTATTGAATTGTGTATTTATATTCTTACCATCAAAATGTTCAGTATATGATTAGTCAGTAAATGACAGAATACTCACATTTGTTTTTGCTATAAACAGGTCTGAAAACACTAAAGTTTGTAGAGTTGTTCAAATCTTTTCAAGGAGAGTCAAACAGGTTTGTAGCACCCACGTGCAGCATGTACAGAGAAAGGATGCATTCATATCAAGGGGGATATTTGAATCTGCTTGGTTATACAACCAAGCTGGCATGCACACCCATGCTATGTGTGCTAGCCAGCAGCCAGCAGCAGATATCCCAGGAGTCTGGGTTCTGTTTATAGCAGTAGGCAGGCTACTGAGCTCCTGCATATATGCATAGGGCCAGCGGCCAGTTATTAAAGCTGAGAGATTTGTGCTGGAGTACAACTGCCACTGAGGTACATATGGTTCAACTGTATGTATCAGATTATTGTTAATATTGTTGTCTTAATATTAATTTTTTTGTTTGAAAATAGTACCAGGTTGTAGCCCATGTCATGGTGGTTCAGAATATGTAACTTTGGGGTTCAACTGTATGTATCAGAATATTGTTAATATTGTTATAGACAGCGAAATTAAGAGGTTATTTAATCAACAGCTGCCTGCTTGTTTAAAAATCACTGGAGAAACACGTATATATAAGGCAACCCGAATTAAAGGAGAAATGTCACTTTTAACAACCTGGACCTAATTTCTGGCATAAAATACAGTTGTTTACTGACCAATATAAGTCCATGGTTCAAACACTGTGTTCAATTCAAATCTGAGGCAAACATTTTCTTCTTCTACTAAGGTGGATTAGAACTTTTTGTGGTACACTGCACCAACTACTGGACAGGAGAAACCTAGCAGTCAATATGAGTCACTGATTTTAAAATGCAGATCTTTTCAACCAGACGTGTGGTGCTGTGACACGTCAGTCATCTGTGTCATATTTCAGGGGAGTCCAGTGCAACCCTGGCTTCCACTCTAGCTCCACCCATGCCAGGAAGTGTTCACCATTTGACATTTCCTGTTTCACTGTGGACTCAAAATTTGGCACTTCTTGTTTTGGACTCCTTGTACCATGAGTGAACTTCACACTGCTGCATGTTGCTTCACTTGTATAATAAATGTCAAAAATGCAAATATGTACAGGGCAGTGCAGCAGTGCTGTCTGCTGGGAACTGCATGACTATGAGCTGGTATATTGCAAAAAAAAATTTGTAAAATAAAATATCTCACCACTTTCAGCTCGATGTCTTCTATTTTCAAATAAATTCTTACATCATGTGAATAAAATCTATCAGTCACAGACACTCCAATATCCACATCATTAAAATGCAAAATTGTTGCATTGAAAAAATAGATAAATGCTGCGTGCTGCTCCTGGCAGAATAACCCTTGCATGTTTCTTTCTTCTAGGATGATTTACTTTGTGTGGTGAAGACTGTGTGACATTCAGGTGTTGATTTATCAATAGAGATATGATGAAAGATTGATGTGGATGCACCAGCATGTCAATGAGCCCCAGAGGATTAAAAAATAATATACAAAGAGTAAATCCTATACAGACCTTGAGTTCCACTGTAATTGTGCTCTTCAATGGATATCATAGCTTGGAGCAGATGAGAGTCTATGACTCCCCCTGTGCATGATTCCAGTCCGTTACAGGTTACTGCTCCAGGTAGGGCTCCTACCC
Organism: Thalassophryne amazonica; assembly: GCF_902500255.1. Taxonomy (NCBI): domain Eukaryota; kingdom Metazoa; phylum Chordata; class Actinopteri; order Batrachoidiformes; family Batrachoididae; genus Thalassophryne; species Thalassophryne amazonica. The sequence continues at coordinate 10,929,024 of NC_047112.1, forward strand.
ATTTACTGCTGGGTGGACTTTGATGATCCAGATGAAGTGTCTTGACCAAGTACACAGACAGGTGCCGAATCCCAGTCCATATATCGGTTGTCCAACAACTATCACGTGGAGCTGTATGACTGCACCTTTGACATCCAGAAATAACACCCTCAAATGATCTTTTTTAGGGGGGATATTTTGCAAAAAAGGCTTATGCAGCAGGGAGCCTAACGAACAGCTTGGGCCAAGTTTTGATTTCTTCATGTTAAGAGCATCAGTGGTGCTAAAGTGCAGCTGGGACTGAAAAATGAGGGTCCGGAGAGATGGTGTCAGTGGCTGCACCTGCACGTGAAGTCTGAATAATGCACTCACACCACAAGAACACCTGCTCGAGAAACACATCTGCAGCTCCAAAGGCAAAGGCAGAAGTATTCAGATCATTTAGGTAAAAGGAGTAAGAGTCTGGCATTCAAAAGCCATCAATTTCCTGATTGTACTGTTTACTCTTACCCTGATCCAAAAAATTATTTATTTAAGTTGTGTTTTGTGTTGTGTTAGTTTATTTAAGTTGTGTTTACTTTTTACATGTTTTTCAAAAATAAAAATTTTCACTCTGTTCAAGTCAAGCATGTGATACATAAATACTTCAGAAGAAACCATTAACAAAGACCTGTCGATTTTGCAGCCATGACACTTGAAAAATGTTGGGACGTTGTGTAAAATGTAAATAAAAACAGAATACAGTGATTTTCAAATCCTCTTCAACCTATATTCAATTGAATACACCATAAAGACAAGATATTTAGTGTTCAAACTGATAAACTTTATTGTTTTTGTGCAAATATTTGCTCATTCTGGAATGGTTGCCTGCAACATGTTTCAAAAAAGTTGGGACGGGGCAACAAAAGACTGGTAAAGTTGATGAATGCTCAAAGAACACCTGTTTGGAAACAGGTGAGTGTCATGATTGGGTATAAAAGGAGCATCCTCAAAAGTCTCAGCCATTCACAAGCAAAGATGGGGCAAGGATCACCACTTTGTGAATGACTGTGTGAAAAAATAGTCCAACAGTTTAAGAACAATGATTCTCAACGTTCAGTTGCAAGGAATTTAGGGATTCCATCATCTACAGTTTATAATATAATCAGAAGATTCAGGGAATCTGGAGAACCTTCTACACATAAGCAGCAAGGCTGAAAACCAACACTGAATGCCCGTGACCTTCGATCCCTCAGGCAGCACTGCATTAAACACCGACATCATTGTGTAAAGGATCTTACCGCGTGGGCTCAGGAACACTTCAGAAAACCATTGTCAGTTAACACAGTTCGTCACTACATCTACAAGTGCAAGTTAAAACTCTACCATGCAAAGTGAAAGCCATACATCAACAACATCCAGAAACGCTGCCGCCTTCTCTGGGCCCAAGCTCATTTGAAATGGACAGACGCAAAGTGGAAAGTGTGCTGTGGTCTCATGAGTCCACGTTTCAAATTGTTTTTGGAAATCATGGACGTTGTGTCCTCCGGACAAAAGAGGAAAAAGACCATCTAGATTGTTACCAATGCAAAGTTCAAAAGCCAGCATCTGTGATGTTATGGGTGTGTGTTAGTGCCCATGGTATGGGCAACTTACACATCTGTGATGGCATCATCAGTGCTGAAAGGTACATCCAGGTTTTGGAGCAACACATGCTGCCATCCAAGCAACGTCTTTTTTAGGGATGTCCCTGCTTATTTCAGCAAGACAATGCCAAGCCACATTCTGCACATGTTACAACAGCGTGGCTTCATAGTAAAAGAGTGCGGGTACTAGACTGGCCTACCTGCAGTCCAGACCTGTCACCCATTGAAAATGTGTGGCACATTATGAAGCGCAAAATACGACAACGGAGACCCCAGACTGTTGAACATCTGAAGTTGTACATCAAACAAGAATGAGAAAGAATTCCGCCTACAAAGCTTCAATAATTAGTGTCCTCAGTTCCCACATGCTTATTGCGTGTTGTTAGAAGGAAAGGTGGTGTAACACAGTGGTAAACATACCACTGTCCCAGTTTTTTTGAAACGTGTTGCAGGCATCCATTTCAAAGTGGGCAAATATTTGCACAAAAACAATACAGTTTATCAGTTTGAACATTAAATATCTTGTGTTTGTGGTGTATTCAGTTGAATAAAGGTTGAAGAGGATTTGCAAATCCTTGTATTCTGTTTTTATTTACATTTTACATGGCGTCCCAACTTCATTGGAATTAGGGCTGTATTTATAAGACTTTTTACGTAGGTTAGCATGGTGACGTCACTTCCTAGTTTAGTGACTTGCTAACTGCTTAGTTTCTGGTATATTATGTAAAAGCTAGCAAGAAATAAACACTTCTAAAACTGAAAACGCTGTTCTTGTAACCTAATAACACCACTGGTGTCATTTACAAGACATTTTGTGGATGCTAGCTTGCACTCTAACTTCGCTAACTTTCTATGGAGTTAAATTTGTTTCATTAATATTAATACGTGCAAATGCACAGAAGGTGAGCTACTAATATTCCTTGATTTGCACAACATGAACAAATGATGATTTCATTTGAACATGTACAAATTGTATGTAAGACAATACAAACTTAATAATTAATTAAACAACTGCAAATGATAAAGAACACAATGCTCAAATGGCTGAGGGTATTTTAACATTGCGTTATATATACTTCTATCATCCACCAAACAATGACTGCTGTCATACAATAACTGCCTGCAATAAATGCAGTCAATGAATTTCTACTTACTGAATAGCAAAGAATGTGTTTTTTCTGAAGTTTAACACCTCTTAAGTACACTTGGGAAATTCTACAATAAAGTAAACTATGTCCAGATTTTTGTGTCACCATATAGTTGCCGACTCCTTGGTTTACATAGGTTGGGTTGGCCTTCAGGGAACATATGCATTGTAGAGACAGAACAAAGCATCCAGAAGATTGAGGTGCCGTTCAGCCATTATTCATTTTCACATCATGTCATCATGTGACATCATTAACTTCAAATGTCTGGTGTATTTGTCAGCCCCATGAGAGCAGGGGGCTATGCACAAAAACATGATTCAGAATGCTTCCCCCTTATATGGATGCAGGGTCTCAGGAGGGAAATTATTGCTATCTAACATGACCTTTGAACCTATGACCTTGACCTTTCCTGTGCTGCAAGGATGTCCTGCTGAGTTTATCCACCAAATTTGATTGAAATTGCTCTTTGCATTTTAGAGAGATCACTGTTGACAGAGAAGAAAACAGACAGCACAGTTAATTAAAGTCCTGACAGAATCAACTGGAGGAGCATTTTGGATTTGCAATGAAAAGAAATGGTTATCTGACCTTAGTTTATTGACTTTGGCAAACTACATCTAAGTGAGTTGTTGACGGTGGAACAGCTGTATTGTCTCTGGAAGCACAGAGGTGAACTGCTGAGGTGCAATTGCCTTGTTTGGTTGCCAGAGACTAAAAAACATCTTTAAGTGGGATCGAGCACATAATAATCCTCAGTAGTCCAGAGAGGTCGCTGCAATGTTTCCCACTTGTAACTTTAAATTTTTTGGAATAAGTCCGAGTGTAATATCAGTTCAGTCAGACAGTCAGCAAGGAAGATGGGGTGGTGGAAATTTGGAAGAAACCAACACTTAGAGATGATTTCAAAGAAAAAAAAATAGTGACTCCACAGAACCGTATACAAAAATCTAATTTGTACAGAATGTAAATGTTAGAAAGAGGTTGTGATCTGCCAATTGAAGAATCATGGCTTGTTTTGATTGTCTGATTATGGAAACGTGATGTCAAGGAGATGGGTCCAAAGTAACTTAGCATTTCTATTATGTACTAAATTGACTGTTCTGGAATTTATATAAATTGTATATTACGACTGTTCTTGTATGTTCATGTGGGATGGGTAACAAGTAATGTGCAGGACAAGCAAATAAATAATCCAAGCCGAATACAGAACAAGCCCAATCAGAGATTTCTGACATCCGCCAAGGAAGGGTTGACGAGGAGTCAAAATAAAAACCAGGACTTTACCTGGAACCGGATTCCACAACACAATGTAATAACTGCATAGAGATCCAGAATGGTCTGACTGATCAAGATGTTGCAATCTGATATTTAATTCATGGCAAGAAAATAGTGTCTTCCTGACCTTGGTTTTACATTGTGATGTCATATCCGTCAAGTCATTTTGATGTAATCCTTAAAAGTCTACAAAGTGAAATCCTGATCCAGAATCCAGATCTGGATGATAATGGAGTTTTCCAAGGCCTAAGACCAATGTGTGGTGAAAATTTGGTGAAAATCCTTTAAGATGTTTTGACGTAATCCTCAAAAACCGATAAAGTGAAACGTTCAAATTGAAATCCAGATCAAGATCACCTCCAAAATTCAGTGGAGTCTTCCATGGCCTAATAGCTATCTGTGGTCCAAATGTGGTGAGAATCAGTGAAGCAGTTTTGATGTAAGCCTTAAAAACCTATATAAAGTTAAATCTTGATCTGGTATTTGGATCTGGATCACCTCTAAAATTTAATGGAGTCTTCTATGCCTAATATGTATCTATGGTGAAAATTTCATCAAAATCCGTGCAGTAGTTTTGACATAATCCTGTTAATAGACAGACAAATGGACATTTTACTATGATATGTTCATATTATTTCCCAAAACTGATGTTCGGTGTTGTTGATGCACAATTGTTGGAAAGCACAGAGTGGTTGATGCAATGCTTCAAATCAAGAAGGTCCAAAGCTCAATTTCACCTCATTTCTGTACAGAGCTTGCACGCCCCCGCCCTCCCAATTTCTGCATGGGCTTCCTCCTGGCTCTCCACCAGTTCATCCTCCTTCCACTAACCTTGACCAAGGCTGTGTCTCCAGACCTGGAGTTGGTCCCCAGGCACTGGATTTTGGCTGCCCACTGCTGCTATGTGGTTGGTTTGTGTATAACTATAATTAGGATGCTAAATGGACTGCACTTATACAGCATATATATTTGCATATAAATTAGCATAAATATATATTGTGTGGTGCAGACAGTCAAAGCAATTTACAAAGATGGCACAGTTTTAACCATCCTTTCTCTCTCTCACACACACACACACACACACACACACACACACACACACACACACACACACACACACACACACACACACACACACACACACACACACACACACACACACAGATGTCATGATGCAGCCGTGCAACTGCACAATGGGAGCAATTTGGGGATAGACGAGTTTGACTTTCGGCATGCACATGCACAAAATCCCTAGCAACTACCTTGGCAATGAGTTTTCCAGGATAAACAGACGCCATTAGTCAATTGAGAATGTACCGCGGAGAGCTGTTTGTACTGTTTTATCTATATTTCAGGACTGCACATTCATCATTGAATGCAGAGGTTTTAATGGTCAGTTAAGGATAATTTTCCATCTGGTGAGTGGAGTCTATGTTAATGTGCAAACATTTATGGGGCAGTTTGATCACTGTTAATCTATACATTTGTCATCATAAATCTAACTAAACAAACTAACATCTGTGATCACTTGCAAAGTACAGCCTATGTATTAAATCATTTTTTCAGCATTAATTAGTTTTGGTTGCTTGTTAGATCTTGAACAGAAAGCCAGTGTTGGTGCATTGTGAGACACTTACCTCATTGTTCTTCAAAATTTAATTGCATTTTCATGTGCACTGTAGGGTGTAGAAAGTGGAAACAGAACAGCTGTTTCCCATTTGAGTAAGAGCTCAGATGTGTCTTTTTATGCCAAATTTGCTCAGTGCTCAGGTACTTTACTAACCTGCATCACTTCGTCCCACTCATGGCTCAAATTTACAGTCCCCCAGATTGGAGAGAGGCACTCTAGCCACAAGGCTAAAACCCACAGGCTCTCATGTCTGTCACTAGAGTGTCTTTTGGTCTTGAAGAGTGAGGTTTACTTAATTGTTTCTGCACAGCACCACCTGCTGGCCTCCGTTACACTTTGCAAGGCTGATTTTGACAGGACGTCGAGTTTGCCGATGAAGGACCTTCCATTGTGAGTTGGCTGTCTGACAGGAAATCAAAAAGAAGATCCTCTGGTCAGGTCCGGTTTTAGCCGACTGGTCAGTCTCCACCTCCCATGCTGGAGATCGTGAGTTCACATCCCGAAGGGAGCGAATGGGAGAAGTCAGAGTTACAACATGGAGCAAGCCTCTACATTGGTGCCGTGACCCGGATGTGAGTGAGGTTCGGGGGGGAGTGTGACGGAGGCCAGAAGGTGTCGCTGTGCAATAGTTTTTAGCTGACTGGTGAGAGCATCCACCGCCCATGCCAGAGATTGTGAGTTTGCATTCCAAGGGGAGCAATTGGGAGGAGTTAAAATCATAATGCAGGGAAAGGTGCTGCAAACACAAGACTGACACTAAAACATTTTGATGAAGCTAAACCCTGAACTTTGCATTGTGCTTTATTTATTTACTTGGATTGGTGCAGGTGGTGTAGTGGTTTGCACTGTTCCTCCCACATCCAAAGACATGCAGGTTAGGTGGATTGGAAACTATAAATTGTCTGTAGGTGTGAGTGTGGGTGTGTATGTGTTTGTTTGTCTATATGTGGCCCTGCGACAAACTGGCATCCTGTCCAGGGTGAACCCCATCTCACGCCCTGTGACCTCCCCCATGACCCTTACAGGTATAGAAAATGAATCAATGAATGAATGTTAACATACTGTAAGTATTTGAAGTTAAATAAATTAATTAAAAAATTGGAAAATACTGAGAAGAAGATTGTAGAATCAGTACTTTTTTGCACTGAATTTTGATATTTAAGCCTGAAACATCCCAACAAAGTTTTTATCTTCTTACTGTTTTTCATATAGTACATGACTGGTTTTCAGAGAAGTAGTGCACTCTGGAGGCAGCAGTTCCACTTGATGCTGTTCATGTTCCATTGATTTTGATGTTGCTGGGCATCTCTTTTTCCTCCATCTCATTTCTGTTTCCTCTGATGTTCTTTGGCTGCATGTGCATGACACGTCTTGATGTCAGAACTTGACATCAAGACATGTTTTCTGCCTATTCATATTTTTTGAAGTGGCTCATGTCTGATACCTGTGTTGATACTGTGCAGAGCTGCACGCCCACCCCTTAACCTAGGCTTGCGTATCATACATTACACTAACAAAGTTAGGAACCTTGGGGTAATTTTTGATCCCACGCTGTCCTTTGACTTACAAATTAGAGATATTATGAGGACTGCTTTATTTTACCTGCGAAACATAGCGAAGATTTGTCCCATCCTATCGATGGCTGATGCAGAGACCCTGATCCATGCATTTGTCTCTTCGAGACTGGACTACTGCAGTGTTCTATTTTCTGGTTTACTGAAATCCAGCATGAGGGGTCTCCAATTGGTTCAAAGTACGACTGCAAAAATTTTCACAACATGCAGAAAGTTCAACCACATTACACCCATTTTTGCATCTCTTCACTGCCTGCCTGTCTGTCTCTGTGAGATCAAATTTTAAGGTTCTGTTATTAACCTATGAAATTATTCACGGACTTGGACCTCCCTACTTAGCTGACCTAATCAAACCTGATGTACCGGCCCAGGTTCTTCATTCTCAGAGTGCAGGACTACTTTGCATCCATAGGTGTGAGCTACCGAGACTTCTCTTATCATGCCCCTATTTTGTGGAATGATCTCCCTACGGAGATAAAACAGTCAGCCTGTAGAGACATTCAAGTCCAGATGCATCTCTTCTTCCTCCTGTATGGCTAGGATACTGGCATGGTTATGGTACTATGTGTCTTACCCTTTTAATTCATCTTATTAGCAGTAGAACAAGTCTCTACCTCTACCTCTAAATTCTGGGTCTGTTAGTGATGCTTAGGGCTAGCAGCTGGTGACAACCTTAGTATTCTTTCTGCTTTCCTGTCGTTTTACTGCTGGTGAACTCATACCCTAGGTGTAGTTTTCCGGCTGACTGATTCTGCTCGTTTTTTCTCTGTCTGAGGTACTGATGACGTCATGTAAGGCTGACACCTGCACACCACAGAGTGTTGGACTGACCACGAGATGTCATTCCTGAAGCTGCTGCAGCACACTGCAGTCTGCATTTGGAATACACTTTGCCACAGTGACAGGCTCACTGATGGAGTGACGGAGAATTGCAGGCCCTGCACCCCAAGGCGCTGGATGACCCCCTGCCTGCAGCATAAATGTTTGCGTGGTCATCTCAACAATTACCCTTTGTTTTTGATATTGCTTTGATTTCCTCTTTTCTGTTTCTTCAGCTTTGTAAAACTTTGTAAAAACCTTGTAACTATTATAATGGCCTGAGCAGTGGGACACCCCTCTGAGTCTGGTCTGCTTGAGGTTTCTTCCTCAAGCAGACCAGACCTTGTACAAAGTTGCCAACAAAGTTGGCAGCTGTCTTCGTTCACAGGGCAGCGAGAACTCGGGAAGAGTTGGAATGTCCCTGTCAGTCCAATCTGTGTATTTCGATCACAGTAACATGATCAGATATCTGATACATATCTGATTTATTTCCCAGTGGACATATGGCCAAAATCAGCTCAGCAAATATTTAATGAAACCTTTTTTTAAGTGTTTTTTACAATTTACATTTACAGTGCATATTCAATATATGTCACATGGAAGCCAAAATATAGGAACAAGGTCACTTATATCATCTGGTCCGTAAGCAGTTGGACGTTTGCGTAATTTTTGTCATTTTGAATCTGTACAATGAAAACAAACAAGATGTGCTTGCAGTGCAGAAGGGTTTAATGAAAATAATGCATGTACAATTTCTGAATTAAAAGCATTTTTATACATATCTACTTTTAAGATTAGGCTTAAAACTTTCCTTTTTGCTAAAGCTTATAGTTAGGGCTGGATCAGGTGACCCTGAACCATCCCTTAGTTATGCTGCTATAGACGTAGACTGCTGGGGGGTTCCCATGATGCACTGTTTCTTTCTCTTTTTGCTCTGTATGCACCACTCTGCATTTAATCATTAGTGATCGATCTCTGCTCCCCTCCACAGCATGTCTTTTTCCTGGTTCTCTCCCTCAGCCCCAACCAGTCCCAGCAGAAGACTGCCCCTCCCTGAGCCTGGTTCTGCTGGAGGTTTCTTCCTGTTAAAAGGGAGTTTTTCCTTCCCACTGTAGCCAAGTGCTTGCTCACAGGGGGTCGTTTTTGACCGTTGGGGTTTTACATAATTATTGTATGGCCTTGCCTTACAATATAAAGCGCCTTGGGGCAACTGTTTGTTTTGATTTGGCGCTATATAAAAAAAAAAATTGATTGATTGATTGATTGATTGATTGATATCAATGGCCATAAGTATTAGGGCAGTTGACTGACAAGCAATTTTCTGGTCAGATGTGAGCTGGTCCCCTTGTTTCTCCATTACAAATTAAGGTCTGGAGGTGTTTACGACTGTCAAATTTGTATTGGAAAGCAGTCTATCAGGTTCTATAGGTATTGTGTCTGCATTTAGATAACCCGTAAGTTGGAGAGGAAATGGCGTCTCAGTAATTTAGAAGATCTTCACTTAGCCTGGAAAAAGAGTCTGTTGCTCTATAAAAAAAAGCCCTCCGTAAAGCTAGGACATCTTTCTGCTCATCACTAATTGAAGAAAATAAGAACAACCCCAGGTTTCTTTTCAGCACTGTAGCCAGGCTGACAAAGAGTCAGAGCTCTATTGAGCTGAGTATTCCATTAACTTTAACTAGTAATGACTTTATGACTTTCTTTGCTAACAAAATTTTAACTATTAGAGAAAAAATTACTCATAACCATCCCAAAGACGTATCGTTATCTTTGGCTGCTTTCAGTGATGCCGGTATTTGGTTAGACTCTTTCTCTCCGATTGTTCTGTCTGAGTTATTTTCATTAGTTACTTCATCCAAACCATCAACATGTTTATTAGACCCCATTCCTACCAGGCTGCTCAAGGAAGCCCTACCATTATTTAATGCTTCGATCTTAAATATGATCAATCTATCTTTGTTAGTTGACTATGTACCACAGGCTTTTAAGGTGGCAGTAATTAAACCATTACTTAAAAAGCCATCACTTGACCCAGCTATCTTAGCTAATTATAGGCCAATCTCCAACCTTCCTTTTCTCTCAAAAATTCTTGAAAGGGTAGTTGTAAAACAGCTAACTGATCATCTGCAGAGGAATGGTCTATTTGAAGAGTTTCAGTCAGGTTTTAGAATTCATCATAGTACAGAAACAGCATTAGTGAAGGTTACAAATGATCTTCTTATGGCCTCGGACAGTGGACTCATCTCTGTGCTTGTTCTGTTAGACCTCAGTGCTGCTTTTGATACTGTTGACCATAAAATTTTATTACAGAGATTAGAGCATGCCATAGGTATTAAAGGCACTGTGCTGCGGTGGTTTGAATCATATTTGTCTAATAGATTACAATTTGTTCATGTAAATGGGGAATCTTCTTCACAGACTAAAGTTAATTATGGAGTTCCACAAGGTTCTGTGCTAGGACCAATTTTATTCACTTTATACATGCTTCCCTTAGGCAGTATTATTAGACGGTATTGCTTAAATTTTCATTGTTACGCAGATGATACCCAGCTTTATCTATCCAGGAAGCCAGAGGACACACTCCAATTAGCTAAACTGCAGGATTGTCTTACAGACATAAAGACATGGATGACCTCCATCTGGTAGCTGGAGGTACTTCCTGTCTTCGGAGTGAGATTGCATCAGAATTTTGGCTCTCTGTTGGGACTGTTTACACAGAGACTGCTACCTGCTGCTTTGGACTTTGAACTAACAGTCTTTTTCAAGACTTTTTTACTTTTTTACCTTTTTACTTTTTTTTACTTTTTTACTGTGCTCCAACGCCTAAGGAAGACCTCTAACGGTCGAAACATCGCGACGGAGCACTTTTATCAGCTAACTTTCATCAGCGTTGGCAAGCTAACTAGCTTGCTAACGCATTCGTTTTTATTTTATTTTATTTTATTTTTTTTATTTTTTTATTTTTTTTAGCAATGTTGTCGTGCGTTACCTGTGCTGCTCCACAGCGTGTTTGGTCAATTTTTGTTTTGTTTTGGCACCGTTGTCGTGCGTTCGCTGTTGTTGTGCGTTGCCTGTGCTGCTTCATGGCCTGTTTGGTGCCTTAATTAAGGCACTCCTTCTGCTGAATCACCTCTAAATTATTTACACATTATTCACTTTGTGTGTTTTTAGGAATCCGCTAGGTTGCGTAGCTACTAGCTCTTAGCCGATTTAGCATGGCGGCTTCTCCTGTCTCTCCCGTACTTTTCTGCTCTGGGTGTGAAATGTTTAGTTATTCCTCGGCCTCCTTTAGCAGTAACGGTACTTGTAATAAGTGCAGCTTATTCGTAGCTTTGGAGGCCAGGCTGGGCGAATTGGAGACTCGGCTCCGCACCGTGGAAAATTCTACAGCTAGCCAGGCCCCTGTAGTCGGTGCGGACCAAGGTAGCTTAGCCGCCGCTAGTTCCCCCCTGGCAGATCCCGGGCAGTCGGGAAAGCAGGCTGACTGGGTGACTGTGAGGAGGAAGCGTAGCCCTAAACAGAAGCCCCGTGTACACCGTCAACCCGTTCACATCTCTAACCGTTTTTCCACACTCGACGATACACTCGCCGAGGATCAAACTCTGGTTATTGGCGACTCTGTTTTGAGAAATGTGAAGTTAGCGACACCAGCAACCATTGTCAATTGTCTTCCGGGGGCCAGAGCAGGCGACATCGAAGGACATTTGAAATTGCTGGCTAAGGCTAAGCGTAAATTTGGTAAGATTGTAATTCACGTCGGCAGTAATGACACTTGGTTACGCCAATCGGAGGTCACTAAAATTAACATTAAATCGGTGTGTAACTTTGCAAAAACAATGTCGGACTCTGTTGTTTTCTCTGGGCCCCTCCCCAATCAGACCGGGAGTGACATGTTTAGCCGCATGTTCTCCTTGAATTGCTGGCTGTCTGAGTGGTGTCCAAAAAATGAGGTGGGCTTCATTGATAATTGGCAAAGCTTCTGGGGAAAACCTGGTCTTGTTAGGAGAGACGGCATCCATCCCACTTTGGATGGAGCAGCTCTCATTTCTAGAAATCTGGCCAATTTTCTTAAATCCTCCAAACCGTGACTATCCAGGGTTGGGACCAGGAAGCAGAGTTGTAGTCTTACACACCTCTCAGCAGCTTCTCTCCCCCTGCCATCCCCTCATTACCCCATCCCCGTAGAGACGGTGCCTGCTCCCAGACCACCAATAACCAGCAAAAATCTATTTAAGCATAAAAATTCAAAAAGAAAAAATAATATAGCACCTTCAACTGCACCACAGACTAAAACAGTTAAATGTGGTCTATTAAACATTAGGTCTCTCTCTTCTAAGTCCCTGTTGGTAAATGATATAATAATTGATCAACGTATTGATTTATTCTGCCTAACAGAAACCTGGTTACAGCAGGATGAATATGTTAGTTTAAATGAGTCAACACCCCCGAGTCACACTAACTGTCAGAATGCTCGTAGCACAGGCCGGGGCGGAGGATTAGCAGCAATCTTCCATTTCAGCTTATTAATTAATCAAAAACCCAGACAGAGCTTTAATTCATTTGAAAGCTTGTCTCTTAGTCTTGTCCATCCAAATTGGAAGTCTCAAAAAACAGTTTTATTTGTTATTATCTATCGTCCACCTGGTCGTTACTGTGAGTTTCTCTGTGAATTTTCAGACCTTTTGTCTGACTTAGTGCTTAGCTCAGATAAGATAATTATAGTGGGCGATTTTAACATCCACACAGATGCTGAGAATGACAGCCTCAACACTGCATTTAATCTATTATTAGACTCTATTGGCTTTGCTCAAAAAGTAAATGAGTCCACCCACCACTTTAATCATATCTTAGATCTTGTTCTGACTTATGGTATGGAAATAGAAGACTTAACAGTATTCCCTGAAAACTCCCTTCTGTCTGATCATTTTTTAATAACATTTACATTTACCCTGATGGACTACCCTGCAGTGGGGAATAAGTTTCATTACACTAGAAGTCTTTCAGAAAGCGCTGTAACTAGGTTTAAGGATATGATTCCTTCTTTATGTTCTCTAATGTCATATACCAACACAGAGCAGAGTAGCTACCTAAACTCTGTAAGGGAGTTAGAGTATCTCGTCAATAGTTTTACATCCTCATTGAAGACAACCTTGGATGCTGTAGCTCCTCTGAAAAAGAGAGCTTTAAATCAGAAGTGTCTGACTCCGTGGTATAACTCACAAACTCGTAGCTTAAAGCAGATAACCCGTAAGTTGGAGAGGAAATGGCGTCTCACTAATTTAGAAGATCTTCACTTAGCCTGGAAAAAGAGTTTGTTGCTCTATAAAAAAGCCCTCCGTAAAGCTAGGACATCTTTCTACTCATCACTAATTGAAGAAAATAAGAACAACCCCAGGTTTCTTTTCAGCACTGTAGCCAGGCTGACAAAGAGTCAGAGCTCTATTGAGCTGAGTATTCCATTATCTTTAACTAGTAATGACTTCATGACTTTCTTTGCTAACAAAATTTTGACTATTAGAGAAAAAATTACTCATAACCATCCCAAAGATGTATCGTTATCTTTGGCTGCTTTCAGTGATGCCGGTATTTGGTTAGACTCTTTCTCTCCGATTGTTCTGTCTGAGTTATTTTCATTAGTTACTTCATCCAAACCATCAACATGTTTATTAGACCCCATTCCTGCCAGGCTGCTCAAGGAAGTCCTACCATTATTCAATGCTTCAATCTTAAATATGATCAATCTATCTTTGTTAGTTGGTTATGTACCACAGGCCTTTAAGGTGGCAGTAATTAAACCATTACTTAAAAAGCCATCACTTGACCCAGCTATCTTAGCTAATTATAGGCCAATCTCCAACCTTCCTTTTCTCTCAAAGATTCTTGAGAGGGTAGTTGTAAAACAGCTAACTGATCACCTGCAGAGGAATGGTCTATTTGAAGAGTTTCAGTCAGGTTTTAGAATTCATCATAGTACAGAAACAGCATTAGTGAAGGTTACAAATGATCTTCTTATGGCTTCGGACAGTGGACTTATCTCTGTGCTTGTTTTGTTGGACCTCAGTGCTGCTTTTGATACTGTTGACCATAAAATTTTATTACAGAGATTAGAGCATGTCATAGGTATTAAAGGCACTGCACTGCGGTGGTTTGAATCATATTTGTCTAATAGATTACAGTTTGTTCATGTAAATGGGGAATCTTCTTCACAGACTAAAGTTAATTATGGAGTTCCACAAGGTTCTGTGCTAGGACCAATTTTATTCACTTTATACATGCTTCCCTTAGGCAGTATTATTAGATGGTATTGCTTAAATTTTCATTGTTACGCAGATGATACCCAGCTTTATCTATCCATGAAGCCAGAGGATACTCACCAATTAGCTAAACTGCAGGATTGTCTTACAGACATAAAGACATGGATGACCTCTAATTTCCTGCTTTTAAACTCAGATAAAACTGAAGTTATTGTACTTGGCCCCACAAATCTTAGAAGCATGGTGTCTAACCAGATCGTTACTCTGGATGGCATTTCCCTGATCTCTAGTAATACTGTGAGAAATCTTGGAGTCATTTTTGATCAGGATATGTCATTCAAAGCGCATATTAAACAAATATGTAGGACTGCCTTTTTGCATTTACGCAATACCTCTAAAATCAGAAAGGTCTTGTCTCAGAGTGATGCTGAAAAATTAATTCATGCATTTATTTCATCTAGGCTGGACTATTGTAATTCATTATTATCAGGTTGTCCTAAAAGTTCCCTAAAAAGCCTTCAGTTGGTTCAGAATGCTGCAGCTAGAGTACTGACGGGGACTAGCAGGAGAGAGCATATCTCACCCGTGTTGGCCTCTCTTCATTGGCTTCCTGTTAATTCTAGAATAGAATTTAAAATTCTTCTTCTTACTTATAAGGTTTTGAATAATCAGGTCCCATCTTATCTTAGGGACCTCGTAGTACCATATTACCCCATTAGAGCGCTTCGCTCTCAGACTGCAGGCTTACTTGTAGTTCCTAGGGTTTGTAAGAGTAGAATGGGAGGCAGAGCCTTCAGCTTTCAGGCTCCTCTCCTGTGGAACCAGCTCCCAATTCAGATCAGGGAGACAGATACCCTCTCTACTTTTAAGATTAGGCTTAAAACTTTCCTTTTCGCTAAGGCTTATAGTTAGGGCTGGATTAGGTGACCCTGGACCATCCCTTGGTTATGCTGCTTTAGACGTAGACTGTGGGGGGGTTCCCATGATGCACTGTTTCTTTCTCTTTTTGCTCCGTATGCATCACTCTGCATTTAATCATTAGTGATCGATCTCTGCCCCCCTCCACAGCATGTCTTTTTCCTGGTTCTTTCCCTCAGCCCCAACCAGTCTCAGCAGAAGACTGCCCCTCCCTGAGCCTGGTTCTGCTGGAGGTTTCTTCCTGTTAAAAGGGAGTTTTTCCTTCCCACTGTAGCCAAGTGCTTGCTCATAGGGGGTCGTTTTGACCGTTGGGGTTTTTCATAATTATTGTATGGCCTTGCCTTACAATATAGAGTGCCTTGGGGCAACTGTTTGTTGTGATTTGGCGCTATATAAGAAAAAAGTTGATTGATTGATTGATTGACCTCTAATTTCCTGCTTTTAAACTCAGATAAAACTGAAGTTATTGTACTTGGCCCCACAAATCTTAGAAACATGGTGTCTAACCAGATCCTTACTCTGGATGGCATTACCCTGACCTCTAGTAATACTGTGAGAAATCTTGGAGTCATTTTTGATCAGGATATGTAATTCAAAGCGCATATTAAACAAATATGTAGGACTGCTTTTTTGCATTTACGCAGTATCTCTAAAATTAGAAAGGTCTTGTCTCAGAGTGATGCTGAAAAACTAATTCATGCATTTATTTCCTCTAGGCTTGACTACTGTAATTCATTATTATCAGGTTGTCCTAAAAGTTCCCTAAAAAGCCTTCAGTTAATTCAAAATGCTGCAGCTAGAGTACTAACGGGGACTAGAAGGAGAGAGAATATCTCACCCATATTGGCTTCTCTTCATTGGCTTCCTGTTAATTCTAGAATATAATTTAAAATTCTTCTTCTTACTTATAAGGTTTTGAATAATCAGGTCCCATCTTATCTTAGGGACCTCGTAGTACCATATCACCGCAATAGAGCGCTTCGCTCTCAGACTGCAGGCTTACTTGGAGTTCCTAGGGTTTGTAACAGTAGAATGGGAGGCAGAGCCTTCAGCTTTCAGGCTCCTCTCCTGTGGAACCAGCTCCCAATTCAGATCAGGGAGACAGACACCCTCTCTACTTTTAAGATTAGGCTTAAAACTTTCCTTTTTGCTAAAGCTTATAGTTGGGCTGGATCAGGTGACCCTGAACCATCCCTTAGTTATGCTGCTATAGACGTAGACTGCTGGGGGGTTCCCATGATGCACTGTTTCTTTCTCTTTTTGCTCTGTATGCACCACTCTGCATTTAATCATTATTGATCGATCTCTGCTCCCCTCCACAGCATGTCTTTTTCCTGGTTCTCTCCCTCAGCCCCAACCAGTCCCAGCAGAAGACTGCCCCTCCCTGAGCCTGGTTCTGCTGGAGGTTTCTTCCTGTTAAAAGGGAGTTTTTCCTTCCCACTGTAGCCAAGTGCTTGCTCACAGGGGGTCGTTTTGACCGTTGGGGTTTTACATAATTATTGTATGGCCTTGCCTTACAATATAAAGCGCCTTGGGGCAACTGTTTGTTGTGATTTGGCGCTATATATAAAAAAAATTTGATTGATTGATTGATTTCATGGTAAATGTCCACCAGGTGGAGATAATGCTCCATTTTAAGAACCTTGATTACAGGTTGCAGTTGGACACAACAAAACAAACCTGTTGCCAGAAATCAGAATGTATGATTTTTTAAAAATAATTTATTTGTATGTTACTGCTGCAAATAAGTATTGAACACCTGTGAAAATCAATGTTAATATTTGGTATAGTAGCCTTTGTTTGCAATTACAGAGGTCAAACATTTCCTGTAGTTTTTCATGAGGTTTGCACACACTGCAGCAGGGATTTTGGTCCACTCCTCCATACAGATCTTCTCTAGATCTTTCAGGTTTGGAGTTTAAGCTCCCTCCAAAGATTTTCTATTGAGTTCAGGTCTGGAGACTAGCCAGACCACTCCAGGACCTTGAAATGCTTCTTACGGAGCTCCACCTTAGTTGCCCTGGCCGTGTGTTTGGGATCATTGTCATGTTGGAAGACCCAGCTGTGACCCATCTTCAATGCTCTTACTGAGGGAAGGAGGTTGCTTGCCAAAATCTCGCAGTACATGACCCCATCCATCCTCCCTTCAATACGGTGCAGTCGTCGTGTCCCCTTTGCAGAAGAGCACCCCGAGAGTATGACGTTTCCACCCCCATGCTTCATGGTTGGGATGGTTTTCTTGGGGTTGTTCTCATCCTCTAAACATGGTAAGTGGAGTTGATTCCAAAAAGCTCTATTCTGGTCTCATCTGACCACATGACCTTCTCCCATACCTCCTCTGGATCATCCAGATTAGAGGTCTCAAACTGGTTCCAGAAAGGCCCGAGAGGGTCCAGGTTTTCTGTGCAACCACCCTCCTCAGCAGGTGATTTCACTGATTAACATCACTTTGAGCAAGTGAAATCAGTTAATCAGTGAAATCACCTGCTGGAGTGGGTGGTTGCACAGAAAACCTGTACCCTCTCGGCCCTTTCTGGAACCGGTTAGAGACCTCTGATCCAGATGGTCACTGGTGGACTTCAAACGAGCCTGGACATGTGCTGGCTTGAGCAGGGGGACCTTGCTGCCCTGCAAGATTTTAAACCATGACAGCATCATGTGTTACTAATGTAATCTTTGTGACTGTGGTCCCAGCTCTCTTCAGGTCACTGACCAGGTCTTGCTATGTAGTTCTGAGCTTTCTCAGAATCATCCTTACCCCACAAAATGAGATCTTGCATGGAATCCCAGACCAAGGGACATTGACAGTCATCTTGTGTTTCTTCCACTTGCTAATAAATAATCATAACATTTGTTGTCTTCTACCAAGCTGCTTGCCTGTTGTCCTGTAGTCCATCCCAGCCTTGTGCAGGTCTACAGTTTTGTCCCTGGTGTCCTTAGAGGTTGGAGTGTGATTGATTGAGTGTGTGAACAGGTGTCTTTTATACAGGTAACAAGTTCAAACAGGTGCAATTAATACAGGTAAAGAGTGCAGAATAAGAGGGCTTCTTAAAGAAAAATTAACAGGTCTGTGTGAGCCAGAATTCATGCTGGTTGGTAGGTGATCAAATACTTATTTGCAGCAGTAACATACAAATAAATTATTAAAAATATCATACATTGTGATTTGCAGATTTTTTTTTTTTTGGTTATGTCTCTCACAGTGGACATGCACCTAAGATGACAATTTCAGACCCCTCCATGATTTCTAAGTGGGAGAACTTGCAAAATTGCAGGGTGTTCAAATACTTATTTTCCTCACTGTATATATATATATATATATATATATATATATATATATATATATATATATATATATATATATATATATATATACACGAGGTCTGTCCAAAATGTATCAGACCTTTTTATTTTTTTCAAAAACCTTATGGATTTGAATCACGTGTGCTTGCATGAGCCAACCTTGAACCTTCGTGAGCATGCGTGAGTTTTTTCATGCCTATCGGTTGCATCATTCGCCTGTGAGTATGCTTTGAGTGAGCACTGGTCCTCCCCCCTCGTTGGATTTTCATTTCGAGGAAAATGTCTGAACGATTGGAGCAGCGCTGAATCAAATTTTTCCAGAAACTGTGAGAGACAGCCAGGTGGAAACCATCCGGAAGATTCAAACGGCTTTCGGTGGCTTTTCAGTCGAGTGAGTATCCGAGGAATTGTGTAAGAGCTGGACATGTCACAACATGTCCTGTGAGACTTCCAACTTCTGCACGTCTTTCATTCCAAAATCTCCTGTAACAGTGGAATGTGCCGAAAAAGTGCTGATGTCCACCTCTTCTGCAATTTCTCTGGTAGTCAGACGACGTCCCGGATCAACACAGCGTTCACTTTGGAAATGATCTGGTTGTTTCAGCCTGTTGATGACCGCTCGGAGCGCGGCGCACCCTCCGCCATTGTGCGCCGTCTTTAAACCGGTTGTAACACTCCTTAATCTGTGTGATGCCCATAGGATCGTCACCTAAAGCCATCTGAATCTTCCGAATGGTTTCCACCTGGCTGTCTCTCACAGTTTCTGGAAAAATTTGATGCAGCAAAGCTCCAAATCATTCCACCTCGCAATGAAACTCCAACGAGAGGGGAGGACCAGTGCTCACACAAAGCCTGCTCACAGGCGAATGATGCAACCGACGGGCGTGAAAAAAATCACGCATGCACATGAAGGTTCAAGGTTGGCTCATGATAGCACACATGATTCAAATCCATATGGTTTTTGAAAAAAATAAAAAGGTCTGATACTTTTTGGACAGACCTCATATATATATATATATATATATATATATATATATATATATATATATATATATATATATATATATATATATATATATATATATATAATAAAATAAAATAATTTTTAAGACAGAATCATCTGTCACCCTACGGTCACATTAGCTACAAGTGACAGAGACAAAGCAATGATTTGCCATTCATTTTCAATCAGAGTGGGCGTTTTGCAGTGACACGAGACAACGGTTGCTCTGCCATCAGCTAGATGGGGCCAAAATAGATGAGAAGTCTATTTCATGCAAATGCTGAGCGACACGATATGTCGACTATCAATCTGAGAGAACAGCCAGCGTGAAGTCAGCTGGCTGCTCGCTTGAACAAAATAAATAATAATAAACACTTACAAATATAAAACCATTGTTTTTATGTAACCTTTGTACTGATTTGCAAGACATTCTATAGAGATGTTAGCATGCTAACTAGCGATACAGTAACATCACTGTGAAAGACGTTGGACTGAACCAAATCAAGTAAACTTTGTTTCCTTTAAGCAGTCAAGCATGAGCTAAAATGTCATAATGACAGTGTTGGGTTTCCCCGTCCTTTAAATATATCATTAAACATTGTGCACATTAAGGTAACCATGAGCTTCCATGCACCAGGAACACCCACTGAGTGACAACTTGAGTTGAGACTAATGTGACCACAGAGTCATTCATGGGGCAGTACGGTGGCTTTGTGAATAGCATGATTGGCTCACATCAAGCAGGTTATGGGATCGCTTCCCACCTAGTCCTTTCTGTGTGGAGTTTGCATGTTCTCCCTGTATCTGGGTGGGTTTCCCCAGGGTACCCCGGTTACCACCTAGAATCAAACACATGCTTATTGAGGGTCTGCTCCTTTATCTGCCCCTGACCAGGGCAGCATCTCTACATCTGGAGTTGGTCCCTGGGTGCTGGACTATGGCTGCCCACTGCTCCTCGTGGTTGGATTGTGTTTGTAATTACGATGGGTTTAATGTAGATGGCAAATTTCATTGGATGTATGTACAATAACAACAAACACCCTTCTTCTTCTTCTTCTTCTTCTTCTTCTTCTTCTCCAGCTCAGGTTCTTTAGATGTGGAGGAGCAAGATGAGGTGTACTGCTTTTATTATGAAGGAATGAGTCACCACACTATGGGAATGTGGTGCACTTTGTTGACCATGATCCAGTGCATTCTCCGTCTCCAGAGAATAAGGAGGTGGTGGTGGTGGTGGGGGAGTCTGTTGGTTCTTTATAAATGCAGAATGGAGGTCTTACTCCTTTAGGTTGGTCCAGGTCTGGGAGTGCCAGTGCACTGATACATCAATGCAGCGGAACTCAACAACTGGAAAAGGCCAAGGAGATGGTCTTGGTTCAGATGAGACATGGCCTCCTTTGGGATGTGGACTAATGGCCTGCCTGGTTGGTTTCCAGTCAAGACTTAGGAAGGTTCTGTAGTCTGCTGGATGTGACTCCCAGACCTGGCCCGACCTAAAGCAGTAAGCCCTCCATTCTGTATTTATGAAGAACCAACAGAACCCCCCACCACCTCACCTCCTCCTTATTCTCTGGAGATGGAGCTGATGCAGGTAGAGTCGAATTTATTCGAACAAAATAGAGATTCCGGGCTCAGCAGATCTCTACTTGTTATCCACAATCTTACCGTAATGGTGTTGGATGAAAGTGGGACAATAAGCAATTTTATTTAACTCATTCTGATTCATGTCAGATTAAAA
Source organism: Thalassophryne amazonica (assembly GCF_902500255.1). Classification (NCBI taxonomy): domain Eukaryota; kingdom Metazoa; phylum Chordata; class Actinopteri; order Batrachoidiformes; family Batrachoididae; genus Thalassophryne; species Thalassophryne amazonica. The sequence continues at coordinate 10,950,287 of NC_047112.1, forward strand.
AAAAAAAAAATGGCTGTGAAAAAAAAAATGGCTCTGAACCTCCCTGATGAAGAATGTGGAAGAAGCTACTTCCAACTGTACGTTTTACAGCGGGATGATGAACAGGACAGCAAGTGAATGAAAGTAGAGCAAAAATTGAAAGCGAGGCAGAGAATGTGGTGAGAGTGGACACGGAATAAAAATGTAGCATATGCCAGGTTTGCATATTGTTTCACTTTGGGGCTGTGGCGTCCTGCGCTACAGCGCTGCAGAGCCCAGCTCATCAATACTAAATGAGAGATATCTATCTTTCTACAGCACGGGAGCTGTCAGTCTGAGCCTTGGCATGCTCAACCTGCCTCCACTTCCAAGAGACAAGAGAACTTCTCCGCTCGGTCTTATCCCGCTCACTTTTTATTCCTTACAGGTAATTCAGGAAATTCAGATTTGACATTTCTCACATGTTTCTGAAGAATAGGTATTAATTACAGGCATGAATCCCGCGAAGACAGTTTCAGCTTCTCTGTGAATTCAGTGTTTGTAAGAACTTGATTTCAGACTCTCATTAAGGTGGCGATTGTGTCAGATGTTCAACACAAACCTATTTTTTTTTGTTCTTTCTTCTTGTATTTTAGTAAAGACTCATCATAAATATACAGTATGTAACTTTATTTTTATAGCACTTTTAACATCAGAAAATTTCTAAGAAGGAGTTTAATGCAAGAAAAAATACAAATCTATGCTCCAGTCTCCAGTGAGACTTTTGGTAAACTGTAGCTGAAACTTCAGATCATCTCATGTCATGGTATCTGTTATTGATTGGATTGTGATTCTGATGGCTTGTTTGCTTCATCTAAACAATCTGCACAATTCTTCCTCACAGAATATGACAATTTTAAAGGTGTACAGCCTTTCAAATGACACAAAACGGACAAAATTAACTAACTAACACCAAAACTAACACCTGCATCAAATCAGATCTGCTCATTAGTCTGCATCTAAAAAGGAGTGATCACACCTTGGATGGCTGTTGCACCAAGTGGACTGACATGAATCATGGCTCCAACACGAGAGATGTCAATTGAAACAAAGGAGAGGATTATCAAACTCTTAAAAGAGGGTAAATCATCACGCAATGTTGCAAAAGATGTTGGATGTTCACAGTCAGCTGTGTCTAAACTCTGGACCAAATACAAACAACATGGGGAGGTTGTTAAAGGCAAACATACTGGTAGACCAAGGAAGACATCAAAGTGTCAAGACAGAAAACTTAAAGCAATATGTCTCAAAAATCGAAAATGTACAACAAAACAAATGAGGAACGAATGGGAGGAAACTGGAGTCAACGTCTGTGACCAACTGTAAGAAACCGCCTAAAGGAAATGGGATTTACATACAGAAAAGCTAAACGAAAGCCATCATTAACACCTAAACAGAAAAAAACAAGGTTACAATGGGCTAAGGAAAAGCAATAGTGGACTGTGGATGACTGGATGAAAGTCATATTCAGTGATGAATCTCGAATCTGCATTGGGCGAGGTGATGATGGTGGAACTTTTGTTTGGTGCCGTTCCAATGAGATTTATAAAGATGACTGCCTGAAGAGGACATGTAAATTTCCACAGTCATTGATGATATATATATTTTTTTTTTTGCCTCCTTGCTCTCGGCCGAGACGGTCACATTTTCTCTTCTCCCTCCCTCCTTATCTTTCCTGCTTCTGTGGCGTGTTGTCTGTGAGGCTGCCAGCTTTGCTCTTCTGGAAACAGCAAAAATGGATCTGTTAAAGTGGTCTCTGAACGCAATTGACATTATTTTTTCTACAAGACACTCGGGAGCGGAGGACCCGACCTGTCCTGCCGGGACACATGTGATGGGTTACGTGATGGACAGTTGGAAATGGCAGGTCATGTGCCTTTACACGCTGACTGTGGAGGACGTGGAAGGTGTGTATATATTTGGCATGGTGGTGACCAGGTTCCTGCTGTGTGGAGCGGGCATAGCGCTGGTTTACCGGAAAATTAAGAAAGTGGAAGCGGTAATAATTGGCCCGTCCAGGCTGCCCTACATGATCGATTCGATTGGAAGGGCAGTGTCAGCTCAGTCGGCGGGTGTTAACCGCACGTTGGATACCATCTTGGGAAGAATGGCTGCACTGGAAAACTGCATTGATCGTCAGTAATGACCACATCTCCTCTCCTAATTCAGATGTATTGAAAGCCACTCTGTCTCAGACTGTGGAATCTTTCAGGCGTCTGCTAATCTGGATTTTCATTCGGCTTCCCAAAACACAGCTGCACTTCAAGGCCGATGTGATAAAAACCTCCTGGAAGAAGAACAACGCTCATGCCTCACTCCCTGGTCTTCCCCCGCCCTCAGCTTCTCCAGCTCTGACGTTGACTGTGGACAGTGGACTGTTCAGGGCTGGGCCCCTCCTCCCTCCAGAATGGACAAACAAGGCCGTTGATGGCGCCTAAAGGCGGCCTCCGGAGTGTTCTGTCTGATAACTGGACTCTTACAAATCTCGGTCGTCGTCTCTCGTCCTGTTGTTGTGTGTGATCATTGTTCATTGTGCTGATGGGTTTTTTTCCTGCATTGCTGCTGCATGATTCAATGCAGCAGCAATGAAGGTTTTTCGTTCCCAAGTTTTACCTTGTGTGTGCTTTTTATATGTGTTCATGTACTGGGCTGGCTTATGTGTGTTGTGTGTTATGTGTGTGTCGTCTGTCGTCATGAGGCCGGTCATGGTTTGCTCAGCCCTGCTGTTGACCTAAGGCAGGATATACATCTGGAGCTGGTCCCCGGGCGCCTAAAGGCGACTTCTGCTCCTAACTGGCAATTAGGATGGGTTAAATGCAGTAAACACATTTCATTGTGCAGGGAACATGTTCCTTTGTGCATATGACAATAAAATTCTTTTGAATCCTTTGAATATGGGTCTGCATGTCAGGTAAAGGCACTGGGGAGATGGCTGTCATTACATCATCAATAAATGCACAAGTTTATGTTGATATTTTGGACACTTTTCTTATCCCATCAATTGAAAGGATGTTTGGGGATGATGAAATCATTTTTCAAGATGATAATGCATCTTGCAATAGAGCAAAAACTGTGAAAACATTCCTTGCAAAAAGACACATAGGGTCAATGTCATGGTCTGCAAATAGTCCGGATCTTAATCCAATTGAAAATCTTTGGTGGAAGTTGAAGAAAATGGTCCATGACAAGGCTCCAACCTGCAAAGCTGATCTGGCAACAGCAATCAGAGAAAGTTGGAGCCAGATTGATGAAGAGTACTGTTTGTCACTCATTAAATCCATGCCTCAGAGACTGCAAGCTGTTATAAAAGCCAGAGGTGGTGCAACAAAATACTAGTGATGTGTTGGAGCATTATATATATATATATATATACACTCAACAAAAATATAAACGCAACACTTTTGGTTTTGCTCCCATTTTGTATGAGATGAACTCAAAGATCTAAAACTTTTTCCACATACACAATATCACCATTTCCCTCAAATATTGTTCACAAACCAGTCTAAATCTGTGATAGTGAGCACTTCTCCTTTCCTGGGATAATCCATCCCACCTCACAGGTGTGCCATATCAAGATGCTGATTAGACACCATGATTAGTGCACAGGTGTGCCTTAGACTGCCCACAATAAAAGGCCACTCTGAAAGGTGCAGTTTTATCACACAGCACAATGCCACAGATGTCGCAAGATTTGAGGGAGCGTGCAATTGGCATGCTGACAGCAGGAATGTCAACCAGAGCTGTTGCTCATGTATTGAATGTTCATTTCTCTACCATAAGCCATCTCCAAAGGCATTTCAGAGAATTTGGCAGTACATCCAACCAGCCTCACAACCGCAGACCACGTGTAACCACACCAGCCCAGCACCTCCACATCCAGCATGTTCACCTCCAAGATCGTCTGAGACCAGCCACTCGGACAGCTGCTGAAACAATCGGTTTGCATAACCAAAGAATTTCTGCACAAACTGTCAGAAATCGTCTCAGGGAAGCTCATCTGCATGCTCGTCGTCCTCATCGGGGTCTCGACCTGACTCCAGTTCGTCGTCGTAACCGACTTGAGTGGGCAAATGCTCACATTCGCTGGCGTTTGGCACGTTGGAGCGGTGTTCTCTTCACAGATGAATCCCGGTTCACACTGTTCAGGGCAGATGGCAGACAGCGTGTGTGGCATCGTGTGGGTGAGCGGTTTTCTGATGTCAATGTTGTGGATCGAGTGGCCCATGGTGGCGGTGGGGTTATGGTATGGGCAGGCATCTGTTATGGACGAAGAACACAGATGCATTTTATTGATGGCATTTTGAATGCACAGAGATACCGTGACGAGATCCTGAGGCCCATTGTTGTGCCATACATCCAAGAACATCACCTCATGTTGCAGCAGGATAATGCACGGCCCCATGTTGCAAGGATCTGTACACAATTCTTGGAAGCTGAAAATGTCCCAGTTCTTGCATGGCCGGCATACTCACCGGACATGTCACCCATTGAGCATGTTTGGGATGCTCTGGACCGGCGTATATGACAGCGTGTACCAGTTCCTGCCAATATCCAGCAACTTCGCACAGCCATTGAAGAGGAGTGGACCAACATTCCACAGGCCACAATTGACAACCTGATCAACTCTATGCGAAGGAAATGTGTTGCACTGCATGAGCCAAATGGTGGTCACACCAGATACTGACTGGTATCCCCCCCCAATAAAACAAAACTGCACCTTTCAGAGTGGCCTTTTATTGTGGGCAGTCTAAGGCACACCTGTGCACTAATCATGGTGTCTAATCAGCATCTTGATATGGCACACCTGTGAGGTGGGATGGATTATCTCAGCAAAGGGGAAGTGCTCACTATCACAGATTTAGACTGGTTTGTGAACAATATTTGAGGGAAATGGTGATATTGTGTATGTGGAAAAAGTTTTAGATCTTTGAGTTCATCTCATTCAAAATGGGAGCAAAACCAAAAGTATTGCGTTTATATTTTTGTTGAGTGTATATCCATCCATCCATTTTCTTCCACTTTATGCAGAGTCGGGTCACGGGGGCAGCAGCTCAAGCAAAGCCGCCCAGACCTCCCGATCCACACACACCTCCCCCAGCTCCTCCGGGGGAACCCCAAGGCGTTCCCAAGCCAGCCGAGAGATGTAGTCCCTCCAGCGTGTCCTGGGTCTTCCCCGGAGCCTTCTCCCAGTGGGACGTGCCCGGAACACCTCTCCAGCGAGGCGTCCAGGGGGCATCCGGAAAAGATGCCTGAGCCACCTCAACTGACTCCTTTCGACATGGAGGAGCAGCGGCTCGACTCCGAGCTCCTCCCGAGTGACCGAGCTCCTCACCCTATCTCTAAGGGAGCACCCAGCCACCCTGCGGAGGAAACTCATCTCGGCCACTTGTACTCGCGATCTCGTTCTTTTGGTCATGAGCCAAATCTCATGACCATAGGTGAGGATCGGAACGTAGATCGATCGGTAAATCGAGAGCTTTGCCCCCCTACTCAGCTCTCTCTTCACCACGACGGTCCGATACAGCGACCGCATCACTGCAGATGCTGCACCGATCCGTCTATCGATCTCACGCTCCATCCATCCCTCACTTGTGAACAAGACTCCGAGATACTTAAACTCCTCCACTTGAGGCAAGGACACTCCACCACCCTGAAGAGGGCAAAGCTGTTGTGTGGGCCGCCGAAGAGGAGGTACTGCTGGCCCACCACCACCAGAGGGCGCCCTGTCTGGAGTGCGGGCTCCAGGCACCAGAGGGCGCTGTCGCCTCACAGGAGCAGCCAGGGTGACAGCTGTCACCCATCACCTGAGACGAGACAGCTGATATCAATCAACAGGGAGGTATATCAGCAGGATGGCATCTCCACCTCATTGCCGAGATATCGCTTTACCAAGGAGGTAACGTATCCAGCTGATTATATCAACCTTAATTACCTTTTGCCTTTATACAGAGAGAGAGAAGAGCAGCAGGAAACAGTATTTGGATAAGTACTCACACTCCTGCACTTTAGTGTTTTCCTGACAAGAGGTGGAGGTGGTGTTCCACCCTTTGTGTTACTGGGTGCAGCCGCACCCACACGTGACTGTTTCTGTTCCTTACCAGCAGTACCGGATCCGACGAGCGGAGGCAGTGGCCACCTGGGGTTCGGGACTTGGCGGCTCCAGTATCCCCGGGGTTCGGTGGCAGAGGAAATCGGGTGGTTCCGGTTTGACTCGGACAGACGTCTCCTATCGTCGAGCCTGCCCACACGACACCTTTGGAATTCGGTTACTGCTGTATTTGTAATCTGTTGTGTTTGTTGTGTGAATTCACAACAGTAAAACTTTGTGATTTGACTTTCTCCATTGTCCGTTCATTTGCGCCCCCTGTTGTGGGTCCGTGTTCCTACACTTTCCCAACAAAAGCACCTTTTTCCGGACGAGCACCAGGGCCTCGGATTTGGAGGTACTGATTTTCATCCCGGACACTTCACACTTGGCTGCAAACCGCCCCAGTGCACGCTGAAGGTCCTGATTTGACGAAGCCAACAGAACCACATCATCCGCAAACAGCAGAGACGAGATTCTGTGGTTCCCAAACCAGACCCCCTCTACACCCTGGCTGCGCCCAGAAATTCTGTCCATAAAAATAATGAACAGAACCGGTGACAAAGGGCAGCCCTGGCGGAGGCCAGCATGCACTGGAAACAGGTTTGACATACATATATATATATATATATATATATATATATATATATATATATATATATATATATATATATATATATATATATATATATATATATATATATATATTGTTGTTGTTGTTGTTTGGTTATTTATACTCAATGTTTTTCTTTACTTGCTTTGGCTAGCCTTGCTAGCCTTTTTTGTGGTGTTTCTTTGTATTATGTTTATATGGTATATTTGGATTTATATGTGGGACTCTACATGCTGATGGATGAATGACTGAATGATTATGTATGTATGTTTATATGTATTGATGCATATATCATGTGTATAAGTTAATTATGTTATTTACTTAAGGACAAGGGGTGGGAGTAAATAAGTTTTACTTCTTCTCACTCCTTTTTGAATATCTACTGATTATAGCAGGGAACTCAGCCACATGGGGTGTGCAGCCAGTATATTCTGAGTGCCGGTCCTAAGCCCGGATAAATGAGGAGGGTTGCGTCAGGAAGGGCATCCGGTGTAAAACAAGCCAACCCAACTATGCAGACTCAGAATCGAATTCCCATACCGGATCGGTTGCGGCCCGGGTTAACAACGTCCGCCACCGGTGCTATTGCCCAACAGGGTGCCGGTGGAAATTGGGCTACTGCTGGGTGAAGACGACGAAGAAGAGGAGGAAAACGTTGCCACGAACAGCGGGAGAAGAAGAAAACTAGAAGGGTGGAAATGAGAGTCGGGACTTTGAATGTTGGTAGTATGACTGGTAAAGGGAGAGAGCTGGCTGATATGATGGAGAGGAGAAAGGTAGACATATTGTGTGTGCAAGAGACCAAGTGGAAGGGAAGTAAGAGCAAGAGCATCGGCGGTGGGTACAAGCTGTTGTACCATGGTGAGGACAGGAAGAGAAATGGTGTTGGGGTCATTTTAAAGGAAGAGTATGTTAAAAGTGTGTTGGAGGTTAAGCGAGTGTCTGACAGGGTGATGAGTGTAAAGTTGGAAATTGAAGGGGTGATGATGAATATCATCAGTGCATATGCCCCACAGGTAGGTTGTGAGATGAAGGAGAAAGAAGATTTCTGGAGTGTGTTAGATGAGGTGGTGGAAAGTGTGCCCAAGCATGAAAGAGTGGTGATAGGAGCAGACTTCAATGGGCATGTTGGTGAAGGGAACGGAGGTGATGAGGAAGTAATGGGTAGATATGGTATAAAGGATAGGAATGGGGAAGGACAGATGGTAGTTGATTTTGCAAAAAGGATGGAAATGGCTGTGGTGAATACCTACTTTAAGAAAAGGGAGGAGCACAGGGTAACATATAAGAGTGGAGGAAGGTGCACACAGGTGGACTACATTCTTTATAGGAGATGCAAGCTAAAAGAAATCACAGACTGTAAGGTGGTAGCAGGAGAGAGTGTCACTAGACAGCATAGGGTGGTTGTTTGTAGGATGACTTTAGAGGTAAAGAAGAAGAAGAGAGTGAGAGCTCAACAAAGGATCAGATGGTGGAAGCTGAAGGAGGAAGACTGTTGTGTGAAATTTAGCGAGCAGGTGAGAGAAGCACTAGTTGGAGGGGAAGCAGTTTTGGACAACTAGAAAAGTACTGCAGATGTGGTGAGGGAGACAGCTAGGGCAGTACTGGGTATGACATCTGGACAGTGGAAGGAAGACAAGGAGACTTGGTGGTGGAATGAAGAGGTCCAGGAAAGCATAAGGAGAAAGAGGTTGGTGAAAAGGTTTTGGGATAGTCGGAGAGATGAAGAAAGTAGACAGGAGTACAAGGAGATGCAGCGTAAGGCGAGAAGAGAAGTGGCAAAAGCAAAGGAAAAGGCATATTGCGAGCTGTACAAGAAGTTGAATAGTAAGGAAGGAGAAAAGGACTTGTACCGATTGGCCAGACAAAGGAACAGAGCTGGAAAGGATGTGCAGCAGGTTAGGGTGGTAAAAGATGCACATGGTAATGTGCTGACAAGTGAGGAGTGTGTGCTGAGAAGGTGGAGGGAATATTTTGAAGAGTTGATGAATAAAGAAAATGAGCGAGAGAAAAGGCTGGATGATGTGGTGAGAGTAAATCAGGAAGTAAAAGAGATTAGCAAGGAAGAAGTGAGGGCTGCTATGAAGAGGATGAAGAGTGGAAAGGCAGTTGGTCCAGATGACATTCCAATGGAGGCATGGAAATGTCTAGGAGAGATGGCAGTAGAGTTTCTAACCAGATTGTTTAATAAAATCTTGGAAAGTGAGAGGATGCCTGAGGAGTGGAGACGAAGTGTGCTGGTTCCTATTTTCAAGAACAAGGGTGATGTGCAGAGCTGCAGTAACTACAGAGGCATAAAGCTGATCAGCCACAGCATGAAGTTATGGGAAAGAGTAGTAGAACTAGACTTAGAAAACAGGTGAAGATCTGTGAGCAGCAATATGGTTTCATGCCGAGAGAAAGCACTACAGATGCAATGTTTGCTCTGAGAATACTGTTGGAAAAGTACAGAGAAGGACATAAAGAGTTACATTGTGTGTTTGTGGACTTAGAAAAAGCTTATGATAGGGTGCCAAGAGAAGAGTTGTGGCATTGTATGAGGAGGTCTGGAGTGGCAGAGAAGTATTTTAGGGTAGTGCAGGACATGTACAAGAATAGTGTGACAGCGGTGAGATGCGCAGTCGGAATGACAGACTCATTCAAGGTGGAGGTGGGATTACACCAAGGATCAGCTCTGAGTCCTTTCTTGTTTGCTGTGGTGATGGACAGGTTGACAGATGAGATCAGACAGGAGTCCCCATGGACTATGATGTTTGCAGATGACATTGTGATCTGTAGTGAGAGTAGAGAGCAAGTTGAGTCTAGTCTGGAGAAGTGGAGATATGCTTTGGAGAGAAGTGGAATGAAAGTCAGTAGAAGCAAGACTGAGTACATGTGTGTGAATGAGAGGGAGCCCAGTGGAATAGTGCAGTTACAAGGAGTAGAAGTGATGAAAGTAGATGAGCTTAATTATTTGGGGTCAACTGTTCAAAGTAATGGAGAGTGTGGTAGAGAGGTAAAGAAGTGAGTGCAGGCAGGGTGGAGTGGGTCGAGAAAGGTGGCAGGAGTGATTTGTGACCGAAGAATATCAGGAAGAGTGAAGGGGAAAGTTTACAAAACAGTAGTGAGACCAGCTATGTTGTGTGGTTTAGAGACAGTGGCACTAACAAAAAGACAGGAGGCAGAGCAGGAGGTGGCAGAGCTGAAGATGTTGAGATTCTCTTTGGGAGTGACAAGAATGGACAAGATTAGGAATGAACATATCAGAGGGACAGCTCAGGTGGGACGGTTTGGAGACAAAGTCAGAGAGGCGAGATGTGCAGAGGAGGGACCCAGGGTATATAGGGAGAATGATGCTGAGGATGGAGGCACCAGGCAGGAGGAGAAGAAGGAGACCAAAGAGGAGGTTCATGGATGTGCTGAGAGAGGACATGCAGGTGGTTGGTGTGACAGAGGAAGATACAGAGGACAGGGTGAGATGGAAACGATTGATCTGCTGTGGCGACCCCTAAAGGGAACAGCCGAAAGACAAAGAAGACGATTGATTATAGCAGGGGTGGCCAAGTTCGGTCCTGGAGAGCCACATTCCTGACACTCTTAGTTGCCTCCCTGCTCCAACACACCTGAATCCAATGAAAGGCTCATTAAAAGTCTGCTAAGGAGTCTTTCATTGGATTCAGGTGTGTTAGAGCAGGGAGGCAACTAAGAGTGTCAGGAATGTGGCTCTTGAGGACTGAACTTAGCCACCCCTGGATTATAGTTTTCTTTATATTTTATTTATATTATTATTGTTGTTATTTTTTGTGCCTTGATATTCAAAATAAATCAAATATATGAGAAACATGTTAGATTTATACAGAAAGTAGCTGTTTTGGTGCATTTTCTGACATGTTGTATTATTTTGTTTGAGAGGGCCCAGCAGACATCACCCTGCCTTTCTCTACTCTGATTGGCTATTGCTGTGTGCTTCCCAATATCTCTTGCACAAGTAGAGGGAAGCCCCCACATGATCTATAATGTCACTATCATAGATTGTATGGGTCTCTATCATAGGTTTTTCAAGGCTACATGTTCTTTTTTCCCCGTCAGGTGAACTATTTATTAATTTTTTTGAGACAATGCAAATTTTGATCATATTATAAATGTCATATTATGAATCCCTTATTCATATAGTAATAAAAAATATTACAATGATGCCAAAGAAATTTCTTTTTATTGCCTAAATCTTAAAAATTTGAAAGGCCTAGCTTTACATTTTCTGCAAAATATGAACTTTTTTTTGTGGTAAAAACTTTGAAATTCACCCAAAATGCTTCTTCTCCTGTTTCAGATACATTTTAATCTGTGCAATGTTCAAAATTCTTACTCGTGAAATTGTGATTTTTTTTATTACTTTTTGCTTCTGTTTTTTGTTTTTTTGTGAAATGCTTCTTCTCTTTCTGTTTCTAATAGATTTTAATTCTGATAGTTTTATTTGATTAATGTAACCACTATTCACAATTCTTCCATTCAAAATTTTGAAATTTTGCATTTTGAAAAGAATATAAATTGATAGTGTTAAAAAAGTGAAATTTTGGTATGTTCCTGAGCTACATGGTTACTGAGGGAAAAAAAAAATAGAAGTATAATAAAATAACACACCATTCAATAAGATTTCTACTTTGTCAAAGTTTTTGGAAGTGAACCTCAGCTGCTAGTAAAAAAATAATTACAGCGGTGGGTAAATTACCAAACCCCAGGACAGTCTACCCACAACTGTAAACATTTCACCTGCTACTTCAAGTTTCATTCAAAAGGGTATTTAACCAATAGAGAAAATGCTAAAATTATTCCAACTAATTTTACACTATTGGTAAAGAATTTTGTCAAAAGAAATACAAAGTGTAGAGTGGCCTTGGCTTGCACAAAAGAAACGAGTGATTATTATCAGCCAAACTGGCAACTGGACAAACTCCTGTTGTGAAGGAACATTTCAAGCATCACAGTGTGTGTTATTGTTTTTCAATAAGATGTGTTAATAAAAGAAGACAATGATTACAACCCAAAGCATTAACAAAAAGAGCAAGGAGAGCAGCATCTTAATTTTCCAGGATGGGATGGTGTTTGAGTGAACCAGAGCCAAAACCAACATGGCAACACTCAATTAGGGCCATAATAAATTAGGACACAGTTAATTGCTGTACCGTGTCAATGTGGCCCAGGATGGGGGACGAGAGCGACATATCGAGGGTAGCGTTAGAAACAGACTAATGGGGAGCGATTTGAGGTTGGACCAAGATATAATTACCGTCCCCACCTCTCTTGTTCAATGAGGCCTGAGGCCTCCTGGGGGAGGCCTATTTCAGTCAGGTAATGAAGAGCCTGTGCCCAGGAGTGGATGATCAAATTGTCTGCAGCAATCTGCTTTTTTGCTCTCCTGATTGTCCCCAAAGACATAAAGAGCTGACCCAAGGAGTTTTCACCCCTCTCTATTAAAACAAAGCCAGCTTTAGCTGCAAAGCTCGTGGCAAGGTGTGTGTTTGTCTATTTGTTTTTGTGTACAAGTGTTTGTGTTGGAGACAGTAGCCAAACTTCACTGTGATTTATGTGTTGTCACGCTAACAGTTACGTAATGGAGTTGTTCTTGCAAACATGTTTGGGCTCTGAGGGGCCAACTGTAGTACTGGGAGAGAGCAAACTCTGTGCAAACCCAAGCAATGGTGGTTCCACCAATTTCACCTGGAGGGTGGGGAAGGTAGGAAAACTTTCATTGTGACTTTCTCTATATACATTTTTTTTACTTTTAAGTGACACATTACAAAGTTGGTAACACTCAAAATTTCACATTAACTTATCGCAATAGATTTTTGAATTTTGACTCAAACTCAACTTTGGACGTTTTGGAATGACCCTGTTATCCCAGGTATAGGCTACTTGTAAGATGCAAAGCAATGATTTGTCATTCATTTTCAATCAGAGTGGGCGTTTTGCAGCGACAAGAGACAACAGTCGCTCTGCTGTCTGCTAGATGGGGCCAGAATAGACTAGATGTTTATTTCATGCAAATAATGACCGACGCAACTATTGATGTGCCTATCTGAGTGAAAAGGCAGCATGAGGCATCTGGCTGGTCGTTTGAACAACAACAACAAAAAAACTGTATTTCTGTATAATTCTAATAGGTTTGGCATTTTGTCTTCTTTTCCAGTTCTAAATCTAAAAGCATTGCTTTTTGTATCCAGATAATGCCTCTGTACTGATTGGCGAGAAATTGTACAGACATGTTAGCATGCTAACTAGCGATAACTAATGCTAACTATTATATTTTTTCTTATTTATTTTCCCTATTATGTTCTGTTCTATTATATAATTTTCTTTTTTTATTATGATGTATCTCTCCCTGCAGGATGTGTCCTGTCTGAACTTTGGTCATTTTTTTTGTTGTCGTGTATTTTATTGAGATATTCTGTCTGTATTTATATTAGTGATTTTTTTTTCTTTGTTGTTTTATTTGATGTCTTTGTCGGCTGGGGCACTTGTTTTTTTCTTGCTCATTTATTTATGAGTACGTTGGTTACGTATAATATCACCAGATGTTTTTAGGCAAGTACTAATCATGTCAGTATTTAGACAGGTGTTTCACACTTCTGTCTGACAAAGAGCAGGTTGCCCGAAATGTTATTATGTCTTATTAAATAAAGGTTTTTTTTGTATTGGAGCACTGTGGTTGTGCGGATCATTTGGTTTCTATTTCTGTTAAGCAGTCAAGCATGAGGTAAAATGTCATAGTGACAGTATCGGGTTTTCCCGTTCCTTCGTGTTTACCTGTTCTTTATAATCTATAAGTCTGTAAGTCACATTTGTTTTTTACTCGTTTGAGACGTTCTACATCTTATATACTGAAAAATCACACATTCATTTGTAATAATATTAATTATAATAACCATTTACATAGAAATCATTGCACCAAAGAAACTAAACTCTAATAATAAAATAATAAATGTCAACAATAAAAAGTACACTGCAACAATACACAAAAATCCCAAATTAAGCAGCTGATCATACTTAAAAACATTGGGACTTGGTCCAAATTGTATAGTATGATTTTTTTTTTTCCTCTTTAGGAGGCAGTTTCAAACAGGTGTGACTTATACTTCAGAAAACACTGTAATAATGTTTTGTTCAGATACCCTACCTTAAACCACACTAAGAGAGCATATACCTCCACCAAGGCCACATATTCCCCTATGTCAAAACACCCACTTTGCATTCAGCATCAAGCCTTGTTTCCTCAGAATTTAACTAAATGGTCAAAATTATATATAAATATGCACAATAAAACTCTCCTAAACCATCATCGTATAAACCAGTTATTGGCACTCACTCGACAAAAGCAAAAGTCCAAATGCTTTTGTATGGTTTTCCATATAATAAACACCGTGTGTACTGGATTTTGTATAACAGATTTTCCCCATCCTGTGCACCGGCAACATCTCCTGTTTATTAATTTTGTGAATTGTTTTGTAATTTGTGTCAGTAGCATGGCCCAAGCAGAGGGTCACCCCTTTGAGTCTGGTCTGCTTGAGGTTTCTTCCTGAAATCATCAGAGGGAGTTTTTCCTTACCACTGTCGCCTGTGTGCTTGCTGCGGGGGTTGCTAAGGTTAGACCTTACTTGTGTGAAGTGCCTTGAGGCAACTTTGTTGTGAGTTGGCACTATATAAATGAAATAAATTACATTACATATACAGCCAATATTTTATCTTTTGAGAGACTTTCAGTGTGAGTGAGGTCCAATTGTCTTTTTACAGATTCACTAGTTCCCCATAGAAGTACTGTAACAAAGGTGAATCAGTGACAGACAGATAACAACTGCAAAGCCAAGTAAAAGAGTTGGCTAATATAATTAAATATAGTTATTTTCAGTGAATCATCTGCTGATGTGGTTGGTAAGAATGAAAACCTCAACTTTCTTGTTTTGTTTTGGGCCAGGTTTAAGTCAACCGCCAGAGAAGCTGTTGATTTGTGAGGAAAAATTGAACTTTTGCTGATGTGGCATAAATAAAACATAATGTCCAAACTAGTGGTATAGCTACATTATGAAGTGTAACTGGCAACATATTCAAAATCTCAAACTTTTTAAACAACAAATCCATACAGAGTTCATTTGGATGACACACAGCAAATGATATTAACTGGAATACAAATGGAATACAAATGTCTGCTTCAGAAATAAAATGTGTTATTTTGGATTTTGGCTGAATTCAAATATGTCAATAAAAATGACTGATTGGTGACTGTTTGTGTTGATAGTCACGTTTTTGCGATACATCATAAACAAAGGTATTTTCATTTTTCTCTAATTGTTTATCTAAGAATATTTCACCTGCTCTCTATTTGTAACACTTTAAAAATAAGACAAAAAGGTTCTAAAAACCCTTACTAGCATAGTAGTTGCATATCTTAAAAACTAGAGCCAATCAACAATTTCAAACATCATTTTCATTCTCACTGGCCCAAAATTTGTGAAGTTTGACTTGACTATATTTATGGAAGCATTTTGCGTGTAGTCCAGTGTAATTACAAAATTAAATTGTTATTGCTATAATGGTAGCGGCTATGCTAGCATGCTATCTAGCTCAGTCACTACAGTGACTGTCTATTCTAGCTTAATTGTCACATCTTTTTAAGTATTTCTTAGTTTTAATCCAAATATATGACATCAAAAACTTCTGCAACATGTTAAAACACTTTTCTGAGTTTATGGAAAAAAATGTTTAAAGAACCTTCTGGGTCACTGCCCAAGTGTTCCCATTAACGTGGCAACAACATTTTCACATATATTTTATTTTGCAAAGAAATACCAATGGATGCTAATTTTATTGCATTCCATTTCTCGTCAAACATTGTGAGTGCATCACCTGAACCACTGCCAGCTGTGTCACAGCACCTCCTGGATTATCTGGTTTTATAGGAAATGTAATTTTGATTTGCAGATGCACACTGCCGCATGTAGTCGTTGCATCCTTCAGGGTTTACAAAGCTCAGCAATCAAGATATGAAAATATATTTGCAAACTTATTAGTGAGAAAAGAAAGAAAAGCAGACTATTTGCTTCCCGCAGCAGTACAAGTAAATGTATTATTCTATGAGAAAAACAGGATAAAGCTGTGAAGATAAATCCATGCCACACACTATCACACTGTTGCTATAATTAAACTTCAGCATCCCCGGTGGATAGCGGTGAAAGAGACTCCAGTCAGTGAAAATGTGTCGCAAGCTCCCAGCAGGTTTTTTGGTATTGTCTGTGATGGCTTATCGATACTCTGGATCTTAATCTTTCTTTCTGTGGACTCTGACCGTCGCTGACTGTCATTACAGCGAGAGTGAATGACTTCAGGTGCACAGAGATTGTCTTTAAATCCCTGTGGAAATTAACCTCAACACTAATGTTTTGTTTCCTATACCTGCTTTAATAGCTTTTTAATGAAACCGTTAAAAAAGGAACCTTTTAATTTTAGCAATTACCCATAAAGAATTTAGTGTTCAAACAATGAGTCATTGCAACCATATGGGTCAGACTGGTCTACAAGAGACTTATAAGTCAACATTGATTTCAAGCTACATATTATATGCTCTCTTGTGGTGTGAAATGAGGAAGTCAATCATTTTATTCATTTGTATGGAAAAATTCCATTGGAGGTTTTTCAATAACCGGCTATTTGTGCCCTCAAGATATAATAATGGCACCCGTATTGGAAAAGAACAGCCAATTGGAGGCATTTCATCAAAATCACAAACCTCTTCCCCCACTTCTTCATGAGTCTTGACACTCGAGGTTAGAAAGAGTTGTGAGCCTATCTTCAGACTAGAGAAGATTGGAGTCCTATTTGTCCCTGCTGGCCCTGATGGTTATCAGGTTCAGGCATCTATACCTTGAAAATGCTCCCTGTCCACTGTCCCCTTTCATTCATCATTGCCCCTATAATGTCTCAAAGAAATATGCTGCCTTAAGTATCATCTTTCATGTATGTCAGGGTGAGTCTGCCATTTGTTCTGGAGCTATAAAGTTCCCATAATGCCTTTAGGTTTCTCCTGCAAGAAGTATGAGTGTGTTTAGACACAATGCAAGGAGGGCATTGAGCAGATTGTGAAATACAGAGGAAAAAACATTTTATTTTGATATTCTCTTCTATGGGAGGCTAGTATTAGGATGCTTCATCGTTCCCCCTAGAAAACATACATACATACATACATACATATATATATATACATATATATATATATATATATACATACATATATATATATATATATATATATATATACATATATATATATATATATATATATATATATATATATATATATATATATATACATATATACATATATATATATATATATATACATATATATATATATATATACATATATATATATACATGTATATATATATGTATATATATATGTATATATATATATATATATATATATATATATGTATATATGTATATATATATATATATATATATATATATATATATATATATATATATATATGTGTGTGTGTGTGTGTGTGTGTGTGTGTGTGTGTGTTTCTTTTTTCTAAATCCCTGATAGTAAGGAAGTGAGTTATAGACTCTTGTTGAGCTACATTTGCTTTGAGGAGATGCCGCTTTAACAAGAAGACAATAAATGCTGAGTCTTACTCACATTACTCATGCACCCACACTCCTTGTATTCTCACTCACAGAGCTGGCGACTGGATGGATCAGGTTTTCCTCACTGAAAGGATCATTAAATGAAGAGACCAATGGACAAGTAGGTCAGTGTCATCATCGTTATGAACCACTTTGCATTACTGTAGATTTTTCATGTCCATCCATGGAAGATATCACCGTGTCTTCTGGAAACTGGAGTCCCACTGGAGTATGGGTAACACTTTTTTCTGTACTATCGGCTCTCTAATTTTGGATTTTTGTAAACTGTTGTGTACATTTCATTATTGCCATTTATTCTTCCATTATTGGAGTTTATTTTTTGTGTGTTTCATTCCTGGGAAAGTCCTCCAGTAATAGAAAATGCACAAATTTTCATGAATAAAATGGCAATGGTGTAGGGGAAATCAGAAATGTTGTTTTGTGGCAGCATAAACACATTATGCATAGGTTTATCAGGTATGACTGGCAAAGCAGGCTGAACACAAATGCAGGACGCAGAAACACAGCGCCGTAGTTTTAAGGTGTTTACTTGAGACGTTAGCAGGAGTCGGTACACAGGTAGGAGTCAAAAATGAGCAACAGTACAAAAAACATCAGGCTGAGACGTGGCCGAGATACACAGGCAGGCGGTCGAAAAACACAATGAAGCAAAGGTAGCAAGGCAAAGACACAAGAACAGAGCTGGAAGGAAGGCACACGGCACATCGATCTGGCGAGGGACAAAGGCAAACTGTGAGGCTTATCAATCAATCAATCAATCAATCAATTTTTTTATATAGCGCCAAATCACAACAAACAGTTGCCCCAAGGCGCTTTATATTGTAAGGCAAGGCCATACAATAATTATGTAAAACCCCAACGGTCAAAACGACCCCCTGTGAGCAAGCACCTGGCTACAGTGGGAAGGAAAAACTCCCTTTTAACAGGAAGAAACCTCCAGCAGAACCAGGCTCAGGGAGGGGCAGTCTTCTGCTGGGACTGGTTGGGGCTGAGGGAGAGAACCAGGAAAAAGACATGCTGTGGAGGGGAGCAGAGTTCGATCACTAATGATTAAATGCAGAGTGGTGCATACAGAGCAAAAAGAGAAAGAAACAGTGCATCATGGGAACCCCCCAGCAGTCTACGTCTATAGCAGCATAACTAAGGGATGGTTCAGGGTCACCTGATCCAGCCCTAACTATAAGCTTTAGCAAAAAGGAAAGTTTTAAGCCTAATCTTAAAAGTAGAGAGGGTGTCTGTCTCCCTGATCTGAATTGGGAGCTGGTTCCACAAGAGAGGAGCCTGAAAGCTGAAGGCTCTGCCTCCCATTCTACTCTTACAAACCCTAGGAACTACAAGTAAGCCTGCAGTCTGAGAGCGAAGCGCTCTATTGGGGTGATATGGTACTACGAGGTCCCTAAGATAAGATGGGACCTGATTATTCAAAACCTTATAAGTAAGAAGAAGAATTTTAAATTCTATTCTAGAATTAACAGGAAGCCAATGAAGAGAGGCCAATATGGGTGAGATATATACATGGTGGACATAACACAGTGACCACCCTTTGACCTGTCACCACCTTGACCGCACCTCGACAGTGGTGTCCTTTGCACTACATTCATGCTGGCCACGCAAATTCTAAGTGCCCTGCGACTGCTGTAGGACGTTCGTGGCTGGCACCTCAACTGTGGCCAAATGTAGGTCGAATGGGCATTCGCCCGCTAACTGCCCTCATGTGGCCGCTGGTGTAAAGGCTAGCTCGATCGAGACATTCAGCCAGGGTTCAACATGGCCGAAGCACCCAGGTAATTAACTGCAAATCAAGAACAGGTGTGTGGAGAAGCTGTCTGTGGTCAGACAGAGAGGAACGCCCACCACCAAGAGTCAAGAGAGAGAAACAAGAAAGAGCAGGACAGAGAAAACCCAAACAGAAGAATAAAACAAGCAAACAGATCGAACACACAGCAATACAATAAAAACTAGGACTGCAAGCAGTCATATACGGGACCTCGTTCCGCATGACCGTCTACGCAGGCCAGTGGGTGCCCTGGTGACCACATGTGGGCATGTGCATACAGGGGCAACCACTCATCACACAGTTAAAATTTTAAACAAATCACACAATGCATCAAGGAGTTATGACATGTTGATGGTTCATCCACTACGGGGTGCTCAGTGTACAAACAGAGGGACAAGGTGTTTTGAGGGGCCAACCGTCATCATACATGTAGATAGATAGATAGATAGAGATATACTTTTAATGTCCCCATGGGGAAATTTGTCTTGGACTTCTCAAAAATCATGACCCATACAAAGATACAGAACAAGACATAAACAGTTCATAACAATAAATAAATAAATACATAAATAAAGAATAAAAATAAATTAAAAAAAAAAAGCATACAAGTACTAACACCTCCTAATGTGCCTGAACCAATATCTCACCCATATTGGCCTCTCTTCATTGGCTTCCTGTTAATTCTAGAATAGAATTTAAAATTCTTCTTCTTACTTATAAGGTTTTGAATAATCAGGTCCCATCTTATCTTAGGGACCTCGTAGTACCATATCACCCCAATAGAGCGCTTCGCTCTCAGACTGCAGGCTTACTGTTTTTCCTTCCCACTGTAGCCAAGTGCTTGCTCACAGGGGGTCATTTTGACCGTTGGGGTTTTACATAATTATTGTATGGCCTTGCCTTACAATGTAAAGCGCCTTGGGGCAACTGTTTGTTGTGATTTGGCGCTATATAAAAAAATTGATTGAATTGATTGAATTGTTAGCGGTGTTTATTATGATATTTGTTAAGGGCTATGATTGATATAGGAACAAAAGAGTTCCTATATCTATTCAGTCTGCAATGGGGGACTCTGAAACGCCGGCCCGATGGTAGCAACTCGTATTGCGTGTGCAGAACATGGGAGGAGTCAGAAAGAATTCTGTCCGCTTGCTTCATCACGCACTGATCAAAAATTGACTGAGGATTGTTATACTGTTTCAAACCAATGATTTTCATTGCTGTGAGAACAAGGTAGTTTAATTTTGATCTTAGGGACACAGGAAGGTTCCCAAACCAAGTGGTTATGCCATATCTTAGAATGCTTTCAAGAACTGCCTGATAAAACAGTAACATAATTTTTTGGTCGACTCCATGAAAACGCAAACGCTGTAGAAAATAGAGTCGTTGATTCAAGCGGGAACATAACCAGTCAACATGAGTGTTCCATGTAAGGGAACTGTCAGACACCAAGATATTTGTACGATTGCACCTGTGTGATTGGTTGCTGGTGTATAATTACAGGGTTGTGATTGCCAACTAACTTTGGGTCAAAAATGACTTCCTCTGTCTTTTTAACATTTAAAGTAAGGTAACTGGAATCACACCACTCAACAAACTGCCTCACCTCTGTGTTCTGTTTGTGAAGTTTCAAGTCAATCAAGCAAAGCATGAAGGAGTTATCATGACTTGATGTCCCATGGCAAAGGGTCAAAATGGCGGCACCATAGCGGCCACACCCTTCAACAGAGAGAAAACCTTTCGATAACTTTTATTGGGTTAACTTTGTGACATCAGGACCTGTTAAAGTAAAAATAAGACATTTCCAGTTACCACAGGGGGGTGCTATGGCAGAGGTGGGAAGTTAATATATACAGACGTCCAGGGCAGAGCCCTCATCACGTCCAGCAAGTTTGAAGGATCTACGATTAAGTATGTGGGCGTGACAGCCGTTCGAACTGAAACGGTGCCCTCCGAAAAGCTCACCAAAGTTTGACCAACCCTAGCAGCCACGCCTTTTGACCTAATTACATTATTTTGATAACTTTTGATCACCATTGGGTCATGATGATGTTGACCAAATTTGAAGACGATCAGTTTAAATCCCTAGGAGGAGTTCATTTAAATGTAAGTAGAGGAAATGGCCAAAAATGGCAAAAATTAACTCAAAATCGAAACTTAAAATCAAAATGGCCAACTTCCTGTTGACATTTCACCATGACGGTAAGAGACTTTTTTGTGCATCCCAGCATGGTAAATATGTGTACCGAATTTTGTGTGGCTACGACAAAAAAAAAAAAAAAACAATGCAGAGGGGTTTTTGAACATTTCTAGGTGGCGCTATTTTGCAATTTCGTTGCGACCTTGTGCCGGACCCCTAAAATATCAAATTTCGCATGTGACCAGACCTTGCTGCAACGTTTGGTGAGTTTTTGAGCATGGGAAAGGGCCAAAATTTGGATTTGAATAGTGTAAAGAATAAAATAATAACTAGGACTGCAAGCAGTCATATACGGGCCCTCGTTCCACATGACCACCTACCCATGCCAGCGCGTCACCTTGTCCCCAGATGTGGGCATGTGCGTACAGGGTAAAACACTCATCACACAGTTCAAATTTCAAACAAATCACCCAATACATGAAGGAGTTATGACATGTTGATGGTTCATCCACTAGGTGGCGCTCAGAGCACAAACAGAGGGGCAAGGTTTGTTCAGGGGCCAGTTGTCGTCACACATGTGAAGTTTCATGTCAATCAGGCAAAGCATGAAGTAGTTATCATGACTTGATGTTCCATGGCGAAGGGTCAAAATGGCGGCGCCATAGCGGCCACACCATTTGACATAGATAACTTTTGATCAGTATCACCTCTGGATGTTGTGAAAGAAATTTGAACTGCATTAGACAAAATCCCTAGGAGGAGTTCATTCAAATACAACGTGTGGAAATCACGCCAAAATGAGAAGAAAATTCAAAATGGCGACTTCCTGTTTGGAGTAGACCCATGGTGCAAGAGACTTTTTGTACGTCTATGCAAGTCACACGTGTACCAATTTTCATCTCCCTACTCCAAAAAAACCTCTATGGGGAGGGGTTTTTGAAAGTTTCAAGGGGGCGCTATTGAGGCAATTTGCCCCGCCCATGAGCGATGCCCCTATGAATTGTAAGAGGTTGTGGTGCTTGACCTGTGTATCAATTTTCATGATGATATGTCAAAATTAAAGCCATCAAAAGGAAGAACGTATTTCATGGCAAATGGTCGATATTTGGCACGCCGCCGCACGGACGCCATTAATCATAACTTCACGGTGATCATCGCCTATGTTCACCAACTTGTTCTGCATGTTTTAGAAGTGGAATGAAGTTGATGGTTTTAAGTATGTGACATCAGTGCCTGTTTAAGTATAATGTTCCATGGCAAAGGGTCAAAATGGCAGCGCCATAGTGGCGACACCCTTCGACGTAGAGAAAAGCTTTCCATATCTTTTGATCAATATCACCTCTGGATGCTATCAAAGAAATTTGAAGTGCATTGGACAAAATCCCTAGGCGGAGTTCGTTCAAATACAACATGTGGAAATCACGCCAAAATGAGAAGAAAATTCAAAATGGCTGACTTCCTGTTTGGAGTAGACCCATGGTGCAAGAGACTTTTTTGTATGTCTATGGAAGTCACACGTGTACCAATTTTCATCTCCCTACTACAGAAAAAAACCCTATGTGGAGGGGTTTTTGATAGTTTCAAGGGGGCGCTATTGAGGCATTTTGCGACGCCCATATGAATTGTAAGAGGTTGTCGGGCATGACCTGTGTATCAATTTTCATGATATGACAAGCCTCAAAAGTAAGAACGTAATTTCATGGCGAAGGGGCGATATTCGGCACGCTGCCACATGGACGTCGTTACTTGTAACTTCACGGCGTTCATCGCCTATGTTCACCAACTTGTTCTGCATGTTTTAGAAATGGAATGAAGTTGATTGGGTTAACTATGTGACATCAGGACCTGTTAAAGTAAAAATAGGACATTTCCTGTTACCACCGGGGGATGCTTTCAAAGATGGGAACTTAATATATGCAGACATTCAGGGTAGAGCCCTCATCATGTTCAGCAAGTTTGAAGGATCTACGATGAAGTATGTGGGCATGACAGCCGTTCAAAGTGAAACGGCGCCCTCCGATAAGCTCGCCAAAGTTTGACGAACCCTAACAGCCACGCCTTTTGACCTAATTACATTCTTTTGATAACTTTTGATCACCATTGGGTCATGATGATGTTGACCAAATTTGAAGACGATTGGATGAAATCCCTAGGAGGACTTCGTTTAAATTTAAGTAGTGGAAATTGCCAAAAATGGCCAAAATTACCTCAAAATTGAAACTTAAAATCAAAATGGCCGACTTCCTGTCGACATTTCACCATGACGGTAAGAGACTTTTTTGTGCGTCCTAGCTTGGTAAATATGTGTACCGAATATCGTGAGGCTACGACGAAAAAACCACTATGTGGAGGGTTTTTCGAAAATTTCTAGGGGGCGCTATTTCGCGATTTCGCTGCGACCTTGTGCGCGACCCCCAAAATATCGAATTTCGGATGTGCCAGGACCACGCTGCAAAGTTTGTTGAGTTTTTGAGCATGGGAAAGGGCCAACATTTGGATTTGAAAAGTGTAAAGAATAATAATAATAATAATAATAATAATAATAACTAGGACTGCAAGCAGTCATATACGGGCCCTCGTTCTGCACGACCGCCTACCCAGGTCAGCGTGTCCCCAAGTGACCAGATGTGGGCATTTCCATTTAGAGGCAACCACTCATCCCACAGTTCAAATTTCAAGCAAATCACACAATGCTTGAAGGAGTGATGGCATGTTGATTGTTCATCCACTAGGGGGCACTCAGAGCACAAACAGAGGGGGGGCAGGTGTGTTCAGGGGCCAACTGTCATCACACACGTGAAGTTTCAAGTCAATCAGGTAAAGCATGGAGTTATGACTTGATGTTCAATGGCGCAGGGCCAAAATGGCAGCGCCATAGCAGCCACACCCTTCGACATAGAGAAGAGCTTTTGATAACTTTTGGTCAGTATCATCTGTGGATGCTGTAAAAGAATTTTGAAGTGCATTGGACAAAATCCCTAGGAGGAGTTTGTTCAAATACAACTTATAGAAATTATGGCAAAATGACAAGAAAATTCAAAATGGCCACTTCCTGTTTGGGGTAGACCAATGGTGCAAGCGACTTTTTTGTACGTCTATGCAAGTCACACGTGTACCAATTTTCATCTCCCTAATCCAAAAACCCCCTTTTTGAAAGATTCAAGGGGGCACTATTGAGGCATTTTGCCCTGCCCATGGGCGACGCCCCTATGGATTGTAAGAGGTTATCATGCTTGACCTGTGTATCAATCTTCATGATGATATGACAAAATTAAAGCCGTCAAAAGGAAGAACGTAATTTCATGGCGAAGGGGCGATATTCGGCATGCCGCCACACAGACGCCATTACTCGTAACTTCACGGCGATCATCACTTACGTTCAAAAACTTGTTCTGCATGTTTTAAAAGTGGAAGTTAGGACGTTGTCCTACTTGGGCCCTAATAATAATAAATAATAATAAACAGCGCAATTACAATAGGGTCCTCGTAGGACTTTTTCCTACTCAGGCCCTAATAAACAAAACAGAACACATAACAACTCAAATGCAGATTCTGACAAGGCTTATGTCATTCTATTGTGGATTTAATACAGCAAGTTATTGTTTATAAGGCTGTGTTATTTACGTCTCCCCAAGTGTAATTTACAGATGATTAAAATCAATTTTAAACAGAGTGAATCAGTGTCTGGGGCACAGTGAATCACCTTAGAATGTAAAGAAAAAAGACATGATTATGAAGATTACTTCAAAATTATTAAATACGCGTATATGCTGATGCATATACAAACTACAATCCATCAAACCAGCTATGTAATGTGTGAGCGTCTTATATAGTGATATATAAGCCTTCTTATGGCCTCAGACAGTGGACTCATCTCTGTGCTTGTTCTGTTAGACCTCAGTGCTGCTTTTGATACTGCTGACCATAAAATTTTATTACAGAGATTAGAGCATGCCATAGGCACTGCGCTGCGGTGGTTTGAATCATATTTATCTAATAGATTACAATTTGTTCATGTAAATGGGGAATCTTCTTCACAGGCTAAGGTTAATTATGGAGTTCCACAAGGTTCTGTGCTAGGACCAATTTTATTCACTTTATACATGCTTCCCTTAGGCAGTATTATTAGACGGCATTGCTTAAATTTTCATTGTTACACAGATGATACCCAGCTTTATCTATCCATGAAGCCAGAGGACACACACCAATTAGCTAAACTGCAGGATTGTCTTACAGACATAAAGACATGGATGACCTCTAATTTCCTGCTTTTAAACTCAGATAAAACTGAAGTTATTGTACTTGGCCCCACAAATCTTAGAAACATGGTGTCTAACCAGATCCTTACTCTGGATGGCATTACCCTGACCTCTAGTAATACTGTGAGAAATCTTGGAGTCATTTTTGATCAGGATATGTCATTCAATGCGCATATTAAACAAATATGTAGGACTGCTTTTTTGCATTTGTGCAATATCTCTAAAATTAGAAAGGTCTTGTCTCAGAGTGATGCTGAAAAACTAATTCATGCATTTATTTCCTCTAGGCTGGACTATTGTAATTCATTATTACCAGGTTGTCCTAAAAGTTCCCTGAAAAGCCTTCAGTTAATTCAAAATGCTGAGTACTGACAGGGACTAGAAGGAGAGAGCATATCTCACCCATATTGGCCTCTCTTCATTGGCTTCCTGTTAATTCTAGAATAGAATTTAAAATTCTTCTTCTTACTTATAAGGTTTTGAATAATCAGGTCCCATCTTATCTTAGGGACCTCATAGTACCATATCACCCCAATAGAGCGCTTCGCTCTCAGATTGCAGGCTTACTTGTAGTTCCTAGGGTTTGTAAGAGTAGAATGGGAGGCAGAGCCTTCAGCTTTCAGGCTCCTCTCCTGTGGAACCAGCTCCCAATTCGGATCAGGGAGACAGACACCCTCTCTACTTTTAAGATTAGGCTTAAAACTTTCCTTTTTGCTAAAGCTTATAGTTAGGGCTGGATCAGGTGACCCTGAACCATCCCTTAGTTATGCTGCTATAGACTTAGACTGCTGGGGAGTTCCCATGATGCACTGAGTGTTTCTTTCTCTTTTTGCTCTGTATGCACCACTCTGCATTTAATCATTAGTGATTGATCTCTGCTCCCCTCCACAGCATGTCTTTTTCCTGGTTCTCTCCCTCAACCCCAACCAGTCCCAGCAGAAGACTGCCCCTCCCTGAGCCTGGTTCTGCTGGAGGTTTCTTCCTGTTAAAAGGGAGTTTTTCCTTCCCACTGTCGCCAAGTGCTTGCTCACAGGGGGTCGTTTTGACCGTTGGGGTTTTTCCGTAATTATTGTATGGCCTTGCCTTACAATATAAAGCGCCTTGGGGCAACTGTTTGTTGTGATTTGGCGCTATATAAATAAAATTGATTTTATTTGATTTGATTTGATATAAGTCCTTTAGAAACTATCATAAATACAACTGCCATAATTTCTGTTCAAACGTGAAAACAGTTGTTTATATACAAAGATTATAGAAATAATTCATGGAAAAATAAATGTATAAGTTTCAACAAGTAATGTTTGTCATCCACTTGATACTGGGGCTTAGTAAATCACTTTCTAGACTGATTCACTGTGCCCTGATTCACTGTGCCCCGGTTGCATGTGGCACACATGAGTCATGTTATCAAATAGCTGATCGTCTGGAGAAGACATAACACATACTTATCTGGACGGGGTAGTCTTCTAACTAAGACCAATTTTTGGGGCACCTTTCCTCTGTTGTGAGAAATAAATACAAAGACACTGACAACCACAACATTTACTTTTGATAGGAAGAAAAATTACTTCACTTGCCACTTAGTTTTACCCTTAATGTATCCAAAAACAAAACACTAATTTATAAGGGGGATGTGTTTATGCACAAAAAAATATGCCATAACTGCTGCAAATATATATGTAGTTTTGCAGATATACTGTAGCTACTGATTCACTGTGCCCCAGTTTCCCCTACTCAAGTTCCTCAATATTTTGCACACTGGCCTCAGCTAAAAAATGGTGGTTTTGGAGTTACTGAGCTTTGCATCTGAACCTTTGGTATTATTGTAAAAATTATTGCTAATAACAAACATGGTTTTTCAGTTTATAAATCACACAAGCAGCTGGACCTCCCTAGGACATTAACATCACCACACACCTCAGAAATGATCACACACCACTGCAAGTCAGGTGGCCAACCCCAAAAACAAGGGTCATTGTCCCCGCACCCCCCCAAAACCTGCACACCTGAAACCTTTTGAAATATCTGATGCCTAATGATATTTTCAGACCAGTTGTCAGGATCTTATGTTGTTTTATGGTTCCCTGGGTGATTCTGAATCCTGACATAATGTTAAAATGGGAGTCAGGGGAGGATATGGGAAAGTTCTCATCAGATAAGTTTCTATACTGATTATATCATTATTTCCTGAAACGCCACAGGGTTAGTTATGTGTCAGATTCATCTCCACAGGGTTGTCATGAAAATGTTAGTGTTTTTTTCCTAATCCCAAAAATGAAAATTAAATATTTTCACTGTCAATTTGACACAAGTTTTGCTCCTTTCGTGCTATTGAGTATATTGCTGGCCGGTTGACAGGGATCTACTACATTTCACAGAAGAACACTCCAAAAAATAACTTGCTCAGTGAACATAATAAAATTATGTAAGGTACTTCCACCCAAGTAAGGGCTCCTTCACACAAAACATGACTGAAGCTGACTGGCACACAAAGGAGTAATCGTATGCCACTTGTGCCGCCTTGAACACCTCATACAGCAGCCACAGCCATTCGGCATGGCACAAGCACTCTACATTCGCATGCCGCTCATGGTGGAAACCCATTTGAACGACGGGAAATATGAGGTCGCACTCCATCTGATCATGTTCACAGCATTCGCAAGGTGTGAAGAAAGCAGGTTGGACATATTGTGCCGCAGCCGAGGAACTCTGGCCATGTTGAATCATGGGCGAATGGTGCGATCGAGGCAGCCTTTATGCCAGTGGCCAAATGTCGGCGAATCCCAGATTAATGGCCAGTCGACCCACAGTCCAGGTGCCACCCACAAACATCCAACACCACTCATGGGGCACTTAGAAAAGGCAGGGCTATTCACACAGCTGGCACAAGAGTAGAGTGCAGGCAGCCAGATTTGAGCTGGCTGTGCGAATGGCCCCACATTTTCTAAGTGCCCCAGTAGTGTGTCATTACCAACCAACACATATAGTAAATGGACTGCATTTATATCAACTTTTCCATCTACATCAGGTGCTCAAAGCGCTTTACACACTAATGTCTCACATTCACCCCGATGTGAGGGTGCTGCCATACACGGTACTCATTACACACCAGGAACAGTACTCTGGTCTCAAGCCCAACATTTAACCACTCAACCATCACCTCCCTATATGTCATGCAAGTGCGCCCCCTTGCCCCTGCAACACAAATGGCATGAGGACTGTGAGGAGTGTGTTGCACCCCCCACACCATGATCTGCCATTGTCAGGTGTGGCTGAGGTAGCCGGAGTGCGATCGCTGTTCACTGCAGTGCACATCTGGATGGTCATGTTCAGGTGGAACAGTTGACCAGTGTGTACTCGCAACTCAGCTGGAGAACACATATCGTCCCATGTCGTCCACACTCATGCAATGCACGTGTCCGGCCGTGTGTCCCCGCCCAACAGCAGGTGGAGTTTTTCGCTGTTCACCAAATATGTTTTTTTTTTTTTTTCCACTATCAGCCAGTTCCTGCTTCTTTCACCCAACTTCATGTTATGTGTGAAGGAACCATAAAATACGTTAATATAGCCAGAAACAATTTTATTGAGTGACTTAGGTTTAAATTTGTTGGACCAACATGATGAATTTGTGTTGCTGTTACTTGATTACCATGGTTCAGGCCAACTATATTTGTAGAGGTAAATGTAAACATAGGTCCTTTTGGCTGCTCCCTTATTTGCACTTGGGATTGCCACAGCAAATCTCAGGTGGGTCTGCATGTTGAATTGGAACAGCTTTTACATGAGATGCACTTCCTGAAGCAACTTCACATTAAATGGAGAAATGTAGCAGGGGTGGGGTTTGAACCAGGAACCTTCTGTACTGAAACCAAGTGCACTAACCACTTGGCCACCACCCCTGATGTAATGTCCTGGGGCCATTCAGACTTGTTTGATATGATTCTGAGTTCCCTAATTTATTTAGGGTAGTTAAAAATAGCACAGTTACATGTCAACTTAACTTTGCTGTGTTGAATCAGCACAATTCATGCAGATCCACCTTGGATTTGTTGTGGCAAACAAGTTAGCAGCCAAAGGGACTTACTGGTTTTGTTGTTACATTTACCCTTACAAATCTAGTTGAACTGAACCATTCTAATTAAGTAACAGTAATGCAAATTCATTGTGTTGACCCAACAAATTTACATTTAGGTCACTCAGCAAAATTGTTTTTGGCTACATTAAAGCATTTTACTTGGGTGGAAACACTTTCCATAATTTTATTATGTTCACCATGCAAGTTAGATTTTAAGTTGTTGCATGTTATGTTAAATTTACATGATTTGAAAATAATACTTGATTTTATATTGTAAAAGCTACATGTTAGATGTTGTATGGCTGGGGGGCCTGGCTGCCTTTTTGTTTCTGTCTTTTGTTTTTCCTTCCAGGTGGCTTGCATTTGGGACTGAGTGGCTGTGTTGCTGAGGTTATCAGGACCTCACCCTGATCACCTGCGGCTCATCAGGACTCACAGCTGTGGTGCATCTATATGGATTGGAACATGGTGGCATTTAAGACTGGAGTATACAGTGTGTATTTGCCAGAGACTCGACCTTGTGACCAGACGGGTGAGATCGTCGTCTCGGGAGCCATCTCATCATCAGTGGATGCAGAGAACGTCCAGGGTTTGATGCACGGTCTGTGAAAGAGGAGGGGGTGAGGTCTCACGCTCGTCAGCACACTTCCTGAGGTACGTTAGATTTTGTGACTAACGTTTATACAGTCAGTAAATGTGGTGTCCCTCACACCTTATTATATTGAGCTGTAAGTTAGTCATGTATCGGCTTCCACTGCAGTGGAGTTTTGTGAATTGGATGTTCCATGCCTGCAGGTTCGGAAGCTGATTAGTAATTAAGCCAGGAAGTGTTTGCTGTTTATGTACACCTTTGAGTGGTCTCTCTGTGTGTAGAGTGTGGACTCACATAATGGTTCCTTCTTTCACAGACTCGGTTTGTTGCGGCCACCTGGGGGGTGTCGGCGGGGTCCTTGGGTCCGAACGGCTTCTGGCTCCGGACCGTTAGTGCTGCTGGGAGCGCACCGTATCACCACCACGCCAGACCGCACATTCTTTTGTTGTTTTGTATCACTTCACTGTTATGTATTAAATTCAGTTAGCCTTTGTACCGTGCTCTGCTTATTTCATACTGGGTCCTTCAAACGCTGGTCGGTTCTCCGAGCTGTGTCCGACACATAACAGTAGTCTCTGGCCAAACATCACGGACCCAGAGGTAGCAGAGACGGTAACGCGCCGGGAAGGCGGCAGCAGACGTTCAGTAGTTATCCGGATCAGTTGCGGGTGCTCTCCGCCCGGATGGTGCGTGTTTGAGACCCATTGCTGAATACTGATTTGTGCTCTCTTGCAGCCATGTTCCTGTGTTTGTGCCTTATCCGTGGGTCGTGGTGGAGTGTGACTGGCGACGGCTTCGCGTCACGCTCCGACCGGATAAGAGGTTTAAACGGGAGCTGCAAGAGTGTGTCTGTAATGGGTGCACGCGCACGGCGGAGCTCTGTGGCACGGGTCGCTGAGCTTCCTGTGTTACAGTTGTAGCCCCGTTTCCCCGGATAAAGATAACTACTGCGTCTGTTGTATCAGCTCCGGCGTTATTTAGTTGAGCACATTTTGGTTGTGTGTTGCACACAGCTGCGCACGGAGATGCAGCTCGTTTGTTTTCTGTCACCAAAGGGGTTTTTTTCATTTTTAGCACTTTGGCTCCCTCTTTTGGTGACTTAGTCACATTACCGTTAAGCTCTTAAATTAGAACAGGTGTGTTCGATTTGTTTGAGCTTAACGGTATACGTCACTGATTTGTTTTGTGTTAGTTCATTTCGTGTGGGTGTTTTTTGAGTTGGTTTTTGTGGGGGATTTATTTATTTTTTTCCACTGTTTGTGTCTGGGGTTGTGACCCTGCAGCCTGTCTAAGAAGAAGAAGAAAAAAAAAGGACCCAAACAACTGTATGTTGGTCTGTTAGTCTTTCTTTTTATTTCTTTTTGTTTCACCTCCCCAGGGTTTGATGGGACGGTCCCCTGGGGGGTGATGGGGTGGTACTTGGATTTTTTTTTCTTTTTATTTGTTTGTTTTTGTTATGCCCTCTCTTCTCCTCTGACTCCAGCCGGGTGAGCCGTAGTGTCGGTGTTGCTGGAGGGGTGCAGTTTGGTTGTGCTGGGCATTTCCCAGGTAGCCTCTGCACCCGGGAGGGGGGGGGGGTTTTGGGGTATTTTCTTTTTCTTCCCTCTCTTCTCCTCTGGCTCCAGCCGGGTGAGCCATAGTGTCAGCGTTGCTGGAGTGGTGCAGTTTGGTTATACTGGGCGTTTCCCGGGTAACCTCTGCACCTGGGGGGGGGGGTTTTGATTCCCTGTTCCACCTCCGGCTTCAGCACGCCTTTGGCCGTCTGCCATCGGTGTGGCTGAGGTTTGGGGCAGTGGGATATACCCGCAGCTAGTGGCTGGTGTAGAAGTCGGAGGAGTGGCGCCGTTTTGTGCCGTTTGCCATAACCGCTGTTCCACTCCTCCCGGTTGGCTTCTGGGGTATAGTCACGGTTGGTGACACTGGACGTGCTTCCAGTTTCCACTGCGCCAAGGGGGTGAGGTTGGGGTTGTTTTGTTTGTATGTTTTTTTTTTTCTCTCTTCTTGTTTTTTCCCCCCAGTTTCCGCCCTCAGGGTTTGACTGTGGTGTCCTCTGGGGGGGAAAGGGCTGTGGGTCCATCTAGCCATAGACGGCCGGGGCTGGGTCCGTTGGTCATGAGGGGAGGCGTCTCCTGGGGTTGACGAGTGGTCCTCTGGGAGGCGCTGGGAGTCCCCGTGGGTGACGTTGGATCCCAGAGGGACCTCGGCTGTGGTTATTACTCCTGGAGCTGGCGGGAAGTCCTCTGGGGAGTGTTGGTCCCTACATGTCGTTTGGGGGGGGGGTTTTAGCACTTTTATTTGTAAGCTTAAGTTTGGGGTTTTTCTTTTCTCCTCTTCCCGGGGTTTGATGGGACGGTCCCCTGGGGAGGGGGGGTGTTTTGGTTGTTTGTGTTTGTCTTTTTTGTTTTATGACTAATGACCGCACATGGTTGGATAAAGGCTGACCGCACAGGTTTAAGAACTCCTGGTCACACCTGTGCTAAGTGACTGACTGAAACAAAGGCAAGGATGCAGCCAGAGGAGAGGACATCAACCATTCTGTTGGAAGACGAATGCAGATGCGGTTTCCAGCCATGGTCCCTGGAGGGGGGTGTTTCTCCTGGGCCAGGTTTGTGTGGTTGCCGGGAGGCTTCCCGTGAGGGTGGGGTACTGTTGTATGGCTGGGGGGCCTGGCTGCCTTTTTTACTGTTGTATGGCTGGGGGGCCTGGCTGCCTTTTTGTTTCTGTCTTTTGTTTTTCCTTCCAGGTGGCTTGCATTTGGGACTGAGTGGCTGTGTTGCTGAGGTTATCAGGACCTCACCCTGATCACCTGCGGCTCGTCAGGACTCACAGCTGTGGTGCATCTATATGGATTGGAACATGGTGGCATTTAAGACTGGAGTATACAGTGTGTATTTGCCAGAGACTCGACCTTGTGACCAGACGGGTGAGATCGTCGTCTCGGGAGCCATCTCATCATCAGTGGATGCAGAGAACGTCCAGGGTTTGATGCACGGTCTGTGAAAGAGGAGGGGGTGAGGTCTCACGCTCGTCAGCACACTTCCTGAGGTACGTTAGATTTTGTGACTAACGTTTATACAGTCAGTAAATGTGGTGTCCCTCACACCTTATTATATTGAGCTGTATGTTAGTCATGTATCGGCTTCCACTGCAGTGGAGTTTTGTGAACTGGATGTTCCATGCCTGCAGGTTGGGAAGCTGATTAGTAATTAAGCCAGGAAGTGTTTGCTGTTTATGTACACCTTTGAGTGGTCTCTCTGTGTGTAGAGTGTGGACTCACATAATGGTTCCTTCTTTCACAGACTCGGTTTGTTGCGGCCACCTGGGGGGTGTCGGCGGGGTCCTTGGGTCCGAACGGCTTCTGGCTCCGGACCGTTAGCGCTGCTGGGAGCGCACCGTATCACCACCACGCCAGACCGCACATTCTTTTGTTGTTTTGTATCACTTCACTGTTATGTATTAAATTCAGTTAGCCTTTGTACCGTGCTCTGCTTATTTCATACTGGGTCCTTCAAACGCTGGTCGGTTCTCCGAGCTGCGTCCGACACATAACATTAGATTTAGGTTCACGTTTCAAAAAACCAACAACACCAATGTTGGGTTTTTTTGGACTGAAAATAATGATGATTACAAATTTCTCGAGAAAGGACTTGTTTACAAAATCGATATTTCATTTTTGAGACCATTTGTGCACGCTGACTACTGGTTAGATTGCGTTTGTAAATAAAGGCATATTTTCCAGATTAAAGTGTTAATGAAAAGCTAAAATAGCCCTTCATCCACCTAACCAGTACAAGCATCCCAACAATTCACAAAGTGGGTGTGACTGTGGAATTGTTGTCATTTTGGGTGTTGCAGTGAAGGTATTTCTGTATTTTCTGCAAAATTCTCTCCTCAAACTACTGCATTTGAACAAACAAAAATGGTTTAACAGTACAAGCATTGTGCAGGAAGGAAATGCTTTCTTTTTTAAATTTATTGATTAAAAGATTTGATTTGTTTGTTTTTTTTATGCACACACCCACAGGGCTTTAAAGTGTGTCTGTGTAAAAAAAATGAGAAAGCTTGTAATGAAACGGGTGTATCGATCAGAAGATGCAGTTCACATGTTTCAGGTTCACAGATTTTGCAATTTGATGCTTGACAGAAATGAATAAATAAATGAATAAAATGACTTAAAACCGCAGTGGGGTTCCACACTGATGTGATCTCTTGGAGCTGCTGTGCATGAACAAATAGTATTGTATGCATGTTATGAAGTGGATGAGACACAATACGTCAGTGTGCACCTGCTCGTGAACTGCTGAATTTGCTGCAACTCGGTCTGTTTTGTAAGAATACATACACCATGTGAAGCATTCTGTCCGCTTCAATACTTCTGCGTCTTCACTAATCAGAAGGACGGACTGTGGGAAGTTAATTAACTCAGCTCTATCATACTGTAAGCTTGGTCGGTGAGTCAAAGCGTTATCCAGCTGACTGGCCAAAGGGCTCTCCAAAAATAGGGCCGAATGTTACCTCAGATATGACAGATAATAAATTAACAACACCCACCATTTCCTCTCTCAAATCTGTTGACGCCACAGTTCGATGAGCTGCTCATTGTCACTGATTGTTCGTGGGATTGGTGGGTGTATAGTTTAAAGGATCAGCATTCTTTTCTTTACACTTCTGAAGTTGAAGTCTTTCAGGTCCAGGAAAAAGTTCTACGTGCTCTGGTACAAACAAAATTTAGTATGTGTGTAATAATAAGAATTGTTGCTTGTGTGCCGCACCGGAATACTAATGGGGCTTTCACACCGGAAGTGTTGACGGCATTAGAAGCATCGGGAATCGGTCCAAAAATAATTATTTTCAATGAGACAATTTGCATTTTTAATGCAATGCTCGGCGTCGTGTCAGAAAACCAAGCTAAAGTGACGCTTCAGAGTACATGTTGCCGCTTGTCATCAAGCTGCTGCGGTCAAAGTTCAACCCAATCCAACTTTCGCTGCTGTGCGCTGTGACATGGCTTCACGCTGTCCATAGAAAAGAGGCATCAGGCCAAAACATGGAAGACTACAAGACATGGAAGACTACAGTTCAGAAACCACTGATCTGCACAACACAAGATCAGTGCAGAAACCACTGATCTGTATATAACAGTGTTATATACAGATCAGTGGCAGAAACATGTCACAGAACGGCTCATTTATACCCAGCAGTTTTCTAAAGAAAATCCTTGCAAATGTTTTTTTTTTTTACCTCAAAATTCATTTCTGATTACTGTAAAAATAGTTTAGAACACTTGTAATTAAAATAGTAAAAACCTTTAGAAACCTTTCTTCATCTGTAAATTTAAACTATAACTTACCTGTTATTTCAGATTAGATGATTTCTTGTTTAACATAAGGAACATTGGAAGTTTATTTTTAAACAAATAAAATAGTATGGAAATGTGTACATTTTTAAGTCTGGTAGATTATTCATATCTCATTTTAACCAGAAAAAACAGACAATGTAAATAAATGCTAAAGGATGATTACCCGACCGTGAGGTCTTTCCAAGGAAGTATCAGACCGATGTGTTGTCAGTACAGACTGAACAAAGCGAGGCCCATGAGAAAAGCATGGAGGTTTGATATCCCTGTACAGACCAAGTGAGTGAGGTTAACCTGCAGTCTCTCCCTCCCCTCCCTTTTCTGTCATTGCCCGTCATCACTGCACGTCATATCCCACCACTACAATAACTGTGAATTGGTCTTTGCATTGTTTAGCAACCACTCAACACTTTTCAACATCCCTGCTTACTGTAGCCCCCCCTCACATATACGTATTTTATTTTACTTTGTTTTACTGTGCACTAAGATGCTATTGTCTTTCTGTGCCTTATTTAATAATGAAGGTTCACAACATATTTATTGCCCATGAATAAGGTACTATGTCATGAATAAGCTACTATGCCGTTGTTTGAGGCTCTATCGAAATTTTGTTGTTATTTATAACTGTTGTTACTATGACAATGGCGATAAAGTATAAGTAAGTAATAATAATAATTTGTTTATTATATAACTATTATATATATAAACACGCAAATTTACAGTATCACAGGGTGATGGCAGACTCGTTCTGCTGGGTTTTTTTAACCTTTTTTGTTGTTCTCCAGACACAAATCCAAGATGGCGATTGCTCAGCTTTTGGAGTTGTGGAAAAACCCAAAGTGTGATGTAGCAGCCCCACCCCCTTGCCGCATTGAATGCATTAACGAGTTAACCCCCCTCAAAGCGCCTGATGCAACTGGACACGTTAACTGCCGCAGCTGATGCTTGCGATGTGAAAGACCTTTAACTGCTAAGAGAGCGTAATCCCACACTTCCCTATCCTTGGCCAAGTTCTCTAACTCTTCCCGGGCTGTTCCTAAACCACCTGAGAAATATAATCCCTCCAGCATGTCCTGGGTCTTCCCCGTGGTCTCCTCCCAGTTGGTTGTGCCTGGAAGACCTCCCTACAGAGATCAGGGGGCCTTCTACCAGATGCATGAACCACCTCAGCTGACTCCTTTTGATATTAAGAAGCAGTGGCTCTGCTCTGAGCCTCTCCACAATAGTTGCGCCTGTCACCCTGTCACAGAGTGTAAGTCCAGATTCCCCGACAGAAGAATGTAATTTTCTCCGATTGTACATGTGACCATATTCTTTCATTCTTTACCCAAAGTTCCTAACCACAGGTGAGGATTGGTGGGTAAATCAACATTTAAATTGAGAGTCTTGGGTTCTTTATTCTGATGGTCCGGTACGGTCCAAAAAAAAAAAAAAAAATCAGTTGCTGCCCCAATCCTTCTTTTCGATCTCACGCTCCAACTTATCCTCACTAGTGAACAAAAAGTAGAGATGCTTAAACTTGTCCACTTGGGGCAATAACTCTCCCCTGACCCAGAGGGCGCCTTTGTCAACAGAGGGCCATGATCTCAGATTTGGAGGAGCTGACTGTCATCCCAGTTGCTTTATGCATCGGAGGTCATCGACATCAGAGATGAAACTCTAAGGCAAGCAAACTGGACACTCGGTCCCTGACTGCACCTTGAAATTCCGTTGATGAACATTACAAACAAAAATTAGTTTTTGTGAAATGGTGATTGAGGTTCCTGTCTGTGGTCACAGCAATCAGACACAAATATGAAAAAAATAAATGTGCCATTAGGTGGTGATGACCTATCCATGAGTACTTTTGAACCTACACATTCATAACAACCATTCATGCTTGGTGTCAGCTTTCTTAATTTAGACATCAGAATCACTTATCATCATCACCACAACAACCATCATAAAATATTCCCATTCACAGGAAAAAACTGACAATTATTTACCACTACAGTTCTCCCAAATGAATTTAAACACACTATTTTCATTTATGTAATTCTGTACATTTTCTAAGGAGTTTTGCTGTGGATTCACATTTTCATTTGTGTTTCCCAATTTCAGAAAAACTGACTTGTAGTGTTTTGGATCTAAACTTCAAACTTTGTTTATATTCAGACACATCCAAATCTCTTACAATGAAATATATGATTATGATATTGTAACAAATCTAGATACAAACAAGCAATAATACTGTCAATACCAATGCATTTTTTTATGCCACCAAACATTTCTGCAACAGAAATCAGGTTTTGCCAAGTTTTGAGTGTAATGGAATACAGGTGACTGAATGAAGATGTCACAAGAGACCCCAAATTTTTCCACTCGTTCTGTCAAAATCCATTTCAAAGAATTTTTTATGCAAAATCCTGTAAAATGGTGTAGCTTCTTAAATCACAATGACACAATGATTTTGGCCACTTGCATATTCACAAACTCGTTCCATATGAGATGGGAAAGCTGCAGGTCAAAGACAAATTTGTCACCAATGGAGCCAATGAGTCGTCAATGTGTTTACTCTTACTTGCTTATATTTCCGACAATATATATTCAGTTCTGACACGCTTTGATGAACAACCACTTAAATATTGTCTTCTGCTTTTAAGATATTTTTGGCACTGAAACCATGAGCTAACTTTGCAGACTTGGAAAACTATTAATCATGCTGTCAACTAACTCAGAAGTCATTTGTGCTGCTGAAAGCATTAAACATTACGTATTCAAACTTTCATGATGGCTGACGACTGTGAGCCTTATTGTTCATATGAATACCCCAAAATGCTTTTCATTGCTCATATTAATTTTTTTTTTTTATCTTCAGCGTATTACCCTTTATCATTACTGCTAATGTAACCATCCATCATGTACAAGCCGCCTGGCGCTGTCATCTCACACTCAGCTCAAGTTCTTGTCACTCGATATAAGCCATGTTTCAGCTGAAGCAGCTTTGCAGATGTTGGATATAATGATGTACTGATGCTCCGCGCTCTTTCTCGTGAACACGCGGATGTCTTTGTGTCAACATAGGCAGCAGTCGCACACACACGTTTTGGCTGCAAAACATCTGACAGAATCCAGTGATTTGCCCTCAGAAGCAATATGTGCTTGAGTAGCCTGTAATGTTGAATTCAATGTTGGTAAATGCTGATGTGAATTCACACCCGCACCTAATATTGAGGCATCTTGTACTGCCGATGCTTGAGGCAAAGAAAAACGGAAATTATTATTTTTTTTAATGGACTGTATTTATAAAGCGCTTTTCCATCTGCATCAGACACTCAAAGCACTTTACAGTAATGCCTCACATTCACCCCAATATGAGGCTGCTGCCATACAAGGTGCCCACTACACACCAGGAGAAACTCTGGGATTAAGGACCTTGCCCAAGGGCCCTTAGTGATTTTTGGGTCAGACTGGGATTTGAACGGAGGATCTTCTGGTCTCAAGCCCAAAGCTTAACCACTAGACCATCACCCCACCCACCCCCACCCCTTTTTTTAAATAGTGGTGCATACATACAGTTCTGGTCAGAAATAAATACATAAGTCATGATCAGAAATAAATGCAAAGGATGCAGTTTTGTACTCAACTCAACTCAACTCAACTTGTTTCTTATATAGCGCCAAATCACAACAAACAGTTGCCCCAAGGCGCTCCACATTGCAAGGCAAGGCCATACAACAATCATGAAAAACCCCAACGGTCAAAACGACCCCCTATGAGCAAGCACTTGGCCACAGTGGGAAGGAAAAACTCCCTTTTAACAGGAAGAAACCTCCAGCAGAACCAGGCTCAGGGAGGGGCAGTCTTCTGCTGAGACTGGTTGGGGCTGAGGGAAAGAACCAGGAAAAAGAGATCGATCACTAA
This sequence comes from Thalassophryne amazonica, assembly GCF_902500255.1. Lineage (NCBI taxonomy): Eukaryota > Metazoa > Chordata > Actinopteri > Batrachoidiformes > Batrachoididae > Thalassophryne > Thalassophryne amazonica. Next base: position 10,989,785 of record NC_047112.1, read on the forward strand.
TGATTAAATGCAGAGTGATGCATACGGAGCAAAAAGAGAAAGAAACAGTGCATCATGGGAACCCCCCCACAGTCTACGTCTAAAGCAACATAACCAAGGGATGGTCCAAGGTCACCCGATCCAGCCCTAACTATAAGCCTTAGCGAAAAGGAAAGTTTTAAGCCTAATCTTAAAAGTAGAGAGGGTATCTGTCTCCCTGATCTGAATTGGGAGCTGGTTCCACAGGAGAGGAGCCTGAAAGCTGAAGGCTCTGCCTCCCATTCTACTCTTACAAACCCTAGGAACTACAAGTAAGCCCGCAGTCTGAGAGCGAAGCGCTCTAATGGGGTAATATGGTACTACGAGGTCCCTAAGATAAGATGGGACCTGATTATTCAAAACCTTATAAGTAAGAAAAAGAATTTTAAATTCTATTCTAGCATTAACAGGAAGCCAATGAAGGGAGGCCAACACGGGTGAGATATGCTCTCTCCTGCTAGTCCCCGTCAGTACTCTAGCTGCAGCATTCTGAACCAACTGAAGGCTTTTAGGGAACTTTTAGGACAACCTGATAATAATGAATTACAATAGTCCAGCCTAGAGGAAATAAATGCATGAATTAGTTTTTCAGCATCACTCTGAGACAAGACCTTTCTGATTTTAGAGATATTGTGTAAATGCAAAAAAGGCAGTCCTACATATTTGTTTAATATGCGCTTTGAATGACATATCCTGATCAAAAATAACTCCAAGATTTCTCACAGTATTACCAGAGATCAGGGAAATGCCATCCAGAGTAACGATCTGGTTAGACACCATGCTTCTAAGATTTGTGGGGCCAAGTACAATAACTTCAGTTTTATCTGAGTTTAAAAGCAGGAAATTAGAGGTCATCCATGTCTTTATGTCTGTAAGACAATCCTGCAGTTTAGCTAATTGGTGTGTATCCTCTGGCTTCATGGATAGATAAAGCTGGGTATCATCTGCGTAACAATGAAAATTTAAGCAATACCGTCTAATAATACTGCCCAAGGGAAGCATGTATAAAGTGAATAAAATTGGTCCTAGCACAGAACCTTGTGGAACTCCATAATTAACTTTAGTCTGTGAAGAAGATTCCCCATTTACATGAACAAACTGTAATCTATTAGACAAATATGATTCAAACCACCGCAGCGCAATGCCTTTAATACCTATGACATGCTCTAATCTCTGTAATAAAATTTTATGGTCAACAGTATCAAAAGCAGCACTGAGGTCCAACAGAACAAGCACAGAGATAAGTCCACTGTCCAAAGCCATAAGAAGATCATTTGTAACCTTCACTAATGCTGTTTCTGTACTATGATGAATTCTAAAACCTGACTGAAACTCTTCAAATAGACCATTCCTCTGCAGGTGATCAGTTAGCTGTTTTACAACTACCCTCTCAAGAATCTTTGAGAGAAAAGGAAGGTTGGAGATTGGCCTATAATTAGCTAAGATAGCTGGGTCAAGTGATGGCTTTTTAAGTAATGGTTTAATTACTGCCACCTTAAAGGCCTGTGGTACATAACCAACTAACAAAGATAGATTGATCATATTTAAGATTGAAGCATTAAATAATGGTAGGACTTCCTTGAGCAGCCTGGCAGGAATGGGGTCTAATAAGCATGTTGATGGTTTGGATGAAGTAACTAATGAAAATAACTCAAGACAGAACAATCGGAGAGAAAGAGTCTAACCAAATACCGGCATCACTGAAAGCAGCCAAAGATAACGATACATCTTTGGGATGGTTATGAGTAATTTTTTCTCTAATAGTCAAAATTTTGTTAGCAAAGAAAGTCATGAAGTCATTACTAGTTAAAGTTAATGGAATACTCAGCTCAATAGAGCTCTGACTCTTTGTCAGCCTGGCTACAGTGCTGAAAAGAAACCTGGGGTTGTTCTTATTTTCTTCAATTAGTGATGAGTAGAAAGATGTCCTAGCTTCACGAAGGGCTTTCTTATAGAGCAACAAACTCTTTTTCCAGGCTAAGTGAAGATCTTCTAAATTAGTGAGACGCCATTTCCTCTCCAACTTACGGGTTATCTGCTTTAAGCTACGAGTTTGTGAGTTATACCACGGAGTCAGACACTTCTGATTTAATGCTCTCTTTTTCAGAGGAGCTACAGCATCCAAAGTTGTCTTCAATAAGGATGTAAAACTATTGACAAGATACTCTAACTCCCTTACAGAGTTTAGGTAGCTACTCTGCTCTGTGTTGGTATATGACATTAGAGAACATAAAGAAGGAATCATATCCTTAAACCTAGTTACAGCGCTTTCTGAAAGACTTCTAGTGTAATGAAACTTATTCCCCACTGCAGGGTAGTCCATCAGGGTAAATGTAAATGTTATTAAAAAATGATCAGACAAAAGGGAGTTTTCAGGGAATACTGTTAAGTCTTCTATTTCCATACCATAAGTCAGAACAAGATCTAAAATATGATTAAAGTGGTGGGTGGACTCATTTACTTTTTGAGCAAAGCCGATAGAGTCTAATAATAGATTAAATGCAGTGTTGAGGCTGTCATTCTCAGCATCTGTGTGGATGTTAAAATCGCCCACTATAATTATCTTATCTGAGCTAAGCACTAAGTCAGACAAAAGGTCTGAAAATTCACAGAGAAACTCACAGTAACGACCAGGTGGACGATAGATAATAACAAATAAAACTGGTTTTTGGGACTTCCAATTTGGATGGACAAGACTAAGAGACAAGCTTTCAAATGAATTAAAGCTCTGTCTAGGTTTTTGATTAATTAATAAGCTGGAATGGAAGATTGCTGCTAATCCTCCGCCCCGGCCCGTGCTACGAGCATTCTGACAGTTAGTGTGACTCGGGGGTGTTGACTCATTTAAACTAACATATTCATCCTGCTGTAACCAAGTTTCTGTTAGGCAGACTAAATCAATACGTTGATCAATTATTATATCATTTACCAACAGGGACTTAGAAGAAAACTAACCTAATGTTTAATAGACCACATTTAACTGTTTTAGTCTGTGGTGCAATTGAAGGTGCTATATTTTTTTTTCTTTTTGAATTTTTATGCTTAAATAGATTTTTGCTAGTTATTGGTGGTCTGGGAGCAGGCACCGTCTCTACGGGGATGGGGTAATAAGGGGATGGCAGGGGGAGAGAAGCTGCAGAGAGGTGTATAAGACCACAGCTCTGCCTCCTGGTCCCAACGCTAGACAGTCACAGTTTGGAGGATCCCAAAAAATTGGCCAGATTTCTAGAAATGAGAGCTGCTCCATCCAAAGTGGGATGGATGCCGTCTCTCCTAACAAGACCAGGTTTTCCCCAGAAGCTTTGCCAATTATCAATGAAGCCCACCTCATTTTTTGGACACCACTCAGACAGCCAGCAATTCAAGGAGAACATGCGGCTAAACATGTCACTCCCGGTCTGATTGGGGAGGGGCCCAGAGAAAACAACAGAGTCCGACATTGTTTTTGCAAAGTTACACACTGATTCAATGTTAATTTTAGTGACCTCCGATTGGCGTAACCGAGTGTCATTACTGCCGACGTGAATTACAATCTTACCAAATTTACGCTTAGCCTTAGCCAGCAATTTCAAATGTCCTTCGATGTCGCCTGCTCTGGCCCCGGAAGACAATTGACAATGGTTGCTGGTGTCGCTAACTTCACATTTCTCAAAACAGAGTCGCCAATAACCAGAGTTTGATCCTCGGCGAGTGTATCGTCGAGTGGGGAAAAACGGTTAGAGATGTGAACGGGTTGACGGTGTACACGGGGCTTCTGTTTAGGGCTACGCTTCCTCCTCACAGTCACCCAGTCAGCCTGCCTTCCCGACTGCACGGGGTCTGCCAGGGGGGAACTAACGGCGGCTAAGCTACCTTGGTCCGCACCGACTACAGGGGCCTGGCTAGCTGTAGAATTTTCCACGGTGCGGAGCCGAGCCTCCAATTCGCCCAGCCTGGCCTCCAAAGCTACGAATAAGCTGCACTTACTACAAGTACCGTTACTGCTAAAAGAGGCCGAGGAATAACTAAACATTTCACACCCAGAGCAGAAAAGTACGGGAGAGACAGGAGAAGCCGCCATGCTAAAACGGCTAAGAGCTAGTAGCTACGCTAAGCTAGCGGATTCCCAAACAGGGAATCCGACACTAGACAGGCTGTGGAGCAGCACAGGTAACTCACGACAACAGTGCTAAAAAATAAAATAAAATAAAAATAAAAATCCACTGGACAGGCTGTGGAGCAGCACAGGTAACTCACGACAACAGTGCTAAAAAATAAAATAAAATAAAAATAAAAATCCACTGGACAGGCTGTGGAGCAGCACAGGTAACGCACGACAACGGTGCCAAAACAAAACAAAAAACCACTAGACAGGCTGTGGAGCAGCACAGGTAACACACGACAACAGTGCCAAAAAATAAAATAAAAATCCACTAGACTGGCTGTGGAGCAGCACAGGTAACGCACGACAACAGTGCTAAAAAAAATAAAATAAAAATCCACTAGACTGGCTGTGGAGCAGCACAGGTAACGCACGACAACAGTGCTAAAAAAAATAAAATAAAAATCCACTAGACTGGCTGTGGAGCAGCACAGGTAACGCACGACAACAGTGCTAAAAAAAATAAAATAAAAATCCACTGGACAGGCTGTGGAGCAGCACAGGTAACACACGACAACAGTGCTAAAAAAAAATAAAATAAAAATAAAAATCCACTGGACAGGCTGTGGAGCAGAGACTTTCAGAGAGAAAAACAACCCCAATTGTACAATGACAATATTTAATATAATGTCCAACATTATTAAACAGCAACAACAAACGCTTTTCTCAAATTGGAGTTTGACAAACATTTGTGTGTGTGTACGTGTTTGTTCTACTATTTGTACTTTGGCCAATTTCCACTAAACTTGCCGTGTGCATGTGGGCTGACCACAGAATTGTCATAAAGGCCATTTTTCTGACAAAGATCACAGTCAGTTTGTCAGGTCCTTTGCCCAATTTTCACCAAACTTGATATGTGGATGACTGGCAGCACCAAAATAGCGCTTAAAGGGTTTGTTTTAGGAAAGGTCATTGGGGTCAAAGATCACAACTGTAATTTTTCACTCTGATGTCCAGCAAAATTGGCACATATGTAGGTGAGTTCTGGAATTGTCCAAAGGTTAATCATTAGGGGCAAGGTTACTGTGGTCAAAGGTCACAAGTTTGGTTCCTCACTCTTATTTGCATCAAACGTGGGACACATATATGCAGGCCGGTTTCTCATATTACCCAAATGACACAGTCAACAAGGGGTTGAGGTCAATGGAGTCAGTGGATGTCATTTAAGATACTCCTATTGACATCAAACTAGTAATAGTTATGAAGATAGGTTTTGGAATTGCCCAGCAAGTTCACATTGCCAAAGGTCAGTCATTGGGGTCAAGGTCATGCCTGCCTGTGTTTGTAGGCCTTCTTCTCACAGGACCTTTTGTTCATTTTTAACAAATTTGGTATGTCAGTGAAATTAGCATTGGCAAATTAATTTTGGGAAAGGTTGAGGGTTTTTATTTTCAGCCCAATTTGGACCTAATTTGGGACAATTCAGACGATTCTAGAATTGCCTTTGCAAGGTCAGCCAGAGGTTAATCACTTTGGCGAAGGCCAAAGTCATTGAGGTAAGATGTTTTATGGCTGTAACCGTTATTGTCTTTTTGCAGACAGGTACCACCTGTCTTGCACAGTATAGTGGAGGAAAAAAGACAATCATTTTGAGACTTCATTCTGAAAGCTCGTTTTGTATAGTATTTTAAAATAACTTATACTGTGATTTGGTAAAGATGTACATATGACACAATGGTACTATTCCAAAGGGGAAAAAACAGTAGCTTCAATTCAACATACAGTTCATTCACAGTACAGAAAGTATTAATTGGGTAAAAATATTAAGAGATAAAAATAGACATGGAAAGTATTTTCTGGCTTGATCTCCTTTTCTTTCAATTCTTCAAGGTAATGCTTTGTTACCTTTGAGTAATGTATTGATTTAGCTTATTGGATTAGTGCCTATTAAGCTCCAGTAGGAACAAACATGCACAGTTTTAAGGTTTACACACATTTTTGACATTAAATTTAATCAAACAAATGCTACCTGACTTAAACTTTGCAGAAATAAATTTAGTGGAAGGTAATTGGTCCAAAAATAGTTTTCAAAGTTAGCTAAGAATTTCGTCTGCTAACAAAAAGATAAACTTCATTAATTACTTGAAAGCTGATTTGTCAAACTGTAACCCCACCCCCCCCCCCCCCCCCCCCCAATGGACGTGTATATCATGTTTTTGTACAAGTTCGACCGATGTGCACGCAATGTTGCAAACAAAAGTTCCGATACTCTATTCGGTGAAAGTTGCAGTGGAAAGTTTTCAGAACAAGGATAGAACTTTTTTTTTTCCAACAAATGTTGCAAGTAGGTGTTGACCGAGAAAGGTGCCACAAGACGTCACTACATCACTAAGCTTCCTGCCCCGCTCATTTCATTCAAATAGACAGATGATATTTGCTAATTCCTTGTGTGTCCATGGATTTAGTCATCCTTGCTGTGAAAGTTGTCTCATTTAGGGTGTTGTCTTGTTCTCAAAAATCTGCAAAAGTGGATGTGGGCAATTTTGCAGTGCAGGTCTGGTAAAAAAACAATCTCAGGAAATTGATCTGCAGTCCACAGCCATTGAGTGAACACTTCATGGCAGCATCAGCACTTCAGCTGAGGATGACTGATGACTTCTTTGGTTATTGTCACGCGTTAAAACAGAGCGAGCACTCAACACATGAATGATCACACGAATCTTTAAATGTCAATCCATAATGCATGAGAATCAAATAACCGTTTTCACCGGCATAAAATATGCATTCATTGTCTGTCTTTGATACCATAGCAGGCCCGTCTCCATGGTGCATTTATCCACAGAAATGCATGGATGCCACATCTTACCCTTCTACTAACCTCCCCACTATTACGCTACATTTAGGGCTGATATTAATGGAATAAGTGGCCCATATTCCGAAGCACAAATGGAAAAGCTTCTTTTCAGGAGGTCCACAACATCCATTCGTGCTGTATATTTATACAAAAATCACACTGCACGGAATATGCCAAATATGTGTCATATTATTGAAATCCAATTCACTTGATTGCAGAAATGCATTCATTTAATAAAGCATTAACTATTCATGTAAAATGAAATCTAAATTACAGGGATGATTTTCTGTACCAATCGGATGGCACTCTGACCTTTTCCTTGGCGACACCGAACTGACTGGTAATTACTGGGGCTGACCTATGTGAATGAAATATATAAAATTCCATCTGAGTGCCAATAGCCCACCAGCTCATTGACTAAAGCCTACAATTCATCACTCTGAGGTGATCTAGCATGTGCTTGTTACACGCCCCTGACACCTTAGCGACCAGATATGTGAAAACAGAGGCCATTTTTCTCATAGCTGAAAAGGTCACAGGCTGAAAAACATATTACTGTAGATAAAGAATGATATTTCTGATGTTAGTCTTGACCATTCCAAGAGAGCATGTGCAAAACAACATGTAGAAATGGGTTCCCAATGCAGGTGCTTAATAACAAGATAAGATAAGAAAAACCCATCTACAGTAATAACGTCATTTTTTTTTGTGTATTTGATGAATTGAAAATGGAGACGTTGCAATGAATTCCTTTTGCACTTCTATTCATCAATCCATCTATTCATTTTTTTTTTTACCAAGTTACTGCATAATGTACTGAAGAGAATGAGATGAAAACTATTGGAAATATTTGATTTTTCAAGTGGGCAGTAGTCTCAGATTACTCTGAAGAATAAAATTGTGCACATATTTTTTTGGGTATTTTTCTCCAATATTTCTCCTTCCTTGGGCTTGGCAGGGCGGTCCACAATTTTGCCATCTACTGTTGGCAAATCATTTTCTTGAGTGTGCTTGACAAAAAATCATTTCATTTCACACCCCTGGCAGCTGATCTCAGAGCTCAGCACTTTCATTTTGAAAGTGTACTGCCGGAACTCAGACATTAGCAGGTAATGACACAGGCCAAGACTTAACTATCAGTATCACAGTATTCATCTTTGAACACTTCATGTCCAAAATACACTCAACAAAAATATAAATGCAACACTTTTGGTTTTGCTCCCATTTTGTATGAGATGAACTCAAAGATCTAAAACTTTTTCCACATACACAATATCACCATTTCCCTCAAATATTGTTCACAAACCAGTCTAAATCTATGATAGTGAGCACTTCTCCTTTGCTGAGATAATCCATCCCACCTCACAGGTGTGCCATATCAAGATGCTGATTAGACACCATGATTAGTGCAACCGGTGTGCCTTAGACTGGCCCACAATAAAAGGCCACTCTGAAAGGTGCAGTTTTGTTTTATTGGGGGGGGGGGGGGGGGGATACCAGTCAGTATCTGGTGTGACCACCATTTACCTCATGCAGTGCAACACATCTCCTCATAGAGTTGATCAGGTTGTCAATTGTGGCCTGTGGAATGTTGGTCCACTCCTCTTCAATGGCTGTGCGAAGTTGCTGGATTTTGGCAGAAAACTGGTACACCGCTGTCGTATACGCTGGTCCAGAGCATCCCAAACATGCTCAATGGGTGACATGTCCGGTGAGTATGCCGGCCATGCAAAAACTGGGACATTTCAGCTTCCAAGAATTGTGTACAGATCCTTGCAACATGGGGCCGTGCATTATCCTGCTGCAACATGAGGTGATGTTCTTGGATGTATGGCACAACAATGGGCCTCAGGATGTCATCATGGTATCTCTGTGCATTCAAAATGCCATCAATAAAATGCACCTGTGTTTTTCGTCCATAACAGACGCCTGCCCATACCATAACCCCACCGCCACCATGGGCCACTCGATCCACAACACTGACATCAGAAAACCGCTCACCCACACGACGCCACACACGCTGTCTGCCATCTGCCCTGGACAGTGTGAACCGGGATTCATCTGTGAAGAGAACACCTCTCCAACGTGCCAAACGCCAGCGAATGTGAGCATTTGCCCACTCAAGTCGGTTACGACGACGAACTGGAGTCAGGTCGAGACCCCGATGAGGACGACGAGCATGCAGATGAGCTTCCCTGAGACGGTTTCTGACAGTTTGTGCAGAAATTCTTTGGTTATGCAAACCGACTGTTTCAGCAGCTGTCCGAGTGGCTGGTCTCAGACGATCTTGGAGGTGAACATGCTGGATATGGAGGTCCTGGTGTGGTTACACGTGGTCTGTGGTTGTGAGGCTGGTTGGATGTACTGCCAAATTCTCTGAAACGCCTTTGGAGACGGCCTATGGTAGAGAAATGAACATTCAATACATGAGCAACAGCTCTGGTTGACATTCCTGCTGTCAGCATGCCAATTGCACGCTCCCTCAAATCTTCGACATCTGTGGCATTGTGCTGTGTGATAAAACTGCACCTTTCAGAGTAGCCTTTTATTGTGGGCAGTCTAAGGCACACCTGTGCACTAATCATGGTGTCTAATCAGCATCTTGATATGGCACACCTGTGAGGTGGGATGGATTATCTCAGCAAAGGAGAAGTGCTCACTATCACAGATTTAGACTGGTTTGTGAAAAATATTTGAGGGAAATGGTGAAATTGTGTATGTGGAAAAAGTTTTAGATCTCTGAGTTCATCTCATACAAAATGGGAGCAAAACCAAAAGTGTTGCGTTTATATTTTTGTTGAGTGTACATTCTATCATATGGTCCTTGATGTAGTTCCTTCAGGTAATTAAAAGTCTGCACAGAGCTTCATTTTCAGTTACAGTGCACAGTAGTACTTTGGCAGGGGATATTGGCTACAATGTTGCAGTGTTTGTTCTCGAACCTGGGACACTGAGCAAAATCATTGATCCATGCAAGCACTGAGGCATTGAACCACTTTGGTATTTTGGTAGATTCCCCCTGCGCAAGCTGAGTAAAACTGCAATCAGGCAATCACTGAAATACATTCAGTGGTCCACCTTGGTGCTTTCCAAATTCCACTCAGGACAGTTCCATAGTGCAGTGAGTGCTGCACTGGTGCATAGTCTCTGACTTCATATCAAATCTTTTGAATTGCACCTCTTTTTTTTTTTTTTTTGCACTTTCTGAAGGTCTTGGAATTGTGACAGGAAATTCAGTCCAAGAAAACAACAGCAATATTATGGTCACAGCAAGGGATATTCTGAAACCAAAGAAACATGAAAACCAGACATGAAACACTGCATTTAACCCTGGGCAAACAGCCCTGGCACTCTGGCAGAGGACAGGTGGTAAGTGCCAGGTGTTCGGCATATGCACGGGGGAAAATGGAAACTGGTGTCTTGCCAAAGCATCACATAGCAACACTTTGTTCAGCATCCCCCTGTGAATACAGACTGCGGTTCTCTTTAGCGCCTTAAAACTAACCCTAACAAGGACAGTAGTACAAAAAAAGAAACTGTTATTGAAGATTGTAAACAAAAAGTCTGTTGCCTCATGCCTCATCCCTGTAAAAAAGTGTATTTACAGAGCACTTTAAAACAGATAGAAGGTCACAAAATGCTTCACGGAATCAACAAAGGAGAAGGTAAAAACATAAATAAGGCACACACATTAGACCATAAAACAGTAACAACAAAAATGCTACTCATAGGCTTGTCAAAGACAAAAAAAAAAAGATTTTAAGAATCCATAGTATCAATGAATGTTTCAGAGTTTTAAGTGTGACTGCCTGAAAGGCACGGTCACCTCTGATTTTCAAAATAGTACGGCAGAACATCAGTCATCTCTGATCTGAAGACCAGAGAAATGGAGGGCTTTGGTGGGTCAGAGCTGTAACAAGGTGCTTGACAATGCAAGGCTCTAAAAGTCAACACAACAATTTTAAACAATGCATTTTCAAATTTCCTGGATGCAAAAGGAGACTAAAGCTAAATCAGGAGTACAAGAATGGTGTTAGATGTGCAGCCATATTCTGTATTGAAGATGATTAAGATTTTTTTATGTATGAATGCAGATGCAAAGTTAATTACAGACATAAAAAGCATGAATAATTATTATTTACATTTAAGCCTTTGAGACAAGTAATTTCAATATGGCACAAGAACGCCATCCATCCATCAACCAATTTTCTTCTGCTTCATCTGAGGTCGGGTTGTGGGGGCAGCAGCTCAAGCAAAGTCGCCCAGACCTTCCGATCCACACACACCTCCCTGAGCTCCTCCAGGGGAACGCCGAGGCGTTCCCAAGCCAGCCAAGAGATATAGTCCCTCCAGCATGTCCTGGGTCTTCCCCGGGTCCTCCTCCCGATGGAACGTGCCCAGAACACCACTCCAGCGAGGCATCCAGGGGGCATCCGAAAAAGATGCCCAAGCCACCTCAGCTGGCTCCTTTCGACGTGGAGGAGCAGCGGCTCGACTCCGAGCTCCTCCCGAGTGACCGAGTTCCTCACCCTATCTCTAAGGGAGCGCCCAGACACCCTGTGGAGGAAACTCATCTCGGCAGCTTGTGCTCGCAATCTTGTTCTTTCAGTCATGAGACAAATCTCATGACCATAGGTGAGGGTCGGAACATAGATCGATCAGTAAATTGAGAGCTTTGCTCCCCTGCTCAGCTCTCTCTTCACCACGACGGTCTGATACAGCGATCGCATCACTGCAGACGCTGCACCGATCCATCTGTCGATCTCACACTCCATCCATCCCTCTCTCGTGAACAAGACCCCAAGACACTTAACTCCAGTTCTGTTCATTACTTTTATGGACAGAATTTCTAGGCGCAGTCAGGGTGTAGAGGGGGTCCAGTTTGGGAACCACAGAATCTCATCTCTGCTGTTTGCGGATGATGTGGTTCTGTTGGCTTCGTCAAATCAGGACCTTCAGCGTGCACTGGAGCGGTTTGCAACTGAGTGTGAAGCATCCAGGATGAAAATCAGCACCTCCAAATCAGATGCCATGGTTCTCGACCCGAAAAAGGTGCTTTGCCCTCTTCAGGTCGGTGGAGTGTCCTTGCCTCAAGTGGAGGAGTGGAGTGGAGTTTAAAAAAGACTGGGTCAAACACATGACATTAAAGACAAGATATGAAGACCAATAAACACAACTGTTGTGAGTATTCAACTGCAGAAAGTTTTTGAATGTTTGATGGCCATAAACCAATCATTTAATCTGCACTGTGATGGCCATCATTAAGTCTAAAAGCACAATAAAACTGGATATCTCAGTGGCATAAACTGCTAAGAAATATTATTTAAACCTAAAGTAAGGTATACGGTGCATCCAGAAAGTATTCACAGTGCAGTACTTTTTCCACATATTGTTACATTACAGTCTTATTCCAAAATGGCTGAAATTTATTTTTTTCCTCAAACTTATACACACAATATCCCATAATGTCAATGTGAAAAATGTTTTTCAGGGATTTTTGCAAATTTCTTAAAAAAAAAAAATAGTAATAGATTTGCAAAAGTAGTAAGAACAACAAAAAAAAAAGAAACAAACACATTTTCATGTTGTCATTATGGGATGTTGTGAGTAGAATTTTAAGGGAAATGTGAATTTAGTCCATTTTGAAGTAAGGCTGTAACATAAAATGTGGAAAAAGTGAAGTGCTGTGAATACTTTCTGGTTGCCTCATAAGAAACACTAAACAATAAAAGCACAACATGTCAAACTATATAAAACACAATACAAAAAGTTAACAACATAAATACAGCTTATAAGTAAGTCCCATTATCTTATTTAATACTACAGACAAAGAAAATCATTTAAAAACAAATGATTTAATTTTTTTTTCCAGGATCGACAAGCTCCTCCCCATCCCAAGTTAGCAAATGGAGATATTTTTGAGAGACTTTCTAGCGTTAATCACTGAAATATACAACCCCTGGCAAAAATTATGGAATCACCGGCCTCGGAGGATGTTCATTCAGTTGTTTAATTTTGTAGAAAAAAAGCAGATCACAGACATGACACAAAACTAAAGTCATTTCAAATGGCAACTTTCTGGCTTTAAGAAACACTATAAGAAATCAAGAAAAAAAGATTGTGGCAGTCAGTAACGGTTACCTTTTAGACCAAGCAGAGGAAAAAAATATGGAATCACTCAATTCTGAGGAAAAAATTATGGAATCACCCTGTAAATTTTCATCCCCAAAACTAACACCTGCATCATATCAGATCTGCTCGTTAGTCTGCATCTAAAAAGGAGTGAACACACCTTGGAGAGCTGTTGCACCAAGTGGACTGACATGAATCATGGCTCCAACACAAGAGATGTCATTTGAAACAAAGGAGAGGATTATCAAACTCTTAAAAGAGGGTAAATCATCACGCAATGTTGCAAAAGATGTTGGTTGTTCACAGTCAGCTGTGTATAAACTCTGGACCAAATACAAACAACATGGGAAGGTTGTTAAAGGCAAACATACTGGTAGACCAAGGAAGACATCAAAGCGTCAAGACAGAAAACTTAAAGCAATATGTCTCAAAAATCGAAAAATGTACAACAAAACAAATGAGGAACAAATGGGAGGAAACTGGAGTCAACGTCTGTGACCGAACTGTAAGAAACCGCCTAAAGGAAATGGGATTTACATACAGAAAAGCTAAACGAAAGGCATCATTAACACCTAAACAGAAAAAAACAAGGTTACAATGGGCTAAGGAAAAGCAATTGTGGACTGTGGATGACTGGATGAAAGTCATATTCAGTGATGAATCTCGAATCTGCATTGGGCAAGGTGATGATGCTGGAACTTTTGTTTGGTGCTGTTCCAATGAGATTTATAAAGATGACTGCCTGAAGAGAACATGTAAATTTCCACAGTCATTGATGATATGGGGCTGCATGTCAGGTAAAGGCACTGGGGAGATGGCTGTCATTACATCATCAATAAATGCACAAGTTTATGTTGATATTTTGGACAATTGAAAGGATGTTTGGGGATGATGAAATCATTTTCAAGATGATAATGCATCTTGCCATAGAGCAAAAAACTGCAAAAACATTCCTTGCAAAAAGACACATAGGGTCAATGTCAATGAGCAGATCTGATTTGATGCAGGTGTTAATTTGGGGGATGAAAATTTACAGGGTGATTCCATAATTTTTTCCTCAGAATTGAGTGATTCCATATTTTTTTCCTATGCTTGGTCTAAAAAAGTAACCGTTACTGACTGCCACAATCTTTTTTTCTTGATTTCTTATAGTGTTTCTTAAAGCCAGAAAGTTGCCATTTGAAATGACTTTAGTTTTGTGTCATGTCTGTGATCTGCTTTTTTTCTACAAAATTAAACAACTGAATGAACATCCTCTGAGGCCGGTAATTCCATAATTTTTGCCAGGGGTTGTATATTGTCTCAAGATTTAGAAAAAAAAAAAAAAAAAAAATCATGTTTTCAGATGTGGAGTCAAAATATTTCTGTGTACAGTGTTCCTGACAAATATATGCCATATATTTTGAAAGCTGAGGCCTATTGGAGTAAGTGGTTGAAGATGACTGAGTAAGTGAGTGAGGTTGTTCTGAACATTTAGATATGCACCACATGGGCTTTATACTAAAAGAAAGTACCTGAAAGTGGGAATTACTGAAAAAAAGGTAAAATCGAGAAAATACAGTGACATGCTTTATATCCATGGGATCAGATGACGCTGGGATAATCCATGGCAGTGGGTTTTGGCAGGAGTCATTGAGGGCAACACACAGAGGAAAGTGGATTGAGACTGAAATATCAAACAACATCCTGTGGTATATTACCAAACAGGTGGCATTTACTTCATGATCCAATATCAGAAGAAAATAGATCTATAAATCACATCAAATATTAAATTTCATGACCATATAACTTTGTCTGTTATATGTGATAATATCTCAGGGTATTTCAATTTAAGGAGTGAGTATGTGAAGAAGTGAAATTACAACATTTAAACAAACACTCCTAAGCACCACATTTGTTGGAAGTATCACCGAGTGATACTTTGTAAAACACTCAGCACTGATGATGGTCTTGAGCTCGTCTGGCGTGTATCATTAGCACTGATTTGCATCAAGAGTGGTCAAATGTGAGAGGAAATGCACCACACATCGCTTTCACGCTTTGGTCTTCATCCAGAATAGTACATCCAGCAGGCTCAAAGATGATCTTGTTCGAAAAGTAGGAAGCACCGTCGAATGAATGCCTGGGCTGGTTTTAATTCACAAGACAGAAGCAAATGTATTGCAGCACTTCATCTTTGTCAGCATTCTCTTTTGTTCTCAGTGCATTTCAGGCGTTTTTTTTTTTTTAAAGGTTTGAGTGGTGGATTGTTCTTTCTTCTGGCACACATGCTGACATGATTTTTATGAGTTTCCTCTGGAGACCGATTTCTAGCTGGGGGGTGTTTTATAATAAAAATGCTTAACCCTCTAGGGATTCGTAGACACAAATCACTGTGAGAACTTTCTTCTACCGCATTTGCATATAAGACAAAGACATTTGATGTATATGCAATGAAAATTAATAGTAACGTATAGTTAGTTCTCAGTCGTAAACTATCCGCTTTGAGTTGCACAGAACAAATTTTGCTTGTATAAGAAATGCTACATTTAGACTGTGTGCAGTTGCCTGAATGCCCCCCTCCTCCCAATAATATAAAATGCTACAAATCCAGCACAGAATTCTTCTTGATCACATCAGCCGTCAGTGCAATAATGTAGAATTTTTTTGTCGTTGTTTGAACCAGCATGAGAAGGATTAATGGAAATACACCAAGCTGACACGAGCAGCAGAATCCACCAATGAGTGCTTTTTATGTGCCGAAGGTTGCGTCGTCTGGTGGCACTTTTATGGAACCACTTTCTTCCTGAGATACCTTTAACTTGGAAGCACTGTACTGTAGTGTCGGAATAACCTTTCAGCAAATATTACATTTGCAATAATTCAAGTGCACTCAGAGACAGACTCATGTTTTCTCCAAGTCTATCGAGTTCTGTCTTCACATTGTGCCTTCTGTTAAACTGTCACCAATTTAAAAAGCAATGCAAGGCAATGCAATAACACGTTAACCCAATGTGCGCTGCATTATAGTACATAACTTAAGTCGGCCATACATACCATGGTACAATAGGATTATGTGGCATCATAAATGCATCAACTTAACACAGCAGCATATTGCAGAAGATCCAGAGAATACCAGTGTGGGTATAGCAGAATACAATGTGGGCCCTTACTGTCTGCTTCATTCAGGGAGGAAACTGCAGGAGCAACAAGTTGTGGCACCACCCATGGTCGTTGCAAAGATCCTGGAGTGACAGATATACATCGAAGCTATATTTGTGTGCTCAAAATGCTACTGTGCATGCATGAGATAAAATATGTTTCCACAATTTGAAGAACTAGTTCTCATGTTTTGATTAGTTCATGTGCACAAGATAACTGCACCTCTGTCTTCTGCACTGTGTCAAAGCAAGCATGCTAAATTGAGAGAGCAAATGTCACACTGTTTGAGAGATGTGATAATTGTGTGTTTACCTAGATAACAAGCATGGAAATGCATTAATTGAGCATAGAATAGATCTTACAATACAGATGGATAATGACCCACAGCAAACTCCTACAGCAACTTAAGAGCATTTCGAGGCAAATAAATGGAAACATTTTTCAGTGGCCAAGATGGTCACATGACCTCAACACAAAGATCATGCTTTTCACTTACGGAAGAGGAAACTCCTCATTTTTAAATTATCCAAGCAAGAGCACCTCTTGATTGATTCCCATATGGGATGGTGGACGCAGAGAAAATCTACATCCATGGTCGATCTAGAGATGCGTGTGCATGGATATGCTTAAAGTGGAAATGTTGATGTTCTGACAAAAACACGGACATTGACAAATACCTAGACTGGTCCGATGGCTGGGAAATGCCAGATGATTGGGGTCAGAGGACTTACTACAGCTTTCATCAAGCCATCACTTCCTCCTTTTGATCCACCATTGAGAACTTCATTTTTCACAAGAAACCCATTACTCATCTTGTCTTCAGGGTTCCTGTTGGGCCTTCATGGTTACCATAGCAACCACAGGGCACACAAGGGCCCCGCCATATTTCCCCCTAACAGGCAATCCCCTCCTTGATCCGTTACCCAGGTGCCATGGCGTGGATGAAAGGTTGGATTTTAACACCTGTTCAGTTACTAGTAGCCTCTGCAAATGGAGGTGCTATTTAAAAAAAAATGGCTGCAGTTCTTAAATAATAAATGAAATATTTTGCTGAAAGTTTACACTTCAGTTGTTATTTCAGTTACTGATCTTCACAGAGGCAAATATACAAACCTAAACCACTTGCAGATCACCCGGTAAAGTTACTGCAAGCTTGCTGATGACCTGGTTGGGTTCCCGATGATTTCAATCAGTGTCAAAATTTTGAATAGTCCAAAATTTGTTCCTGATTATCCTGATGATCCTGACACTCCAGATGGTGGGTGGCATCCTCCAGCATGACCATGTATGCTTGCAGATGAATGGAGCAGGGTTGGTGATTATCCTGTGAGTTTCTATCAGGAAGCCAGCCACAACCTAACAGGATGCATGTGGACATAATTCATGATGAAGATAAGATAATGCTCTAAATGCAGGATTTAAGGTGTTCCCTAACCCTAACCCTAACCCACAACTCCACATTACATGGAGAATGGGCACAGTTGCTCTTGAACCGGATTTCCTGGTGCATTGTGTTGCATTCATAAATATTAAAGGCCACCTTAATAAATTTAACAATTCATTGTTTTTAGAATGGATGTAAACATGTATTGGGTTCTGAGAAATTAATAATAACCTAAAATGCCAGTAAGCTTTTATTTGTTAAGACACGTTTGTCCTTTTTATGGAACACGGCAGATAAGTGACCTGTACAAACGTCTTTCCTAATTTACTGGGAGCGTGTTCAGAAAGTGTGCGTTCCACTCTGTTGTACACAAACACATGCACTACCGATCCTTCTTTCTGCTTGAGCTTTCACTGCTTCCACCCCGGTTGGTAATTATGCAAAGTTGACCTGTGCCATCACGACTCCATAGTTTAATCTGTGCTGTACAGTTTGGGTGACTTGAGCAGTCAGTGATGGTGAAAAAAGAAGCCAGAAGGCTGCGTTCATATTAGAAAATTACAGAGGTTTGAAAAAAGAAAAGAACTAGAGCACTGTGTTCGTAGAGTGCAAACCTCCACCAACACTGGTTTCCAATTTTTACTTTGGGAAAAAAAAATTCAAGCTCGAAGTCCTGTTAGAAGTGGCTTTTCATAAGCTAATTTAGATGAAATTAAATTTATTTCATTTATATAGCACCAAATCACAACAAAGCGGCTTCAAGGCGCTTCACACAAGTAAGGTCTAACCTTACCAATCCAGTTTAGACGTGATCAAATATTTAGTTTATGCACTTGAATCAAAGATTTTTATGGTGTTGTCAGGGTTTTTTTTTTTCTTTTCAACTATTTCTATTAGGTTATGTCTGCTATGCACAATCTGTCATTGCTTTTTGGCACTTGGTAAGTGGAAGATAGACAAACAGGCATAAAATTGGAACTGCCATCCAATTTTGGTGGTGTAGGTAAATCCATAAGAGAAAAATGAAAGTGACTGAGGCACGTTTGATTGAGATATAATGCAAAATGTGCACCAAATGGGCTTTTCTGTTAGGGTTAGAATCCAAACTGAATGTTGGACCCAGAGTACGGGAGACTGGAATGAATAAATTTATTGTACAGGGATAATGCTAATATGCAACAGAATTTAGAAATATTGTGGAGGCCTGGAGCGGGAGCGTGGAGACCCAGACTGGGCTGCTGTTGAAACAAGGAGTCGCAGTCCAATGGAGCCAGAATCAGGGATAGTGAACTAAGTAGACTAGGAAGGATGACGGTGTGGAAACCGAATCCAAGAAGTGGTTATGATGTGAAGATGACGAGGCCACCCACGGAGCTGATGAGGTGCAGGATCACTGCGGAGGAATAGAAGGTACAGGCGAGTGGCGGCGTTAAGATGCCCAAGAACACAAACAGCTGTTGTAATGCACATAAGCTCAAAAAACTGTCTTACATAAATCTCTCAAATATGAAAGAAATGCAAAGTTTTTTGACAGAGTTATGAATGTTTGAAAATTCATTCAATGTTAAAGGACAGGGATTTGTCCAAGATTTTTTCCAGAGTTAGACCTATGACCTTGAAAATTTAATCAGTTCTTGCCTATCAGGATATGAATTTTCAGTAAAAAGTTCATAACGACACATGAAAAACTGTAGGCTCCAGGCTGTTCACAAACAGACAAATAAAGAAACAGTGGTGGAAAACATAACCTCCTCCAGCTTCATTGGCAGAGGTAAAAATGAGAGTGATTAAGGCACTTTTGATTGAGATATAATGGAAAATGTACACCAAATGGACTTTTAAATATTAAATTCAAATGTCCACAAAATCCACAATCCGGATCAGAATTTGTCAAGTGATAGTGAGTGCCAGTCTGCACCTCACTGTCAAATATGAGAGTGATTGGGGCATGTTTGATTAAGATATAATTAGGTCTCTCTCTTCTAAGTCCCTGTTAGTAAATGATATAATAATTGATCAACATATTGATTTATTCTGCCTTACAGAAACCTGGTTACAGCAGGATGAATATGTTAGTTTAAATGAGTCAACACCCCCGAGTCACACTAACTGCCAGAATGCTTGTAGCACGGGCCGAGGCTGAGGATTAGCAGCAATCTTCCATTTCAGCTTATTAATTAATCAAAAACCCAGACAGAGCTTTAATTCATTTGAAAGCTTGACTCTTAGTCTTGTCCATCCAAATTGGAAGTCCAAAAAAACAGTTTTATTTGTTATTATCTATCGTCCACCTGGTCGTTACTGTGAGATTCTTTGTGAATTTTCAGACCTTTTGTCTGACTTAGTGCTTAGCTCAGATAAGATAATTATAGTGGGCGATTTTAACATCCACACAGATGCTTGGGCTTGCTTGCCTCTACTGGTGGTCACTGCGGTATTGTATCGCTTCCTGTTCTGGAGCACAGCGGTGTTTTGCTGTATCTGTTAGCTATTTAATCTGCGCAGTTAGATTGATCTAGTTAACTAGATAACGATTTGTTTCACAGTGTAATCTTCACGTGCCTTAACTAAAGCACTCCTTCTGCTGAATCACCTCTAAATTATTTACACATTATTCACTTTGCGTGTTTTTAGGAATCCGCTAGCTTAGCGCAGCTACTAGCTCTTAGCCGATTTACCATGGCGGCTTCTCCTGTCTCTCCCACACTTTTCTGCTCTGGGTGTGAAATGTTTAGTTATTCCTCGGCCTCCTTTAGCAGTAATGGTACTTGTAATAAGTGTAGCTTATTCGTAGCTTTGGAGGCCAGGCTGGGCGAATTGGAGACTCGGCTCCGCACCGTGGAAAATTCTACAGCTAGCCAGGCCCCTGTAGTCGGTGCGGACCAAGGTAGCTTAGCCGCCGTTAGTTCCCTCCCGGCAGATCCCGAGCAGCCGGGAAAGCAGGTCGACTGGGTGAATGTGAGGAGGAAGCGTAGTTCTAAACAGAAGCCCCCTGTACACCACCAACCCATTCACATTTCTAACCGTTTTTTCCCCACTCGACGACACACCCGCCGAGGATCAAACTCTGGTTATTGGCGACTCTGTTTTGAGAAATGTGAAGTTAGCGACACCAGCAACCATAGTCAATTGTCTTCCGGGGGCCAGAGCAGGCGACATTGAAGGAAATTTGAAACTGCTGGCTAAGGCTAAGCGTAACTTTGGTAAGATTGTAATTCACGTCGGCAGTAATGACACCTGGTTACGCCAATCGGAGGTCACTAAATTAACATTAAATCGGTGTGTAACTTTGCAAAAACAATGTCGGACTCTGTAGTTTTCTCTGGGCCCCTCGCCAATCGGACCGGGAGTGACATGTTTAGCCGCATGTTCTCCTTGAATTGCTGGCTGTCTGAGTGGTGTCCAAAAAATGAGGTGGGCTTCATAGATAATTGGCAAAGCTTCTGGGGAAAACCTGGTCTTGTTAGGAGAGACGGCATCCATCCCACTTTGGATGGAGCAGCTCTCATTTCTAGAAATCTGGCCAATTTTCTTAAATCCTCCAAACCGTGACTATCCAGGGTTGGGACCAGGAAGCAGAGTTGTAGTCTTACACACCTCTCTGCAGCTTCTCTCCCCCTGCCATCCCCTCATTACCCCATCCCCGTAGAGACGGTGTCTGCTCCCAGACCACCATTAACCAGCAAAAATCTATTTAAGCATAAAAATTCAAAAAGAAAAAATAATATAGCACCTTCAACTGCACCACAGACTAAAACAGTTAAATGTGGTCTATTAAACATTAGGTCTCTCTCTTCTAAGTCCCTGTTGGTAAATGATATAATAATTGATCAACATATTGATTTATTCTGCCTTACAGAAACCTGTTTACAGCAGGATGAATATGTTAGTTTAAATGAGTCAACACCCCCGAGTCACACTAACTGTCAGAATGCTCGTAGCACGGGCCGGGGAGGAGGATTAGCAGCAATCTTCCATTCCAGCTTATTAATTAATCAAAAACCCAGACAGAGCTTTAATTCATTTGAAAGCTTGACTCTTAGTCTTGTCCATCCAAATTGGAAGTCCCAAAAACCAGTTTTATTTGTTATTATCTATCATCCACCTGGTCGTTACTGTGAGTTTCTCTGTGAATTTTCAGACCTTTTGTCTGACTTAGTGCTTAGCTCAGATAAGATAATTATAGTGGGCGATTTTAACATCCACACAGATGCTGAGAATGACAGCCTCAACACTGCATTTAATCTATTATTAGACTCTATTGGCTTTGCTCAAAATGTAAATGAGTCCACCCACCACTTTAATCATATCTTAGATCTTGTTCTGACTTATGGTATGGAAATAGAAGACTTAACAGTATTCCCTGAAAACTCCATTCTGTCTGATCATTTCTTAATAACATTTACATTTACTCTGATGGACTACCCAGCAGTGGGGAATACGTTTCAATACACTAGAAGTCTTTCAGAAAGCGCTGTAACTAGGTTTAAGGATATGATTCCTTCTTTATGTTCTCTAATGCCATATACCAACACAGTGCAGAGTAGCTACCTAAACTCTGTAAGTGAGATAGAGTATCTCGTCAATAGTTTTACATCCTCATTGAAGACAACTTTGGATGCTGTAGCTCCTCTGAAAAAGAGAGCTTTAAATCAGAAGTGCCTGACTCTGTGGTATAACTCACAAACTCGTAGCTTAAAGCAGATAACCCATACGTTGGAGAGGAAATGGCGTCTCACTAATTTAGAAGATCTTCACTTAGCCTGGAAAAAGAGTCTGTTGCTCTATAAAAAAGCCCTCCGTAAAGCTAGGACATCTTTCTACTCATCACTAATTGAAGAAAATAAGAACAACCCCAGGTTTCTTTTCAGCACTGTAGCCAGGCTGACAAAGAGTCAGAGCTCTATTGAGCTGAGTATTCCATTAACTTTAACTAGTAATGACTTCATGACTTTCTTTGCTAACAAAATTTTAACTATTAGAGAAAAAATTACTCATAACCATCCCAAAGACGTATCGTTATCTTTGGCTGCTTTCAGTGATGCCGGTATTTGGTTAGACTCTTTCTCTCCGATTGTTCTGTCTGAGTTATTTTCATTAGTTACTTCATCCAAACCATCAACATGTTTATTAGACCCCATCCCTACCAGGCTGCTCAAGGAAGCCCTACCATTATTTAATGCTTCGATCTTAAATATGATCAATCTATCTTTGTTAGTTGGCTATGTACCACAGGCTTTTAAGGTGGCAGTAATTAAACCATTACTTAAAAAGCCATCACTTGACCCAGCTATCTTAGCTAATTATAGGCCAATCTCCAACCTTCCTTTTCTCTCAAAAATTCTTGAAAGGGTAGTTGTAAAACAGCTAACTGATCATCTGCAGAGGAATGGTCTATTTGAAGAGTTTCAGTCAGGTTTTAGAATTCATCATAGTACAGAAACAGCATTAGTGAAGGTTACAAATGATCTTCTTATGGCCTCGGACAGTGGACTCATCTCTGTGCTTGTTCTGTTAGACCTCAGTGCTACTTTTGATACTGTTGACCATAAAATTTTATTACAGAGATTAGAGCATGCCATAGGTATTAAAGGCACTGCGCTGCAGTGGTTTGAATCATATTTATCTAATAGATTACAATTTGTTCATGTAAATGGGGAATCTTCTTCACAGACTAAGGTTAATTATGGAGTTCCACAAGGTTCTGTGCTAGGACCAATTTTATTCACTTTATACATGCTTCCCTTAGGCATAAATATGTAGGACTGCTTTTTTGCATTTACGCAATATCTCTAAAATTAGAAAGGTCTTGTCTCAGAGTGATGCTGAAAAACTAATTCATGCATTTATTTCCTCTAGGCTGGACTATTGTAATTCATTATTATCAGGTTGTCCTAAAAGTTCCCTGAAAAGCCTTCAGTTCATTCAAAATGCTGCAGCTAGAGTGCTAACAGGTACTAGAAGGAGAGAGCATATCTCACCCATATTGGCCTCTCTTCATTGGCTTCCTGTTAATTCTAGAATAGAAT
This sequence comes from Thalassophryne amazonica, assembly GCF_902500255.1. Lineage (NCBI taxonomy): Eukaryota > Metazoa > Chordata > Actinopteri > Batrachoidiformes > Batrachoididae > Thalassophryne > Thalassophryne amazonica. The sequence continues at coordinate 11,013,424 of NC_047112.1, forward strand.
TTAAAATTCTTCTTCTTACTTATAAGGTTTTGAATAATCAGGTCTCATCTTATCTTACGGACCTCATAGTACCATATCACCCCAATAGAGCGCTTTGCTCTCAGACTGCAGGCTTACTTGTAGTTCCTAGGGTTTGTAAGAGTAGAATGGGAGGCAGAGCCTTCAGCTTTCAGGCTCCTCTCCTGTGGAACCAGCTCCCAATTTGGATCAGGGAGACAGACACTCTCTCTACTTTTAAGATTAGGCTTAAAACTTTCCTTTTTGCTAAAGCTTATAGTTAGGGCTGGATCAGGTGACCCTGAACCATCCCTTAATTATGCTGCTATAGACTTAGACTGCTGGGTGTTCCCATGATGCACTATAAGGCGCCTTGGGGCAACTGTTTGTTGTGATTTGGCACTATATAAATAAAATTGATTTGATTTGATGATTTGATATAATGTAAAATATACATGAAATGGGTGACATGGTGAAACTGACTGGATTGAGGCAGTGAGAGGTTATTTTAGAGCACAAGTGCTTAGTGTGCTTGGTTTCAGTGTGGCAGGTTCCCGGTTCAAACCCCACCCCTGCCACATCTCTCCATGTAATGTGGAGTAGCATCAGTAAGGACTTCCAGCGTAAAACATGCAGATCCACTTTGGATTAGCTGTGACGACCCCAAGTGCAAACAAGGGAGCAGCTGAAGGGTCTTACTTTTCCAAGATGATAGTGTTTATTAGTTGTAAGTTATTGTTTGCACAAGATGGACTCATGCCAAAAACATATTTTAATACATTTTCTGCCGCCTAACACACTTGCATTACCATCTAACTACCGCCTCACATTAACTTGTTTCTTGTCAGGATGTGAAATGCTTCTGCTTCTGTTTCATTAGCCTTGACATGGATGACCTCGATGAGGCAAGATGCACAATCAACCTGATGAGCAAAATGAATTACTTTTCTTCCATTTAGATTTTTTTTTTTTTTTTTTGGAATTTTCATCAGAAGACGCCACAACAACACAGCAAATAAGTGCAGACATGCTGTCACTGCTTTCATTTTCTTGTCAGTTCCGATCCCCTGCAGGGAGCTCAGGAGGAGCCACAGCAATTAATGAGTTTTTTTGGTCATTTAGACAAGAACGCCGTTGAATTTATGTTTGTCACTGAGCTGACAAGTGTGTCTCCACACACCTCTGTTTCCATCTCCCATTAGTGGTGCTATGAGAAAATAAAGAGCAACACCACAGCAACAGCGTTATGTAGTATCACACTCAGTTTAAAGGCAGCTGCAGGATGGAGGCATGCAAACCGAGCTTCAACCACATAAAATGCTTCTACTCAACTACTGTATTTCTTAATTACTTCAATTATATGCTACCTTAGTCATTTTTATATGTAAAACAATTGCTCATGTTCCTATATGGAGACCTCTTTAATGTACATTTTATCCAAAGTGCTTTTCAATTATGCCTCCCACTCACACCTTTTTCAGTTTACAGCTATGGCACTCAGATACACACCAGGAGAAGTTCAGGGATTAACATCGCTGTCCAAGGAACCCTGGTGATTTCTGCTCTGATGGGGGAATCAAAGCCCTACGCTTTAAGTGGTAAGCCATTCCCTCCTATGCGACTGCTGAAGCCTTTGCAGAAGGATAAACAACAAAGTTCTTATGGTCCGGGAGCAAATGCTAGCCAGTGACCTAAGGCAATGATTGGATCTCTTTGCTAGACCCTTAGGTACCATGGGATCAAGAGAAAAGGTTCAGGTGAAGTGTGTCACTTGAATTAAGAGGGACCATCAGTGACAACATTTTGTCCATGTGGCATGTTTCTCTGGAAATAATGGACCATGCTGGTGCCTCAGTCTTAAGGATGCCAGCAACTGGAAAAGGCCAAGGGAAGACCCATCATTCAGAAATGGGAATGTCATGGTGTCGTCTGTTGGGGTAGTTTCCAGTCAAAACCTGGACAGAATGCCATGATGTATGGGCCCACCACAAGCAATGAACATGTCAGAGGGACAGCACAGGTAGGAGGACCATTTGTAGACAAAATCAGAGAGGTGAGACTGAGATGGTCTGGATATGTGCAGAGGAAGAGCCTAGGGTATATTGGGGGGTGGATGCTGAGTATGGAGCTACCAGGCAGGAGAAGAAGAGGGAGGCTGAAGAGGTTTATGGATGTGCCCAGAGTATAAGAAATTATGGCAAAACCCTTTGTGACATCAATGACATCTTTTGTAAAGAACAGATTTGAAGCTCAAATGCGCTGAGTTCCGATGTCACCATCTTGCCAGTGCCTGACTTTACCTATCTCCGGGCAAGCCCATAAATGGGTAAAAGGGCTGGAGGGTTGGTAAGTGCCATGTGACTGGGCCTTAAGACTGGTGTAAGCTGGGCAGGACAACTGAAGCCCAATGATAACCTGGGTTAGGGTTAATGCATACTTATGCAGACTGGCCATTACTGACTCCTGTGGTCATGAAAATCTATGGCTAACATATAGCCTCGTTTACCCAGCACTGTCACTGCAGCAAATGTTCCTGCCAATTAGTGCTATATAATTTTTTCTTACTTATAGCCCTGTTTGTTACTTTTCTTAATATACAGCACGTTTGATAATTATTGCTTCTTTCTTAGATTTTGTACCAGGACACGTCACACATATTTCATTTCTTTACATTGTACATTATGTTGATGGGTCAGAAGGACAATAAAACCTTGTTCACTCTTTGTAGAGCTTTGGGGAGTAATCAAAGAGTTCCAATAAAAGTTAATGAAGTTAATAGAGAGAGAAACTACATCGACTCTTCCTCAAATAATTTTCTACCCACAAAATGTCATCTACACCAATCCATTGCCTACTGGGATATTTTGTACTCAACAAGTAAACAGGTAAACAGACATAACCTTACTAAGCGATAATACCTGACAGGTTTTAGGTCCCACGGTTGCCATGGAGGGAAATGATACATGAGATTTCTCCAGAGACCTTGTGAGAACTGGAAAGAACACAGCGTACCACCGTAACTGTCTTCATACATTTCTGAGTATAACACAAACTCACAGCTTCTTATCTCAAGCAACCGTCCCTGCTGCAGCTGTTTTTTTTTTTGTTTTTTTTAATTTAAGGAATATTCTGTTATACTCTCCATTAGTATAATGTTGTTTTTTTTTAATATTTCCATTCATTTGCTCTACATTTAATTTATTAGTTTCATTACATTCATTTTATTCATTTTGTTTATTTCGTTAGTTGATTATTTTTAGGGTTTTTGCTATAATTAAACACACTAAATTGATTTTCTGACTGAGACTTTGAGAACCATGTTTCAAGAGACAAAATCTGTTGCCAGTTATATTTGTTTTGTCTTGCGTCTTAAGCCAAGACTGTGAGACTCAAGGATTGTAGGACACTGGCTCTAACTTGGATATATTTGTCAAAAAGAAAAAAAAAGTCTTACACTTAGGGGAGGTAAAAAAGAGCCTGTTGTCTCCAACAGAGGATCTTTTTGCTTTATGTTTTTTTTTCTTTCTTTCTTTTTTTTTTTTTTTGGTCTTCATAATTTATCTTCTTTTTGTCTTTTGACTTACATGGTAATGACATTTGACTTATGTGGTGATGTAATTAAGCTGTCAATTATTTTAATTTCTGAATAGTGAGAAGAGGGTAGGAGTTTAAAAAGTGCTCATTTTTTCCCCTAATCTTTTTCAAACATTATTTCTTGGTTTATATATTTTTCTTGTTGATTATTATTTTTTCCTTTGTTCCAAATAAGTTAAATTCAATTCATTCTTTTGTCTCTGGGCTCAGTTATTTTAAGTTTTGTCCTTTTGAGATATATCCTGTGATATGTGGTTTTGTCATGTCACAAATGTGTGGCACAGAAGGTTGTAGGACACAAATGCAAAACTCACCGATAACAACATGTGAATAATAAACGACTTTATTAAAAAAAAAAAAAAAAATCAGGCTGGGGTTCTGTACACAGTTTAACACTCAGAGAGGCAGAGATAGTAGGCAGACATGAGGCTGAGGCTTGGTCCAAAATACATGCAGAGTTCATAACACAAAGAGATACAGAACATAGGCTGAGACAAAAAATGAAATCTAAAGACAGAGCAAGGTCAAACATGGGTAGGCAACACTGGTCAATGACAAGAAGGCTGAACTGCAGGCCCAGAGATCACAATAAACTGGTGGAAACACGAGGAACACGAAGGTGGTGATAGCAAAACAAGACACAGGTGTGAGTGAACAATCAGGAAGGGGCATGGACAGATGAAACAAAGGTGAGATAAGACAGGAGGCAAGAGAGTGCAGTAAGACAAAGCAGACTGAAACAGAATGAAGGTGAGGGAAGCTGGTGCAAGGTTTTGCAGCAAGACAAACACAAAGCAGAGTGATACAGAATGAGAGATAAGCCTAAAAAATAATACAAAGAAAGAGCAGAAATCCACATCTGAAATAATCCTCCCACCGGAATGGAACAAAGAAACAAACCCAGGAAACAAAGGTGAGAAATGAAAAGAGATCAACAAGAAAATCACAGGCTGAGTCAAAGACAAGAACGGAGCTTAACAAGTGAGTAAAAGCATAAAGACCAACCAACCAGCAATGATGAACAGAAAATTGAAGACAATGGATCGCCAAGGGAGGGGAGCGGGGGGCATGGACACAGACAAAAGACAAAGCATTAGCCCAGGTCCGGGGCAAATCATGACAACAAATGCTTGAGTTATTGAAAAAGATCATACAGTTTTGTTGTCATTCCTATGTCCATTTGTCTAATCAACAAACATTTCTGACTATAATTTAATAGATACCAGCCTGCCAATCAAAATCCATCCTCAGTGGGTGTGTTTTAGTCAGGCGTAAGCAGCTCCAGATAAATGGCAATAAAAAAAAAGAAAAAAGAAATATATGTTCTTCGTAATAAGAAAATAGAACTTCAGAGGGTTTTTTGACTGCAACAATAGTTTTTGTAACTTTACCTTTATTGTAGCCATCCTGCAGAAGACACATAACTAAAATAGTTGTAATATTTATTTATTTATTTATTATCTCCCCTCCCATTTATCACAATGGCTCCTCTTCTTTTTTGTAAATAATGGCATGCTCAGTTTATTCTGCATTTGAGATAATAAATTGACTTACTGTTGACAAACAAAAGCAATTAAGGAGTTTTTGTTGTGTGTTGGGGGGGTGTGGCTGGACATTTTGGTGTTCTTTTCTTTTCTTTGCTCTCCAGGTGGTATGAAAACTGATTTGTCTGTGGAGAAGGTGCTGGCTGAAGAGTCCTTCACCCTCATCAACATTATGTGCAGCACCTGTGGATGGTGCTCACATGCAACCTTAAAGACTTTCAGCTGAAGCAGATAATTAGATGGCGTTCTGCATTTAAGCCATGTGTGATTCAAGCAGAATTGCCGGGAACTCGACCTTGTGATGTTCGTTTGTGAGACGCTGAGGACCGCGCCTGGGTTTGACACATCGTGCCTGTGAAGCAGGAAGGGTGAGGGACACATGCTGTCAGCACACATCAGAGGTGATTAATTGTTTGACTACTTGTTGATAGTAACTTGGTATTTTGTTACGCAGTATATTTGAATTGTGATGAGAATTGTGCAGCTCGCTTCTCTATGCTGTGGCGTGCGGACAACTGATCCTCCACCAGTTGTGAGAAGCTGCTCATTTACATAAAGCTTAAATACAGACCTGAATGTGTTGCTGATAGTGTGTGCCTTTTGAAGGATATTGCTTGTAACTGCTGACTTACCTCACCTCTTCTATCCTTCGCAGAGAGTCGGTTTGTCGTGTCCACCTGGGGGGTGTTTGGCGGTAACAGTGAGTCCAGAAGCGCTGGGCTTCGATCCTTTTAGGTGCTGGAGAGCGTGCCAGCCTTCACTCCACCAGACTGACGCATCTTTTGTTCATTCACTTTATTATGCACCAGAGGGTGAAAGAATAAATTGTTTTGTTATTGGAACCGCTTTCTGGTTATTTTAGCGCTGGGTTCCGTCAGACGCAGGTCCGCTCCTCAACCCGCGTCGACACATAACAGTTTTCCCAGCATCTTGTTTCCTGCTCTGTACTAAAGACAAAAAACACTTTAAAGCAGAAGGTAAAACATGTGGGTCTATCTGCTGCCCCACTTAAAGAAACACAGATTTATTACTCCAAATCATAAATGAAATAATCAGATGGGATTCATATAGAGTCTGTAAATAATGCAAGAGGAAAAAAGTAAATAACAAAAGAAAGAAAAGTTGTATGTGCACAAAATGTTCCCCAAACACCCCTGAAAATAAAACAGTATGTTATTATCAATAATTAGACCCCATTGGACCAATTCTGAGGTTACAATGATGGTTTCATAATCTTCTCATGCATGATAAATGATAATGAAATGGTAAATAGTGTTCAGAGTCTGTGTTTAAAAGTAAATATAAATGTATCACATTTTGTCTTAGTTTTCTTCTGAATCATGAATAAAATTTAGTAGTGGAAAGGCAGCAGAACTTGTACTTTCTGAAGATTCAGTGTTGCAAGAACTTTTGTAATAACTGTCTCTAATGTAACAATTATTTCAAGAGCAAGCACAAATGTACGGCAAAGTCAACCACTGTTTTAATAATAATTGCGATAAGGGGTGCACGACAAAATCAGGTGGTTGAATTAGTTATTAGAGAATTGTTTATTACTTATTGAATTAGTTATTACTGGTTGATAGTTACTTTAGTAATTCTTAGAATAAGGACTATAAAAATGCAATCGGCAAGGTAATGATTTCTTCCACATCAGACACAAACACTTTACCAAATTCCATGTCAATTACATTTTTGGGGAAGACAAAACAAAGCAACCAAATTCATTAATCAGTAAGTCCAATAACACAGAGACAAACACATAACCTGATCTTTTACTTCAATTCATGAAAATGGGAGTGAAGCACAAGTGCTGCCATATATATATATATATATATATATATATATATATATATATATATATATATCAATGCAGCACTTGTGCTTCACTCCCATTTTTCATGAATTGAAGTAAAAGATCTAAGACATCTACTTTGCACTCAAAAAGCTGATTTCTCTCAAATTATGTTTACAAAAACTTGTTAAAATCTTTGCTGAGGAGCACTTCAGTGCTGCCAAAATAATCTACCTGGCAGGTGTGCCTTATCAAGACTGTAATTGCATGCTCATTTGAAACATGTGACATCTGTGGCATTGTTTTTGTGATAAAAATGCACATTGTTCAAGAGCTTTCATTGTGATCAGTCCAAAACACAGTTGTCCAATTATCACACAGTCTAATCAACATCTAATCGACTTATTGATATGCCAGGTGGATGGATTCATTTGCCAAAGGTGAAGCATGCTTTTAGTATACATGGAATAAGTCTTAGATGTTTTACTTGAACCTGTGTAAAATTGTAATGAAAAAAAACAAAGAGCTGCATTTATATTCTTAGTGAGTATAGAATGTAGTTTTTGAAAAAAAAAATCAGTAAAGGGGTACCACAGAGTTGAATTCTTGGCCCCTTGTTGATCACCACCTATATTAATAACAGTATTTTGTCACCCAATTTCAAACACAAATTTAAAAAAGGCCTTTCATTTGCAGATTTGTGCATTCCAACTGAGGTACAATTGCATATGTTCCAACTCTACTTACACATTGAAGCCTTGGGAATCACAGCACCATTCCTTCATAGGGATGGGAATTGATAAGTTTTTTTTTGTTTTTTTTTTACCTCCGCCAAGGAGGTTATGTTTGCACCTGCGTTTGTCTGTCTGTTTGTCTGTTAACAGGATAACTCAAAAAGTTTTGAACGCACTTGAACCAAATTTGGTGGAATGATGGGAAATATATCCAGCATCAATCGATTAAAATTTGGTGATGATCCGGATTAAATTCTGGAATACAGCATAATGTATTAGTTTGCCCTTTGGGAATCCACATCCTTTGATATTGATATGTGGCATGGAGGGGGTATGCTGTCTACCGAGTGCCCTCCTAGTTTTTTATTGATATCAGTTCCATTATTGGTCCTGCTTATTGGTCATATTCTTGAACCATTCCACTATTGATTTCTGATGAATCCTGTGTGTGGTAAATTGGAACCGGTTTTCGATTCACCTCTCTACTCTTTGATTAAAAATTAGGTGTATGAGACCTTCTCAGTTTATTACTGTGAAATATTATTTTATCCTACACCTCATCCTGGATACATAGTCACACCTGGTGATTGTGGTTCTTTATCATGCCTGCTGCTCCTGTTTGACATTTTGGTCATGCTACTTTTAGTTTTGTAAAAAGTTGTTAAGATTTATTGTTTACGATTGCAGGGTTTACTTTCTTAAATGCTTCAAAACCACAATCTCAGTGATGTGCAGAAAAAGTGTGAAATGTTTTGCATTCCCAGTATCCAAGACCATGACTTGGATCACTGCACTATTCGATGAGAGTGATGACGTTAACAGTACTCTTGTGGAGTGTTGGTATTCCTGAGGCAGAGGCAGCAGAACACCACAATGAACTGTGTGGCTGCACATGAATCTGTTAAGAACTGGTGTGCATGTTTTAGTCATTCAGAAAACCACACTGGCTCCATGTAACATTGGAAAAGAAAATGATGTACTACAGTGGAAATTACTTCATGACATCAAGCCCAATAATGATGCCAGAATTGCCAATTAAGTAGCATTTTCAATTAAATAGTTTAACTTGGCTCAACCATCATCGTCCTGCCATAGCAATGATGTGCCAGTAAATTACACACATAATGCACAATAATGACTCTGAAAGAACAGCAGGCGAACTCAGGAACTTATTTCATACTTGAGCTCTCCTCCCTTTCTCTTTCTGTCCGTCTCTTCCTTTATCAAAGTCTGTTTTTTCTATAATGCTGCCGGCTGTAATTTGGACTGTCAATGAAAAATATAAAATTGTTGGAGGCCATTACTTCCAAGTCATTAGTTAAAGGTGGGTGGACTGTGCGGTCTCATGAAATCATCTGTGCTGCTCTTCAAGTCATTCTCCTTGCCAGGGAATGGGTCACTGCAGCACAGCGATGAGTGATTGCCTTGCAAGACAGCCCTGCTCTAATATGAATAAGGTAGGAGAGACAGCACTCAGGAAGCCAGAGAAGGAGCCGCAAAACAGGTCGCTTAGAGGAAACGCTTTAACTGAAAATTTCATATTGTGCAAACATGCAAAAAAAAAAAATATATATATATATATATATATATTTTACTATTAACCCATTAAAACCTCCACGCCTTTGTTGGATCTTTCTGGGCCACTTTCCAATGCTGACTGCACCACATGGGCATGCTTGGATGCAATTCAAGTGGAATTAATAGATCATAGATAATAGAGTATATGCTGAAGAATGATAGCTCATACAGGCCTGTTATACAAAATCAATTTCTAAGTTCTTTCTTTTAAATGTAGCACTTGAGCCTTGGAAGAGCTGTTCAGGGTTTTATACGTACATCTGCAAATGAGTTTGTTTGGCAGGATCAATGGGGAACAGTGGCTAGCACACTGACCTTATAGCAAGAAGGTCTGGGGTTCAGATCCACCAATGGCCAGCTCCTTTTTGTGGCGAGTTTGCATGTTCTCCTTGTGTCTACATGGATTTCCTCCCACTATCCACTACATGAACATTAGGTTCTTTCTCCTTGTAGATGTGGAGCTTCATCTGGAATACTAAGGATTGTCATCATCATCATCATCATCAGGCACTAGTTAGGTATTGCTGCCTCCTGTCTGCCACAAGGCACTCCATTCTAGCATATATGACAGTAGTCTCGACATCTTCCGTTGATGACTATTTAACATCGATGGCCTCCCTGATGTTGCCCAGCCACCTCTTCCTTGGTCTTCCTCTGGGCTCTTTATGGTAGGTTACCTCCCAACCCAGCCTGCCAGGACCCTGATTGAATCCATTCTCTTGAAATAACCATATCATTGGAGCTGGCTCTGCTCAGTATTCCTAAACACACTCTGGACCCTCAGTGTGTTTCCTGATCCTCTGATAAGTCTCAGTGTTCTCATCTCTGCAGCAAGGACTGAAAATCTTCATCTTAACGGCCAGTGATCATGCCTCACAGCCGTAGAGTGGAATGGACCACAAAATGGAGATGTACATGGCCACCTTCACAACTGTTGGCATATCTTTGTCCTTGAAGGGAGGGTAGAGATTCCAAAGTTGTTGACATACTCTCCTGCCCTCCTGTTGATGGCGGTGTCCATAAGAGTGGTGGTGTTGAAGTCCACCCTTCAGGTACTTGAAGTGCTCCAACGTCTCCAGGTACTGGCCGTCAGCGACAATCTTCAACTTTCTCGCCATACTACCAGATACCACCATCACCTCAGACTTAGTTGTACTCAGCTTTAGCCCATGGCAGAGAAGTGCATAAAAATCATTAAAAAAAGTAATTAAAAAGCTGTTCCATACTGGTCCCACACGGGATGGTGACACATGATGTGTTGGAGTGATCATCAATGAACAGTAGCAGCCAAAAGGTAATTGAATTAATCCTTTCAGGAAGATGTCAGCAATTTAATTTTGTTTTTGCTGTGATCTGAATGTGGCGTCTGGATCATTTGTTTGATTTTCTTATGAGTTGAATAATTGTGTTCAGTTTCTCAAAGGCAAACACTCTACTCTCTGAGGCAGACAGGAAGAGAATGAAGTGACTAGTGCCAAATTAAAATAATGAAACGGTACTCATATCATTTTTTTTAATCAAACACTGTTAAAGAAAGACCCAAAAACATTGTAAATGATTACTAGTCCCCCACTGCCACAGTGCAAGAGGTGTAGAAAGGGTCACCCCACAATGACAACAAAATGTCACATACCGAAGATATTTGAGATATAAGTTAATCCCCCAACCTTCTCACATGAGTTCAGATGGCACCGTCCATGACATACTTTGTCTAGGTCACAACTGAGTGAATGCTTAATAATAAGGGATACATATACGGTCTGTGTGCGCATGTGTCGGTGCCATTCACCATGCAATTACTCAGCACAAAATTCCAGAAGACCCCAGATAATTTAATAAAGTTCTATCTAATCTAATCTAACACAAATTCTGCTCATTACTGTCTTGGTTGTGTTCAGGTGACATGATCCTTTACCTAATTTGTCTGGGTCAGAACCAGGTTAACATAACAATAATCTGCGTGTGTATATGCATTTGTCCATGAGTGCATGGATCAGTGGCATTTGGTAAGTAATAGAGATATTTTGGATGTACATTTCACAACTCTTGCTGGAGTTCAGAGGGTACTAACCTTCAAACTACTTTTCATGTGTCAGAACCAGGTCACCACCCAAAAATAGGCCTTTACTGTATCACTACTCAACACCAAGTTGTCACAGATATCTGGAATATAAGTGTTACATTTTGGTGCCAGGACAAGGTTAAGTCGAACCCCAAAAACAGATTACAAGACCCATTAGACCCTGGAATATAATGAAAAATTCAAAGTGCTTTAATCGTCCAACTCAAACTACTGAGACGGTGGCAACCAACAGTGAGGGACCCAAGGGTGATGGACAAGAATACAAAACACCACAGAGGGAAATGAGACCATAAATACTTACAAACTGGGAGCAATGATAAATAGATGATAAATACTAGTAATGGTAACATAACAAAAACAACAGACCCAAACAAGGAATGGCTTAAAAAGACTTTACAAACAGGTGAGTCAAAAAGACCGGAAGGTGGCACTAACATATGCACGTGAATAACAGAATTCACAAAGATGAATAACTGGAAACCAATCAGGAACAGGACAGCAACAGGTGAGAAGGAAAAATAATAAACAGCCCTAAAATCAACACCACAGACAAAGAGAAATATACATATAGAAATGAAAGACAACCACAGAGGTGAACAATACAAAAATAAAGAATGACATCATGGGTAACAATTACAAGACAATCAGAATCAAACCATGGCACAACAAAACAAAAAGGAGGACTAGTAATAAACTGATGTCCACCAGGAACTGGTTTACTACACAATCACAAAACACAAATGAGAAACAACTAGACATCTGACATACACAAGACACCGACATATGCAATGTGCATGACACACACATATAAGGGACCACCAGAATAATTCATATATATACACACACACAGAGGCAGCCACACATTCACGCATACCCCAGAACAGATACTGACATAACCCCAGGGACACCCACAAATGTACACACAGGTGACTGAACAAGCGAAGACATGGGCCGGGGAGCAAGCGCACACACACCCCCCAGACTTACACAGGAAGGAGGGAAGGTGCCCACACACACACACACAAGCACAGGACATGACCAAAAAGACATATCCCCACACACACAGAGTGGAGGCAGGGGAAATAGAGACTCACATGACAGATCAGACATGCACCAACACACACACACACACACACACACACACACACACACACACACACACACACACACACACACACACACACACACACACACACACACAAGTAGGACACCGAGGCACCTGCCAGCACACACACTCAAAGACAGGACAGCCACGAGACATGGCACAAAAACACAGAAAATCCCCTGAACAGACAGTCCCACAACAATAAGTTCAATGTCCCATCAATGCCATGCAGGTTTATAATTGTAATGGAGGCCAGCAGGTGTCGCTGTGCATATGTAGTTTGAAAACCTCACTCTCAACAGCTCAAAAGGATTCTCTGATCATAAGGCCAGAGCCCTGGGTTTTAGCCTTCTGGTTAAAGAGTCCGACTCCCATGCTGAGGATCGGGAGTTCACATCCCGAGGGGAGGGAATGGGCGGAGTCATAACAACACAACGCAGAGTGCAGCCGCTACACTGGTGCCGTGACCCGGATGGGATTGAGTTTAGGGGGGCGGGGTGTGTGAGTGTAACGGAGGCCAGCAGGTGTCGCTGTGCATATGTAATTTGAAAACCTCACTCTCAACAGCTCAAAAGGATTCTCTGATCATAAGGCCAGAGCCCTGGGTTTTAGCCTTCTGGTTAGAGAGTCAAACTCCCATGCTGAGGATTGGGAGTTCGCATCCCGAGGGGAGGGAATGGGCAAAGTCATAACAACACAATGCAGAGTTCAGCCGCTACAGTGGTGCCGTGACCCGGATGGGATTGAGTTTGGGGGAGAGGGGTGTGTGAGTGTAATGGAGGCCAGCAGGTGTCACTGTGCATATGTAGTTAGTAAATGTCACTCCCAACAGCTCATAAGGATTCTGATCATAAGGCCAGAGCCCTGGGTTTTAACAACACAGAGTGCAGCCGGTACATTTAGTTGGCATTCATCTTCACTTAGTGGGTCTGGGTCAAATCAGGGAGGGTTAAATGTCAGTCTGCCAGAATACCTCTTCCTATCTTCAACAGTGTCAAGGGTTGATGTCTTAAGGGTTGATCACTTATACACATAAAACTACTGTATTGCAAAATACTGAGGTACTTCAGTTTCCATCATGCACTAGGATGGTGTTCTATTAGTAGCTTTTGGTAAGTTATAAGTGCTGGTGATAGTATTTATCAGATTTTGTTATATGCATTCTCCACCATAATTTTGTGGAAAAATCATGTGGCCCATGTGATTCGGTTTAAGGGTCTTTAGTCTCATATTTAGTCAATTTCTACACCAGCATTCGAGAGCTGACATAAAAAACCAAAAGCAAGTCTAAAAAGATGGATTTTAGCTGATTTATTTTTCAGCATCAAGTCTAATTTAGAAACTATAATCTCAAAACACAATCAGCTTTTATCTTTAGTCTGGAAAGAGGAACAACCAACAATCCCTGATCAGAGGATCTCTAATTCCCACTGGAATTGCCTAATCGCAGTTGTTATTCATAACAGGCAAGTGCCTGACTAAGAATGATTTTAAACACAAGAATCTTGATCTGGATTCTGAATTTGATGGGATGCCAGTGTAACGAAATCAGGAAATGTTTTAGGTCAGACTTTCTGGATGTCTTCCTCAGAAGGTTTTGGTCCTAAAAAAAAAAAATAATAATAATCAACCTCAAAAAAATTCAACCCCAAAAAATAGAAAAGCAGGGAGAAGCAATTGATCCCTGTCTCAATGACCCAACGTCACAGATTTACTTCCATAAATACTGGATGATTAAGATGGGGATTGATTGATTCTCCCTGCTTTTCTAATTTTTGAGGTTGAATTTCTTTTTAGGTTAAAATTTTTGGGGTTGATTTTTTTTTTTAGGTTGACGTTTTTGTGGCTGAATATTTTGATGCTAAACAAATTCAACCTTAGAAATTCAACTTCAAACTCTGATGGCACAGATTTACTTCCATAGTATAGACTCAAATACTGGTCCAGAGAGGCAGCAAAATTTGAGAGTGTAGATTTAAAAAAAGGTTTGGCCAAAACATTTTTTTCAAATCACATTTCAGACAGTGCCAACTGGGGTCGAAACCTGTGTTTCCCATGTTTAGCTGGAGAAGGTTATCAGTGATCCAATCTTTTGCAAAGTTCAAGTAACTTAATAGTAGTTTTGAAATATTTTGAGGTTTACCAAAATGCACTCTTGAATATCATCTGAATAAACAATAGAAGGAGAGATCTGTTGTGTGGGCCGCTGAAGAGGAGGTACTGCTGGCCCACCACCACCAGATGGCGCCCTGCTTGAAGTGCGGGCTTCAAGCATGAGAGGGCGTCATAGCAACCAGGAGTGACAGCTGTCACTCGTTATCAGCACCAGCTGTCACTCATCCACATCACATCACCACCACCATAAAGGCTGGACTGCAACTCCACCTCCCCGCCGAGAAATCAGCTATCAGAAGAGGTAATTTCTCTGCTGAACGTGAAACTGCATTATAGTCTGGACTCTTTTTGCAGCCGTATTCCTGTGGTGTTCCTTATCTGTTGGATTGGCGTTAGGTGTGATCAGCGACGGCTTCACTCCACACTCCATCCAGATAAATGGTTAGACAGGAGCTGCACGAGTGTGTGATTGGAGGTGGAGGTGCTCCCTCCCAAAAGAATACAGACTGTGGGATTACTGAGTGTGCGAACTCACACTCATCAATAGTTTTTCTGTTGTCTGCCAGCAGTACCAGGTCTGACAGCTGGAGACGGTGACCACCTGGGGACCCAGGACTTGGCGGCTCCGGTGTTCTTCAGATCCGTTGGCGGTGAAGGCCGTGTGGGATCCGGCTCAGCTCAGGACGGATGTCTCCTATCCTCAAGCCTGCCCACACGTCACTCAAATCTGTAATTCGGTGGTACCTAAACTGTGATTGTCTGTATTTCGTTGTGCACTACAACATTAAATTGTTACTGTTTGGCTTATCCATTGCCCATTCATTTAACGCCCCCTGTTGTGGGTCCGTGTTCCTACACCTTCACAACAGGATTTCTCGGCCAGCGTCATGGATCCCGAGGGGCGTCAACCATCGCTTGACCAGCCAATGGAAGAGCGAGGTGCACAGGCGTCAGCAGGAGGCGTGTTAGGTGAGCTGCAGCAAATCTTAACCGCTTTCACTGCTTGGCTGGACTTAGTCACCGAGCAGAGTGTGATCCTCAATCGGAGGATGGAGGATCTCACCGCCAAGGTGGAAGCGTAGGCCCAGGGCGCTGCTGCAGCACCTCCCCCTGCTGACCGGAGGCCTGAAACAGACATTCCGCTGGTCGTTCAACGAACCCTCCCACCGTCCCCTGAAGCATACATAAGCCCTCCGGAGCCGTACGGAGGTTGTGTCGAGACGTGCACAGACTTCTTAACGCAGTGCTCGTCTTTTCACAGCGTCCCGTCATGTATGTGTCAGACGCTAGCCGGGTGGCTTATGTAATAAATCTGCTTCGAGGAGAGGCACGCGCCTGGGCTACGGCGCTCTGGGAGCAGAATTCACAGCTCCTAACGACATACGCTGAGTTTGTGAGGGAGTTCAGACAGGTGTTCGACCACCCTCATAGAGGCGAGACCGCTTCAAGCATGCTGCTGTCGATAAGACAGGGGTGTCGGAGCGCGGCGAAGTATGCAGTCGACTTCCGCATCGCGGCAGCGCGAGCCGGCTGGAATCCTGTTGCGCTTTGCGTCTCTGGTCCTTACGGAGCAGCTGGTGGCGAAGGACGAGCCGCGGGATTTAGACAGGCTTATCGACCTAGTTATACGGTTAGACAACCAATTAACAGAACACCAACGGGAGCGAGACGAAGGGCGTGGTCAGGCACAAGCCGTCCCTCTTCCTCCCGGGTCTGAAAGGGAGCCGTCTTCCCCACGCTCCACAGCCAGGGTACTCCACATGACGACAGCTCCCCCTGCTGACGTTGCTATGGAAACGAGCAGGGCCAAAAGGCGATCAGATCAGAGACAAAGGAGGCTGGTCCTTGGGGAGTGTTTTCACTGCAGCTCAACCGAGCACACGCAGAAAATCTGCCCCAAACGGTCAAAACAGCAGTACTCGTCCTTAGAGACTGGGCTAAGGGTGGGTCATAATACCCACGCGGGGATGCCCCATAAATCTGCACGCATCCCAGTCACGATCCTGAGTGGGGATCTGACCCTTCACGCACCAGCACTGGTAGACACGGGGTCGGAAGGGAATCTACTGGACAGCAGATCGGCAAGGGAAGTCGGGCTCCCTCTGGTGGCTCTACCTTCACCTTTGAAGGTACGGGCACTAGATAGCACCCCTCTTCCATTAATCACACACCAGACACAACCAGTGACATTGGTGGTGTCTGGTAATCACAGGGAGGAGATCGTGTTCTATGTAACACCTTCCACCTCCCGGGTGATTTTGGGTTATCCTTGGATGAGAAAACACAATCCCCGGATTGATTGGCCGTCTGGGGTTGTGGCTCAGTGGAGCGAAACCTGCCACCGGGAGTGTCTCGGATCCTCGGTTCCGCCTGGTGTGACAGCTAGTGAGGAGGTTAAAGTCCACCCCAATCTGACGGCAGTGCCACGTGAGTACCACAATCTTGCTGACATTTTCAGCAAAGATCTGGCGCTCACCCTTCTCCCGCACCGTCCGTACGATTGTGCAATTGATTTGATCCTGGGCGTTGAGTACCCGTCCAGTAGGCTGTACAACCTCTCACGTCCGGAGCGAGAATCAATGGAGACCTACATCCGGGACTCATTAGCTGCCAGGCTGATCTGGAACTCCACCTCCCCGATGGGTGCTGGTTTCTTTTTTGTGGGCAAGAAAGACGGTGGACTCCGTCCATGCATTGATTACAGGGGGCTGAACGAGATCACGGTTCGCAACCAATACCCTCTGCCCCTGTTAGATTCAGTGTTCACGCCCTTGCATGGAGCCCAAATATTCACAAAACTGGATCTTAGGAATGCGTACCACCTGGTTCGGATCCGGAAGGGAGACGAATGGAAGACGGCGTTTAACACCCCGTTAGGTCACTTTGAGTAGCTGGTCATGCCGTTCGGCCTCACTAACGCCCCTGCGACGATCCAAGCTTTGGTAAATGACGTCTTGCGGGACTTACTGCATCGGTTTGTTTTCGTATATCTGGACGATATACTCATCTTTTCCCCGGATCCTGAGACTCCTGTTACGCATGTACGTCAGGTCCTGCAGCGGTTGTTGGAGAACTGGCTGTTTGTGAAGGGTGAGAAGTGCGAGTTCCACCGCACATCTTTGTCCTTCCTGGGGTTTATCATCTCCTCCAACTCCGTCGCCCCTGATCCAGCCAAGGTAGCGGCGGTGAGAGATTGGCCCCAACCTACAAACCGTAGGAAATTGCAGCAGTTCCTCAGTTTTGCTAATTTTTACCGGAGGTTCATCAAGGGATATAGTCAGGTAGTTAGCCCCCTGACAGCCCTGATCTCCACTAAAGTCCCCTTCACTTGGTCGGATCGGTGCGAAGCCGCGTTTAGGGAGTTGAAACATCGGTTCTCGACTGCACCAGTTCTGGTGCAGCCCGATCCTACTCGCCAATTTATAGTTGAAGTGGATGCCTCTGACTCAGGGATAGGAGCCGTGCTATCCCAGAGCGGGGAGTCCAATAAGGTTCTCCATCCTTGTGCCTATTTTTCCCGCAGGTTGACCCCGGCAGAAAGGAATTACGACGTCGGCAACCGGGAACTTCTTGAGGTGAAGTAGGCTCTGGAGGAGTGGAGACACCTGTTGGAGGGAGCTTCTATGCCATTCACGGTTTTCACAGACCATCGGAACCTGGAGTACATTCGGACCGCCAAGCGTCTGAACCCCAGGCAAGCCCGCTGGTCACTGTTCTTCGGGCGTTTTGACTTTCGGATCACATACTGCCCCGGGACGAAGAACCAACGGTCTGACGCCCTGTCCCGTGTGCACGAAGAGGATGTCAGGACCGAGCTGTCAGACCCGAAGGAAACCAACATTCCCGAGTCCACTGTCGTGGCCGCCCTCACCTGGGACGTGGAGAAGACCGTCCGGGAGGCCCTGACACGGAACCCGGACCCGGGAACTGGCCCGAAAAACAAAATGTACGTCCCACCAGAAGCCAGGGCTGCAGTTCTGGACTCCGGGTACCACCCCCAGACGAACGGGCAGGCAGAGCGGATGAATCAGGATTTGGAGCAGGCCCTCCGCTGCGTGACCTCCATGCACCCATTGGCCTGGAGTGACCATCTGGCCTGGATCGAGTACGCTCATAATAGCCAAGTATCATCTGCCACCGGCCTCTCCCCTTTCGAGGTATGTTTGGGGTACCAGCCCCCATTATTCCCGCTAGTGGAGGGAGAGGTCGGGGTGCCCTCGGTCCAGGCCCATCTGAGGAGGTGCCGTCGGGTGTGGCGTACCGCCCGTCCGGCCCTGCTCAAAGCCCGGACGAGGGCTAAGGCCCATAAGGACCTCCGGCGTGCCCCGGCCCCTATGTATCAGCCCAGGCAGGCGGTTTGGCTATCTACAAAAGACATACCTCTACAGACGGAATCCCAGAAACTTAAGGACAGATTTATAGGACGCTTCACCATCGTGAAGGTCCTCAGTCCAGCCACAGTGAAGCTGAAGCTGCCAGCTTCACTGCGGATACATCCGGTTTTCCACGTCTCCAGACTCAAACCCTGCCACACCTCTCCCCTCTGTGCCCCTGGACTGGCGCCACCGCCTGCCCGGATCATCGACGGGGAGCCGGCTTGGACTGTGCGCCGGCTCCTGGACGTTCATCGAAAGGGCCGGGGATTCCAGTATTTGGTGGACTGGGAAGGATACGGACCTGAAGAACGCTCCTGGGTGAAGAGGAGCTTCATCCTGGACCCGGCCCTCCTGGCCGATTTCTACGCCCGGCACCAGGACAAGCCTGGTCGGGCGCCAGGAGGCACCCGTTGAGGGGGGTTCCTGTTGTGTGGGCCGCTGAAGAGGAGGTACTGCTGGCCCACCACCACCAGATGGCGCCCTGCTTGAAGTGCGGGCTTCAAGCATGAGAGGGCGTCACAGCAACCGGGAGTGACAGCTGTCACTCGTTATCAGCACCAGCTGTCACTCATCCACATCACATCACCACCACCATAAAGGCCGGACTGCAACTGCACCTCCCCGCCGAGAAATCAGCTATCAGAAGAGGCAATTTCTCTGCTGAACGTGAAACTGCATTATAGTCTGGACTCTTTTTGCAGCCGTATTCCTGTGGTGTTCCTTATCCGTTGGATTGGCGTTAGGTGTGATCAGCGATGGCTTCGCTCCACACTCCATCCAGATAAGTGGTTAGACAGGAGCTGCACGAGTGTGTGATTGGAGGTGGAGGTGCTCCCTCCCAAAAGAATACAGACTGTGGGATTACTGATTGTGCGAACTCACACTCATCAATACTTTTTCTGTTCTCTGCCAGCAGTACCAGGTCTGACAGCTGGAGACGGTGACCACCTGGGGACCCAGGACTTGGCGGCTCCGGTGTTCTTCAGATCCGTTGGCAGTGAAGGCCGTGTGGAATCCGGTTCGGCTCAGGACGGATGTCTCCTATCCTCAAACCTGCCCACATGTCACTCAAATCTGTAATTCGGTGGTACCTAAACTGTGATTGTCTGTATTTCGTTGTGCACTACAACATTAAATTGTTACTGTTTGGCTTATCCATTGCCCGTTCATTTAGCGCCCCCTGTTGTGGGTCTGTGTTCCTACACCGTCACAACAAGATCATTAAAATCACTTTATGTGCTTAAGAACAAGCAGTTACAAAACAAACATCATTGGTTCAAAGGCAAAGCCTTTTGGAAACCCACGGGACAGAAACTCAGTTGATGAGGCGTAACTATTAACCGTAACTGATAAAGATCTGTCTGACAGGTATGAGGAGAATCACTTGAAAGCTGTTCCACTGGCTCAGCTTCTCAGCCAAAATACAGAGATCCACAGTATCAAAAAGAGCACTAAGATCGAAAAGTGCCAATATGGAACATTTCCCTGCATCACCCTACTTTAATAGAACATTTGAGGGAATCTGTGAACAGCAGTTTCTGCTGAATGCAGATGAGGGAAAGCAGACAGGAATTTATCAAAAACACTGTGTTCATCTAAGACAGCTGTAAGATGCTCAACAACCACCTTTCCTAAGGCATTAGTGAGGAAAGGTAACTTAGAAACAGGCATGTACAACCCCAATTCCAATGAAGTTGGGACATTGTGTAAAATGTAAATAAAAACAGAATACGATGATTGGCAAATCCTCTTCAACCTATATTCAATTGAATACACCAAATGCTGTTCAAAATGCTGCTGCCAGACTTTTGACATGAAGCAGAAAGTTTGACGACATTACACGCATTTTGGCATCTCTTCACTGGTTTCCTGTTCCAGTGAGATCAGATTTTAAGGTTCTGCTACTAGCCTATAAAATTGTCACCTACCTACCTAGCTGACCAAATTAAACCTTACGTACCGGCCCGGGCTTTGTATAATCAAGGTGCAGGACTACTTTGTGTCCCTAGGGTGAATAAAAAAATCTGCAGGTCACAGAGCTTTCTCTTATCGTGGCCCTGTTCTGTGGAATGTTCTCCCTGCATCAATAAAACAGTCACATTCTGTAGAGACTTTCAAGTCCAGACATAAGACACACTTATTTTCCCTTTCCTATGGCTACTATACTGGCATACTATGTTTTTATGCTTTTTACTCTTATAATTCATTTTATTAGGAAATGGAGCAGGCCATGGCCTCAACTTTATCTAAATTCTGGGTCTTTTAGTGAAGCTTAGGGCTATTGGCCAGCGATCACCTTAGTATTTCTTTTATTTTTCTTGTTGCTTAATGCTGAAAAATTACATGATGCTTGATTCTGCTTTTTTTCTTTTCTCTCTGTTTGAGGTGTGGCTCCATCCAGAGATGGGTGTGATATCTGTTCCAGAAACCGTCCTGTGCACCAGCAATATTTCCTGTATGTTTGTTTTGTGAATTGTGTTATAATTTGTGTCTGTAGCATGGCCCAAGCAGAGGGTCACCCCTTTGAGGCTGGTCTGCTTGAGGTTTCTTCCTCAGAGGGAGTTTTTATTTATCACTGTTGCTCTGGGGATTGGTAAGGTTAGACCTTACTTGTGTGAAGTGCCTTGAGGCAACTTTGTTGTGATTTTGCGTTATATAAATTAAAATAAATTGAAACTGAAATTACCTGGGATGGGCAAGGTATGGTGGTTATGGTGGGAGATACATTATGTCTGTTAAAAGTGCTCCATTTTCGTGACACAGATTTGTTTTATTTTGCTATTTATAATCCTCCCCTAGTCCTAACTCTAACCATAACCATAGCATAAGTGTCTACCCTCCCCAAACCCTAACCATAACTCCCCCAGACTCCCCATCACCCCACATTTCCTTCCCATCCCCAATTTATTTTGTGCTCCATCATAAAAAGCACCCCATTTTTGTGAAACTGATTGCTTTTATTTTGCTATTTATAATCCTCCCCTAGTCCTAACTCTAACCATAATGTAGCAACTATGTCACCAAATAAGCTAAGAGGCTAAAGTGTATTATGCTATCCCAATGAGACGCAAGATAAGATTGTAAGATAATAAATGCATGATAGGCTAGTTATCAGAAGACCAGGATACGCTCAAGGAGGGAAGTGTAGTAGTTAGACTGGTAATGCCAACAAGTCACCCTAATGTAAGATGACTGTGACCCCAACATGTTAAATAAAGGAGTATGTGCTGTTAATTACATCCCCTTGTCAGGTGGTTTCCTACACGCTGTCAGACCATGAGGTCAAACAATTGGGAGCCTGTTTATGAAATTTTAAGTCACACTCAAACATTTTTTGACAGTGAATGCAACAAACTGTGTCACAACAACAATGATACCTAGGGACCTGTTATAGACAGGACAAAGTGTTGGACATGACATATTCTCACTGTATTACCACTGGATGACAATCTACAATAGAAAGTCAAGAAGATGTAACAGCAAAATATGCCAACAACTGCAGCGGACATCTCAAAGGTCCAGCTGTAAAACTAAATCAAATCAAATCAAATCAGTTTTATTTATATAGCGCCAAATCACAACAAACAGTTGCCCCAAGGCGCTTTATATTGCAAGGCAAAGCCATACAATAATTACGGAAAAACTCCAACTGTCAAAACGACCCCCTGTGAGTAAGCACTTGGCGACGGTGGGAAGGAAAAACCCCCTTTTAACAGGAAGAAACCTCCAGCAGAACCAGGCTCAGGGAGGGGCAGTCTTCTGCTGGGACTGGTTGGGGCTGAGGGAGAGAACCAGGAAAAAGACATGTTGTGGAGGGGAGCAGAGATCAATCACTAATGATTGCAGAGTGGTGCATCCAGAGCAAAAAGAGAAAGAAACAGTGCATCATGGGAACCCCCCAGCAGTCTAAGTCTATAGCAGCATAACTAAGGGATGGTTCAGGGTCACCTGATCCAGGCCTTACTATAAGCTTTAGCAAAAAGGAAAGTTTTAAGCCTAATCTTAAAAGTAGAGAGGGTGTCTGTCTCCCTGATCCGAATTGGGAGCTGGTTCCACAGGAGAGGAGCCTGAAAGCTGAAGGCTCTGCCTTCCATTCTACTTTTAAAACCCTAGGAACTACAAGTAAGCCTGCAGTCTGAGAGCGAAGCGCTCTATTGGGGTGATATGGTACTATGAGGGCCCTAAAATAAGATGGGACCTGATTATTCAAAACCTTATAAGTAAGAAGAAGAATTTTAAATTCTATTCTAGAATTAACAGGAAGCCAATGAAGAGAGGCCAATATGGGTGAGATATGCTCTCTCCTTCTAGTCCCCGTCAGTACTCTAGCTGCAGCATTTTGAATGAACTGAAGGCTTTTCAGGGAACTTTTAGGACAACCTGATAATAATGAATTACAATAGTCCAGCCTAGAGGAAATAAATGCATGAATTAGTTTTTCAGCATCACTCTGAGACAAGACCTTTCTAATTTTAGAGATATTGCGCAAATGCAAAAAAGCAGTCCTACATATTTGTTTAATATGTGCTTTGAATGACATATCCTGATCAAAAATGACTCCAAGATTTCTCACAGTATTACTAGATGTCAGGGTAATGCCATCCAGAGTAAGGATCTGGTTAGACACCATGTTTCTAAGATTTGTGGGGCCAAGTACAATAACTTCAGTTTTATGTGAGTTTAAAACCAGGAAATTAGAGGTCATCCATGTCTTTATGTCTGTAAGACAATCCTGCAGTTTAGCTAATTGGTGTGTGTCCTCTGGCTTCATGGATAGATAAAGCTGGGTATCATTTACGTAACAATGAAAGTTTAAGCAATACCGTCTAATAATACTGCCTAAGGGAAGCATGTATAAAGTGAATAAAATTGGTCCTAGCACAGAACCTTGTGGAACTCCATAATTAACCTTAGTCTGTGAAGAAGATTCCCCATTTACATGAACAAATTGTAATCTATTAGATAAATATGATTCAAACCACCGCAGCGCAGTGCCTTTAATACCTATGGCATGCTCTAATCTCTGTAATAAAATTTTATGGTCAACAGTATCAAAAGCAGCACTGAGGTCTAACAGAACAAGCACAGAGATGAGTCCACTGTCTGAGGCCAAAAGAAGATCATTTGTAACCTTCACTAATGATGTTTCTGTACTATGATGAATTCTAAAACCTGACTGAAACTCTTCAAATAGACCATTCCTCTGCAGATGATCAGTTAGCTGTTTTACAACTACCCTTTCAAGATTTTTTGAGAGAAATGGAAGGTTGGAGATTGGCCTATAATTAGCTAAGATAGCTGAGTCAAGTGATGGCTTTTTAAGTAATGGTTTAATTACTGCCAGCTTAAAAGCATGTGGTACATAGCCAACTAACAAAGATAGATTGATCATATTTAAGATCGAAGCATTAATTAATGGTAGGGCTTCCTTGATATCCTTGACATATCCGCGCACTTAACCCTAAAAGGGGTGGGATGAAGACAAACTTATTTAATCCCACCCCCAAATACCCATACGTTATTACGACTAAGTGTGACCAATATTCCCTTTTTATTACTATGTAATTGATATCATATATTACTGATGAGTATCTATAATAATAATAATAATAATAATAATAATAATAAAAACAATTCCCACCATAATAGACAGTAATAATGACAATAATTATTGTCAATCAAAAATTATTATTTATTTTTTCATGTCTATTATTATTATTACCATTTTATTTTAAATTGCTATTGATATTGCCGGTATCATTCCTTAAGCCATTTTCATATGTCAATAAATTCCCCTCATTTACTCAGAAAATGACTATTTAAAAGGACTATTCTTGTGTGTGTCAACGGTAATTC
This sequence comes from Thalassophryne amazonica, assembly GCF_902500255.1. Classification (NCBI taxonomy): domain Eukaryota; kingdom Metazoa; phylum Chordata; class Actinopteri; order Batrachoidiformes; family Batrachoididae; genus Thalassophryne; species Thalassophryne amazonica. The sequence goes on from NC_047112.1 coordinate 11,038,201, forward strand.
TGTCTCTCTCTCTCTCTCTCTCTCTATATATATATATATACACATACATACACATCATACATGCGAACATACATACACAAAATACACACATACATCACCTATACACACTGTTGGAGTTATTCTGTAGATACACTGTTTTATTTTATCATGCATGTTTTGTGTTCTCTGCTCTGGTAGAATGTAGTTCTCTCTGCTCTGATAAAGTGTACTGTACTGATGTGATGGGTGAAGGTTACTTAAGATATGTGACATGACGTGCTTCTGCAAGTTGTGGTATCTCTGTGTGCACGCTAAGCTCTTTTTCAGGACATGTGAAGATGACCTAGGCAGAATGCAGCCATAAGCGGAGCAGTGAGATAAAGAATAGAGAATTGAATGTTCCAACCACAGTGTGATTATGATACATTAGTCCTTGTGTCAGAAGAAGTGTGATTAATCGTTAGATGTCTTAAACACATCTTAATCGAGCCCAAGATTAAAAAGGTTCTGAAAGTCCTGAATGTATTGTGCAATCAGCGGTTCTGCGGCAACAGCTCACGCGCTATCACTCCTCCCCTTAGGAGCTGTACCGCCCATGTATGTAGGGAAGTCCTAAATAAAAGAGCAGGAGCGCAGGCCAGACTTTAGTGTAGCTTTGGTGTACAGCCTGACTTGCACTCCTCGTGAGCTAAAATTGACTTTCTGTCTCACTGGTGTTTCTTGACTCTGTTTGTCTTGTTAAAAGTTTTAAGAATGTTTGGAGGAGAAAATACCCAACACACACATTCATTTATTTTATTATTTTATTAATTTAATTACCTTAACTTTATTATTATTATTATTATTATTATTATTATTATTATTATTATTATTTTCTTTTTTTTCTTTTTTTCCCCTTCCCCTCCTTCCCCATTTGTCATGTGTGTGGTGCATTAAAAAATGCAAAGTATTTTGTAAACCTGCTGCCAGAGAGGGGTCGCCCCCTGACACAGGACCACCCTTTGCTGAATGTCCTAGGCTCTGCATTAAAAGACAAGGTTTTGGAGTCTGCTGGCAGAAGGTGGAGACCTTTGAGCAACAGACCCCCATATACATACACACATACACACATATACATACACGTATATACATTACATACATATACATGTTTCCCCCTCTCTCTAAGTTATTACCATCATCACCATACTTCTATTTGACTAGCATTTCAACTACAGGATCATGATGTATAAAAATAATACTTTTGACCATGGTTACAACACTAGCAATAACAGATATTATGCAAATATGTTAACATCTATTAAATTAACAAACATATAGTAAGATTTTATTATTATTATTATTATTATTATTATTATTATTATATAGTTTACAATTTTGGCTATGATATATATATAATTGTATTGTATCACTTCCTGTTCCGGAGCACAGCGGTGTTTTTCTGTATCTGGTAGCTGTTTAATCTGCGCAGTTAGATTGATCTAGTTATCTAGATAACGATTTGTTTCCCATTGTAATCTTCACGTGCCTTAACTAAAGCACTCCTTCTGCTGAATCACCTCTAAATTATTTATACATTATTCACTTTGCGTGTTTTTAGGAATCCGCTAGCTTAGCGCAGCTACTAGCTCTTAGCCGATTTAGCATGGCGGCTTCTCCTGTCTCTCCCGCACTTTTCTGCTCTGGGTGTGAAATGTTTAGTTATTCCTCGGCCTCCTTTAGCAGTAACGGTACTTGTAATAAGTGTAGCTTATTCATAGCTTTGGAGGCCAGGCTGGGCGAATTGGAGACTCGGCTCCGCACCGTGGAAAATTCTACAGCTAGCCAGGCCCCTGTAGTCGGTGCGGACCAAGGTAGCTTAGCCGCCGTTAGTTCCCCTCTGGCAGATCCCGAGCAGCCGGGAAAGCAGGCCGACTGGGTGACTGTGAGGAGGAAGCGTAGCCCTAAACAGAAGCCCCGTGTACACCTCCAACCCGTTCACATTTCTAACCGTTTTTCCCCACTCGACGACACACCCGCCGAGGATCAAACTCTGGTTATTGGCGACTCTGTTTTGAGAAATGTGAAGTTAGCGACACCAGCAACTATAGTCAATTGTCTTCCGGGGGCCAGAGCAGGCGACATTGAAGGAAATTTGAAACTGCTGGCTAAGGCGAAGCGTAAATTTGGTAAGATTGTAATTCACGTCAGCAGTAATGACACCCGGTTACGCCAATCGGAGGTCACTAAAATTAACATTGAATTGGTGTGTAACTTTGCAAAAACAATGTCGGACTCTGTAGTTTTCTCTGGGCCCCTCCCCAATCGGACCGGGAGTGACATGTTTAGCCACATGTTCTCCTTGAATTGCTGGCTGTCTGAGTGGTGTCCAAAAAATGAGGTGGGCTTCATAGATAATTGGCAAAGCTTCTGGGGAAAACCTGGTCTTGTTAGGAGAGACGGCATCCATCCCACTTTGGATGGAGCAGCTCTCATTTCTAGAAATCTGGCCAATTTTCTTAAATCCTCCAAACCGTGACTATCCAGGGTTGGGACCAGGAAGCAGAGTTGTAGTCTTACACACCTCTCTGCAGCTTCTCTCCCCCTGCCATCCCCTCATTACCCCATCCCCGTAGAGACGGTGTCTGCTCCCAGACCACCAATAACCAGCAAAAATCTATTTAAGCATAAAAATTCAAAAAGAAAAAATAACATAGCACCTTCAACTGCACCACAGACTAAAACAGTTAAATGTGGTCTATTAAACATTAGGTCTCTCTCTTCTAAGTCCCTGTTGGTAAATGATATAATAATTGATCAACATATTGATTTATTCTGCCTTACAGAAACCTGTTTACAGCAGGATGAATATGTTAGTTTAAATGAGTCAACACCCCCGAGTCACACTAACTGTCAGAATGCTCGTAGCACGGGCCGAGGTGGAGGATTAGCAGCAATCTTCCATTCCAGCTTATTAATTAATCAAAAACCCAGACAGAGCTTTAATTCATTTGAAAGCTTGACTCTTAGTCTTGTCCATCCAAATTGGAAGTCCCAAAAACCAGTTTTATTTGTTATTATCTATCGTCCACCTGGTCGTTACTGTGAGTTTCTCTGTGAATTTTCAGACCTTTTGTCTGACTTAGTGCTTAGCTCAGAGAAGATAATTATAGTGGGCGATTTTAGCATCCACACAGATGCTGAGAATGACAGCCTCAACACTGCATTTAATCTATTATTAGACTCTACTGGCTTTGCTCAAAATGTAAATGAGTCCACCCACCACTTTAATCATATCTTAGATCTTGTTCTGACTTATGGTATGGAAATAGAAGACTTAACAGTATTCCCTGAAAACTCCCTTCTGTCTGATCATTTCTTAATAACATTTATATTTACTCTGATGGACTACCCAGCAGTGGGGAATAAGTTTCATTACACTAGAAGTCTTTCAGAAAGCGCTGTAACTAGGTATGATTGTTGTGTGGGCCGCCGAAGAGGAGGTACTGCTGGCTCACCACCACCGGATGGCGCCCTGCTTGGAGTGCGGGCTTCAAGCACAAGAGGGCGCCAGAACCACTGGGAGTGACAGCCGTCAATCATCCTCAACACCAGCTGTCACTCATCATCTCATCATCACCATCACCATAAAAGCCGGGCGGCGACTCCACCTCCTCGCCGAGAAATCTCTTACGATACAAGGTAATCTCTCTGCTGACTTATACGTCGAATAATAATCTGATCTGTTTTGCAGCTGTTTTTTCCTGGTGGTATTCCTTGACTGGATTTTCGGAGCTGCACGTGTGTATGATTGGAGGTGGAGGCTCTCCCTCCACAAGAATCAGTAATCAAGGTTGCTGGGTGTGAGGATTCACACTCACTACCTTCTGTTTTTTCTGCCAGCAGTACCAGGGCCGACAACGGAGGACAGAGACCACCTGGGGACTCGGGGCTTGGCGGCTTCGGTGTTCTTCAGGCCGTTGGTGGTAGAAGCGGTGTGGGTCCCGGCTCTTCGTTCATCTGAGGTCTCCTATCTTCGAGCCTGCCCGCAATCCTCTTGTGTGTGATTGGCAGTACCTTTGTTTATTTTACGTTGTGTTCTTGTGCAACATTAAATTGTTACTCCTTCCCTTATCCATTGTCCGTTCATTAGCGCCCCCTGTTGTGGGTCTGTGTTACGACACCTTCCCAACAATGATTCCTTCTTTATGTTCTCTAATGCCATATACCAACACAGTGCAGAGTAGCTACCTAAACTCTGTAAGTGAGATAGAGTATCTTGTCAATAGTTTTACATCCTCATTGAAGACAACTTTGGATGCTGTAGCTCCTCTGAAAAGAGAGCTTTAAATCAGAAGTGCCTGACTCCGTGGTATAACTCACAAACTCGTAGCTTAAAGCAGATAACCCGTAAGTTGGAGAGGAAATGGCATCTCACTAATTTAGAAGATCTTCACTTAGCCTGGAAAAAGAGTCTGTTGCTCTATAAAAAAAAGCCCTCCGTAAAGCTAGGACATCTTTCTACTCATCACTAATTGAAGAAAATAAGAACAACCCCAGGTTTCTTTTCAGCACTGTAGCCAGGCTGACAAAGAGTCAGAGCTCTATTGAGCTGAGTATTCCATTAACTTTAACTAGTAATGACTTCATGACTTTATTTGCTAACAAAATTTTAACTATTAGAGAAAAAATTACTCATAACCATCCCAAAGACGTATCGTTATCTTTGGATGCTTTCAGTGATGCCGGTATTTGGTTAGACTCTTTCTCTCCGATTGTTCTGTCTGAGTTATTTTCATTAGTTACTTCATCCAAACCATCAACATGTTTATTAGACCCCATTCCTACCAGGCTGCTCAAGGAAGCCCTACCATTATTTAATGCTTCGATCTTAAATATGATCAATCTATCTTTGTTAGTTGGCTATGTGCCACAGGCTTTTAAGGTGGCAGTAATTAAACCATTACTTAAAAAGCCATCACTTGACCCAGCTATCTTAGCTAATTATAGGCCAATCTCCAACCTTCCTTTTCTCTCAAAAATTCTTGAAAGGGTAGTTGTAAAACAGCTAACTGATCATCTGCAGAGGAATGGTCTATTTGAAGCGTTTCAGTCAGGTTTTAGAATTCATCATAGTACAGAAACAGCATTAGTGAAGGTTACAAATGATCTTCTTATGGCCTCGGACAGTGGACTCATCTCTGTGCTTGTTCTGTTAGACCTCAGTGCTGCTTTTGATACTGTTGACCATAAAATTTTATTACAGAGATTAGAGCATGCCATAGGTATTAAAGGCACTGTGCTGCGATGGTTTGAATCATATTTGTCTAATAGATTATAATTTGTTCATGTAAATGGGGAATCTTCTTCACAGACTAAAGTTAATTATGGAGTTCCACAAGGTTCTGTGCTAGGATCAATTTTATTCACTTTATACATGCTTCCCTTAGGCAGTACTTTAGACGGTATTGCTTAAATTTTCATTGTTACTCAGATGATACCCAGCTTTATCTATCCATGAAGCCAGAAGACACACACCAATTAGCTAAACTGCAGGATTGTCTTACAGACATAAAGACATGGATGACCTCTAATTTCCTGCTTTTAAACTCAGATAAAACTGAAGTTATTGTACTTGGCCCCACAAATCTTAGAAACATGGTGTTTAACCAGATCCTTACTCTGGATGGCATTACCCTGACCTCTAGTAATACTGTGAGAAATCTTGGAGTCATTTTTGATCAGGATATGTCATTCAAAGCGCATATTAAACAAATATGTAGGACTGTTTTTTTGCATTTACGCAATATCTCTAAAATTAGAAAGGTCTTGTCTCAGAGTGATGCTGAAAAACTAATTCATGCATTTATTTCCTCTAGGCTGGACTATTGTAATTCATTATTATCAGGTTGTCCTAAAAGTTCCCTAAAAAGCCTTCAGTTAATTCAAAATGCTGCAGCTAGAGTACTAACGGGGACTAGAAGGAGAGAGCATATCTCACCCATATTGGCCTCTCTTCATTGGCTTCCTGTTAATTCTAGAATAGAATTTAAAATTCTTCTTCTTACTTATAAGGTTTTGAATAATCAGGTCCCATCTTATCTTAGGGACCTCGTAGTACCATATCACCCCAATAGAGCGCTTCGCTCTCAGACTGCAGGCTTACTTGTAGTTCCTAGGGTTTGTAAGAGTAGAATGGGAGGCAGAGCCTTCAGATTTCAGGCTCCTCTCCTGTGGAACCAGCTCCCAATTCAGATCAGGGAGACAGACACCCTCTCTACTTTTAAGATTAGGCTTAAAACTTTCCTTTTTGCTAAAGCTTATAGTTAGGGCTGGATCAGGTGACCCTGAACCATCCCTTAGTTATGCTGCTTTAGACGTAGACTGCTGGGGGGTTCCCATGATGCACTGTTTCTTTCTCTTTTTGCTCTGTATGCACCACTCTGCATTTAATCATTAGTGATCGATCTCTGCTCCCCTCCACAGCATGTCTTTTTCCTGGTTCTCTCCCTCAGCCCCAACCAGTCCCAGCAGAAGACTGCCCCTCCCTGAGCCTGGTTCTGCTGGAGGTTTCTTCCTGTTAAAAGGGAGTTTTTCCTTCCCACTGTAGCCAAGTGCTTGCTCACAGGGGGTCGTTTTGACCGTTGGGGTTTTACATAATTATTGTATGGCCTTGCCTTACAATATAAAGCGCCTTGGGGCAACTGTTTGTTGTGATTTGGCGCTATATAAAAAAAAATTGATTAATTGATTGATTGATATAATTAAATTGATGTACAGGATAATTCCAGGTATTTTATGAAAGTTTGTGTGTCCTAGCGAGACCCCTTTTATTGCTGACAAGGCAAAAAAGCAAAGGTAAATTAACTAGAAATAAATTAAAAAGACGTGACGATCACGCACCTCTCTCCTCATTCATGTATTTCAACAGAACCATTTCTTTGTATCTTTTTTTGAATTGATGGATGTTAGGACATTGCTTGAGCTGAGGTGCCAAACTATTCCACAGCTTAATGTCACACACGGACACACAGAAACTTTTCCTGGTAGTTCTCACTGCCTTGACTTTAAAGTTACCACATCCCCTCAAGTTATAGCTTCCTTCTCTCTGGGTGAAGAGACTCAGAATATTACTAGGTAATGAGTTTTTACTGGCTTTATATAATAATTGTGCAGTGTAAAAATTAACCAGATCTGGCATTTTCAACAATTTGGATTGCAAAAATAGACTATTTGTGTGATCAAGATATCCTACCTTATAGATGATTCTTATTGCCCGCTTTTGGATTATACAGAGGGGATGTAGCAAACTTTTATAATTGTTACCCCAGATTTCTATACAATATGTTAAGTAAGGAGAGATTAAAGAACAATACAAGAGTCAAGCTTTCAAATGAATTAAAGCTCTGTCTGGGTTTTTGATTCATTAATAAGCTGGAGTGAAAGATTGCTGCTAATCCTCCGCCTCGGCACGTGCTACAAGCGTTCTGGCAGTTAGTGTGACTCGGGGGTGTTGACTCATTTAAACTAACATATTCATCCTGCTGTAACCAGGTTTCTGTAAGGCAGAATAAATCAATATGTTGATCAATTATTATATCATTTACCAACAGGGACTTAGAGGAGAGAGACCTAATGTTTAATAGACCACATTTAACTGTTTTATTCTGTGGTGCAGTTGAAGGTGCTATGTTATTTTTTCTTTTTGAATTTTTATGCTTAAATAGATTTTTGCTGGTTATTGGTGGTCTGGGAGCAGGCACCGTCTCTACGGGGATGGGGTAATGAGGGGATGGCAGGGGGAGAGAAGCTGCAGAGAGGTGTGTAAGACTACAACTCTGCTTCCTGGTCCCAACCCTGGATAGTCACGGTTTGGAAGATTTAATAAACTTGGCCAGATTTCTAGAAATGAGAGCTGCTCCATCCAAAGTGGGATGGATGCCGTCTCTCCTAACAAGACCAGGTTTTCCCCAGAAGCTTTGCCAATTATCTATGAAGCCCACCTCATTTTTTGGACACCACTCAGACAGCCAGCAATTGAAGGAGAACATGCGGCTAAACATGTCAATCCCGGTCCGATTGGGGAGGGGCCCAGAGAAAACTATAGAGTCCGACATTGTTTTTGCAAAGTTACACACCGATTCAATGTTAATTTTAGTGACCTCCGATTGGCGTAACCGGGTGTCATTACTGCCGATGTGAATTACAATCTTACCAAATTTACACTTAGCCTTAGCCAGCAGTTTCAAATTTCCTTCGATGTCGCCTGCTCTGGCCCCCGGAAGACAATTGACTATGGTTGCTGGTGTCGCTAACTTCACATTTCTCAAAACAGAGTCGCCAATCACCAGAATTTGTTCCTCGGCGGGTGTGTCGCCGATTGGGGAAAAACGGTTAGAAATGTGAACGGGTTGGCGGTGTACATGGGGCTTCTGTTTAGAACTACGCTTCCTCCTCACAGTCACCCAGCCGGCCTGCTTTCCCGGCTGCTCGGGATCTGCTGGAGGGGAACTAACGGCCTGTAAATATGGCCTGTGGGTGAGCACTGTAATGCCTGAGGCATCTTTTATATCCATAATTCATCACTGCTTTTGTTTTAATTTTCTTCATCTGTATGAAAAAAGAAAACCAGAGTTTTGCACCAATATACAAGAGATGTAGCACAGCGGAGGTTCTGCCAGGAAGACTCAGATTCCAAAACTTTGCTTCATATTCAACTATTGCTGCAGTAGGAAGCAGCTGGTCCCCCTTTTCGTCATCAACTCATGGTCCACAGTAAATGTACACCTCATTGAAAAATGTCAGTTCTAACTCGCCTTTGTTGCTTGCAGTCTCTGGCCTGAAATGCTACCTCTTCCACCTGACCTTCACCAGTTGGTCCCTGTCTAAGGCTCCAGCCCTGCCTTCTTCAGAAGGAAGGATTGAAGATCAGTTTAACTGTGGCATCTCAGCCCAGTCTCACGTTTTTTTTTTTTTGTGCTTCCGTCACAAAATGAGTCAAATTTTCGTGACAGTGTTTTTTTTTTTTTAACTCACTATTACTAACTCTACTCCTACCCCCAACCCCAACCATAACCACCCCGACCCCCTGCTTCGCTTTTAATTTTGTGAAGCCATCACGGAATGAATTAGAATGAATTTGTGCTGCTGTGATGACAATGAGGCGCTTTTCGTCACAATATCATGAACCAATAGATTAATGTATATTTCATGCTGCTGAATCACAACTTGCTGTGAGACCAGGTTGGGCATCCTGCAAAGACTATGCTAATATTCTTTACAATATCACCAAGGAATAAATCTTTAACTGTTTCTAATACCCTGAGTCTTTATGGTAGAAGTTACAAAATACAAAATTTTACAGTGATGTCACAAGCTATGTGCAAGAGCTGGTAACCATGTTACCCATTACCTTCAGTCTAAGAAAGTACAACATACTCCAGAAGGTGTATAAATGAGAAACATAACTCTCCAACACCTTTGACTTTGTCAGTTTTGCAATGGTGTCAGTGCCATGAATGTTTCTTTTGATTTGTCCATTACTCAGATGCTTCATTCAAACTTATTATTCACACCAAGTGTGCCTCCATGAAAAGTGCCAACCTGACCATTGGGACCAATTAAAGCTTAGTGTTCTTGTCAAGCGCAGGTAGCTCAGTGGGATAAAGAATTGGATTACCAATTTGGAGACCTGGGTTAGGTTCCCAGTCGCACTCTCAGCCTGTGTTCTTTGACAAGATTCTGCATATGCTTTGTCCCAGTTCATCCAGCTCTAATAATAATCTGGCCTTGGTTGGGGATGAACCTGCAACGGAATGGTGCACCATCCATGGAGAGTCAAAAGGCCCATTTTCATTGCAGGAGCTCAACCTACTTACCAGATTTCAGCAACAATTCCAGGAGTGGATCATTAAGTGGCCTTCTGAGGCATTGAGTCTCCACTTTGGTGAAGAACCACCTGGCTTGCAGTGACAGCAAGCGTCTAATGCTAGTGATAGTTAGTAAACGGTGAATGGTAAATGGACTGCATTTATATAGCACTTTTCCTGTTGGGGAAAGTGTAGTGACACGGACCCACAACAGGGGGCGCAAATGAACGGTCAATAGATGAGCCAAAAGGTAACAGTTTAATGTTGTGAATGTGCACAACGAGTATACAGACAATCTCAGAATCTGATTATAGTCGATCCACAAAGGCGACGTGTGGGCAGGCTCGAGGATAGAAGACGTCTGTCCTGAGAAGAGCCGGAACCACACGATTTCCGCCGCCACAGAACCCGGTGAATACTGGAGCCGCCAAGTCCCGAATTCCCGGGTGATCACCGTCCCCGACTGTCGGATCTGGTACTGCTGGCGAGGAGCACAAACAGTGAGATGTGGGTGTGTGTACACCCAGTAACAAAAACAGTCAGACGGTGGAAAGTCACCTCCACCTCTAATCACACACTCGTGCAGCTCCTGTCAACCACTTATCTGGTTGGAGTGTGAAGCGAAGCCGTCGCTGATCACACCAAATGCCAATCCCACAGATAAGGAAACACTTACAGGAAAACGGCTGCAAAGAAGTTCAGAATATTAGTCAGTGTTAAACACAGCAGAGAATATTACCTTCACAGGTAGATGATATCTCGGCAACAAGGTGGAGATGACGTCCGGTCTTTATGGAGTGAGATGATGTAGAGTAGATGGGTGACAGCTGTCAAGAGATAATGAGTGACAGCTGTCACCCCCGGTTGTGTCCGTGGTGGCAGCGCCCTCTCGTGCCTGAAGCCCGCACTTCAGGCAGGGCACCCTCTGGTGGTGGGCCAGCAGTACCTCCTCTTCTGGCGGCCCACACAACAGGACCCCCCCTCAACGGGCACCTCCTGGCGCCCGACCAGGCTTGTCCGGGTGACGGCAGTAGAAATCGGCCAGGAGGGCCGGATCCAGGATGAAGCTCCTCTTCACCCAGGAGTGCTCTTCGGGTCCATACCCCTCCCAGTCCACCAAATACTGGAACCCCCGGCCCATCCGACGGACGTCCAGGAGCCGGCGCACCGTCCAAGCCGGCTCCACGTCGATGATCCGGGCAGGAGGCGGTGCCGGTCCGGGAGCACAGAGGGGTGAGGTGTGGTGAGGCTTGATCCTTGACACATGAAAGACCGGGTGGATCCGCAGTGAAGCCGAGAGTTGGAGCTTCACTGCGGCAGGACTGAGGATTTTGAGGATTCTGTATGGTCCAATATACCTGTCCTTGAGTTTCGGGGAGTCCACCTGGAGGGGGATGTCCTTCGTGGATAGCCACACCTCCTGCCCGGGCTGGTAAGCAGGGGCCGGGGATCGCCGGCAGTCCGCATGGGTCTTCGCCCTCGTCCGGGCCTTCAACAAGGCAGAACGGGCGGAGCGCCACACCCGACAGCACTTCCGCAGGTGGGCCTGGACCGAGGGCACACCGACCTCTCCCTCCACCACGGGAAACAATGGGGGCTGATACCCCAAACACACCTCAAACGGGGAGAGGCCGGTGGCAGAGGACACCTGACTGTTATGCGCATACTCGATCCAGGCCAGATGTTCACTCCAGGCCGTTGGACATCACACAGCGCAGGGCTTGCTCCAATTCCTGATTGGCCCGTTCTGCCTGTCCATTAGTCTGCGGGTGATACCCGGACGAGAGGCTCACAGTGGCCCCCAGTTCCCGGCAGAAGTTCCTCCACACATGTGAGGATAACTGGGGACCACGATCAGAGACGATGTCGGTAGGTATCCCATGCAGACGGACGACGTGGTGGACTAGGAGGTCTGCTGTCTCCTGGGCTGTTGGGAGCTTCAGGAGGGCCACGAAGTGGGCTGCCTTGGAGAATCAGTCCACTATCGTGAAGATGGTGGTGTTGCCCTGGGACGGCAGGAGGCCCATGACGAAATCCAGGCCGATATGGGACCAGGGGCGATGAGGCACAGGAAGCGGCTGGAGAAGTCCTTGGGACCTTTTGTGGTCTGCCTTGCCCCTGGCACAGGTGGTGCAGGCCTGGATATACTCCCGGACGTCGGCTTCCATAGACGCCCACCAGAAGCGCTGCCGGACAACTGCCACGGTCCTTCGCACCCCCGGATGACAGGAGAGCTTGGAACCGTGACAGAAGTCCAAGACTGCAGCTCTGGCCTCTGGTGGGACGTACAGACGGTTCTTCGGACCAGTTCCGGGGTTCGGGCTCCGTGCCAGGGCCTCCCGGACGGTCTTCTCCACGTCCCAGGTGAGGGTGGCCACGATAGTGGACTCCGGAATGATGGGCTCCGGTGGATCCGACAGCGCAGTTTTGACTTCGTCTTCGTGTACCCGGGACAAGGCATCTGATCTCTGGTTCTTGGTCACAGGGCGATAGGTGATCCGGAAGTCAAAACGTCCGAAGAACAGTGACCAGCGGGCTTACCTGGGGTTCAGCCGCTTGGCGGTCCTGATATACTCCAGGTTCCGATGGTCAGTGAAAACCGTGAACGGCACAGACGCTCCCTCCAACAGGTGTCTCCACTCCTCAAGAGCCTCTTTCACCGCAAGGAGTTCTCAATTGCCGACGTCTTAGTTCCGTTCAGCCGGGGTCAACCTGTGAGAAAAGTAGGCACACGGGTGAAGAACCTTATCGGTCTCCCCGCTCTGGGATAGCACGGCTCCTATCCCTGAGTCAGAGGCGTCCACTTCAACCACAAACTGGCGGCTAGGGTCGGGCTGCACCAGAACTGGTGCAGACGAGAACCGGTGCTTCAACTCCTTGAATGCGGCTTCGCACCGATCCGACCAGGTGAAGGGGACTTTTGGAGAGGTCAGAGCTGTCAGGGGGCTAACTACCTGACTGTAGCCCTTAATGAACCTCCTATAGAAATTAGCGAAGCCGAGGAACTGTTGCAGCTTCCTACGGCTTGTTGGTTGGGGCCAGTCTCTCACCGCCGCAACCTTAGCCAGATCAGGGGCGACGGAGTTGGAGGAGATGATGAACCCCAGGAAGGTCAAAGAGGTGCGGTGAAACTCACACTTCTCGCCCTTCACAAACAGCCAGTTCTCCAACAACCACTGCAGGACCTGACGTACATGCTGGACATGAGTCTCAGGGTCCGGGGAAAAGATGAGTATGTCATCCAGATATACGAAGATGAATCGGTGCAGGAAGTCCCACAAGACGTCATTTACCAAAGCTTGGAACATCGCGGGGGCGTTGGTGAGGCCGAACGGCATGACCAGGTACTCAAAATGACCTAATGGGGTGTTAAATACCGTCTTCCATTCGTCTCCCTTCCGGATCCGAACCAGGTGATACGCATTCCTAAGATCCAGTTTGGTGAAAATTTGGGCTCCATGCAGGGGCGTGAACACTGAATCCAACAGGGGTAAAGGGTATCGATTGCGAACTGTTATGCCATTCAGCCCCCTGTAATCAATGCATGGACGGAGTCCGCCGTCTTTCTTGCCCACAAAAAAGAAACCTGCACCCATTGGGGAGGTGGAATTCCGGATCAGCCTGGCAGCTAAAGAGTCCCGGATGTAGGTCTCCATTGATTCGCGCTCAGGACGTGAGAGGTTGTACAGCCTGCTGGACGGGTACTCAGCGCCCGGGACCAAATCAATGGCACAATCGTACGGACGGTGCGGGAAAGGGTGAGCGCCAGATCCTTGCTGAAGACGTCAGCAAGGTTGTGGTACTCAACCGGCACCGCCGTCAGATTGGGAGGGACTTTAACCTCCTCATTAGCATGTACACCGGGAGGAACTGAGGATCCTAAACAATTGCGGTGGCAAGTTTCGCTCCACTGAGTCACAACCCCAGACGGCCAATCAATCCGGGGATTGTGTTTGATCATCCATGGGAAGCCCAAAATCACGCGGGAGGTAGAAGGAGTTACAAAAAACTCAATCTCCTCCCGGTGATTCCCAGACACTACCAGGGTTACAGGTAGTGTCTTGTGTGTGATTAAAGGGAGAAGGGTGCGATCTAGTGCCCGCACCTTCACTGGGGAAGAAAGCGCCACTAGAGGGAGCCCTACCTCCCTTGCCCATCTGCTAGCCAGCAGATTCCCTTCTGACCCCGTGTCCACCAGTGCTGGGGCTTGAAGGGTTAAATCCCCACTCAGGATTGTAACTGGGAGTCGTGTTGAAAGATGAGTATGACCCACGTGAAGATTTTGACCCCCCCCCTCAGCCCAGTTTCTAAGGGCGGGCATTTGTGTTTTTGCCGTTTGGGGCAGTCTCTCTGCTGATGCTCCCTCGAGCCGCAGAGAAAGCACTCCCCGCAGACCAGCCTCCTCAATCTGTCACCCTCTGGTGGTGGGCCAGCAGTACCTCCTCTTCTGGCGGCCCACACAACATTTCCATCTGCATCAGAAGCTCAAAGCGCTTTACAATTATGCCTCACATTCACCCCGATGTCAGGGTGCTGCCATACAAGGCACTCACTACACACTGGGAGCAATAGGGGATTAAAGACCTTGCCCAAGGGCCCTTAGTGATTTTCCAGTCAGGCGGGGATTTGAACCCAGGATCTTCTGGTCTCAAGCCCAACACCTTAACCACTAGACCATCACCTACTCTAAATGACCATTAACCTTGACTTTAAATGCAAAGCACCCTAAAAAGTTTGCAAACTTTTAAACCAGCAGATTTTTTTTTGTTTTTTTAACTTACGTGGACTTTTTGTTTGGACGCTTCTCCACTGCAGTGTCTGTAAAGCACGTTTCTGTTTTTTTTTTTTTTTTTTTTTTTTTTTTTTTTACACTTGTCCTGGTTGAAAAAAGTAAGTGAGTCTTTTGTACCTGCATCACCAGTGCATGGAGGTCTGCGGTGCAGTATTACGCTGGTTTTGTAGTGTGAACCACTGACATTTGTGGATGCTCAGAGGCTTTCAGTCCAAGTTCAACTTTTCTCTTTTCTGTCGTCTATTTTCCGCAGTGTGTTCAGAAGATGCCAGTCCTAAAGTTTTCTCTCAGTCTGTTCAATTCCACAGATATCCAGGTCCCCTTGTGTAGAGTTTTTCTCCTCAGGGCCATAAATACTCAAGAACTTATATTTCCTCGTTGACAAGCAGACATGAGTATTCAGGATTTGGTGCCCTGACCCTTCACGTAATGAACAATCCATTCCTTCTATGATCTCTGGCAATTTGTTATCTGGGTTGGCCATAGCAAGCAATTTCTTTTGTGAATGACAGCAATGGATTATTGATGAGAAAAATGCCAAACTTGTGTGAAGTGAGCCACTGAGATGACAAGTGGGTTATCACTCCATCATTTTGAGATATTGTCCTTTAAAGTTAAAAGGAAACCAAATACAATTTTATAGAAAGTGACAGGAATTACACTCTAAAACATGCTGCTGCGTTCAGTTATGTCTACTTACTACCTCTCTTTAACATAAAGAGCTCTTCCAAGCTTTGGATGTTGAACTCAACTTTACAGCTCAACTCAACTTGTAAAGTTGAGTTCAATATCCAAAACTTGGAAGAGCTCATGTTAAAGAGAGGTAGCAAGTGCACATAACTAAATGCAGCAGCATGTTTTAGAGTGTAGATGTTAGAAATTGGAAACCTGAACAAATTGTTTCCACACAGTAAATTTTGCTGAGTAAAATTTACTCTGCTGGAATAACATTTGATAACATCGACTGTTGTGGCCAACCGAACGGTTGCAAAGGTAGTATAGTTTTTTGGTTTGTACCTGTCAGTGGTAAGCACTGTTAATGCCTTGTATTTTAACAAGTTTTTATTGCTGTGATAATACTGTTGATCCAGATCTGTTCAGGAAAGTCTCTAAAAAGAAACTTCAGTCGGTTTGGATTTCAGTCTGGTTGCAGACACTCGACAGGTCCTGGCTGACATCAAAGGACTTGCTGGTAAATGCATTAAAGCAGATATAATATGTTTTGCTGCAGAATCATTATGAGGTCTATAAATGAGCAGAAGTATTTTAAGAAAAAAAAATCAATTTTCTGATGGACTGGAGGCTAGTAGCGACCTGGAACCTGGAGGGACGAGGAAATTCTTTGAGCCTTTGTTAGGACTAAAATTGAAATTAAAATCTTGTGTTCTCAAGGGGCCATGAGGAAGGATTATGTAAAACCCCCTCACAGAGGTGTTTTCATTGCTGCAGTGTGCAACCTTGTGTTATGTGTCGACGCGGGTTGAGGAGCGGACCTGCGTCCGGCGGAACCCAGCGCTAAAATAACCAGAAAGCGGTTTCAATAACAAAACAATTTATTACTTCACCCTCTGGTGCAAAACAAGGTGTATAAACAAAAGATGCGTCAGTCTGGTGGAGTGAAGGCTGGCACGCTCTCCAGCGCCTAAAAGGATCGAAGCCCGGCACTTCTGGACTCACTTTACTGCCAAACACCCCCCAGGTGGACACGACAAACCGACTCTCTGCGAAGGATAGAAGAGGTGAGGTAAGTCAGCAGTTACAAGCAATATCCTTCAAAAGGCACACACTATCAGCAACACATTCAGGTCTGTATTTAAGCTTTATGTAAATGAGCAGCTTCTTACAACAGGTGGAGGATCAGTTGTCCGCACGCCACCGCAGTGAGAAGCGAGCTGCACAATTCTCATCACAATTCAAATATACTGCGTAACAAAATACCAAGTTACTATCAACAAGTAGTTAAACAATTAATCACCTCTGATGTGTGCTGACAGCATGTGTCCCTCACCCTTCCTGCTTCACAGGCACGATGTGTCAAACCCAGGCGCGGTCCTCAGCGTCTCACAAACGAACATCACAAGGTCGAGTTCCCGGCAATTCTGCTTGAATCACACATGGCTTAAATGCAGAACGCCATCTCATTATCTGCTTCAGCTGAAAGTCTTTAAGGCTGCACGAATGCAGAACGCCATCTCATTATCTGCTTCAGCTGAAAGTCTTTAAGGCTGCACGTGAGCACCATCCACAGGTGCTGCACATACTGTTGATGAGGGTGAAGGACTCTTCTGCCAGCACCTTCTCCACAAACAAATCAGTTTTCATACCACCTGGAGAGCAAAGAAAAGAAAAGAACACCAAAATGTCCAGCCACACCCCCCCAACACACAACACCTTAGAGTTTAGTCTAGTTCCAGCGCATGACCACCTGGAATTGGTAAGTGATCGTTATGTGACTTTTATGTTACCTCTCATTGCATTTCCATGTCCTTAGCATTATTATTTTTATTTTTATATGTTCCTTCATTATTTTTAATGCATGTGTTTTCTTGTGCACTTCTGTTTAATTTTATTGATGCTATGAAGCATGACACAAAGCTATTGTTATTGCTCCCTGACGGTGCATACGCTGTGATCTACAGCATTTAGGCGTCAGAAAAAAAGATAATCTCTGACTTGGGTAAGTGCCACTTTGATCTCTAAACTGGAAATGTATGCAAGATTAGCTCATGTAAATCCGGCTGAAAGCAGAAGTATATGGTACGATTGGGAAAATAACAACAGTGCCACTTTATAGTTGAAAATAATGTTCATTTAACTTAATGTGCAGCATTTATGTTCTGTAAAGATGCTAGACTGGGTTCCAGCATCCATGGGCAATTGCACCATCATCAACTCAGTGCAATATGGGCACTTTACTAGAATAAAGAATATTTTGTGGAATCAGCTTTACAAGTTAGCTCTAAAAAAGCCAAACCCAAATTTCCAAGTATCAGGCATGGAAAGAAAATGTGACATGGCCTTTTAAACAACTGTATTAATAATATGAGAGTGGGTATTTATTCATATTTTTCCTCACTTACTCCAATCAATTGTCACAGGGTGGTTGGAGCCTATCCCAGCAAATAAAGAGGTGGTGTACACCCTGCTCAGGACACCAGTCCATTGCAAGGCCACATATAGACAGACAAACTCATCCACACCTATGGGCAATATAAAGTTTCCAATTCAAGTATCCTGTATATCTTTGGAAGGAACCTGGAGCACCCAGAGAGAACCCACATGAACATAGTGAGAACCTGCAAATTCCACACAGAAAGGCCCAGATAGGATGTGATCCCAGAACCTTCTTATTGTGAGGCAATAATGCGAGCCACTAAGCCACGGTGCTGGAATGGACAATGGGAGAATTGGTACTTGGCAATTTTATTACTTTGTGACCCAGTTACTTGTTTTTCTTTCGTTGGGGTCCCCACAGCAGATCCTGCATGGACTACATATAATACTAATGCTACTACTACTAATAAGAATAACCATTATTTAACCAGATAAAATTCCATAGAGATCAAAACCTCTTTTTCAAGGATGACCTGGTCAAGGAAGGCAGCAGCACGTCATAGTGGACAGGTTAACATCAACATGAGAATGTTGGTGATATCTAAAATACAATCAACTCGGTCATAATAACATTGCACATGATTTGAATTCTCAAGCAGATTTCGATTTAGAAACATAGACATTGTGCAAAAGAATCCCATTCGTGATCTCATAAAATAGACCGGAAGGTGTTCAAGGAGGTCAGTCTGGCTAGTTTCAGTTCGGATCGGAGAATGTTCCAATCAGAAGGAGTTGGAAAAACTAAAGGCATTCTTTACTGCTTCAGTGCGGACACAAAGTACACAAAAACATAACAATATTGATTCAAGACAAATTTTAACACTGGTGATCATCCTGACACAACTCCATTTGTAAATTGGAATTACGGCATGGATGGTTTTCAACGAGGGACCGTGTTATTGGGAGATGTCTGTGGAGTTTCTCTATCATCCATGTCACTGTACCCAAGTAGGGTGAGACAGGTCTCCTGAACTTGTGTAGTTCCTTGACGACATTGTACTTTTCATCCAAAAACATCTTCAAGGAATTAAACAAGTCCAATTGACACAACTCATCCCAGCTGAATTTTTGTTGGGAGGCATGAGCACTTGACATTTGGTCCAAAGTTAAATAATTATGACTGCTTTTGACCTTTAGCTGTCACGCAAAGTGAAATCTCATCTGACTACTCCAAGGTGACATGTGACTTCATATGAATGTTTATCATGTGAAGTAATTGAAAAATGTACCCCATATCCAAATGCTGTAGCTGATGTTTCATTACAATGCAGGTGATACTCCTCATCATCAGATGGGGAGGTCCAGGAAGTCATTGAAAGTCAAGATCTTAGTCTTGATCCAGGAGAATCACAAACCCAGACACTTTTATTCCTCACACTTGATGCCACATTTTCATAACAGATATGGTGCTGATAGATATCACCACCTATACCAATTCCAACCCAATACGAATGTCCCTAACAACAAGCAACTAATTTATGAACAAATGCATTTGTCTGGATATGCTTTACTGTCGTTGCCATCAAACAAGACATTATTTTAAACTGTGAGACACACACAAACGGCATTTTCTTTAAATTTCCCATATGTGATCCATTAATTTATGCCAACGTCAGACTGATATTGATGTGAAGTGAAGTATTGGCCTGGTGCACCAATAGGTATTACATAAGTAAATTAAAACTGCTTCTTGCATTAATCTGGTGCATCAACACTCATCAACATTTAATTTTTTATCCTCATTATTTGCTCCATTAATTGTGTGAGTTACAACATGATTGCACTTCTTGTTTTTGCTTTATCATGTCATCAAACTGGAAAAGATGGACTCATTTATCTAATCATACAATGACAAGGTCTACTTTTTACACACTACAAGACTAGACATTTCCAAATACTGGGAACAAATAAGTAAGTAATCAGATTGTTTTTCTGTAATTATTGTATGGCTTTTGCCTTACAATATGAAGCACCTTGGGGCAACTGTTTGTTGTGATTTGGCGCTATATAAATAAGATTGATTTGATTTGATTGTGTTGCTGTAATGTTGAAGTGCTGAGGATACAGTTTCAGTATAATTTGTTTAGTGTAATTTTTAACGGTAATGGAATATTTTGGTGACTAGCCTGTTCTATGATCTTTTGTCTTGTGTGTTTTTTAATGATAATGATGCCTTTCTTCCGTAGATGAGCTGTTTATTACAATTAACGAGAACAGACGGAGGTGTTGTTCAGCCTGATCTTGCGCCGTACACTCTGTTTGGCTGCCTTCAAATTATGATAAATGATAAATATTCAGTCTCATCTTGTCTGAACAAATGCTGGAGAAAAACACTTTATGTCACCACGGCAGGGTGTAAATCCTGCTTCCCTAAAGTATTCATTTAAAGACTAATAAATTTGGCGTTTAGTCAGACGAAAGCAGCCAGCCGGCGGTTCATGCTGTGAGTGTGGTGGAGGTGGGTGGGGGTGGCGATGGTGCACTGACAGCTTGTCATTTTTGTTTTCTTTCTTTCGTTGTTTTTTCGGTTCCTAATTGTGGTTTGCTAACTGATATGTAGAATAGGCAGCTTGCGCTTGGCCTTGCTTTTGCCTGTTAAAGGAAGGGAAGAAGGGCCATTGATGCTTCGCCATAAATCAAGTGATGTCTGTGGAAAGCTGCTCAGAGGCTCTTAATAGGGAAAAGAAAAAGAAATGCTTTCAAAATAACACAATGGTGAGAGCCACACTTTTCCTCAGAGTAAAAGCACCAATTATCAACTTTACAAAAAAGTCTTGGAAGCATGTAAATGGTGAGGGCACACTGAGGCTGAGTCAATGAATGAATGAATGAAAACTGTTTATTTCGAACATTTGATACAACAACAATTACAAGATAGATCAGTGAAGACAACAACAAAAAAGTTCCTACTGTGTACCCAACATGTCCGAAAAGGGGTAGGGTGAAGCATCAGCTTATTTTTCCCTACCCCTTCTTCCCCACAACCAGTGATACCCTTTGCCACATATACACATAGATTCCTACACACCTAAACCGATATCAATATATATATATATATATATATATATATATATATATATATATATATATATATATATATATATATATATACACACACACAAACATAAATATACACCTACACATACCTACTTACATACAAAATACTATATATTTACAAGCCGAAGCAAAAAAACAAAAACACCCTAACCCTCATTACCCTTCCTCCTCCCTATAGCTAGAAAAAAACATATTTTTGTACCGCTGTTTGAACTGGTTCATGCTTGGACATTGCTTGAGCCCCACTCCCAATCTGTTCCACATCCTCACCCCACAGACAGAAATACAGAAACCTTTTAATGTTGTTCGTGCCCACTGATGCTTTAAATTAAATTTCCCCCTCAGACTGTAATCCCCTGATCTGTTAAAAAACATATTTTTAATATTTGCTGGAAGTAAATTGTTTATTGCTTTATACACGATTTGTACTGTTTGAAAATGAACCAAGTCTGTGAATTTTAAGAATTTGGATTGTAAAAATAGTGGATTTGTATGATCTCTATAGCCAGTATTATGAATAATTCTTATAGCTCTTTTCTGCATTACTGATAGTGATTGTGTTGTACCTTTATAAGTATTACCCCATACCTCTGCACAGTACTGTAAATATGGTAAAACCAGTGAGCAGTAAAGAATGCGGAGTGAGTTGTGGTCCAGAATATGTTTCGCTTTGTTTAGAACTGAAATGCTTCTTGACAGTTTACTTTGTATATGTTTTATATGAGTCTTCCAGTTTATCTTATCATCTATTATCACCCCCAGAAACTTATTTTCATGTACCCTTTCAATATCTACCACCTCGACTTGTAACTGAACCTGTATGTCTGTATTACAATAGCCAAATAACATGTATTTTGTTTTACTTAAGTTTAATGATAATTTGTTTCTGTCAAACCATATTTTCAATTTTCCCATTTCTATACTGAGCCTCCTCAGTAACTCCTGCAAATCCCCCCCTGAACAAAAAATGCTTGTGTCATCTGCAAATAATACTAATTTTAATATTTTGGAAACATTGACAATATCATTTATATAAATTAGAAACAGTTTTGGACCCAATACTGACCCCTGTGGTACGCCACAAGCATTGTCCAAGCATGATGATGTATATTCCCCCAACTTCACAAACTGTTTTCTGTTACTTAAGTAGCTTCTCACCCAGTGCAACACCAACCCCCTAATCCCATACTGTTCAAGTTTATTGATTAATATGTCATGATTGATTGTATCAAAAGCCTTTTTAAGGTCTATAAATATTCCAACTGAATGTAATTTGTGGTCTATGGCGTTTGTAATCTCCTCAACTGATTCTATTAATGCAAGTGATGTTGAACTATGTGCTCTGAATCCATATTGACTATCAGTAATTAATTTATGTTTATTTATGAATTTGTCTAATCTATTATTGAATAACTTTTCTAATAATTTGGAAAATTGTGGAAGCAAAGAAACAGGTCTATAATTTGTGAAGTGGTGTCTATCCCCAGTCTTATAGAGCGGCACAACCTTAGCTATTTTCATTTGATTTGGAAATTTACCGGTTTGAAATGATAAGTTACAGATGTATGTTAATGGTTCTACAATCCATTCAATGACCTGTTTTACCACCACCATATCAATTTCATTTAAATCGGTAGATGTTTTATATTTACAATTATTCACAATGTCTATAATTTCTTTTCCATCCACTGCTGTGAGGAACATTGAACAGGGATTTCTTTCTATGAGATTATTATCCCAATCCTCAGGTTGGGAATCGGGAATTTTTTCTGCCAAGCTTGGTCCAATATTTACAAAAAAAAATATTAAAACCATTGACTACCTCATCCTTATTTTCCTTCTTGACATTATTATCAATGAAATACTGAGGGTAACTCTGTTTTTTATTACCATTTTTGATAATGCTATTTAAGATATCCCATATTATTTTTAATATTGTTTTTGTTATTATATAATATGTTACTATAATATTCCTTCCTACATACCCGTATAATATTAGTTAATCTATTTTTGTATTTCTTATATCTATTTTCTGCCTCTTTAGTCTTTAGTTTTATGAATTCTCTATACAGTGTATTTTTCTTATTACATGCATTTCGTAACCCTTTTGTCATCCATGGTCGAGCTTGGATTTTTTGTTTTCTATAGTCTTGTTTAATTGGACAATTTTTATCATATAATGATGTAAATATTTGTAAAAAAGTTTCACTATCAACATCACTTTCACTGTATACCTTTTCCCAGTTTTGCTCCTGTAAATCCTTCTTTAGTGTGTTCATGTTTTCCTCTGTCCGCACTCGCCTGTATTTTATTTTCTCCTCTGGCTGATTCCGCCGATGGTTTCTATTATAAACGATGAAAACTGGTAGATGATCACTAATGTCACTGATTAATAATCCACTCACAGTGTTATTCTCAATATCATTGCTGAATATATTATCAATTAAGGTAGCACTATGGGATGTAATTCTGCTTGGCCTGGTGATTTTTGGATATAAACTCATACTGTACATTATATTGATAAATTCATCTGTTATTTTATGCTTATTTGGATTGAGCAGATCAATATTTAAGTCACCACAAATGAACACAGTTTTTTGATTAGTTTTTGAGAACATTTTTCCCATACAGTCAGTGAATGTTTCAATACTAGATCCTGGTGCTCTATATATACAGCTGACTAATACATTTTTGCTTTTTTCTTCACATATTTCAATAGTTATACATTCTAATAAGTTATCGATCACAGTTGTCATATTGTCTACTATTTTATAATCCATGTTCTTATCCACATACACAGCCACTCCTCCTCCACTCTTATTTTTTCTGTTTACACAATTAAATTCATATCCATCCAGTTCAAAATCCATTCCTTTATCTTCATTGATCCATGTTTCTGATATAGCAATTATGTTAAATATTTTTTTAAACTGACTTAAATATTCTTTAATGTTGTTAAAGTTTGCATATAGACTTCTGCTGTTGAAATGGATTATTGATAATTTGTTATCCGTTTTAATGATCCGATTAAACTGTTAATCTTTATAATAGCAACAACTGTCACTGATATTTGAGAAGAAATTATTGTCCGGGTCTATATCGTGCTCCAAGTCCAGTACATTGTGGTCTGTGTATTTAAATGTTCTCAGTTCTACTTCTCCATGATCAGCAATCCTTTGAGTTATATCCTTCTTGTCTCCAGATGTATATGATGTAGTAGATGAATAGGTTCCTCTGGTCTGTGTCATGGTGTTGTGATGTGTTTGTGTCCTCATACCTTATTGGTCGTATTTGTCCAGTTCCTCGATGTTCCTGATTACCATAACCTTCGCTTGTTCTGGTGTTCCATTCAATTTGATAAATGTTTTGCAGTTGGATGTCCATGTCTGTTGAATTTTTCCCTGCTTTTTTAAGAAACGAGCTTTCCTGGCAATGTCTATGTTTCTTTTGGTCAGATGTTCATTGATGAATACGTTTGTTCCTTTGAGTTTCCGTCCCTGTTTTAACAATGCCATTTTATGTTTTCTGTTGACAAACCTCATTATAACTGCTCGCTTGTCTCCATCCTCTCTCCTGGGCAGGGGGTGGCACGCTTCAATGTTATTACAGTCCATTTGAATACCTTTAGATTGCAGGAAGTCAGCCATTTCATTTCATAAGTGATGTTTCTTCCACAGTTTATTTTGAACAACTCTTGGGGGTGTCCAGGAGGGGTTGCACCACTGACTGGAGAACACGTAACACCCTTTGGGGTGGTTTGTACAGTTGTTGCCTTGTCCATGTGGAAAGAGAACTTTCTGTGTATGATCTTTTTCTTTGTCATTTTCAAAGTCCACCCTTTCAAGAAATATCTGCATTGAGACAAAACCACTGGAAATCACTGAAAACACTGTAATGCTCCTACAAAGATAACAAAGACATGGATTATGCATACAAAGGTTGCACACTGTACACAAACACAGAAGAAGAAGAAAATGACAAAGACCAAGATGCCTCCAAACACAAATGCTAAAACAAGAGCAAAAGCTGAGATGTTGGTGTTCACCGCCGAAGTCGAACTTCAGCTTTGAGTCACACTGGATTATAAATCAATTAAACTACAAGAGAACATTGATAATGAGCTTAGCAGCATGAACAGCATGAACAGAAGTCTGTAGTACACCAATGTTGTTTTACTCTTATGTGACATCTTGCAGCCTAAGTTAAGGCTGAACCTACCTACACATGCATAAATAAAGTCCAAGACATATTCAGTGATTTGAAATGTTCATGTTTCCATCCCCTGATTTATCTGAAGAAAACTGGTAATAAAACTGATTATTATTTACAGGTATTATCAAGTTTTGGCGATTTGCTTTCAGTTTGAGTTTGAGGAAGATAATTTTAGAAATTTTTATTCTTTATATTTTTTTGTGTTTCTTGTATTTAAAATGGCATAAACAAATTCAAATGTGTGGAATTCCAAGTGTTCCAATACTGTCGGAGGGCACAGTATCCTAACCTTATGATAAGTGTAAAATGAGTGTGGTATTATTACTGTTTTGTTTAAGAATGTTTAATTTTCACTGTTGCTTTGTGTGAAATCATAGTCATATCGTATATCATATTGATATCACAATATTGCTCTATGATAATTTGGCCATATTGTGCAGCCCTACTGTCAACTAGCTGAAAACTTTGAATATTAATTTACATCTACATAAAAAAAATGCTTAAAGTGGCAGAGGGTTAAGAGGGCTGTAATTAGGGGTCTGGGAAGGGGGGGGGGGCTCCCCAGAAGCTGAAAGTCAATAAAAGAAAAATGTTTAAAAAGGCAGGGGGTTTTAGCCATGCACATGCTCCCAAGAGCCATTTTACTGAAAAAAGTCTGAAGGACTTAAGTGACATGATTAGATGGTGAGGAGCTTCCAGGCATGTGAGAGGCAAATAAAAAAAAATGCTTAAAGAAGGCGGGGAGTCTTGGGGGGTAGGGGCTCCGCCATGCTAATGCTCCCCTCAAGCATTTACTCAAAAAAAAGAAAAAAAATGTCTGAAGGACCTAAATGACATGGTGAGATGCTGAAGAGCTTCGCTCGTGCATGTCCGTGGCATATACATATTACATTCTATTGATTCTTTAATTCTAGTTTTCCTTTCCTGAGTTGTAATATATTTTGTCCCATATCCCTCTATGGTTGCGGACTTATCTTGTTAGCTGATGCTCACATGAAGGCAGGCACTCATGGGTAGAACACACGAACAAATATACAACGTGCCTGGTGTTTAGCAAGTGGCAGACACATCTGTGGGAAGGCAACATATGCAGAACAATGGTTCTGTTTGAATCAATTTGGTGCATCAATTATAACAGTCACTCAATCACTTCATCCTTCTTATGTGGTCTTTTAAATTTGGTGAGTTACACGATAATAGCATTTATTGTTTTTGACTTATTGCTTACACAAGCTGGCTGGGATGGACTAATTCACTCACTCACCCACTGCTGTTATTAGCACAGGTATTATGGTCCAAAATACGATATATCTGCAAAGTTGTTATTTTGTCTTCACAGTAATCACTGGACTTCAGTGCAGATTGTCCATTTTAATTTACATGTAATTATGCCAGGTGAACAGGATATGAATCAAACCACTTTAATGTGTGGCCTCCTATTTTCAGGGGACTGAAAGTAATTGCATAATTGCAACTGAGCTATTTCATGTCCCATTGTGTCTTGTTCCCTTATTATTGCACAGATGAGTAATTAGATAAAAGCTACAAAGCTCATATTCATTTGAGGTGAGCTAAATCCACCATTAGCAAACAGAAATATTAAAGTAGAGTGTGACTGGTCAGTCTGCCAAGATTTTAATGACTGACGTATTTGGACTTGTACACATCTGGAAAGGCTGACATGTCTTGAACGCGTGAATCTGATGTGTTAATGAAACAGATAAGGAGAAAATGCATCAGGCTAAGAATCGTCTCACCATGAAAATGTCCAGCTGAAGGGCAACTACACAAGAGTGCTGGCATGAGCGGATTTTATTATAATTACGACCCCACCACCACTCCATAAAAAGACCTTGCGGGTTACAGTCCATAGGACTGATGATGAATGCAGTGTGATTGGTAAATGGTAAATGGACTGCATTTATATAGCGCTTTTCCATCTCTCAAAGCGATTTACAATAATGCCTCACATTCACCCTGAAATGAGGGTGCTGCCACACAAGGTGTTCACTACACACCGGGAGCAACTAGGAGATTAGGACCCTTTCCCAAGGGCCCTTAGTGATTTTCAGGTCAGGCTGGGATTTAAACCAAGGATCCTTTGGTCTCAAGCCCAACAGCTTACCCACTAGACCATCACCTCCCCTTCCACTGAAAAACACTAATAATCCATTCTCAGTATACTGCTGCCTACACACACCCTAAGAATGTAAACGTATCTACTTATCTGAAGTAGAAAAGTATGATATGAGGGGTGATGGAGAAGATTTGAGCCTGACACAGAAACAGTAGGGCTTGGTTGTCCATCTGTGGCATTCTGAGAAGCCAACATTTCTCAACATTGCACCCAGTGAGTCAAAACTTCACACATTCTCGAGAAATGTTGGTTTCTCAGAATGCAGAAGATGGAGAAGCATGTCCTACTTTTTCCGGGTCAGATTTGAAGCTTCTCAATCGCCCCTCGTTCCTCTCACCAGGTAGGTGTCAATGAAAGGTTACACAGGGGTTAAAATTTAAAAACCAATAATGCTGATAAGCATATTGGGTTGTTTTTCTGATCAAAAATATTCTAAAGCTGATGTGATTCAGCACCATGGACAGCAACTGACACGTTCGACAATGCAGTGCACAAACCACAGCACACACACGCACACACACACACACACACCCTAATAATGTAAACCTATCTACTTATCTGAAGTAGAAAGGTATGATATGAGGGGTGATGGAGAAGATTTGAGCCTGACACAGAAACAGTAGGGCTTGGTTGTCCATCTGTGGCATTCTGAGAAAGCAACATTTCTCAACATTGCACCCAGTGAGTCAAAACTTCACACATTCTCGAGAAGTGTTAGTTTCTCAGAATGCAAAAAGTGGAGAAGCATGTCCTACTTTTTCCGGGTCAGACTCAAAACTTCTCAATTGCCCCTCATTCCTCTGAAAGGTTGCACAAGGGTTAAAATTTAAAAACCCTCCAATAATGCTGATAAGCATATCAGGTTGTTTTTCTGATCAAAAATATTCTAAAGCTGATGTGATTCAGCACCATGGACAGCAACCAGCACATTTCACGAAGCAGTGCACAAACCACAGCACATACACACACACACACACACACACACACACACACACACACACACACACACACACACACACACACACACAAAATGCAGACCTGGTTTGCATTGGCTTGTGTCCAAATGAAGAAAACGTCACATTACTGAGAAAGTTTTCAGTGCTGCTTGTTCCTCCTCACCTCCCCT
Organism: Thalassophryne amazonica; assembly: GCF_902500255.1. Lineage (NCBI taxonomy): Eukaryota > Metazoa > Chordata > Actinopteri > Batrachoidiformes > Batrachoididae > Thalassophryne > Thalassophryne amazonica. The sequence goes on from NC_047112.1 coordinate 11,066,463, forward strand.
TCCCCACTCTCTCCCCCCTGCATTCCCTCTCTCACAGAGGCACTGCTACTCCTCATGTAAGTGTGGTGAATTGGACTTCAGGTACATTTTAGCACACTGACAAAAGGAACGGCTCCGTAGTAGGATTTGGTTCAATTTGTTCTCATGAAAGAGTGGATGAAAACTACCAGTCTGCAAATGTCACAAGAGTAATATGTCGCCACATAATTTTATAACTAAGCACAAGCGATCATGCAAAGTATTCTTCATGTAAGGTGATGACTGGATGTTCTTAGTACTCAGTCTCGTCAGAGAATCCTTGCCTACTGCTGTGGTTGTATTACCCGAGAGTGTCAACTGTCACATTCTGGTCATGTGATGTATTTGTTTGTGTGTATGATCCAGCAGGTAGGTTGTCTCAGTACTGAGGGCCCCATTGGCTGGACTAGGACACACCCACATTTCACCTGGCTGTGGCAGATCGATGGCTGCTTTCTAATTTCCTGCTTTTAAACTCAGATAAAACTGAAGTTATTGTACTTGGCCCCACAAATCTTAGAAGCATGGTGTCTAACCAGATCGTTACTCTGGATGGCATTTCCCTGATCTCTAGTAATACTGTGAGAAATCTTGGAGTTATTTTTGATCAGGATATGTCATTCAAAGCGCATATTAAACAAATATGTAGGACTGCCTTTTTGCATTTACGCAATATCTCTAAAATCAGAAAGGTCTTGTCTCAGAGTGATGCTGAAAAACTAATTCATGCATTTGTTTCCTCTAGGCTGGACTATTGTAATTCATTATTATCAGGTTGTCCTAAAAGTTCCCTAAAAAGCCTTCAGTTGGTTCAGAATGCTGCAGCTAGAGTACTGACGGGGACTAGCAGGAGAGAGCATATCTCACCCGTGTTGGCCTCTCTTCATTGGCTTCCTGTTAATGCTAGAATAGAATTTAAAATTCTTCTTCTTACTTATAAGGTTTTGAATAATCAGGTCCCATCTTATCTTAGGGACCTCGTAGTACCATATTACCCCATTAGAGCGCTTCGCTCTCAGACTGCGGGCTTACTTGTAGTTCCTAGGGTTTGTAAGAGTAGAATGGGAGGCAGAGCCTTCAGCTTTCAGGCTCCTCTCCTGTGGAACCAGCTCCCAATTCAGATCAGGGAGACAGATACCCTCTCTACTTTTAAGATTAGGCTTAAAACTTTCCTTTTCGCTAAGGCTTATAGTTAGGGCTGGATCGGGTGACCCTGGACCATCCCTTGGTTATGTTGCTTTAGACGTAGACTGTGTTTCATAATTATTGTATGGCCTTGCCTTGCAATGTGGAGCGCCTTGGGGCAACTGTTTGTTGTGATTTGGCGCTATACAAGAAAAAAGTTGATTGATTGATTGAAGAGGTGTTGATGGACCAGTTGTCTGTCTTGTTATTTGCCATCTAGAAATCAGGGTCTTCTATGATCTGGTGGAAGTGGCGTGCTTTCAGACCTTCACATTTTGTGGAGTTCAATCATCCTATCTCTTCTTTAAGATATATTGGTATTAAACATGTAACTCTGCCACCAAGCGGTGGGAACCTGGAAGTGCTACTGTCAAAAAGAGAGCACTTCTGGATCCACCATTTGAAGACTCTCACTCCTCATGGACTCAACATTGACTTTGATTTAAGATGTTTTTTGTGATTATGTTTTTGTAATCATGTATTGTTTATGCTGATGTTTTTCCTATGAACATTTAATAATTTTGTCTTCTGATTTGTAGAATGGCCTCAAATCACTGGGTGTCATCACTATTGGGACATCCCGCTCATTGGAGGGGGTTTTGAACACCTGGGTTGACAAACAATTTTGAACACTTGGTCCAACTGAAGCTGCAATCTGACGAAGGCCTTCGGCCGAAATGTTATTATGAAATAAAACATCGGCAGGACATCAATATTTTGAGTGTGCTATGCTTTTTCTTTATATGTGCTTTCAGGCCTGACATGACTTTCAGCTTTTTGATATGTTGTGTACTTTTCAAAATGATTGGAACATTTTTACATTTTGAGCCTTGTGTCAGCGAAGACATTTTTGTCCATGTGGCCCATTTTTCTGTGCATGATCCAGCACACAGGTGTCTGAGTGTCATGGACCCTAGAAGCTGGACAAGGCCAAGCAGATGTCCATGTTTTACCTGGCTGTGTCCGATAGATGGTTATTTCAGAAAAGTGGGAAAGGATTGGTTCTCTGCCTGGTTGGTTGAAATCCAGGATCCAGGGCAGTTCTGTGGTGTTATGGATGCGGCAAAGAACAGCACCAACACATGCACCCAGACTTGACATCCTTCATTGATCCCTACCTGGCTCCAGCTACCACGTGGGGAAGATTATCATACATTCTGTTGTAGTTAGTGTTATTTTGACACCTTGGATGGTACTGCAAACCTGCTGGGTCTGTGCACTACTATGGCCCTGAGAACTTTAACCTCATGTCAGCAAGAATTACCTGCCTGCACAGGTAAAATAACATATGATCCCGGCATTTTAAATAAACTGTCATGTGTCAGATAATTAGTGAGGCAGATTTTGCGACCGGAGTGGGAATAAACAGTGAGGTGTTTCTTTTTTTTCCACCAGTCGGTGCCGCCTGCATTTTAAACAGTTTGTAATGAAGAGCAACAAAGGTCGACTTGAGCGTGTTGATGTGCCGTGAGCTTGGTGCTTTGTGTGCAAACTATTTCTGAGTGTGCTGGAAGAACAGAACAAAGTGCGATTTGGGCCTTGAGCTTGATTTTTGTTACGTCACCTTGACATCTCTGATCTCTAAAATTCTGCTTGTGTGCAGCCTTGAGGAAAAACACAAGCGGAGGGAAAAATGCAATAATTGCAGCGTTCAAACACGTGTAATAAATGCTACGGAGAGCTCAATACATGTCTGATTGAAAAGGGGGCCAATAAAAAAGGCAAAACCTTAAAGTACTATTCTTTTTTTCATAGTATGTTAAGATGACAGGGTGGGGGGGGGGGGGGGTACTATTCTTCAAACGCTGTTGCTGAATGTGTCAGTATTTGAAAGTCAGCACAGTGGTACCTTGCTCGAAGAGGGAAATAATTGGCTGCACTGTGCAAAGGCATATATGTCAGTCTTTCTGGGTGCAGCGGCGGATATGATAAAGCCTATGAATTGTGCATCTTCCAAACACAGGTGGTGTTTAGATGTAGGTTTACCTGGCATAAATATTCCTTAATGAAAATCCACCACCCTAGTGCCGCTTTCTTGTGTTTCATCTCAACAACGTTAAGTTTTCACTTTAATCGAACCCCGTCCTTGTTTGTGCATGCAACTACTGTCAGCTGCTCAGATTTGTGATTTGCGCCGCTTCCATTAACATTTCTGTTATGTTAATTAACTGTGATTTAATGCCTCTGAGAGGACTTCAAAAGGACAATGTAAGAATAGCCGAGATTGTAAATGACAGGTTGCAGTATTTTGATCCCAGTCGGCGAATCACCCTTTGCAGAATTTTCCTCACATGCTTCCTCTGAAGCTTTTTCACGCCTCCGTGATGGCATGGTTCTTACTTTAGGGGGGGAGAAAAGAGGGAGAGGTTTTAAATAAAAACAGAAAAGGATGTGAGGAGTGAATGTGTATGAACTCTATAAGCTTCGAGCTCCTTTTATGCTTCTTTAGAATCAAAATGCAAATGTGTTGTACTGCACACTTCTTTGATTTTTCAAATATGTAACTGTCCTGATTTTTTATGTTATTTTTATTCTACTGCCATGGAGCACAGGTGTTGTCAGAAGTATGCACACCACAATAAGGTAGATCATTGTTTTTGTTCCCCTGTTTTTAACAGGGGAACAAAAAGAAAAAGTTATGTTGTGAAAGTGTCGTGACACGGACCCACAACAGGGGGCGTTAATGAACGGACAATGGATAAGCCAAAAGTAACAATTTAATGTTGTGAATCGCACAACGAAGTACAGACAATAACAATATGGTGGAATGTCAATTATACACAAGGTGACGTGTGGGCAGGCTCGACGATAGAAGACGTCTGGCGAGAGAAGAGCCGGATCCCACACAGCTTCCACCACCAACGGAGCTGAAGAACACCGGAGCCGCCAAGCCCTGCGCCCCAGGTGGCCGCTGTCTTCAGCAGTCAGACCCGGTACTGCTGGCAGAGAACAGAGACAGTACTGATGAGTGTGAGTTCGCCCACTCAGTAATCCCACAGTCTGTATACAGTTAGGAGGGAAAACCTCCACCTCCAATCGTGCAGCTCCCGAGATAACCACTTATCTGGGTGGGGTGGGAGGCGAAGCCGTCGCAGTCCACACCAAATACCAACTCAGCAGACAGGGTATCCGTCCCAGGAAAACGGCTGCAAAAGAGATCAGACTGATGCTCGGGTTAAGGTTCGGCAGAGAAGTAATTACCTGAATGGTAGCTGATTTCTCGGCGGGGAGGTGGAGTTGCAGTCCGGCCTTTATGGTGGTGGTCATGAGTAGTGGATGAGTGACAGCTGGTACGGATGATGAGTGACAGCTGTCACTCCCGGTCGCTCCAACGCCCTCTTGTGCTTGAAGCCCGCACTTCAAGCAGGGCGCCATCTTGTGGTGGTGGGCCAGCAGTACCTCCTCTTCAGCGGCCCACACAACAGTTAATGCCAAAGCATCATCTAAATCATTTGGATTGATCTTATGAAATATTCTACTATGTCAAGTTTTTTTTTTTTTTTTTTTTTTTTTGAGCTTGTAGGCCATAATTTTGAAGATTAAGACAAAAAGGCTTCACTTAGCTAAGGATAGAGAAGTGTGGGTTGAGCTACTTATTTTGCTGCCGCTATGACCCGGACTCGGTTAAATGGCAGAAAATTAATGAATTAATGAATTAATGATTCATACTTGAGAAATTTTAGTTTATACGTAATAAGTCTACAATATATAAAAATTTAATTTTCCAAATTAACAGAACAAAAATATTGAACTTTGTCTTGATATTAGATTTCTTGGGATACAATTTTATATATATGTGAAAATAATAAGTGTCTCCTGCAGCCACTTTGGAAGCAACTGAAAATCACAAGATCCTCAGTTTAAGCCGTTATATACAAGTACAATTTTCAGGAGGTGGAGCCATTTTGCTTTTTTGCCATTCTCCTCTGAGGTTATCAAAACTAAAAGTCCTCATAGTTAATCAAGCCAAAATCAGTACCAATAATCATTGTGGAAGCAACAACCAATTTCATGAAGCACAAACATTACATGTTTGATGCTGATTGATACTGGAACCATTTGATTCTGAATTAGTTTGGTTTCCCATGTCACCCAAGGTGAAGAATCACATGACCAAAAGAAGCTGATATTTGGCTTTCTGTCAGTGTGTAATAGTAACCTTAAGTGTATGTTTGACCAATCTCTCGAAATGATTATTCTAAATATCTGCTACATCACCTTTGACTTTGCCTTTTAACCAGTTTTCCTCAAATTCAAATGACTTTGTCCTTGGTTGACCTTCATTTATCCACCAAGTTTTGTTTTTTTGTTTTGTTTTTTTTTTGTTTTTGTTATTTTGTTGTCAGACACACACACACACCAACCTGAAAATAATAGCCACGCATGTGCTTCTATTGTGTGCAGGTGGAATTATAGCTTGATAGGTTTCTTTCTGTGTATGAATGATCGCCCCCGCACACACACACACGCACACACACACATACATACACACACAACCACCTCCATCAGTTCTCAGCTCTATTTTCCACCTGAAAATGCCCGGTGACTTTTCTCAACTTGTCCTATATCCAAAGTCCCCACAGCAGTGGCAGAAAGACACTAATAACCTGACAGAGTACAGAGCCAAGTGTTTTCTTTGGGAAACATGCTGCCAGACTGATTTTATTTTGAAAATGAATGTGCTGCTTCCCAAATCCTGAATATTACCTGTCCAAGAGAACATTTTAAGATGTTGGTGCATTATTTTTTCTTTTGTTGTTGAAAACAATTCCTGGCAAATTGAACAATAAAAGGAAAAAAAAATTACAAGATTAACAGTGACATGAAAGAAACTGTATGCGGTGAAATCGTGTTCATGTCTCTGAGTCATCCGTCTTTGAGATAGAACGACACCTGAGAAGAGTTTGCGGAGGGATGAGGATGGTGAGGTCAAGGAGAATAAAGTCCAAGTCTTGTGGTTGTAAGACTTCAACATTAATGACTAATCTAACATGCTGACTTGATACTTGGCATCAGAGGATTCTTGGGTTCCCCAAGAATGGCATAGCATTAAGTGAGCAGTTACTTAAGGAAACTCTGCATGATCCAGCACGTTGGTGCCTCAGTGAAAAGGACATCAGCACCGGGAGAAAACCAACAACACGCCCACATTTCAACTGGCTGCAGCTGTTATATGGTTATTTTGTGAAGTGCGGTTAACCTAGTTGTCTGCCATTCATGTTAGATGATGTTGGACCTAAGTGTTTTTCACAGTTTATCCTTTGGATTATGCTGTCCGTCTGTCTGTCTTTTAAATAATCATCTAGGACACAATGTGGTTCCATAGTGTGGGGGCACCAATACATCGTTCAATACTTGACCTGGTTTGTGATTCACAACAACATCGAGACTTGTGACCAGATCAAATCCTTGAATGTGACCAAGAAAGAATTATACAAGTAATATTTATTTTTTGGGGGCCAATTGAGTTCATTTCAGAGAAATGTTGGAGCATTTTTCTATTACACAAAATACATTTTTGAAAATTGTATTCACATGGATAATGTACAGGTACAATCATAAAAAAAATCCATCCATCCCCTAAACCCACATATTACAGTTAAAGGTCACAGGGGATGGAGCCTATCCCAACAGTCACTGAATGAGAGCTGGAGTACACCCTGGATCAAATCCAGGAACTTATTTACTTAGGTGGTACTGGTTGCAGACACAAAGGGCCTCTCCACATCTTAAGTAATAATTTGGACAATGAAGGCTGTGTTGGTGTGGAGGAGTTGGGGGCCAGAGTCCCATGTGTGCAACCAGGCCTGGGTTGTCCAATATTGATCTAGTCTAGCCTTGAAACTATTAAGTGTTGGTGCAGTTATGACATCATCCAGAAAGTCATTTTATGGGGTGATCACTCTGTTGATGAAGCTGTACAGTTGTGTGTTAATTCTGGCCTCTTTGTTCTTGCTGTGAGACAGCGTTACTACCCACTAAGACAACCATGTTCACCACTAAAATAACCATGCTAACCACTAAACCAACTGTGCTAACCACTAAACCAACTGTGCTAACCACAAAGCCAACCATGTGAACCACTAAAATAACCGCACTAACCACTAAACCAACTGTGCTAACCACTAAACCAACTGTGCTAACCATTAAGCCAACCATGTGAACCGCTAAAATAACCATGCTAACCACTAAACCAACTGTGCTAACCACTAAACCAACTGTGCTAACCACTAAGCCAACCGTGTGAACCACTAAAATAACTGCGCTAACCACTAAACCAACTGTGCTAACCACAAAGCCAACCATGTGAACCGCTAAAATAACCATGCTAACCACTAAACCAACTGTGCTAACCACTAAACCAATTGTGCTAACCACTAAGCCAACCGTGTGAACCACTAAAATAACCGCGCTAGCCACTAAACCAACTGTGCTAACCACAAAGCCAACTATGTGAACTGCTAAAATAACCATGCTAACCACTCAACAAACTGTGCTAACCACGAAGCCAACCATGTGAACCGCTAAAATAACCATGCTAACCACTAAACCAGCTGTGCTAAACACTAAGCCAACCATGTGAACCGCTAAAATAACCATGCTAACCACTCAACAAACTGTGCTAACCACGAAGCCAACCGTGTGAACCGCTAAAATAACCATGCTAACCACTAAATCAACTGTGCTAACCACTAAACCAACTGTGCTAACCACTAAGCCAACCGTGTGAACCACTAAAATAACCGCTCTAACCACTAAACCAACTGTGCTAACCACAAAGCCAACTATGTGAACCGCTAAAATAACCAAGCTAACATTCAACAAACTGTGCTAACCACGAAGCCAACCATGTGAACCGCTAAAATAACCATGCTAACCACTAAACCAGCTGTGCTAAACACTAAGCCAACCATGTGAACCGCTAAAATAACCATGCTAACCACTCAACAAACTGTGCTAACCACAAAGCCAACCATGTGAACTGCTAAAATAACCATGCTAACCACTAAAACAGCTGTGCTAACCACTAAGCCAACCATGTGAACTGCTAAAATAACCATGCTAACCACTCAACAAACTGTGCTAACCACGAAGCCAACCGTGTGAACCGCTAAAATAACCGTGCTAACCACTAAATCAACTGTGCTAACCACTAAACCAACTGTGCTAACCACTAAGCCAACCGTGTGAACCACTAAAATAACCGCGCTAACCACTAAACCAACTGTGCTAACCACAAAGCCAACCATGTGAACTGCTAAAATAACCATGCTAACCACTAAAACAGCTGTGCTAACCACTAAGCCAACCATGTGAACTGCTAAAATAACCATGCTAACCACTCAACAAACTGTGCTAACCACGAAGCCAACCATGTGAACCGCTAAAATAACCATGCTAACCATTAAACCAGCTGTGCTAACCACTAAGCCAACCATGTGAACCGCTAAAATAACCATGCTAACCACTCAACAAACTGTGCTAACCACGAAGCCAACCGTGTGAACCGCTAAAATAACCGTGCTAACCACTAAACCAACTGTGCTAACCACAAAGCCAACCATGTGAACCGCTAAAATAACCGTGCTAACCACTAAACCAACTGTGCAAACCACAAAGTCAACTGTGCTAACCATTAAGCCAACCATGTGAACCGCTAAAATAACCGCACTAACCACTAAACCAACTGTGCTAACCACTAAACCAACTGTGCTAACCATTAAGCCAACCATGTGAACCGCTAAAATAACCATGCTAACCACTAAACCAACTGTGCTAACCACTAAACCAACTGTGCTAACCACTAAGCCAACCGTGTGAACCACTAAAATAACTGCGCTAACCACTAAACCAACTGTGCTAACCACAAAGCCAACTATGTGAACCGCTAAAATAACCATGCTAACCACTAAACCAACTGTGCTAACCACTAAACCAACTGTGCTAACCACAAAGCCAACTATGTGAACCGCTAAAATAACCATGCTAACCACTCAACAAACTGTGCTAACCACGAAGCCAACCATGTGAACCGCTAAAATAACCATGCTAACCACTAAACCAGCTGTGCTAAACACTAAGCCAACCATGTGAACCGCTAAAATAACCATGCTAACCACTAAACCAACTGTGCTAACCACTAAGCCAACCGTGTGAACCACTAAAATAACCGCGCTAACCACTAAACCAACTGTGCTAACCACAAAGCCAACCATGTGAACCGCTAAAATAACCATGCTAACCATTAAACCAGCTGTGCTAACCACTAAACCAACTGTGCTAACCACTAAGCCAACCATGTGAACCGCTAAAATAACCATGCTAACCACTCAACAAACTGTGCTAACCACGAAGCCAACCGTGTGAACTGCTAAAATAACCATGCTAACCATTAAACCAGCTGTGCTAACCACTAAACCAACTGTGCTAACCATTAAGCCAACCATGTGAACCGCTAAAATAACCATGCTAACCACTAAACCAACTGTGCTAACCACTAAACCAACTGTGCTAACCACTAAGCCAACTGTGTGAACCACTAAAATAACTGCGCTAACCACTAAACCAACTGTGCTAACCACAAAGCCAACCATGTGAACCGCTAAAATAACCATGCTAACCACTAAACCAACTGTGCTAACCACTAAACCAATTGTGCTAACCACTAAGCCAACCGTGTGAACCACTAAAATAACCGCGCTAGCCACTAAACCAACTGTGCTAACCACAAAGCCAACTATGTGAACTGCTAAAATAACCATGCTAACCACTCAACAAACTGTGCTAACCACGAAGCCAACCATGTGAACCGCTAAAATAACCATGCTAACCACTAAACCAGCTGTGCTAAACACTAAGCCAACCATGTGAACCGCTAAAATAACCATGCTAACCACTCAACAAACTGTGCTAACCACGAAGCCAACCGTGTGAACTGCTAAAATAACCATGCTAACCACTAAATCAACTGTGCTAACCACTAAACCAACTGTGCTAACCACTAAGCCAACCGTGTGAACCACTAAAATAACCGCTCTAACCACTAAACCAACTGTGCTAACCACAAAGCCAACTATGTGAACCGCTAAAATAACCATGCTAACATTCAACAAACTGTGCTAACCACGAAGCCAACCATGTGAACCGCTAAAATAACCATGCTAACCACTAAACCAGCTGTGCTAAACACTAAGCCAACCATGTGAACCGCTAAAATAACCATGCTAACCACTCAACAAACTGTGCTAACCACGAAGCCAACCGTGTGAACCGCTAAAATAACCGTGCTAACCACTAAATCAACTGTGCTAACCACTAAACCAACTGTGCTAACCACTAAGCCAACCGTGTGAACCACTAAAATAACCGCGCTAACCACTAAACCAACTGTGCTAACCACAAAGCCAACCATGTGAACTGCTAAAATAACCATGCTAACCACTAAAACAGCTGTGCTAACCACTAAGCCAACCATGTGAACTGCTAAAATAACCATGCTAACCACTCAACAAACTGTGCTAACCACGAAGCCAACCATGTGAACCGCTAAAATAACCATGCTAACCATTAAACCAGCTGTGCTAACCACGAAGCCAACCGTGTGAACCGCTAAAATAACCGTGCTAACCACTAAACCAACTGTGCTAACCACAAAGCCAACCATGTGAACCGCTAAAATAACCATGCTAACCACTAAACCAACTGTGCTAACCACAAAGCCAACCATGTGAACCGCTAAAATAACCGTGCTAACCACTAAACCAACTGTGCAAACCACAAAGTCAACTGTGCTAACCATTAAGCCAACCATGTGAACCGCTAAAATAACCGTACTAACCACTAAACCAACTGTGCTAACCACTAAACCAACTGTGCTAACCATTAAGCCAACCATGTGAACCGCTAAAATAACCATGCTAACCACTAAACCAACTGTGCTAACCACTAAACCAACTGTGCTAACCACTAAGCCAACCGTGTGAACCACTAAAATAACTGCGCTAACCACTAAACCAACTGTGCTAACCACAAAGCCAACTATGTGAACCACTAAAATAACCATGCTAACCACTAAACCAACTGTGCTAACCACTAAACCAACTGTGCTAACCACAAAGCCAACTATGTGAACCGCTAAAATAACCATGCTAACCACTCAACAAACTGTGCTAACCACGAAGCCAACCATGTGAACCGCTAAAATAACCATGCTAACCACTAAACCAGCTGTGCTAAACACTAAGCCAACCATGTGAACCGCTAAAATAACCATGCTAACCACTAAACCAACTGTGCTAACCACTAAGCCAACCGTGTGAACCACTAAAATAACCGCGCTAACCACTAAACCAACTGTGCTAACCACAAAGCCAACCATGTGAACCGCTAAAATAACCATGCTAACCATTAAACCAGCTGTGCTAACCACTAAACCAACTGTGCTAACCACTAAGCCAACCATGTGAACCGCTAAAATAACCATGCTAACCACTCAACAAACTGTGCTAACCACGAAGCCAACCGTGTGAACTGCTAAAATAACCATGCTAACCATTAAACCAGCTGTGCTAACCACTAAACCAACTGTGCTAACCACAAAGCCAACCATGTGAACTGCTAAAATAACCATGCTAACCACTAAACCAACTGTGCTAACCACAAAGCCAACCATGTGAACCGCTACAATAACCGTGCTAACCACTAAACCAACTGTGCAAACCACAAAGTCAACTGTGCAAACTACGGTTGTCACAATACTTATATTTGTATTGAACCATACGGAATGCATGTGACAGTTCGGGGCACAGAACTGCATGCAGAATACATGGTATGACACTGCACAATATGATAAGCATGTGCTTATTTGGTTCCGTAAGTTACTGACATTTCATGTTGACTGTGTGTCACTGTAGTTTCATGATCTGTGCAGGAGGTGTGGCCAGACCCTAAGTGCAAGAGGCGTGACCAACCATTCAATCTGCAGAATGTGTTGTCTGAGGCAAAAAGAGGAAACCAGCGAATCCGGCAGTTGAAGCCAGCGAATAGTTTATTCCACTCAGAACCATTGGGATCAAAAATGGAATACCTTTGTTGTTTCAAAACATGTTCCCATAAGTGAAAAATGTACTGATGCAATATTTGTGTTGAATGATTGTCCCAGTATGGGACTAGTGCACACTTGAATTTAGACACAAAATACCACCAACTTTTCACTCTGCACAGACTGGAAATCAATGTACACAGTGTTGCTATTCGGTGGCCATCTCTTACATCTGCTTTCCACAAATTTATGTAAAATGTCACCTTATGTTTCATGAGATGCCGTCATCTGCACAAAAGTAAAACTAACTTAAAATGGACAAAATATCGAAGGGAGTCTGGCTCAAACAAAACAAAAAAATCACTGTACAGTAAATTAATCTCAACGCTAATGACGAGAGATGTAATCCAATTTGTAAACATTTTATGAAAAACGAAAGTTTACATTTACACTTTGTCTCAAGGTGTCCAACTTGTCGGACAGCAGCTTTCTACTACTCAAAGATACTGTATCAAACTTGTTCTGAACTGTGACTTCTTAACACAAATATGAACTGAGCCGTGACACCTCTGGTGTGAACCAGTAAGCCACCGTGCTGTCCCCATACATAAAACAACTTTTGACAAATGTGAGAAAACAGCTTCCAAGTCCAGAATGTACCAACTAATCTAAAGGGTGCCGTTGTAACAAGAATTCGCTGATGAAGCGAGACAAAGGAACACCTCCGTTTCGGCGTGTTAGAGGACAAGTTTGGACATGTCCAGCTCTCCACAAGTTCTTTTATACTCACTCGACTGGTAAGCACTGAAAGCCGAGATAGACATGTCCCAACTTGTCCTCTAACACGTCGAAACGAAGGTGTTCCTTTGTCTCGCTTCATCAGCGAATCGGTCGTGAAACGCGAAGCCTCCGCGCGGCTTTCCATGACAAAATCTCTTGTTAAAAGTGAAATCTGCCGTAAAATGGCTGATGTCCAGGTCTTGTGATAACCAGAGAAAGAGCACATGACGGTCTCGTATCCACAGAGCCATCAGCTTAGAAATGATCCAGTGGTTTGTGCCGCATCGTCGCAGCTCGCAGCGCGGCGCACCGACCGTCCTTTAAAGGGGTCCTTAAACCTGTAGTTAAAGTCCTTATTCTCTGTGAAGCCCGTAAAATTTTCACTGAAAGCCAGATAAATTTTTCGAATGGTTTCCAGGTGCCAGTCTCTAACAGCTTCTGAAAAAATTCTGATGGAAAAAAAGTCCTTTTCATTTCGCCATTTCCAGACAATGAAAATCCGACGAGGGGGCGGGACCACTCCTTCCACAAGGCGTGCTCACAGGCGAATGACGTCACCGACAGGCGTGGAAAAACTCACGCATGCGCACGAGGGTTCAAGCATGTCTGACGTAAAAACATATGAATGAAACCCATATAGTTTTTGAAAAAAATAAAAAGGTACGATACTTTACGGACAGACCTCGTAACTCACAAACTTGCAGCTTAAAGCAGATAACCTGTAAGTTGGAGAGGAAATGGCATCTCACTAATTTAGAAGATCTTCACTTAGCCTGGAAAAAGAGTCTGTTGCTCTATAAAAAAGCCCTCCGTAAAGCTAGGACATCTTACTACTCATCACTAATTGAAGAAAATAAGAACAACCCCAGGTTTCTTTTCAGCACTGTAGCCAGGCTGACAAAGAGTCAGAGCTCTATTGAGCCAAGTATTCCTTTAACTTTAACTAGTAATGACTTCATGACTTTCTTTGCTAATAAAATTCTAACTATTAGAGAAAAAATTACTCATAACCATCCCAAAGACATATCGTTATCTTTGGCTGCTTTCAGTGATGCCGGTATTTGGTTAGACTCTTTCTCTCCGATTGTTCTGTCTGAGTTATTTTCATTAGTTACTTCCTCCAAACCATCAACATGTCTATTAGACCCCATTCCTACCAGGCTGCTCAAGGAAGCCCTACCATTAATTAATGCTTCAATCTTAAATATGATCAATCTATCTTTATTAGTTGGCTATGTACCACAGGCTTTTAAGGTGGCAGTAATTAAACCATTACTTAAAAAGCCATCACTTGACCCAGCTATCTTAGCTAATTATAGGCCAATCTCCAACCTTCCTTTTCTCTCAAAAATTCTTGAAAGGGTAGTTGTAAAACAGCTAACTGATCATCTGCAGAGGAATGGTCTATTTGAAGAGTTTCAGTCAGGTTTTAGAATCCATCATAGTGCAGAAACAGCATTAGTGAAGGTTACAAATGATCTTCTTATGGCCTCAGACAGTGGACTCATCTCTGTGCTTGTTCTGTTAGACCTCAGTGCTGCTTTTGATACTGTTGACCATAAAATTTTATTACAGAGATTAGAGCATGCCATAGGTATTAAAGGCAGTGCGCTGCAGTGGTTTGAATCATATTTATCTAATAGATTACAATTTGTTCATGTAAATGGGGAGTCTTCTTCACAGACTAAGGTTAATTATGGAGTTCCACAAGGTTCTGTGCTAGGACCAATTTTATTCACTTTATACATGTTTCCCTTAGGCAGTATTATTAGACAGCATTGCTTAAATTTTCATTGTTACGCAAATGATACCCAGCTTTATCTATCCATGAAGCCAGAGGACACACACCAATTAGCTAAACTGCAGGATTGTCTTACAGACATAAAGACATGGATGACCTCTAATTTCCTGCTTTTAAACTCAGATAAAACTGAAGTTATTGTACTTGGCCCCACAAATCTTAGAAACATGGTGTCTAACCAGATCCTTACTCTGGATGGCATTACCCTGACCTCTAGTAATACTGTGAGAAATCTTGGAGTCATTTTTGATCAGGATATGTCATTCAAAGCGCATATTAAACAAATATGTAGGACTGCTTTTTTGCATTTGCGCAATATCTCTAAAATTAGAAAGGTCTTGTCTCAGAGTGATGCTGAAAAACTAATTCATGCATTTATTTCCTCTAGGCTGGACTATTGTAATTCATTATTATCAGGTTGTCCTAAAAGTTCCCTGAAAAGCCTTCAGTTAATTCAAAATGCTGCAGCTAGAGTGCTGACAGGGACTAGAAGGAGAGAGCATATCTCACCCATATTGGCCTCTCTTCATTGGCTTCCTGTTAATTCTAGAATATAATTTAAAATTCTTCTTCTTACTTATAAGGTTTGAATAATCAGGTCCCATCTTATCTTAGGGACCTCATAGTACCATATCACCCCAATAGAGCGCTTCACTCTCAGACTGCAGGCTTACTTGTAGTTCCTAGGGTTTGTAAGAGTAGAATGGGAGGCAGAGCCTTCAGCTTTCAGGCTCCTCTCCTCTGGAACCAGCTCCCAATTCAGATCAGGGAGACAGACAACCTCTCTACTTTTAAGATTAGGCTTAAAACTTTCCTTTTTGCTAAAGCTTATAGTTAGGGCTGGATCAGGTGACCCTGAACCATCCCTTAGTTATGCTGCTATAGACTTAGACTGCTGGGGGGTTCCCATGATGCACTGAGTGTTTCTTTCTGTTTTTGCTCTGTATGCACCACTCTGCATTTAATCATTAGTGATTGATCTCTGCTCTCTTCCACAGCATGTCTTTTTCCTGGCTCTCTCCCTCAACCCCAACCAGTCAAAGCAGAACATTCCATCTTTCACCAAATTAAGTATGATCTAATGTAAGTCTCTTTTCTGTTGTTTATAAATTCATATAATATCAAATGACACCATCTATTTTAACCTTTATATAAAACAAATATTGCATGTTTATGAGTTCAATAGTACAAATATTTCATTAGGTGAAGATGGAATGTTCCATTCAATGAGGCAAAGGCGAGTTTAATGAAACATTCCATCTTTCACCAAATTAAGTATGATCTAATGTAAGTCTCTTTTCTGTTGTTTATAAATTCATATAATATCAAATGACACCATCTATTTTAACCTTTATATAAAACAAATATTGCATGTTTATGAGTTCAATAGTACAAATATTTCATTAGGTGAAGATGGAATGTTCCATTCAATGAGGCAAAGGCGAGTTTAATGAAACATTCCATCTTTCACCAAATTAAGTATGATCTAATGTAAGTCTCTTTTCTGTTGTTTATAAATTCATATAATATCAAATGACACCATCTATTTTAACCTTTATATAAAACAAATATTGCATGTTTATGAGTTCAATAGTACAAATATTTCATTAGGTGAAGATGGAATGTTCCATTCAATGAGGCAAAGGCGAGTTTAATGAAACATTCCATCTTTCACCAAATTAAGTATGATCTAATGTAAGTCTCTTTTCTGTTGTTTATAAATTCATATAATATCAAATGACACCATCTATTTTAACCTTTATATAAAACAAATATTGCATGTTTATGAGTTCAATAGTACAAATATTTCATTAGGTGAAGATGGAATGTTCCATTCAATGAGGCAAAGGCGAGTTTAATGAAACATTCCATCTTTCACCAAATTAAGTATGATCTAATGTAAGTCTCTTTTCTGTTGTTTATAAATTCATATAATATCAAATGACAACCATCTATTTTAGCCTTTTTATAAAACAAATAATAAATGTTTTTACATTCATTTTTGTATATTAACAATGTGCAAATTGGTATAAAATCAAATAGCCAAACAGAAATGTGATGAGCCACATACTGATTCCAAACTATTGAACATTTAAAATTTGACATCTCTTATAGTTTAACATATTAGACAAAATAATTATATAATTTTACATTTGTGTAGCTGAGACAATCTGTCGTAATCCACTCAGTTGTTGTTTGCCTTTCGGCTGCCCCTGTTTGGTCAGGGTTGCCGCAGTGGATCCAGTACAGATGCACATTTGGACATGGCACAAGTTTTACACAAGATGCCCTTCATGACACAACCCCAGATCTACAAGCAGAAAGAGCCCAGTGTTAGAGCCCAGAGCCCAGTGTGGGATTTGGGGCATCCCACTGATGCCCCAAATGGGCATCAGTGGGAGTTTAAATCAGGATCTTTTTCTGTGAGGTAAGAGTGCTTCCCACTGTGCCACCGTGCTGCCCCTGCAGCATGTAATCAATGTGCATTTATACAAACGGTAACAACAGCAAAACTAACACACAAGAAACAGCAACTGCATAAACCATGTGATTAAGCTTCACTATAGTTACACTCTACAGCAGTTCTTCAGGTTAACGACAAACTCAAAACAGCACAGACTGATTTCTGGTCACTGTAAAGGTCCCACATGCCTCTAATGTTGAATAAATTCAGCTGAGGCATCCCTGTAGTTTTCAACGTGTCCAGACATCCAAAGATTCATTGTTCTCTGGTTCTTGAGTCACAGAAATTCAGCAAAAACATAAATTCTGTATTGTCAGAAAACCTGGGAATTTTTATTGTTTTGAAACCACATGAATAAGGTACATAATAATTTTTAAAAATTAACCATTTTCCCAGGCCTGGTTTAAACCACAGATTTTATATAAAATGGACAAAACCTTTATGACATAAACCACAGGTTTTCTGAACAGCAGGTTTCAGGTTCATATGTTGCCATCTTGGCAGTACCCGACTCCGCCAACTCATGACCAACCCATAATTCGGGAAAGGTGCAGAGAGTGGGCAAGACTGTAGTAACCTGAACGAAGCTGGAACACAGCCAACTATTTTGAAATTCCAAGCTAGTTAAGACAAGATAATCTTGGTTCAGGTGTTTGGTTAGCAGTTTCTTTTTGCATTTAGCCATCTGTTATTTTTATAACGATAGCTAGGTTGTGGGTATTAAAAATTATGACTGGCATATTGCCTGAAAATTTTATATGACTTTATTTTATATATCTTTGATGATCCATTAGTACAATTAATTGCACATCAAGCCAAATGATCTCTGTTTTTTCTGGACATTTTATTACTAAAATCTAACGTGGTTGAGGCCACAGCAGCGAGCAGCCACTGCTGGCGGAGCCGTGTGTCATCTGACATCAAATCAAATCAAATCAATTTTATTTATATAGCACCAAATCACAACAACAGTTGCCCCAAGGTGCTTTATATTACAAGGCAAAAGCCATACAATAATCACAGAAAAACCCCAACGGTCAAAACGACCCCCTATGAGCAAGCACTTGGCGACAGTGGGAAGGAAGAACTCCCTTTTAACAGGAAGAAACCTCCAGCAGGACCAGGCTCAGGGAGGGGCAGTCTTCTGCTGGGACTGGTTGGGGCTGAGGGGAGAGAATCAGGAAAAAGACATGCTGTGGAAGAGAGCAGAGATCAATCACTAATGACTAAATGCAGAGTGGTACATACAGAGCAAAAAGAGAAAGAAACACTCAGTGCATCATGGAAACCCCCCACCAGTCTAAGTCTATAGCAGCATAACTAAGGGATGGTTCAGGGTCACCCGATCCAGCCCTAACTATAAGCTTTAGCAAAAAGGAAAGTTTTAAGCTTAATCTTAAAAGTAGAGAGGGTGTCTGTCTCCCTAATGCGAATTGGGAGCTGGTTCCACAGGAGAGGAGCCTGAAAGCTGAAGGCTCTGCCTCCCATTCTACTCTTAAAAACCCTAGGAACTACAAGTAAGCCTGCAGTCTGAGAGCGACGTGCTATATTGGGGTGATATGGTACTAAGAGGTCCCTAAGATAATCAATCAATCAATCAACTTTTTTTCTTATATAGCGCCAAATCACAACAAACAGTTGCCCCAAGGCGCTCCATATTGTAAGGCAAGGCCATACAATAATTATGAAAAACCCCAACGGTCAAAACGACCCCTTATGAGCAAGCACTTGGCCACAGTGGGAAGGAAAAACTCCCTTTTAACAGGAAGAAACCTCCAGCAGAACCAGGCTCAGGGAGGGGCAGTCTTCTACTGAGACTGGTTGGGGCTGAGGGAAAGAACCAGGAAAAAGACATGCCGAGAAGGTGGGCAGAGATCGATCACTAATGATTAAATGCAGAGTGATGCATACGGAGCAAAAAGAGAAAGAAACAGTGCATCATGGGAACCCCCCCACAGTCTAAGTCTACGTCTAAAGCAACATAACCAAGGGATGGTCCAGGGTCACCCGATCCAGCCCTAACTATAAGCCTTAGCGAAAAGGAAAGTTTTAAGCCTAATCTTAAAAGTAGAGAGGGTATCTGTCTCCCTGATCTGAATTGGGAGCTGGTTCCACAGGAGAGGAGCCTGAAAGCTGAAGGCTCTGCCTCCCATTCTACTCTTACAAACCCTAGGAACTACAAGTAAGCCCGCAGTCTGAGAGCGAAGCGCTCTAATGGGGTAATATGGTACTACGAGGTCCCTAAGATAAGATGGGACCTGATTATTCAAAACCTTATAAGTAAGAAGAAGAATTTTAAATTCTATTCTAGAATTAACAGGAAGCCAATGAAGAGAGGCCAACACGGGTGAGATATGCTCTCTCCTGCTAGTCCCCGTCAGTACTCTAGCTGCAGCATTCTGAACCAACTGAAGGCTTTTTAGGGAACTTTTAGGACAACCTGATAATAATGAATTACAATAGTCCAGCCTAGAGGAAATAAATGCAGATAAGATGGGACCTGATTATTCAAAACCTTATAAGTAAGAAGAAGAATTTTAAATTCTATTCTAGAATTAACAGGAAGCCAATTAAGAGAGGCCAATATGGGTGAAATATGCTCCGTCCGTACTCTAGCTGAAGCATTTTGAATGAACTGAAGGCTTTTCAGGGAACTTTTAGGACAACCTGATAATAATGAATTACAATAGTCCAGCCTAGAGGAAATAAATGCATGAATTAGTTTTTCAGCATCACTCTGAGACAAGACCTTTCTAATTTTAGAGATATTGCGCAAATGCAAAAAAGCAGTCCTACATATTTGTTTAATATGCGCATTGAATGACATATCCTGATCAAAAATGACTCCAAGATTTCTCACAGTATTACTAGAGGTCAGGGTAATGCCATCCAGAGTAAGGATCTGGTTAGACACCATGTTTCTAAGATTTGTGGGGCCAAGTACAATAACTTCAGTTTTATCTGAGTTTAAAAGCAGGAAATTAGAGGTCATCCATGTCTTTATGTCTGTAAGACAATCCTGCAGTTTAGCTAATTGGTGTGTGTCCTCTGGCTTCATGGATAGATAAAGCTGGGTATCATCTGCGTAACAATGAAAATTTAAGCAATGCTGTCTAATAATACTGCCTAAGGGAAGGATGTATAAAGTGAATAAAATTGGTCCCAGCACAGAACCTTGTGGAACTCCATAATTAACCTTAGTCTGTGAAGAAGATTCCCCATTTACATGAACAAATTGTAATCTATTAGATAAATATGATTCAAACCACCGCAGCGCAGTACCTTTAATATCTATGGCATGCCCTAATCTCTGTAATAAAATTTTATGGTCAATAGTATCAAAAGCAGCACTGAGGTCTAACAGAACAAGCACAGAGATGAGTCCACTGTCTGAGGCCATAAGAAGATCATTTGTAACCTTCACTAATGCTGTTTCTGTACTATGATGAATTCTAAACCCTGACTGCAACTCTTCAAATAGACCATTCCTCTGCAGATGATCAGTTAGCTGTTTTACAACTACCCTTTCAAGAATTTTTGAGAGAAAAGGAAGGTTGGAGATTGGCCTATAATTAGCTAAGATAACTGGGTCAAGTGATGGCTTTTGAAGTAATGGTTTAATTACTGCCACCTTAAAAGCCTGTGGTACATAGCCAACTAATAAAGATAGATTGATCATATTTAAGATTGAAGCATTAATTAATGGTAGGGCTTCCTTGACCAGCCTGGTAGGAAAGGGGTCTAATAGACATGTTGATGGTTTGGAGGAAGTGAGAAATGAAAATAACTCAGACAGAACAATCGGAGAGAAAGAGTCTAACCAAATACCATCATTACTGAAACCAACCAAAGATAATGATATGTCTTTGGGATGGTTATGAGTAATTCTTTCTCTAATATTTAAAATTTTATTAACAAAGAAAGTCATGAAGTCATTACTAGTTAAAGTTAAAGGAATACTCGGCTCAATAGAGCTCTGACTCTTTGTCAGACTGGCTACATTGCTGAAAAGAAACCTGGGGTTGTTCTTATTTTCTTCAATTAGTGATGAGTAGTAAGATGTCCTAGCTTTATGGAGGGCTTTTTATAGAGCATCAGACTCTTTTTCCAGGCTAAGTGAAGATCTTCTAAATTAGTGAGATGCCATTTCCTCTCCAACTTACGGGTTATCTGCTTTAAGCTGCGAGTTTGTGAGTTATACCACGGAGTCAGGCACTTCTGATTTAAGGCTCTCTTTTTCAGAGGAGCTACAGCATCCAAGGTTGTGCTCAATGAGGATGTAAAACTATTGACGAGATAATCTATCTCACTCACAGAGTTTAGGTAGCTACTCTGCACTGTGTTGGTATATGGCATTGGAGAACATAACAAAGAAGGAATCATATCCTTAAACCTAGTTACAGTGCTTTCCGAAAGACTTCTACTGTAATGAAACTTATTCCCCACTGCAGGGTAGTCCATCAGGGTAAATGTAAATGTTATTAAAAAATGATCAGACAGAAGGGAGTTTTCAGGGAATACTGTTAAGTCTTCAATTTCCATACCATAAGTCAAAACAACATCTAAAGTATGATTAAAGTGGTGGGTGGACTCATTTACATTTTGAGCAAAGCCAATTGAGTCTAATAATAGATTAAATGCAATGTTGAGGCTGTCATCCTCAGCATCTATGTGGATGTTAAAATCACCCACTATAATTATCTTATCTGAGCTAAGCACTAAGTCAGACAAAAGGTCTGAAAATTCACAGAGAAACTCACAGTAATGACCAGGTGGACGATAGATAACAACAAATAAAACTGTTTTTTGGGACTTCCAATTTGGATGGACAAGACTAAGAGTCAAACTTTCAAATGAATTAAAGCTCTGTCTGGGTTTTTGATTCATTAATAAGCTGGAGTGGAAGATTGCTGCTAATCCTCCCCCTCGGCCCATGCTAAGAGCATTCTGGCAGTTAGTGTGACTCGGGGGTGTTGACTCATTTAAACTAAAATATTCATCCTGCTGTAACCACATTTCTGTAAGGCAGAATAAATCAATATGTTGATCAATTATTATATCATTTACTAACAGGGACTTAGAAGAGAGAGACCTAATGTTTAATAGACCACATTTAACTGTTTTAGTCTGTGGTGCAGTTGAAGGTGCTATATTATTTTTTCTTTTTGAATTTTTATGCTTAAATAGATTTTTACTGGTTGTGTGTGGTCTGGTAGCAGGCACCATCTCTACGGGGATGGGGTATTGGGGGGATGGCAGGGGGAGAGAAGCTGCAGAGAGGTGTGTAAGACTACAACTCTGCTTAATGGTCCCAGCCCTGGATAGTCACGGTTTGGAGGGTTTAATAAAATTGGCCAGATTTCTAGAAATGAGAGCTGCTCCATCCAAAGTGGGATGGATGTTGTCTCGCCTAACAAGAACAGGTTTTCCCCAGAAGCTTTGCCAATTATCTATGAAACCCACCTCATTTTTTGGACACCACTCAGACAGCCAGCAGTTCAAGGAGAACATGCGGCTAAATATGTCACTCCCGGTCCAATTGGGGAGGGGCCCAGAGAAAACTACAGAGTCCGACATTGTTTTTGCAAAGTTACACACCAATTCAATGTTTATTGACTGGCGTAACCGGGTGTCATTACTGCCGACGTGAATTACAATCTTACCAAATTTACGCTTAGCCTTAGCCAGCAGTTTCAAATTTCCTTCAATGTCGCCTGCTCTGGCCCCTGGAAGACAATTGACTATGGTTGCTGGTGTCACTAACTTCACATTTCTCAAAACAGAGTTGCCAAAAACCAGAGTTTGTTCCTCGGCGGGTGTGTCGCCGAGTGGGGAAAAACAGTTAGAGATGTGAACGGGTTGGTGGTGTACAGGGGGCTTCTGTTTAGGGCTACGCTTCCTCCTCACAGTCACCCAGTCGGCCTGCTTTTCCGGCTGCTCGGGATCCGCTGGGGGGCAGCTAACGGCGGCTAAACTACCTTGGTCCGCACCGACTACAGGGGCCTGGCTAGCTGTAGGATTTTCCAAGGTGCGGAGCCGAGTCTCCAATTCGCCCAGCCTGGTCTCCAAAGCTACGAATAAGCTACACTTATTACAAGTACCATTACTGCTAAAGGAGGCCGAGGAATAACTAAACATTTCACACCCAGAGCAGAGAAGTGCGGGAGAGACAGGACAAGCCGCCATGCTAAACTGGCTAAGAGCTAGTAGCTGCGCTAAGCTAGCGGATTCCTAAAAACACACAAAGTGAACAATGTGTAAATAATTTAGAGGTGAATTCAGCAGAGGGAGTGCTTTAGTTAAGGCACGTGAAGATTACACTGTGAAACAAATCGTTATCTAGTTATCTAGATCAATCTAACTACGCAGATTAAACAGCTAACAGATACAGCAAAACACCGCTGTGCTCCGGAACAGGAAGTGATACAATACCGCAGTGAGAGCCAACCACCAGTAGAGGCAGTAGACATATGGCCATCAGTGTCATACTACAGGACATACTAGCTGTCATTAAACCTGTCTGGTATTCATATTTATATTTGCAAACTGTTTTTCTTTTTTAGTTTCACTTTTGATACTCTGTGAGCTAGTATGCAATGCTGCTGGAACCTCAATTTCTCCCAAGGGGTCAATAAAGTCTAATCTAATGTAATTATTGATAAATTTCTGGTTTAAAATAGCTTAAATTGAGGGGTTTATATATATATATATATATATATATATATATATATATATATATACTGCTCCACAGTGTACATACCATGGCAGAAGTTATGCTTTTTTGGCCATTTTTAAGAGAATATAAATGACAACACAAAAACTTTTTTTTCAGTCATGGTTAGTGGCTGGGTGAAGCCATTTATTGTCAAACAACTGTTTCCTCTTTTTAAATCAAAATGACAAGAGAACTACCCAAATGAACCTGATCAAAAGTTTACATACCCTTGTTCTTAATACTGTGTATTGCCCCCTTTAACATCAATGACAGCTTGGAGTCTTTTGTGGTAGTTTGTGGACGAGGCTCTCTGATGGTAAAACTGCCACTGAATATGTTTCGGACTTTATTTACATCAATTACAAAGAAATACAAACAATATGGCACTTTATGGTAAATCTGCATGGAGACAGTTCTCAAAAACTGAGTGACTGTGCAAGAAGGAGAAGAGTGAGAAAAGCCACCAAGACACCCAGACAACCCAGAAGAAGTTACATGGCTGTGCATTTTGTATCACCAGTTATCCATCTTCATGATGAAGTAGTATAGAGGAGGATTTTCTTAAAAAGAAGACCTGGAAGTTTAGCTACAAATTGCCAGAAGGTACATCTGAGATGCAAGCCTGGATTTGATCTGTTTTGGTGAAAGAAAATCCTTCTCTGCTCTACTCCACTATTAAGCTAAGAGTAGTGATACAAAATGCAAAGCTTGCACTGTGCACAATCCCCCCCCCCCCCCCCCAAAAAAAAAAAGTTTTGTGTTGTCATTCATATTCTCTTAAAAATGGCCAAAAAAGCAAAAATCCTGTCAGGGTATGTAAAAGTTTGAGCACAGGTGTGCCTTAGACTGTCCACAATAAAAGGCCACTCTGAAAGGTGCCACAGATGTCGCAAGATTTGAGGGAGTGTGCAATTGGCATGCTGACAGCAGGAATGTCAACCAGAGCTGTTGCTCGTGTATTGAATGTTCATTTCTCTACCATAAGCCGTCTCCAAAGGCATTCTTCGTAACCGAATTGAGTGAGCAAATGCTCACATTCGCTGGCATTTGGCACGTTGGAGAGGGGTTCTCTTCACGGATGAATCCCGGTTCACACTGTCCAGGGCAGATGGCAGACAGCGTGTGTGGCGTCGTGTGGGTGAGCGGTTTTCTGATGTCAGTGTTGTGGATCGAGTGGCCCATGGTGGCGGTGGGGTTATGGTATGGGCAGGCGTCTGTTATGAACGAAGAACACAGGTGCATTTTATTGATGGCATTTTGAATGCACAGAGATACCGTGACGAGATCCTGAGGCTCATTGTTTTGCCATCCAAGAACATCACCTCATGTTGCAGCAGGATAATGCACGGCCCCATGTTGCAAGGATCTGTACACAATTCTTGGAAGCTGAAAATGTCCCAGTTCTTGCATGGCCGGCGTACTCACCAGACATGTCACCCATTGAGCATGTTTGGGATGCTCTGGACCGGCGTATACGACAGCGTGTACCAGTTCCTGCCAACATCCAGCAACTTCGCACAGCCATTGAAGAGGAGTGGACCAACATCCCACAGGCCACAATTGACAACCTGATCAACTCTATGCGAAGGAGATGTGTTGCACTGCATGAGGCAAATGGTGGTCACACCAGATACTGACTGGTATCCCCCCCCAATAAAACAAAACTGCACCTTTGAGAGTGGCCTTTTATTGTGGGCAGTCTAAGGCACACCTGTGCACTAATCATGGTGTCTAATCAGCATCTTGGTATGGCACACCTGTGAGGTGGGATGGATTATCTTAGCAAAGGAGAAGTGCTCACTATCACAGATTTAGACTGGTTTGTGAACAATATTTGAGGGAAATAGTGATATTGTGTATGTGGAAAAAGTTTTAGATCTTTGAGTTCATCTCATACAAAATGGGAGCAAAACCAAAAGTGTTGCGTTTATATTTTTGTTGAGTGTATATATATATATATATATATATATATATATATATATATATATATATATATATATATATATATATATATATATATACACACACACACACACACACACACTACAGTTAGGAAAATGAGTATTTGAACACCCTGCAATTTTGCAAGTTCTCCCACTTAGAAATCATGGAGGGGTCTGAAATTTTCATCTTAGGTGCATGTCCACTGTGAGAGACATAATCCAAAAAAAAAAAAAAAAAAATCCGGAAATCACAATGTACGATTTTTTTAAATAATTTATTAGCATATAGCTCAAACTCCGTGTTTCTCAGCGACAGCCCAGTAACCTGATTGATCTAGAGAAGATCTGTTTGGAGGAGTGGACCAAAATCCCTGCTGCAGTGTGTGCAAACCTGGTGCACCTAAGATGGAAATTTCAGACCCCTCCATGATTTCTAAGTGGGAGAACATGCAAAATCGCAGGGTGTTCAAATACTTATATATATATTTATTCACTCCTGTATAGTTTGACAAAACTTGTTTTGCTCTAAAGGTGGAGCTTCCTAAGTTGATTGATTTTCTTTTAGAGTCAGCCTCAAGTGGCCATTCAAAGAATTTCAGATGCATTGCAGGTTAACATATAAATTATCTTTTTTTCCCATAAAATTCTTACTAATTGTAGTTACTAATCATAGAGAAAATGTTTTGTTGTTGCCTTAGTTGTAGAATATTTGTAGAACAGAGTGTTTATGAACTTTTCTGTTTTCTTCTCATATGTGTTCCCTTCCTCTGCAGCTCTTCACCTGCTCTCCCTCATCAGCTCTTTTCATTTGTCTCTCCTTCTCCTCGGCTCGGTTCTAAGTGATCCACCCATTTTGGTGTCCTCTCAGCCTCACTAAACAGAGTCCCACATTATCGCCCCCCTGCTTTTATTGAGGTAGCTGGCCTGTCAGCCTCGAGCCTTAGTTAATCACTCACACAGTCGGCCAGCTCGCTGGTTGCTCCCTGGACACTAATAGCGAGACAAGCAGAGAGCAAACGAAGGGAGGGGAGGCGGGTTGGACTCATTAGGAATACAGGTATTTAAGGAAATGGTCCATTTCAAATCAAAAGACAATTTGTCTGCTGCTGAAGTAAAGACTTTTTGTCAGACAGCCTGGAGTTATATTTGGTTAGTGAATGGGGTCCAGTTGTGGGTCTACTGACGCTAGGTCTGGCCTGTTGTTGACATTATCAATTTGAGATGTGATAAATACTTCCTGTGTTTGGATGGCATATTTAATTCCCAAAAGACAGGTTCAGTTTGCTACCCGAAGGTGAATTTTTATGCTGACTGTGTTGCTAGTGCACAGACTGGGCAGCATTCGATAAAGTTGAAATATGTCCTCCATTTGCACAATGACATTCCGTCAAATAAAATAAGCATCAGTGTCAAGGTCTCAGAGGTGATCAATGCCTTTCAACAAACACCTCATAGGCCATTGTGTGTTTGCATGATTGAGTCGATATGCAAATAAAGCCATTCTTGAAACAGGCAAATAAAACAAGGTGAGTGACAATACTTTTGATCTGGTAATGGCTGGTTAACACGTGTCTACACAAGTACATTGTTGAGATGATTTTTGATCCTACATTGTCCTTTGTCCTATACATTAGAGATATTATGACTGCTTTCTTCTACCTGCAAAGCACAGCGAAGATCCATCCCATCCTGTCTATGGCTGATGCAGAGACCGTCATCCATGCATTTGATTCTTCTAGATTTGACTACTGCAATGTCCTATTTTCTGTTCTATTTACCGCGGCCCATCATTAGTGGTCTCCAACTGGTTCAAAACAATGCTGCCAGACTCTTGCCAGGAGGGAGGATGTTTTATGTTAACATCCATAAAATTTCTTATAAAACACTTCCAAATCTACCAAATGTTGCTGATAGCATCTGATCCGTTAATTTTCTCCCCCTCAGGGGTTGGAATTCTAAATTTTTTCCAGATACCATTTTGATCATACAGTACATCTGGAAAGAATTCACTTTTGCCAATATTTTGTTATGTTACAGCCTTATTCCAAAACTGATGAAATTATTTTTCCCCTCACAATATCCCATAATGACATGAAGTTTTTTTTGTTGTTGTTTGTTTTGTTTTTAGCAAATTTATTAAAATTAAAAAGCTAAGAAATCACACGTTCACTTCCTTTGTTCAATACTTTGTTGATGCACCTTTGGCAGCAATTTCAGCCTCAGGTCTTCATGAATATGATGCCAAAAGCTTGGCACATCTATCTTATAATCCAATAGCTTCCCTGTACACTGCCAACATATTCTCATAATGCATTTCCAATATGGTACACAAACTTAAGTATTGCATTTTGTGTGAATTCCCACAAATTCTGGCATGCATGGCTGCACATGCATCACACTTAACTTTCAGAAACACACTTTTATTCTAGTTAGGGTTATGATTAGGTTTTGGGCTAGAATGACAATAATAAAAATGTAAAATATGACTTACCGGTGTTATTTTTACTCTGATCATCTGCCATCTTAGTGGGGGTTTGTGTCGCCACTGCCTCCTTGATAAAGTACATGGGATATGTAGGATAGTCACAAGAATGAAACAATAAATAAAAAAGTGGAATGACATATGAATTTTTGTGCAACAACTTTTTGCACATTTTTTTTTTTTTTTTTTTCCATGAGAATGGTGTCATTGCTGACTGGTTGCTATTGCAGGACAACAAGGTTGACTTGAAAACAACCATTTTCATGAAATGGAAGTCAAGGGAACATAATGCATTCTGCAACTTCACCCCTGGATGTCACTAAATTATACACACTGTAGCCTTAAGTGTCACATGGTCTCTCTCTCTAGTTTTGGCTTTGTGTGTACTTTTGATGACTTTTCATACATTTATGGTGACATCTGAACAAACATAAAATATATTAAATTACCCTCCTTATTGTCTTTGCCCACCGGCGGACTCTCTACAGTCCACTAAACTCAACCCAAGAATGATATAAATTGATAAAATCCTTGCTGACTCAGGTCAAACACACACATACACACTGGTTGGTGTTATGTTGCACGGAGCCGATGCCAAGTCCACCCTGTGAGGTTTGGATGCTCTCTGTCTATTATCAATTAAGGGGGCAAGGAGGATTTGCTTCACAAAGCATGCGGTGCATACTGGCTGCAGAGAGAGTGGACCTGTCACCGCGCTGACATTCCTGCTATTAGAAGAACATTCTCAGGTGCAGTGGCTGGCAGTCTCCAGTGTTTACCAGAGAGCATCATTAGCCTGGCATCTCTCAGCCTTAAAATGTCATACATCCACAGTAATGAAGCGTGAGAGCACGCACTATTCCCAAACTTCCTCGTCGCAGTGCCCACATTAATCCAAATGCTCAAACCCTGCAACTCGAGTCCCTCCACTCATTAACAGTGGCACATATCAAGATAAGAATAATAAGGGAGTGCCTGCAAGTCAGGACATATATTAAAAAAAAATAGTAGGAGGAGAGGAGAGAGAGAATGAATAAATCCTGTCATAAATGAGAAAGTACCCCTGAGACATGGCCTAGGCTTGGATGGCAAACACCACACATTCATATTTTTTGGACAGACTGACAGACTTTTCTTCTGGTGCCAATAACTCGTTCTCACTGATTTGTTTTGTTGGCTTATTTGACTTTCAAGCAAGGATACATGTGTATGTGTGCACATATAGACTAATTAGAATAATTAGGGACTAACTGCAGAACCTCTAGTTGCATTTAAAGGCTTACCAGTCACCACTATATCTAGTTGATTGAACAGCAGGTGTTTCAAGTCCTAACTTCACCTTCAAGACCCACGGAAGCATTGCTGTGTTATTCTCAACCACCTTTGATGGTTTACCCCATTTGGATTTTGGTAATTCCTGTCCATATTTAGTAAAGATATCCCAACACTCTGCAACATGGTTGTGTGGGAGTGTATTAACAGTGCATCCAGAAAGTATTCAAAGCAAGCCACTTTTTCTGCATTTTATTGTGTTACAGACTTATTCCAAAATGGAGTAAATTCCGTTTTCTCCCAAAATTCTACTCACAACACCCCATAATGACAACATAATTTTGTTTATTTTTGCAAATTTATTAAAAATAAAAAGCTAAGAAATTACGCCTACCTAAGTATTCACACTCTTTGCTCAATACTTTGTGATGCACCTTTGGCAGCAATTACAGCCTCATGTCTTCTTGACAATCATGGCACAAGCTTGGTGCACCTATCTTTGGGCAGTTTTCCCCTATTCCTCTTTGCAGTACCTCTCAAGCTCCATCAGGTTGGATGGGGAGCGTTGGTGCACAGCCATTTTCAGAAATCTTCAATCGGATTCAGGTCTGGGCTCTGGCTGGGCCACTCAAGGACATTCACAGAGTTGTCCTGAAGCCACTCCTTTGATATCTTGGCTATGTGCTTAGGGTCATTGTCCTGCTGAAAGATGAACCGTCGCACCAATCTGAGGTCAAGAGCACTCTGGAGCAGGTTTTTTATCCAGGATGTCTCTGTACATTGTTGCATTCATCTTTCCCTCAATCCTGACTAGTCTCCCAGTTCCTGCTGCTGAAAAACATTGCCAAAGCATGATGATGCCACCACCATGCTTCACTGTAGGGATGGTAACTGGTTTCCTCCAAACATGATGCCTGACATTCACACCAAAGAGTTCAATTATTGTCTCATCAGACCAGCAAATTTTGTTTGTCCTGGTCTGAGAGTCCTTCAAGTGCCTTTTGGCAAACTGTAGGCAGGCTGCTATATACCTTTTACTAAGGAGTGTCTTCCGTCTGGCCAGTCTACCATACAGGCCTGATTGGTGGGTTGCTGTAGAGATGGTTGTCAGTCAGCGAGGTGACCAAGAACCCAATGGTCACTCTGTCATAGCTCCAGCATTCCTCTGTGGAGAGAGGAGGAACATAAGGACCTTGGAGCAGACACAGTAAAATCAACAGCGTTAAATTAACACTGCCAGTGTTAGTTTTACACTGGTGATTTTACTATGTAGGACCCTACAACTGGGAAACAAAGATGCCTGGGAATAAAGCTCCCATTGTCATGATGCCATTATCTACCATAATGATCTGAGGAACACTGGGCCCTGGAAACACAGACTCTTGGGAATGTAGGGCCCTGGGAGTATATGGCACTGGGAATATAGGAGCTTTGAAACATAGAGCACATTGAACATAGAGCCCTGGGAACATAGGGACAACCCCATTTTTGCCTCATCTTTGCATAGCCTGTAATTCAGTACCCTGGATTTCAGACCATTACAGATAAATAAGACATCTACAGTAAAATTTAAATTCGTGAGCTGTGTTCCTTGTTGGGAAAGTGTAAGTACACGGACCCACAACAGGGGGCGCAAATGAACGGACAATGGAATAGATCAAATAACAACACTTTACTGTTGTGAATGTGCACAACAAATACAACCGATTACAACAATGGACAAAAATCAATTCACAAAGATGTCGTGTGGGCAGGCTCGAAGATAGGAGACGCCTCTCCAAAGTAGAACCGGAACCACACGGTTTCCTCCGCCACCAGACCCCGGGAATACTGGAGCCGCCAAGTCCCGAACTCCCAGGTGGCCACTGCCTCCGCGTGTCGGACCTGGTACTGCTGGCGAGGAACAAAGAACAATTAAATGAGGGCGCGTTTGCACCCAGGAATCCGAACGGTAGGAAAGCTACCTCCACCTCTCGTTGGAAAAAGGAAACAGAATATCTGCTGTCCAACACACACAAGCAACAGATATTCACAGTCAGCTGAGAACGTTACCTTCTAGGTAGAAACGATATCTCGGCAAAGAGGTGGAGATGACGTTCTGCTGTTATACCGATGCTGATCCGATGAGTGGTGACAGCTGTCATAGGTGATGAGTGTCAGCTGTCACCCCGGCTGCTCCTGTGAGGCGGCAGCGCCCTCTGGTGCCTGGAGCCCGCACTCCAGGCAGGGTGCCCTCTGGTGGTGGTGGGCCAGCAGTACCTCCTCTTCAGCGGCCCACACAACAGGACCCCCCCCTCAACGGGCGCCTCCTGGCGCCCGACCAGGCTTGTCCGGGTGGCGGCGGTAGAAGTCGGCCAGGAGGGCCGGGTCCAGGATAAAGTTCCTCTTCACCCAGGAGCGTTCTTCAGGTCCGTACCCCTCCCAGTCCACCAAATACTGGAAGCCCCGGCCCATCCTGCGGACATCTAAGAGCCGGCGCACAGTCCAAGCCGGCTCGCGTCGATGATCCGGGCAGGAGGTGGTGCCGGACCCGGAGTACAGAGGGGTGAGGTGTAATGGGGCTTGATCTGGGACACGTGGAAAACAGGATGGATCCGCAGTGAGGCCGGAAGCTGAAGCCTCACTGCGGCTGGACTGAGTACCTTGATGATTTTAAACGGACCGATATACCGGTCCTGCAGTTTAGGGGAGTCCACTTGAAGGGGAATGTCCTTAGTAGACAACCACACTGCCTGCCCAGGCCGGTACGTAGGGGCCGGGGTTCGCCGACGGTCTGCATGGGCCTTCGTCCTCATCCGGGCCCTCAGCATGGCAGAACGGGCGGCACCCCACACCCGACGGCACTTCCGTAGGTGGGCCTGGACCGAGGGCACACCGACCTCTCCCTCAACCACCGGAAACAAAGGAGGTTGGTACCCCAGACATACCTCGAAAGGGGAGAGGCCGGTGGCTGACGACACCTGGCTGTTATGGGCATACTCGATCCAGGCCAGATGGGTACTCCAGGCCGCCGGGTGTGCGGCTGTCATGCAACGCAGGGCCTGCTCCACCTCCTGATTGGCCCGTTCTGCTTGCCCATTGGTCTTGGGATGATACCCGTATGAGAGACTCACCGTGGCCCCCAGTTCCCGGCAGAAGCTCCTCCAGACTTGCGAGGAGAACTGGGGACCGCGATCGGAGACGATGTCTGTTGGGATCCCATGCAGCCGGACGACGTGGTGAACCAGGAAGTCCGCTGTCTCCTGGGCCGTCGGGAGCTTCGGGAGGGCCACGAAGTGGGCCGCCTTGGAGAATCGGTCCACTATCATGAGGATGGTGGTGTTGCCCTGGGACGGCGGGAGGCCCGTGACAAAATCCAGGCCGATGTGGGACCAGGGGCGATGGGGCACGGGCAGCGGCTAGAGCAGTCCCGAAGCCTTGCGATGACCAGCCTTGCCCCTGGCGCAGGTGGTGCAGGCCTGGATATAATCCCGGACGTCGGCCTCTAGGGACGCCCACCAGAAGCGCTGCCGGACAACTGCCACGGTTCTTCGCACCCCTGGATGACAGGAGAGCTTAGAGACGTGACAGAAGTCCAGGACTGCAGCCCTAGCTTCTGGTGGGATGTATAGTCTGTTCTTCGGCCCAGTTCCAGGGTCCGGGCTTCATGCCAGGGCCTCCCGGACGGTTCTCTCTACGTCCCAGGTAAGGGTGGCCACGATAGTGGACTCCGGGATGATGGGTTCCGGTGGATCCGACAACTCCGCTTTGACTTCTTCTTCATGTACCCGGGACAAGGCATCCGATCTCTGGTTTTTGGTCCCGGGACGGTAGGTGATCCGGAAGTCAAAACGGCCGAAGAACAGTGACCAGCGGGCTTGCCTGGGGTTCAGCCGCTTGGCGGTCCTGATATACTCCAGGTTCCGATGGTCAGTGAAAACCGTGAATGGCACGGACGTTCCCTCCAACAGATGTCTCCACTCTTCAAGAGCCTCTTTCACCGCAAGGAATTCTCGATTGCCGACGTCATAGTTCCGTTCGGCCGGGGTCAACCTGCGGGAAAAATAGGCACACGGGTGAAGGACCTTATCGGTCTTCCCGCTCTGGGAAAGCACAGCTCCTATCCCTGAGTCCGAGGCGTCCACTTCAACCACTAACTGGCGACTAGGATCGGGCTGCACCAGAATGGGTGCAGACGAGAAGCGCCGTTTCAACTCCTTGAACGCGGCATCGCAACGATCCGACCAGGTGAAGGGGACTTTTGGTGAGGTCAGGGCTGTCAGGGGGCTAACTACCTGACTGTAGCCCTTAATGAACCTCCTGTAGAAATTAGCAAAGCCGAGGAACTGTTGCAGCTTCCTACGGCTAGTGGGTTGGGGCCAGTCTCTCACCGCCGCGACCTTGGCCGGATCAGGAGCGACGGAGTTAGGGGAGATGATAAACCCCAGGAAGGACAAAGAAGTGCGGTGAAACTCGCACTTCTCGCCCTTCACAAACAGCCGGTTCTCTAATAACCGCTGCAGGACCTGACGTACATGCCGGACATGGGTCTCAGGATCCGGAGAAAAGATGAGTATATCGTCCAGATATACAAAGACGAATCGGTGCAGGAAATCCCGCAAGACATCATTAACCAATGCTTGGAACGTCGCGGGGGGCGTTTGTAAGACCGAACGGCATGACCAGGTACTCAAAGTGACCTAACGGGGTATTAAATGCCGTCTTCCACT
Organism: Thalassophryne amazonica; assembly: GCF_902500255.1. Classification (NCBI taxonomy): domain Eukaryota; kingdom Metazoa; phylum Chordata; class Actinopteri; order Batrachoidiformes; family Batrachoididae; genus Thalassophryne; species Thalassophryne amazonica. The sequence continues at coordinate 11,100,873 of NC_047112.1, forward strand.
CGTCTCCCTTCCGGATCCGAACCAGGTGATACGCATTCCTGAGATCGAGCTTGGTGAACATTTGGGCTCCATGCAGGGGCGTGAACACAGAATCCAGCAAGGGCAATGGGTATCGGTTACGAACCGTGATTTCGTTCAGCCCCCTGTAATCAATGCATGGACGTAGTCCGCCATCTTTTTTTCCCACGAAAAAGAAACCTGCACCCATCGGGGAAGTGGAATTCCAGATCAACCCGGCAGCTAAAGAGTCCTGGATGTAGGTCTCCATTGATTCGCGCTCAGGTCGTGAGAGGTTGTACAGCCTGCTGGACGGGAACTCAACGCCTGGAACCAAATCAATGGCACAATCGTACGGACGGTGGGGGGGGAAGGGTGAGCGCCAGATCCTTACTGAACACATCCCCAAGGTCATGGTACTCCACCGGCACCATCCCTAGATTGGGCGGGACTCTGACCTCCTCCTTAGCCTGGGAACCGGGAGGAACCGAGGAACCTAAGCATACCCGATGGCAGGTCTCGCTCCACTGAACCACTACCCCGGACGGCCAATCGATCCGGGGATTGTGTTTTAACATCCAGGGGAACCCTAAAACCCACACGGGAGGGTAGCAGGAGTCACAAAAAACTCGATCTCCTCCCAGTGATTTCCTGACACCACCAGAGTTACTGGAGGTGTCTTATGTGTGATTGGAGGGAGTAGGGAGCCATCTAGTGCCCGCACCTGCACCGGCGAGGTAAGCACCACCAGAGGGAGCCCTATCTCCCTGGCCCATCTGCTGTCTAACAGATTCCCTTCAGAGCCCGTGTCCACCAGTGCTGGGGCCTTCAGGGTTAAATCCTCATAAAGGATTGTAACTGGGAGTCGTGTGGGAATGTGGGTGTGTCCCACGTGAATGTCTTGGCCCACCCCTAGCCCAGTTTCTAGGGGCGGGCGTTGGTGTTTAACCGCTCGGGGCAGTCTCTTACCTGATGCTCTATCGAGCCACAAACAAAGCACGCTCCGCGGGCCAGCCTCCTCTGTCTATCTGGTGCCCTAAATGTGGCCCTGCTCGTGTCCATAGCTTCGTCAGCAGGGGGAGCTGTAACCACACGGAGCGTAGGGGCCGTGGAGCGTGGGGAGGGCGGAACGCGGTCGGAACCGGAAGGGAGAGGGACGGCACGTGCCCGGCCACGCCCTTCATCTTGTTCCCGACGACGTTCTTCTAACCGATTGTCTAATCGTATAACAAGATCAATAAGCCCATCTAAATCCCGCGGTTCGTCCTTAGCCACCAGGTGCTCCTTTAGAACCAACGACAGTCCGTTTATAAAGGCGGCGCGGAGGGCAGTGCTATTCCAGCCGGACCTCGCAGCCGCGATGCGAAAGTCGACTGCATAGGCAGCTGCGCTCCGACGCCCCTGTCTCATTGACAGCAGCACGGCTGAAGCGATCTCTCCTCTATTTGGGTGATCGAACACTGTTCTGAACTCCCTCACAAACCCATCATATGTCTGAAGGAGCCGTGAATTCTGCTCCCAGAGCGCTGTAGCCCAAGCGCATGCCTCACCGCGAAGCAGGTTTATTACATAAGCTATCTTGCTAGCCTCAGTCGCGTACATGACAGGACGTTGTGCGAAGACGAGCGAACACTGCATAAGGAAATCCACGCACGTCTCCACACAACCTCCGTACGGCTCTGGAGGGCTTATGTATGCTTCCGGGGAAGGTGGGAGGGGTCGTTGAACGACCTGTGGAACGTCACTGTTATGCACAGGGTCGACAGGAGGGAGAGCCGCAGCAGCGCCCTGAGGGCGCGCTTCCACCTGTGCGGCGAGAGCCTCCACCCTGCGGTTAAGGAGGACGTTCTGCTCGGTTATTAAATCCAACCGAGCCGTGAAAGCGGTGAGGATCCGCTGCAACTCACCGATCATTCCTCCTGCGGACGCCTGTGCGCCCTGTTCTTCCATTGGCCGTTCAACAGCCGGTTGACGCCCCTCGGGATCCATGACGCTGGCCGAGATATCCTGTTGGGAAAGTGTAAGTACACGGACCCACAACAGGGGGCGCAAATGAACGGACAATGGAATAGATCAAATAACAACACTTTACTGTTGTGAATGTGCACAACAAATACAACCGATTACAACAATGGACAAAAATCAATTCACAAAGGTGTCGTGTGGGGAGGCTCGAAGATAGGAGACGCCTCTCCAAAGTAGAACCGGAACCACACGGTTTCCTCCGCCACCAGACCCCGGGAATACTGGAGCCGCCAAGTCCCAAACTCCCAGGTGGCCACTGCCTCCGCGTGTCGGACCTGGTACTGCTGGCGAGGAACAAAGAACAATTAAATGAGGGCGCGTTTGCACCCAGGAATCCGAACGGTAGGAAAGCTACCTCCACCTCTCGTTGGAAAAAGGAAACAGAATATCTGCTGTCCCACACACACAAGCAACAGATATTCACAGTCAGCTGAGAACGTTACCTTCTAGGTAGAAACGATATCTCGGCAAAGAGGTGGAGATGACGTTCTGCTGTTATACCGATGCTGATCCGATGAGTGGTGACAGCTGTCATAGGTGATGAGTGTCAGCTGTCACCCCGGCTGCTCCTGTGAGGCGGCAGCGCCCTCTGGTGCCTGGAGCCCGCACTCCAGGCAGGGTGCCCTCTGGTGGTGGTGGGCCAGCAGTACCTCCTCTTCAGCGGCCCACACAACATTCCTCTGAGGTCTGACAGAACTTCATGATCACAACTCAAAAGTGATGGACTTTGAGGCATGAGATAAAAATGTGACATCCAACACTCCACTCCATACCAACAGACAAAATTACCAATGAAGTCACTTGATGGGGCGTGTGGGTGAGGGGGTGAAGGATCTTGAAGACTGAAAAAGATGAGCAGTTGCTTTGGTATAAACTTGCAGAAACACACCTTTAGTTATGACATTTTAAACTCAGGGCAGGTTTCTTGTAGTTAAACCAAGTAGAAGCATTAAAACTGTTCCACGTGCTGCTCTACAGCACATTGGTTGGAGGATCGTGGCGATACGACCACTCAGGTAATTCATTGGGTTTTACGTTGTAAGAGGGTGATTAGACTCTGATTAGATATTCTTTGGTACTTATGTTCATGTGCATTTTCATTTGCAGCACAGTGCCTTACCGCAATAACATTCATCACCCTGACATTTTTACTATTTCTCATCATGGATCGCCCTCCCTTCATTACTGTTATTTGGCCACTGGACATTTATGGGCTGATGCTGGAGGCTCAGAAATTAACTGTGTAGGCAAATCCAAAAAGTTAGGATTTTTAAAAAGCATGTATAGGGCTTTGGATACCAAACTAATCAATACTGCAGTCGTGAAGTAGTACTTGTTGATTATTAAATGCTGTCAAAAACAAATAAATGCAGATATCATATTGTACATCTCCAGTGTAGTGGTAATGAAACTTGATGAAAATTGTGTGAGTGAGTGAGAGAAAGAAAATGATTTTTTTTTATTTGTATTTCTGAATTTTCAAATTTACTGATTATAAATGTATTGTTGTAATATATTGAAAAAATATGTCCTAAGATGTATTTGTCAATCTACACTCAACAAAAATATAAACGCAAGACTTTTGGTTTTGCTCCCATTTTGTATGAGATGAACTCAAAGATCTAAAACCTTTTCCACATACACAATATCACCATTTCCCTCAAATATTGCTCACAAACCAGTCTAAATCTGTGATAGTGAGCACTTCTCCTTTGCTGAGATAATTCATCCCACCTCACAGGTGTGCCTTAGACTGCCCACAATAAAAGGCCACTCTGAAAGGTGCAGTTTTATCACACAGCACAATGCCACAGATGTTGCAAGATTTGAGGGAGCGTGCAATTGGCATGCTGACAGCAGGAATGTCAACCAGAGCTGTTGCTCGTGTATTGAATGTTCATTTCTCTACCATAAGCCGTTTCCAAAGGCGTTTCAGAGAATTTTTCAGTACATCTAACCAGCCTCACAACCGCAGACCACGTGTAACCACACCAGCCCAGGACCTCCACATCCAGCATGTTCACCTCCAAGATCGTCTGAGACCAGCCACTCGGACAGCTGCTGAAACAATCGGTTTGCATAACCAAAGAATTTCTGTACAAACTGTCAGAAACCGTCTCAGGGAAGCTCATCTGCATGCTCGTCGTCCTCATCAGGGTCTCGACCTGACTCCAGTTCGTCATCGTAACCGACTTGAGTGGGCAAATGCTCACATTTGCTGGCGTTTGGCACGTTGGAGAGGTGTTCTCTTCACGGATGAATCCCGGTTCACACTGTTCAGGGCAAATGGCAGACAGCGTGTGTGGCGTCGTGTGGGTGAGCGGTTTTCTGATGTCAATGTTGTGGATCGAGTGGCCCATGGTGGCGGTGGGGTTATGGTATGGGCAGGCGTCTGTTATGGACGAAGAACACAGGTGCATTTTAATGATGGCATTTTGAATGCACAGAGATACCGTGACGAGATCCTGAGGCCCATTGTTGTGCCATACATCCAAGAACATCACCTCATGTTGCAGGAGGATAATGCACGGCCCCATGTTGCAAGGATCTGTACACAATTCTTGGAAGCTGAAAATGTCCCAGTTCTTGCATGGCCGGCATACTCACCGGACATGTCACCCATTGAGCATGTTTGGGATGCTCTGGACCGGCGTATACGACAGCGTGTACCAGTTCCTGCCAATATCCAGCAACTTCGCACAGCCATTGAAGAGGAGTGGACCAACATTCCACAGGCCACAATTGACAACCTGATCAACTCTATGCGAAGGAGATGTGTTGCACTGCATGAGGTAAATGGTGGTCACACCAGATACTGACTGGTATCCCCCCCCAATAAAACAAAACTGCACCTTTCAGAGTGGCCTTTTATTGTGGACAGTCTAAGGCACACCTGTGCACTAATCATGGTGTCTAATCAGCATCTTGATATGGCACACCTGTGAGGTGGGATGGATTATCTCAGCAAAGGACAAGTGCTCACTCTCACAGATTTAGACTGGTTTGTGAACAATATTTGAGGGAAATGGTGATATTGTGTATGTGGAAAAAGTTTTAGATCTTTGAGTTCATCTCATACAAAATGGGAGCAAAACCAAAAGTGTTGCGTTTATATTTTTGCTGAGTGTATAAATAGAAAATCACGACTATATCATCATTGCAAAATACTTGGGAAACATAAAATGCTGAGTTTTGAAAACATGGTTGTATTTTCAAACTTACGTCTGTTGTTCAAAATTATTAATAATATGGCTCCTCCACTGCTGAAAATGTTTGCTACATTGACCTCTGAACAGATGACCAGAACAAGGTCCACATGCCAGGGTCAGTGTGGCATCCCCAAAAGAAAGACTGCACTCAGCCAATCAGCTTTTTCCTTTAAAACTATAACTGAATGGAATAAATTACCGATAGAGTTAAAACTATTTAAAGACTACACAAAGTTTTGCATCGATTTAAAAAAACATTTAATAACGACTCAGACATGTCGCCATTAATGAACTGATGGGGAGGGGATGGGGGGTACGGGGTGTGTAGTTTATTTGTAATTAAATTTATGTAGACTCAGGTGATAGTGTTTTTTAATGGTTGATTAATATAGAATGTGTTTTAAATGTTTTTGCTATTGTGTATGTACATAGATTGTATTAATGTGTATATAGACTGCATTGTTACATACATATATACATACATATACACATATACATACGCATATACATCTGTGTAGTTAATCCAGCTATCCATTCGGAAGGGGAAGATGGCGCCAGCAGTGTGCACGGCGAAGCGTCTCTCAGCTCTCAGTTTTCTGTCACTGTTTCTTTTGCTTCTGTGGCAACGAAATGTTTTAGCTTTCATTGTGTATGATCGCCAGTTACTTTTAAGTATTCGTGATGATCATGAGAGATTTTTAAAGCAAGTATATTTTGATGATTTTACTTCATGCCCACTACCACCTTTTCTCTCTGCGGTGCCAGATTACCTGAGGCATGCACCCGCAGTTGTACCCCGGAAGAAACGACCGAGGAGACGGGGTAAACGAGGTGGAGTACTCGTGAGAGTAAGGGCTTACTTTCGGTCCCTTCATGGGCATAATTTTGAACTGCAATGCCGCTGTCTCTTTCTGGCAAACCAAGCCTCTCCGGTAACACGCTGGATTATTCCCGTCGCTTGTGACGGCACTGTTGTGGAGCAGTGCGCAACGGCGCTGGAGTACTTTCCTCGGCGACGTCGAGTTCCAGACCGCGGTGTGGATTTTACGAATCTTCGATTGTTTTCCCGAGAACTACGTTCACAGACGGCTGACGACTTCATCCTTCATCTATCTCTGATGAACACAATGTCTGTGAGCAATAAAACTTTCATTCTCAATGACTTTTTCACATCCCGGAAGCTGGATTTTATGCTTCTAACAGAGACATGGCTTCGGGCTGGTGAGTCCTTCGCCTTCTCGGAGCTACTTCCCCCGGGTTGCTCCTTCTTCAGCTCCCCTCGCACTACAGGCAAAGGCGGTGGTTTGGCGACAGTGTTTAAATCTGACTTTGTTTGCTGCCCGCTTCCCACTAAAGCCTATGCGAGCTTCGAGCTACAGCTCTTTGAAATCAGATTGGATATACCTGTTTTGTGCGCACTCATCTATCGCCCTGCCAAATTTAACAAAGATTTTATAAATGACTTTTCTGACTTTGTGGCAGGTATTGCTCTTAATCGTAACGCATTTTTAATTGCTGGGGATTTTAATATTCATGTTTGTTGTCCATCCAAGCCCTTGGTCAATGACTTTCTTAAAGTTGTGGACTCTTTTAATCTTAAGCAGGCAGTACATGTCTCGACCCACGACAAGGGTCATACTCTGGACCTTATCTTATTCAGTGGTCTAAATGTGAACGTCATAGAGATCTGTAACGCAGGCATATCGGACCATTTTCCTGTGTTTTTTTCTGTCGTGGTGTCCTCCACCATTAGGAAACAATGTGTTCCGGCGCGCCAGCGGCGCACTATCTGCCCCGCTACTGCACCACTCTTTTCTGCTGCGTTTCATGCTTCTGAACTCACGTCTTACGATTCTAATACAAATATTGATGAGTTGGTTAGCTTGTTCAATACTACGTGTTCAGAGATTCTCAACGTTGTCGCCCCTTTCACTAATCGGCGTGCAAAACGCTCAGAGCCATGGCACAATGACTTTACGCGCGCACGCAGACGGGAATGCCGCCGTGCAGAACGGAAATGGAAGAAAGATCAACTTCAAGTATCACTGGGGATTTTAAGACATTCACTTGCGAATTATCAAGATGCTGTTAAGACCGCAAAATCAGAGTATATGGCAAATATTGTGTCTACAAATCTTCACAAACCCCAGGTTCTTTTTAATGTTTTGAACAAGATTGTTAACCCTATTGATTCAACTGGTGCTGTTCCCTCTGTTTCTTTGTGTGAAAAATTTTGTCAATTTTTCAGTGACAAAATTTCACTCATTCGATCTTCTTTGCCAACTATCATCGCTGACCCCTGCATCATTCCTGAGTGCACAGCTGTTTTTAGTCAATTTGAGCCTATTTCTCTGTGTGAACTATCTAAACTGTTCAAAGTTTAAGGCCTTCAGACTGTACACTGGATTTCCTTCCTGCTAAGCTTTTGAAAGAGGTCCTTGATTCAGTTGGCCCTTGTATTTTACGGCTGATTAATGCTTCTCTGTCTTCAGGTGTCGTTCCTTGTTCCTTTAAACAGGCCATGATACAGCCCCTTTTAAAAAAAACATAATTTGGACCCTGCTATTTTTTCTAATTATAGACCCATTTCTAAGATGTCATTTTTATCTAAAATACTTGAAAAGGTGGTCTATACTCAACTACAGTCACACCTTACTGCATTTGACATAACTGAAAAGTTCCAGTCTGGTTTTAAACCTTTGCACAGCACTGAAACTGCTCTTTTAAAAGTTTTTAATGATCTTCTTTTAATCATGGACTCTGGCAGCTCAGCTGTGCTTGTGCTTTTGGATTTAACTGCAGCCTTTGACACTGTTGACCACCAGGTCTTATTATCTTGCCTTGAATCATGTGTTGGATTAAATGGCACAGTGCTCAATTGGTTTAAGTCCTATTTGACTGGTCGGTGCTTTTCTGTAAACCTTGGTCCCTTTGTGTCACAGAAATCCCCTTTGACTTGTGGCGTACCTCAGGGTTCAATTTTAGGGCCAATTCTATTTTTGCTGTATTTGCTTCCTCTAGGATCAATTTTTAAGAAATATAACATTCAGTTTCACTGCTTTGCTGATGATGTGTAGATTTATTTACCTCTGAACCTTAAAACAAACTCATCTGCCATCCTACAGACTTGCTTTCAAGAAGTCAAAGACTGGATTTCTTTAAACTTTTTGAATCTAAATGAAAGCAAAACAGAGATTGTGGTCTTTGGTGACCTTGACCTTTCTGTCCTTGGTTCACTCGCCTCCTACTGTCGTTCATCTGCTAAGACCCTTGGTGTTTTTATAGACAGCTCTTTTAAATTCGAGAAGCAGATCAACACAGTGGTCAAAACAAGCTTCTTCCAGCTTAGATTTTTAAGTAAAATCAAGCGTTACCTGCCCCCAAATCAGCTGGAACAGGTTGTGCACGCCTTGATCACGTCTCGTTTAGACTACTGCAATTCTTTGTATGTTGGTCTTAATCAGTCGTCTCTGCATCATCTCCAGATGGTGCAAAATGCAGCTGCGCGTCTGCTCACTGGAGCCAAATGGCACCAACACATTTCTCATGTTTTATTTTCGCTGCCTGTTGGTTGCCTGTTGCTTTTAGAATTGATTTTAAGATTTTGTTGCTTGTTTTTAAATCAATTCACGGTCAAGCCCCATTTTATTTATCTGATATGCTGTCATTGCACACTCCAGGAAGAGCTCTGCGCTCCGCGGACCAGAGTTTATTGGTCTGTCCCAGATCTAAGATAAGGACTAGGGGAGACAGAGCCTTTGCTGTTGCGGGGCCTAAGCTCTGGAACTCTCTGCCATTGAATGTCTGACTGGCTCCTTCAATTGACTCTTTTCAGACTCTTTTAAAGACATATCTTTTTGCACTGGCTTTTAATACAAGATGAGCTGAACACTGCCACATTTTTGTCTGTTTTGTTGATTTATTTTGTTTTTGTATTTAACTTGATATAATTTTAATTCCTTTTATTGTACAGCACTTTGGCTGTTGGTGTTGACTGTTTGTAAATGTGCTTTATAAATAAACCTGACCTTGACCTTGTTTTATGATATGTGTTTTGTATGTCACAGGGACTGCAGATGGAAATTAGCTCTGAGAGCTATAGTCTGCTACAACGCATCTTTTTAATGTTTTATTGATTAATGCTTTTGTACATGGTCCCTGCCAAATAAACCAAATAAAATAAAAATAAGTATCCTGTCAGTCGACTCTACAATCTGTCGCGCCCGGAACGTGAAGCAATGGAGACATATATCCGGGACTCCTTGTCAGTTGGGCTGATATGTCACTCGTCGTCCCCTCTGGGGGCAGGCTTCTTCTTTGTCGGAAAGAAGGATGGTACACTGTGCAACTGCATTGACGTCCGGGGGGTGAATGCCATAACGGTCCGCAATCGGTACCCACTCCCCCTTTTAGATTCTGCATTCAGTTCAACAGCCTCACTTTTTTCCAAATTAGACCTCAGAAATGTCTATCACCTGGTCCGGGTCAGGGAGGGTGATGAGTGGAAGACTGCCTTCAACACTCCTCTTGGACATTTTGAATATCTAATCATGGCTTTCAGTCTCACAAACGCTCCCGCCACCTTCCAAGCTCTAGTCAATGATGTCCTTCGGGACTTCCTCAACCGGTTTGTTTTCGTCTATCTTGACGATATCTTCATTTTTTCTCCATCTCTCTGTGAACACATCAAGCACGTGCGCTTAGTACTCCAGCAGTTGTTGGAGAACTGGTTGTTTGCGAAGGCCCAGAAATGTGAATTCCATCAGTCAACTATTTCCTTCCTTGGCTTCATAATTTCTCCCAACACAGTTAAGCCAGATCCCAGTAAAGTCACAGCTGTAACTCAATGGCCAGTTCCGACATCCCTAAAACAAATACAACAGTTTCTTGGTTTTGCTAATTTCTATTGCAGATTCATTCGAAACTTCAGTATTGTTGCCTCACCTCTCACAGCACTCACTTCCCCTAAGGTCCCATTTCAGTGGTCCCCCTCAGCTGACAGAGCCTTCCGGGACCTTAAACACCGGTTCTCCACCGCACCAATCTTGCTCCAACCTGATCCGGACTGCCAGTTTGTTGTGGAGGTTGATGCCTCCGATTCCGGTATTGGTGCCGTCCTGTCTCAGCGGTCTGCCACAGACAACAAACTCCATCCATGTGCTTTCTTCTCCCACCGGCTGACCCCTGCGGAGAGGAACTATGATCAATCAATCAATCAACTTTTTTCTTATATAGCGCCAAATCACAACAAACAGTTGCCCCAAGGCGCTCCATATTGTAAGGCAAGGCCATACAATAATTATAAAAAACCCCAACGGTCAAAACGACCCCCTATGAGCAAGCACTTGGCAACAGTGGGAAGGAAAAACTCCCTTTTAACAGGAAGAAACCTCCAGCAGAACCAGGCTCAGGGAGGGGCAGTCTTCTGCTGAGACTGGTTGGGGCTGAGGGAAAAAAACCAGGAAAAAGACATGCCGTGAAGGGGGGCAGAGATCGATCACTAATGATTAAATGCAGAGTGATGCATACGGAGCAAAAAGAGAAAGAAACAGTGCATCATGGGAACCCCCCCACAATCTACGTCTAAAGCAGCATAACCAAGGGATGGTCCAGGGTCACCCGATCCAGCCCTAACTATAAGCCTTAGCGAAAAGGAAAGTTTAAGCCTAATCTTAAAAGTAGAGAGGGTGTCTGTCTCCCTGATCTGAATTGGGAGCTGGTTCCACAGGAGAGGAGCCTGAAAGCTGAAGGCTCTGCCTCCCATTCTACTCTTACAAACCCTAGGAACTACAAGTAAGCCCGCAGTCTGAGAGCGAAGCGCTCTAATGGGGTAATATGGTACTATGAGGTCCCTAAGATAAGATGGGACCTGATTATTCAAAACCTTATAAGTAAGAAGAATAATTTTAAATTCTATTCTAGAATTAACAGGAAGCCAATGAAGAGAGGCCAACACGGGTGAGATATGCTCTCTCCTGCTGGTCCCCGTCAGTACTCTAGCTGCAGCATTCTGAACCAACTGAAGGCTTTTTAGGGAACTTTTAGGACAACCTGATAATAATGAATTACAATAGTCCAGCCTAGAGGAAATAAATGCATGAATTAGTTTTTCAGCATCACTCTGAGACAAGACCTTTCTGATTTTAGAGATATTGCGTAAATGCAAAAAGGCAGTCCTACATATTTGTTTAATATGCGCTTTGAATGACATATCCTGATCAAAAATGACTCCAAGATTTCTCACAGTATTACTAGAGATCAGGGAAATGCCATCCAGAGTAACGATCTGGTTAGACACCATGCTTCTAAGATTTGTGGGGCCAAGTACAATAACTTCAGTTTTATCTGAGTTTAAAAGCAGGAAATTAGAGGTCATCCATGTCTTTATGTCTGTAAGACAATCCTGCAGTTTAGCTAATTGGTGTGTATCCTCTGGCTTCATGGATAGATAAAGCTGGGTATCATTTGTGTAACAATGAAAATTTAAGCAATGCTGTCTAATAATACTGCCTAAGGGAAACATGTATAAAGTGAATAAAATTGGTCCTAGCACAGAACCTTGTGGAACTCCATAATTAACTTTAGTCTGTGAAGAAGATTCCCCATTTACATGAACAAACTGTAATCTATTAGACAAATATGATTCAAACCACCGCAGCGCAGTGCCTTTAATACCTATGACATGCTCTAATCTCTGTAATAAAATTTTTATGGTCAACAGTATCAAAAGCAGCACTGAGGTCCAACAGAACAAGCACAGAGATAAGTCCACTGTCCGAAGCCATAAGAAGATCATTTGTAACCTTCACTAATGCTGTTTCTGTACTATGATGAATTCTAAAACCTGACTGAAACTCTTCAAATAGACCATTCCTCTGCAGGTGATCAGTTAGCTGTTTTACAACTACCCTCTCAAGAATCTTTGAGAGAAAAGGAAGGTTGGAAATTGGCCTATAATTAGCTAAGATAGCTGGGTCAAGTGATGGTTTTTTAAGTAATGGTTTAATTACTGCCACCTTAAAGGCCTGTGGTACATAACCAACTAACAAAGATAGATTGATCATATTTAAGATTGAAGCATTAAATAATGGTAGGACTTCCTTGAGCAGCCTGGCAGGAATGGGGTCCAATAAACATGCCGATGGTTTGGACGAAGCAACCAATGAAAATAACTCAGACAGAACAACCGGAGAGAAAGAGTCTAACCAAATACCGGCATCACTGAAAGCAGCCAAAGATAACGATACATCTTTGGGATGGTTATGAGTAATTTTTTCTCTAATAGTCAAAATTTTGTTAGCAAAGAAAGTCATGAAGTCATTACTAGTTAAAGTTAATGGAATACTCAGCTCAATAGAGCTCTGACTCTTTGTCATCTTAGCTACAGTGCTGAAAAGAAACCTGAGGTTATTCTTATTTTCTTCAATTAGTGATGAGTAGAAAGATGTCCTAGCTTTACGGAGGGCTTTTTTGTAGAGCAACAAACTCTTTTTCCAGGCTAAGTGAAGATCTTCTAAATTAGTGAGACGCCATTTCCTCTCCAACTTACGGGTTATCTGCTTTAAGCTACGAGTTTGTGAGTTATACCACGGAGTCAGACACTTCTGAGTTAAAGCTCTCTTTTTCAGAGGAGCTACAGCATCCAAAGTTGTCTTCAAAGAGGATGTAAAACTATTGACGAGATACTCTAACTCCCTTACAGAGTTTAGGTAGCTACTCTGCTCTGTGTTGGTATATGACATTAGAGAACATAACGAAGGAATCATATCCTTAAACCTAGTTACAGCGCTTTCTGAAAGACTTCTAGTGTAATGAAACTTATTCCCCACTGCAGGGTAGTCCATCAGGGTAAATGTAAATGTTATTAAAAAATGATCAGACAGAAGGGAGTTTTCAGGGAATACTGTTAAGTCTTCTATTTCCATACCATAAGTCAGAACAAGATCTAAGATATGATTAAAGTGGTGGGTGGACTCATTTACTTTTTGAGCAAAGCCGATAGAGTCTAATAATAGATTAAATGCAGTGTTGAGGCTGTCATTCTCAGCATCTGTGTGGATATTAAAATCGCCCACTATAATTATCTTATCTGAGCTAAGCACTAAGTCAGACAAAAAGTCTGAAAATTCACAGAGGAACTCACAGTAACGACCAGGTGGACGATAGATAATAACAAATAAAACTGGTTTTTGGGACTTCCAATTTGGATGGACAAGACTAAGAGACAAGCTTTCAAATGAATTAAAGCTCTGTCTAGGTTTTTGATTAATTAATAAGCTGGAATGGAAGATTGGGAACCGGGAACTTCTGGCGGTTAACGAGGCTCTGGCAGAATGGAGACACTGGCTGGAGGGGGCCGCAGTTCCATTCACTGTTTGGACAGACCACAAAAACCTGGAATACATAAAAACAGCCAAACGTCTCAATTCCCATCAGTCCAGGTGGTTCTTCTTTTTTGGATGCTTCAACTTCAACCTTACCTACCGACCCAGAACCAAGAATGGAAAACCAGATGCCTTATCCCACCAGTTCAAACTCACAGATCCCCCCTCCACATCGGACCCAATCCTGCCTCGTTCCATGGTCGTGGGGGCCCTTACCTGGGATGCTGAAAGAGTCGTCCAGGAGGCTTTGGACAGACATCTGGATCCTGGAGGAGGACCTCCCAGGTGGCTTTTCGTTCTGCCAGAAGCTCGATCGGAAGTCCTCACCTTCTGCCATGCGTCTAAGCTCGCCTGCCATACTGGGGTTTCCCGAACTGTAGACCTGGTACGTCGTCGCTTCTGTCGTCGACATCGTCGATTTACAAGTAAGAACGTTTTATTGCGTTTTCACATCATGTGGTCCTCAGAAAGAGAGTTTAGGTGCATTTGAGTGAAAAATAGTGTCAGTTGTTGGCGCGTCGCGGAGGATCAGCTGTTTTTAATGAGCAGATACAGAGCGGCTCACCTCAGAATTCTAAATAAAGGAGAAAAAACAAAAGCATAAAAATATCTTTGTAAAGCTCAGTGCAGGTGTGCTGTTGTCACCGCGCTTTAAGAGGTGAGGATGAGTTGTAGCTGCTGCAGAAAACCTTGGATGAAAAGCTCACATCTCGCTTAAAGTGGGCAGTTCAGTCGAACCCTGATCTCCTGCCCACGGACCAAGTTTAATGCTGCTATCGACCCACAATGCAAAAATAATAGTAACGCACAGTGACTTGGAGAAGTAACTTTAATCTGATTACTGATTTGGAAAGATTAACGAGTTAGATTACTCGTTACTAAAAAAGTGGTTACAATAGAGTAACGCTTTACTAAGTAACGCATTACCGGCATCACTGGTCCTCAGTGATGTTCCGGCCAGACTGAGGATTGAACAGAGGATCCTCTGGTCTCAAGACCACTGTTTAACCACTACACCATCACCTCACCATATTATGCTGTTCTTCCATGAATGGAGAGATTGCACAAACCCTGCAATGAATCAACCCCCCATGGCAACCACCACCAGAAAAAAAAAAAAAAAAAAAAAAAAAAAATTCTGTATACACCCTAATGTGAATCCTTTAAAAAAAAAAAAAAAAAAAAAAAAAAAAGAAAGAAAGAAAGAAAGGGAAAACTAAGTTGTTACGGAGTCCAGATATGTGCTGCACTCCCGCCCTAAGTTGCCACGCATACGAGTGTTACCAGCTGCACGAGAACAGAAGCAATTCCATTGAAAAGCAACCATTTCTCCTCTCTTCGTCCTCATTCCTGCACTCTCTCTGGTTGGCTGCAGTCTCCATCATTTATCTTACATTTTTTTTTCTTTTTTTACAGTGTTTGTTGCCTGTTTTTCATTTATTGTGCTTTAACAGAGAGTGTGAATATCTCCTCCCATCAGGTCAACATCTTACTGTTATTGTGTTTGCATTCAATCTAATTTAAAACAACAAAAAAATAATTTCTCCATTCTTTTTTTACCATCCTGTACCTCTGAAGAGATTAATTTCTGAATCTCAATGATCCAACATTGATCAAAACAAGGATGGAAATGAGCCTTGGTGCTGTCTCCACATGGTACGTTGAAGATTGAGTGTGGAAGCGATAAGAGGAGCAAGTTGTCATTGTGAGGAGATGAATTGATTGGAGTTTAAATTGGATGCAGAAATGGTCTGTAGAAGTACTTTCTGCCATTCACAATCTGCTCAACAACACACAGCTTCCCTCCTTCATTTTGTTTCTGAACACACAGGATATGACGCCGGGGAGGCTGGAGCTACTGGCTTGTAATAAAAAAAAGAGAGAGAGATTAAATGGCTTTTTTGGTGTGTCTGTTCATATTTGGCTTACTTGCCCGTAAATTTAGTCATGACATGAATAAATAAATAAAATGAAAAGCATTTGGGATGCTAATGCAGACACTGCACACCACAACATAAATGTACAAGTAAATTTCTGAGGTTCAGCCAAAAAGTTCTGCTTCCGTTGTGATTATTTCAACAACAAGAAAGATTTTTATATGACACATATCTCTGTTTAACACTTGGAAAAGTAAAGAGGGAAGTTATTGCATCCTCTCAGTGAAGAAATCTGGAGTCTTCTCTCAGCAGCTTGCACCTCTGCATCACTAGGTTAAAAACACCCCTCCAAAAAGTCAGAGGTAGTGTGATCTGGACAATCTGCTGGGTCTAGTAAGATCTTGTAAAATTTGAGCCACTGCAATGCATCGTGTGTTTGATGACTCATGCGTGGATGAGCATTTCAACTGTTTCCAACGTGCCCATATAGTGGTCAGAGTTGACAGTGTTGCAGTTTTCCCAGATATCCTCCTGACTACCAGGACATACATACAGTGAGGAAAATAAGTATTTGAACACCATGCAGTTTTGCAAGTTCTCCCACTTAGAAATCATGGAGGGGTCTGAAATTTTCATCTTAGGTGCAATGTCCACTGTGAGAGACATAATCTAAAAAAAAAAAACAAAATCTGCAAATCACAATGTATGATTTTTTTAAAATAATTTATTTGTATGTTACTGCTGCAAATAAGTATTTGATCCCCTACCAACCAGCAAGAATTCTGGCTATCACAGACCTGTTAATTTTTCTTTAAGAAGTCCTCTTATTCTGCACTCTTTACCTGGATTAATTGCACCTGTTTGAACTTGTTACCTGTATAAAAGACACCTATTCACACACTCAATCACACTCCAACCTGTCCACCATATGTACATACATGTATGTATGTCCTGGTAGTCAGGAAGATATTCTTTGAGGACTTCATCATCGCATCAGAACTCTACACTGTGCATATGTGGCTGTTACAGGGCGCCCCCTAGAGGCGTGGTCATGCAGACTCGTCGGCTGGATTTTCATTCTTCACACTCCTGACTGTACCGACATCCACACCAATAAACAGCATGTTTCAAACTCATGTCCATGTATGTCACCATTTTTTTACCACCTGCTGTATGCCTGTGTTACATCCAAGCCAATTCTGTGCATGCCTGAACTTGCAGGTGAAAACCGTTTGTTGAAGCCATAGTCGCTAAGTAAAGGATTAGCCTTTTATCAGCTTCACTTCAATACTGTTTCTTGCTTGTTACTGAAGTAATCACACTGGAAGGCACAACTTTTCAGCTAACCTTTGTAATTATGCCTGTAGTGGTGCTTCTTAGTATGTATGAGTTTGTCATGTGACTTCATTATGAAGTCATTCATACCAATCAATCACATATACTTTGTTGATCAATATATGCTTCAAATCATCCATCTAGGCTTCTTGGTTGTAAAGGTACATTTAAGAAATGCAAAAGGTTCTACCAGAGGACTCAGTCACCCAGAATTGTTTAACGTCAGCTTTAAATCTCTCAACTACGCAGGTTGTTTCCTTCAGTCATCATGTCTTCACAAATAACAACCATGCACTTTCCTTAAAACAACAATATTCTAACTCACCTCTCACTGTTTTCAGATCACTGTCGGGACATTCCCTCCTCCACCCCACTGCCACCAGTTGCTCCCTCTCCTCTGCAGGTGGTGGGCTCCGCCCCTGCCATTTCCATGGGTAAGATTCGTAATCATCTCAGGTCTACTTTCTGCCATGATAAGGACCAACACCAAATCTATTTCACCATGGACTACAAAATGCTGTGTATAATCTTGTCAATTAAAATTATTAGCTTTAACTTGCCTTCTGAGTCCATCTGGTAGGAAAGGTCTTTTTCATACCATGTTTCTTTGATCTTTGAGTAAATTAACCCTAAGTCAAATCACTTCTAAACATCTATCCAAGATTCCACCAAGATTGAAGGGAATTCATCCAGATGGAATTCATCCAGATGGTTTTGAGTCATCGTGTCAGAGGAATCACTGGCTTTTCCTCTGCTTGTTGCTATTGTGGGCTAACAAGTTTGAGAACAATTATTTTTGCGATATGATGGAAAATTCTGATTGCTTAGCTTAAGTCAAGTGAGCATGAATCCTTGTTGCCAAAGAAGCAAAAACATGAAAGGAAAGAAAATCTTGTTGAGCATGTCATAATGCAGTCTGCAATCTTACCACCAGACGACACCAAATCCTGCACATTATGGCTTTTACCATGATGAAAAGAAAGAAACCCTGTCACTACACGGACAACTCACCTGGAGTAGAAGAACAGAAACTAAGGAATACATGAAAAATAAAAAAAATTAACAAGTACAAAAATGGGATGGAGCAAAACCGCGATGGCAGGTGGCATCAGCGGTAAGACTGCACCACACAACATGAATTAACCTCTAATTGCTCATTAGTTAAAGAACTGACTCTAAATGTGTCTTTGAAGAACGTGCCAGTGTGAGCAGATCAGGTCAACTGATGCACTTCTTTTGTTCTTAAGTCAGGGTGTTGATTTCTAACCACAGTCCAGAAGATGTTTGAAGCACGAGCAGTTGAACTTCTCTCATTAAATGCCACCACACTCGTGCCTCTCCGACTCGGCGCTGCAGTGGGGTATGGGTTCTGATTGCTCCCTGCCCTAGAGTGGAGCTGCAGACCTGCACATGGCGGCAGTGGGCAGGTGCAGGAAAAGGCCCTGGTAATTGGCTGGCTGGCATGCAAAGGCCTCCGGTGGGGCTGCGCTCTGACTCCTGAGGAGGACACACAAAGTGAACGACTGCATCAAAGATTGGGGTTGGCACCCTCCGTGCACGTCTGGGCGATTTTTCAAATGAGCATTTCTCAGCCCCAGAGGAAGACACGACGCCGCTGCTATCATAAGCAATTGGAATCGAAATGGACACAAACTACTTTTTTCTCAGGCACGCATAAGTAGGTTGGGCAGGAGGGCAAGCTGTGATGTTCAAAGAGTGACAGATAAGAGAGTCGGAACAAAAAGAGACATGTGTTTTATTTTCCAAAGAAATGAACGCGGCATATTCTGCTTTCTGTAGCTGTTTTTTTCCCCTCCTGAGTTGCTTTTTCTGTGTTTAAGGAATGAAAGCAATCAAAGAAACTGACTTTGAGTCCTAATAAAAACAGTGAGGGCTGCGTGTGTTGCCGTATTCCTGCCACTAACGGCTTTTTGAAGGCCCTGAGCAGAAATAGCAGTTTTCAGATCACAGCTCTTAAAGGCATTTTAAGTTTGATAAATGCTACTCCGAGTGTTATCAGCTGTCTTTAAACCAAAGCGGCTATAATAACACAACCTCTCAGTTCTTCTTCTGCCACTTGAAGAAGATGGGCTAAAAGGGGAGGAGCCAGGAGATCAAAAATAGATACTTAATATCTGAAAGAAATGAATATATTCTGGAGTATAAATTGTAGGGTTTTTTTTTCAGACTCTGGAGTCATGCCTGGCCATGTGCAATCAAGGTGAACTGCCATTACCAAAGAGGGCAAAAAATGTATTATTCTGATTTAGTTAGTAGCATTATTTTAATTAAAAAATGAACCAAAAACAGGTAGGTACAACATTTACAGTCCCTGTAAGCCTACTGTGGTGATTGCCCTCAGTACTTCCCTATTCTAATTTCATAGACATCTGTCCATGACTTCCTGTTCCGGAGCACAGCGGTGTTCTGCTGTATCTGTTAGCTGTTTGAACTGAGCTGTTTGAGTTCTTTGAATTAACAGTCTTTTTCAAGACTTTTTTACTTTTTTACTTTTTTTTACTTTTTCACCGTGCTCCAACGCCTAAGGAAGACCTCTAACGGTCGAAGCATCGCGACGGAGCTCTTTTATCAGCTGGCCTTCATCAGCGTTGGCAAGCTAACTAGCTTGCTAACGCTTTCGTTTTTATTTTTGTTTTATTTTTTAGCACTGTTGTCGTGCTGCTCCACAGCTTGCCTAGTGGATTTTTATTTTATTTTAGCACTGTTGTCGTGTGTTACCTGTGCTGTTCCACAGCCTGTTCAGTGGATTTTTATTTTATTTTTTAGCACTGTTGTCATGTGTTACCTGTGCTGTTCCACAGCCTGTTCAGTGGATTTTTATTTTATTTTTTAGCACTGTTGTCATGTGTTACCTGTGCTGTTCCACAGCCTGTCCAGTGGATTTTTATTTTATTTTTTAGCACTGTTGTCGTGCGTTACCTGTGCTGTTCCACAGCCTGTCCAGTGGATTTTTATTTTATTTTTTAGCACTGTTGTCGTGTGTTACCTGTGCTGCTCCACAGCCTGTTCAGTGGATTTTTATTTTATTTTTTAGCACTGTTGTCGTGTGTTACCTGTGCTGCTCCACAGCCTGTTCAGTGGATTTTTATTTTATTTTTTAGCACTGTTGTCGTGTGTTACCTGTGCTGCTCCACAGCCTGTTCAGTGGATTTTTATTTATTTTTTTTTTAGCACTGTTGTCATGTGTTACCTGTGCTGCTCCACAGCCTGTTCAGTGGATTTTTATTTTATTTTTTAGCACTGTTGTCGTGCGTTACCTGTGCTGCTCCACAGCCTGTTCAGTGGATTTTTATTTATTTTTTTTTTAGCACTGTTGTCATGTGTTACCTGTGCTGTTCCACAGCCTGTTCAGTGGATTTTTATTTATTTTTTTTTTAGCACTGTTGTCATGTGTTACCTGTGCTGCTCCACAGCCTGTTCAGTGGATTTTTATTTTATTTTTTAGCACTGTTGTCGTGTGTTACCTGTGCTGCTCCACAGCCTGTTCAGTGGATTTTTATTTATTTTTTTTTAGCACTGTTGTCATGTGTTACCTGTGCTGTTCCACAGCCTGTCCAGTGGATTTTTATTTTATTTTTTACCACTGTTGTCGTGCGTTACCTGTGCTGCTCCACAGCCTGTTCAGTGGATTTTTATTTTATTTTTTAGCACTGTTGTCATGTGTTACCTGTGCTGCTCCACAGCCTGTCCAGTGGATTTTTATTTTATTTTTAGCACTGTTGTCGTGCGTTACCTGTGCTGCTCCACAGCCTGTTCAGTGGATTTTTATTTTTTTTTTAGCACTGTTGTCGTGTGTTACCTGTGCTGCTCCACAGCCTGTTCAGTGGATTTTTATTTTATTTTTTAGCACTGTTGTCATGTGTTACCTGTGCTGCTCCACAGCCTGTTCAGTGGATTTTTATTTTATTTTTTAGCACTGTTGTCGTGTGTTACCTGTGCTGCTCCACAGCCTGTTCAGTGGATTTTTATTTTATTTTTAGCACTGTTGTCGTGCGTTACCTGTGCTGCTCCACAGCCTGTTCAGTGGATTTTTATTTTATTTTTTAGCACTGTTGTCGTGCGTTACCTGTGCTGCTCCACAGCCTGTTCAGTGGATTTTTATTTTATTTTTTAGCACTGTTGTCATGTGTTACCTGTGCTGCTCCACAGCCTGTCCAGTGGATTTTTATTTTATTTTTAGCACTGTTGTCGTGCGTTACCTGTGCTGCTCCACAGCCTGTCCAGTGGATTTTTATTTTATTTTTTAGCACTGTTGTCGTGTGTTACCTGTGCTGCTCCACAGCCTGTTCAGTGGATTTTTATTTTTTTTTTAGCACTGTTGTCGTGTGTTACCTGTGCTGCTCCACAGCCTGTTCAGTGGATTTTTATTTTTTTTTTAGCACTGTTGTCGTGTGTTACCTGTGCTGCTCCACAGCCTGTTCAGTGGATTTTTATTTTTTTTTTTAGCACTGTTGTCGTGTGTTACCTGTGCTGCTCCACAGCCTGTTCAGTGGATTTTTATTTTTTTTTTTAGCACTGTTGTCGTGTGTTACCTGTGCTGCTCCACAGCCTGTTCAGTGGATTTTTATTTTTTTTTTAGCACTGTTGTCGTGTGTTACCTGTGCTGCTCCACAGCCTGTCCAGTGGATTTTTATTTTATTTTTAGCACTGTTGTCGTGCGTTACCTGTGCTGCTCCACAGCCTGTTCAGTGGATTTTTATTTTTTTTTTAGCACTGTTGTCGTGCGTTACCTGTGCTGCTCCACAGCCTGTTCAGTGGATTTTTATTTTATTTTTTAGCACTGTTGTCATGTGTTACCTGTGCTGCTCCACAGCCTGTTCAGTGGATTTTTATTTTATTTTTTAGCACTGTTGTCGTGTGTTACCTGTGCTGCTCCACAGCCTGTTCAGTGGATTTTTATTTTATTTTTTAGCACTGTTGTCGTGTGTTACCTGTGCTGCTCCACAGCCTGTTCAGTGGATTTTTATTTTATTTTTTAGCACTGTTGTCGTGTGTTACCTGTGCTGCTCCACAGCCTGTTCAGTGGATTTTTATTTTATTTTTTAGCACTGTTGTCGTGTGTTACCTGTGCTGCTCCACAGCCTGTTCAGTGGATTTTTATTTTATTTTTAGCACTGTTGTCGTGTGTTACCTGTGCTGCTCCACAGCCTGTTCAGTGGATTTTTATTTTATTTTTTAGCACTGTTGTCGTGTGTTACCTGTGCTGCTCCACAGCCTGTTCAGTGGATTTTTATTTTATTTTTTAGCACTGTTGTCGTGTGTTACCTGTGCTGCTCCACAGCCTGTTCAGTGGAATTTTATTTTATTTTTTAGCACTGTTGTCGTGTGTTACCTGTGCTGCTCCACAGCCTGTTCAGTGGATTTTTATTTTATTTTTTAGCACTGTTGTCGTGTGTTACCTGTGCTGCTCCACAGCCTGTTCAGTGGATTTTTATTTTATTTTTTAGCACTGTTGTCGTGTGTTACCTGTGCTGCTCCACAGCCTGTTCAGTGGATTTTTATTTTATTTTTTAGCACTGTTGTCGTGTGTTACCTGTGCTGCTCCACAGCCTGTTCAGTGGAATTTTATTTTATTTTTTAGCACTGTTGTCGTGTGTTACCTGTGCTGCTCCACAGCCTGTTCAGTGGATTTTTATTTTATTTTTTAGCACTGTTGTCGTGCGTTACCTGTGCTGCTCCACAGCCTGTTCAGTGGATTTTTATTTTATTTTTTAGCACTGTTGTCGTGCGTTACCTGTGCTGCTCCACAGCCTGTTCAGTGGATTTTTATTTTATTTTTTAGCACTGTTGTCGTGCGTTACCTGTGCTGCTCCACAGCCTGTCCAGTGGATTTTTATTTTATTTTTAGCACTGTTGTCGTGCGTTACCTGTGCTGCTCCACAGCCTGTTCAGTGGATTTTTATTTTATTTTTAGCACTGTTGTCGTGTGTTACCTGTGCTGCTCCACAGCCTGTTCAGTGGATTTTTATTTTATTTTTTAGCACTGTTGTCGTGTGTTACCTGTGCTGCTCCACAGCCTGTTCAGTGGATTTTTATTTTATTTTTTAGCACTGTTGTCGTGCGTTACCTGTGCTGCTCCACAGCCTGTTCAGTGGATTTTTATTTATTTTTTAGCACTGTTGTCGTGTGTTACCTGTGCTGCTCCACAGCCTGTTCAGTGGATTTTTATTTTATTTTTTAGCACTGTTGTCGTGCGTTACCTGTGCTGCTCCACAGCCTGTCCAGTGGATTTTTATTTTATTTTTAGCACTGTTGTCGTGCGTTACCTGTGCTGCTCCACAGCCTGTTCAGTGGATTTTTATTTTATTTTTAGCACTGTTGTCGTGTGTTACCTGTGCTGCTCCACAGCCTGTTCAGTGGATTTTTATTTTATTTTTTAGCACTGTTGTCGTGTGTTACCTGTGCTGCTCCACAGCCTGTTCAGTGGATTTTTATTTTATTTTTTAGCACTGTTGTCGTGTGTTACCTGTGCTGCTCCACAGCCTGTTCAGTGGAATTTTATTTTATTTTTTAGCACTGTTGTCGTGTGTTACCTGTGCTGCTCCACAGCCTGTTCAGTGGATTTTTATTTTATTTTTTAGCACTGTTGTCGTGTGTTACCTGTGCTGCTCCACAGCCTGTTCAGTGGAATTTTATTTTATTTTTTAGCACTGTTGTCGTGTGTTACCTGTGCTGCTCCACAGCCTGTTCAGTGGATTTTTATTTTATTTTTTACCACTGTTGTCGTGCGTTACCTGTGCTGCTCCACAGCCTGTTCAGTGGATTTTTATTTTATTTTTTAGCACTGTTGTCGTGTGTTACCTGTGCTGCTCCACAGCCTGTTCAGTGGATTTTTATTTTTTTTTTTAGCACTGTTGTCGTGTGTTACCTGTGCTGCTCCACAGCCTGTTCAGTGGATTTTTATTTTATTTTAGCGCTGTTGTCGTGTGTTACCTGTGCTGCTCCACAGCCTGTTCAGTGGATTTTTATTTTATTTTAGCGCTGTTGTCGTGCGTTGCCTGTGCTGCTCCACAGCCTGTCTAGTGTCGGATTCCCTGTTTGGGAATCCGCTAGCTTAGCGTAGCTTCTAGCTCTTAGCCGTTTTAGCATGGCGGCTTCTCCTGTCTCTCCCGTACTTTTCTGCTCTGGGTGTGAAATGTTTAGTTATTCCTCGGCCTCTTTTAGCAGTAACGGTACTTGTAATAAGTGCAGCTTATTCGTAGCTTTGGAGGCCAGGCTGGTGCGAATTGGAGGCTCGGCTCCGCACCGTGGAAAATTCTACAGCTAGCCAGGCCCCTGTAGTCGGTGCGGACCAAGGTAGCTTAGCCGCCGTTAGTTCCCCCCTGGCAGACCCCGTGCAGTCGGGAAGGCAGGCTGACTGGGTGACTGTGAGGAGGAAGCGTAGCCCTAACAGAAGCCCCGTGTTACACCGTCAACCCGTTCACATCTCTAACCGTTTTTCCCCACTCGACGATACACTCGCCGAGGATCAAACTCTGGTTATTGGCGACTCTGTTTTGAGAAATGTGAAGTTAGCGACACCAGCAACCATTGTCAATTGTCTTCCGGGGGCCAGAGCAGGCGACATCGAAGGACATTTGAAATTGCTGGCTAAGGCTAAGCGTAAATTTGGTAAGATTGTAATTCACGTCGGCAGTAATGACACTCGGTTACGCCAATCGGAGGTCACTAAAATTAACATTGAATCGGTGTGTAACTTTGCAAAAACAATGTCGGACTCTGTTGTTTTCTCTGGGCCCCTCCCCAATCAGACCGGGAGTGACATGTTTAGCCGCATGTTCTCCTTGAATTGCTGGCTGTCTGAGTGGTGTCCAAAAAATGAGGTGGGCTTCATTGATAATTGGCAAAGCTTCTGGGGAAAACCTGGTCTTGTTAGGAGAGACGGCATCCATCCCACTTTAGAGGGAGCAGCTCTCATTTCTAGAAATCTGGCCAATTTTTTTGGGATCCTCCAAACTGTGACTGTCTAGCGTTGGGACCAGGAGGCAGAGCTGTGGTCTTATACACCTCTCTGCAGCTTCTCTCCCCCTGCCATCCCCCTATTACCCCATCCCCGTAGAGACGGTGCCTGCTCCCAGACCACCAATAACTAGCAAAAATCTATTTAAGCATAAAAATTCAAAAAGAAAAAATAATATAGCACCTTCAATTGCACCACAGACTAAAACAGTTAAATGTGGTCTATTAAACATTAGGTCTCTTTCTTCTAAGTCCCTGTTGGTAAATGATATAATAATTGATCAACGTATTGATTTATTCTGCCTAACAGAAACTTGGTTACAGCAGGATGAATATGTTAGTTTAAATGAGTCAACACCCCCGAGTCACACTACCTGTCAGAATGCTCGTAGCACGGGCCGGGGCGGAGGATTAGCAGCAATCTTCCATTCCAGCTTATTAATTAATCAAAAACCTAGACAGAGCTTTAATTCATTTGAAAGCTTGTCTCTTAGTCTTGTCCATCCAAATTGGAAGTCCCAAAAACCAGTTTTATTTGTTATTATCTATCGTCCACCTGGTCGTTACTGTGAGTTTCTCTGTGAATTTTCAGACCTTTTGTCTGACTTAGTGCTTAGCTCAGATAAGATAATTATAGTGGGCGATTTTAACATCCACACAGATGCTGAGAATGACAGCCTCAACACTGCATTTAATCTATTATTAGACTCTATCGGCTTTGCTCAAAAAGTAAATGAGTCCACCCACCACTTTAATCATATTTTAGATCTTGTTCTGACTTATGGTATGGAAATAGAAGACTTAACAGTATTCCCTGAAAACTCCCTTTTGTCTGATCATTTTTTAATAACATTTACATTTACCCTGATGGACTACCCTGCAGTGGGGAATAAGTTTCATTACACTAGAAGTCTTTCAGAAAGCGCTGTAACTAGGTTTAAGGATATGATTCCTTCTTTATGTTCTCTAATGTCATATACCAACACAGAGCAGAGTAGCTACCTAAACTCTGTAAGGGAGTTAGAGTATCTTGTCAATAGTTTTACATCCTCATTGAAGACAACTTTGGATGCTGTAGCTCCTCTGAAAAAGAGAGCTTTAAATCAGAAGTGTCTGACTCCGTGGTATAACTCACAAACTCGTAGCTTAAAGCAGATAACCCGTAAGTTGGAGAGGAAATGGCGTCTCACTAATTTAGAAGATCTTCACTTAGCCTGGAAAAAGAGTTTGTTGCTCTATAAGAAAGCCCTTCGTGAAGCTAGGACATCTTTCTACTCATCACTAATTGAAGAAAATAAGAACAACCCCAGGTTTCTTTTCAGCACTGTAGCCAGGCTGACAAAGAGTCAGAGCTCTATTGAGCTGAGTATTCCATTAACTTTAACTAGTAATGACTTCATGACTTTCTTTGCTAACAAAATTTTGACTATTAGAGAAAAAATTACTCATAACCATCCCAAAGATGTATCGTTATCTTTGGCTGCTTTCAGTGATGCCGGTATTTGGTTAGACTCTCTCTCCGATTGTTCTGTCTGAGTTATTTTCATTAGTTACTTCATCCAAACCATCAACATGCTTATTAGACCCCATTCCTGCCAGGCTGCTCAAGGAAGTCCTACCATTATTTAATGCTTCAATCTTAAATATGATCAATCTATCTTTGTTAGTTGGTTATGTACCACAGGCCTTTAAGGTGGCAGTAATTAAACCATTACTTAAAAAGCCATCACTTGACCCAGCTATCTTAGCTAATTATAGGCCAATCTCCAACCTTCCTTTTCTCTCAAAGATTCTTGAGAGGGTAGTTGTAAAACAGCTAACTGATCACCTGCAGAGGAATGGTCTATTTGAAGAGTTTCAGTCAGGTTTTAGAATTCATCATAATACAGAAACAGCATTAGTGAAGGTTACAAATGATCTTCTTATGGCTTCAGACAGTGGACTTATCTCTGTGCTTGTTCTGTTGGACCTCAGTGCTGCTTTTGATACTGTTGACCATAAAATTTTATTACAGAGATTAGAGCATGTCATAGGTATTAAAGGCATTGCGCTGCGGTGGTTTGAATCATATTTGTCTAATAGATTACAGTTTGTTCATGTAAATGGGGAATCTTCTTCACAGACTAAAGTTAATTATGGAGTTCCACAAGGTTCTGTGCTAGGACCAATTTTATTCACTTTATACATGCTTCCCTTGGGCAGTATTATTAGACGGTATTGCTTAAATTTTCATTGTTACGCAGATGATACCCAGCTTTATCTATCCATGAAGCCAGAGGATACGCACCAATTAGCTAAACTGCAGGATTGTCTTACAGACATAAAGACATGGATGACCTCTAATTTCCTGCTTTTAAACTCAGATAAAACTGAAGTATTGTACTTGGCCCCACAAATCTTAGAAGCATGGTGTCTAACCAGATCGTTACTCTGGATGGCATTTCCCTGATCTCTAGTAATACTGTGAGAAATCTTGGAGTTATTTTTGATCAGGATATGTCATTCAAAGCGCATATTAAACAAATATGTAGGACTGCCTTTTTGCATTACGCAATATCTCTAAAATCAGAAAGGTCTTGTCTCAGAGTGATGCTGAAAAACTAATTCATGCATTTATTTCCTCTAGGCTGGACTATTGTAATTCATTATTATCAGGTTGTCCTAAAAGTTCCCTAAAAAGCCTTCAGTTGGTTCAGAATGCTGCAGCTAGAGTACTGACGGGGACTAGCAGGAGAGAGCATATCTCACCCGTGTTGGCCTCCCTTCATTGGCTTCCTGTTAATGCTAGAATAGAATTTAAAATTCTTCTTCTTACTTATAAGGTTTTGAATAATCAGGTCCCATCTTATCTTAGGGACCTCGTAGTACCATATTACCCCATTAGAGCGCTTCGCTCTCAGACTGCGGGCTTACTTGTAGTTCCTAGGGTTTGTAAGAGTAGAATGGGAGGCAGAGCCTTCAGCTTTCAGGCTCCTCTCCTGTGGAACCAGCTCCCAATTCAGATCAGGGAGACAGATACCCTCTCTACTTTTAAGATTAGGCTTAAAACTTTCCTTTTCGCTAAGGCTTATAGTTAGGGCTGGATCGGGTGACCCTGGACCATCCCTTGCTTATGTTGCTTTAGACGTAGACTGTGTTTCATAATTATTGTATGGCCTTGCCTTGCAATGTGGAGCGCCTTGGGGCAACTGTTTGTTGTGATTTGGCGCTATACAAGAAAAAAGTTGATTGATTGATTGATTCACTCAACACGCACATTGTATTCTACATCCGGGTAGTTTTCGCCCTCTTCAGTAATGGCACCCATGCCCCCAAGTAGGCACAGCAGCATTACATTAGCGGTATAGATTGCACGCTCTAGCATCACTATATCCAATTCTATGGTCCAGCTCCACTTTGCTGTTTATAGTGCACATAACTGGAGAACAAAATACAAAGGTTTGAGCTATAAAGTCCATGAGACCCATGAGGCCAGTGCTTATCCCAAGATACCATAGCATGAAGCATATGAGAGTCTTTGACTACGCTGAATGGAATGCTAGTCCATTGCAAATATTTTCTCCAGGCAAGGTTTATTTGTTTATTTGTTTTCTTGGATCCCCATTAGGCAGACAAAGTGGCTTGTTCAAATTGTAGACCAGTGATGTGAACTACACAGAAGGAATGAAGCCCAAATGACCCTTTGTAGAGTGACACACAGATGAGTGGAAAAAATCTTTGTTACTCAGACTCGAGTGCCAATCATGGGTCAGAGTATGTAGAGAGATCAGTCCAAGAAACAACCACATCCGTGGGGTTATGCACATAAAGCAGTCTGTACAACAGGCAGAGGTCAAAACACACAGGGCAATCATACCAGTTAATGTTTGGCAGCAGGCTAAAAGGCAGAGTCAGGGAGCAAAGGTCAACAACAAGCGGACACAAGAACACAACAAATACTGGAGAGTTTAGCATATTACACAACACAGTCTGGAAGAAGAGGAGAGGAGACAGTCAGTATATACACCAGGAGCTAATTAGTGGAACAGGAACTCACAGGAAGAAAGCTAAGAAAAAAACAGAGAACTGTGCTCACCAAAATATGACAGGAAGTGCAGAACTGTGACACCAGGTACTCATATTTGTAGTGTAAATCCTATAAAACACAGCCACCTACTCAACCTAAGTACAAGTGATTTTATTTATTGACTGATTTAATTGTGGTTGCATTTCAGACACAACATAAAAACTAATCTTATCAGCTGTTGTCCCCTTTAAGAGCCGAGCTATGCCAGACTCTGGCCCTCTGCTGTTTAGATGGTGATGTCAAGTGAGATGGTTCTGGTAAGTAAATCCAAGTGTGTGTGAATATGTCATAATGCCTCAACAGAGAGCAGCTACCAAGGCTCCCTGAGGTGAAACAGTGGAGCAATCAGGAGACATTTTGTTGTTTTTCATTATCACTTATTTTATTGTGCAGCCTTTTATGTAAAGTGCATCATAATATTGCAACTTATAAATACCAAAAATACACTGTTGTCTACTTTCAAAGATTATTTATTTATTTGTTTATTTTTTGTCAAATGTGTAACTATTTTCTGCTGCCTCACGTTGGCCACAAAACAATACTGACCCTGACCACAACTCATTGTAAGATCAGCACACTGACTTTGGGGGGGTTGCTTGGGTAAGTCAGTGTTTAAGGTGGTAGACTACAAATAAATAGACATGGGTTTGAATCCCAGTCACGTTACCTGTCTGCACTTAATCTGCATTGTCTCAGTCCACCCAGCTGTAAATGGGTACCGGCCTTGGCTCAGGAAGCAAACTGAGTTGGACTGTCATCCCGTGTTGGGGACATCATAGAGTCTCAGTCACTTAACCCGACACAATCTGGAGGTAAGTACGGCCACTAATATCCCTCAGGGCCAAAATAAGACTTACTTCTTATAACCATGGGCATACAAATGAGTGCAATGTACTTGTAGTTTTCACATTCTACACCCATGTTGTTCAATTAACAACTGCATGAGCTGAAAGTAGTAATTACGGCGCGTCTGGAAAGTATTCACAGCGCTTCGTTTAGTTCACATGTTATGTTATAGCCATATTCCAAAATTGATGAAATTCCTTTTTTTTTCCTGTGAAAAATGTGAAAAAAGATTTTCTGAGATTATTGCAAATTTGTTAAAGAAAAAAAAAACACACATGTACATAAGTATTCACAGCCAGTGACATGAAGCTCAAAACCGACTTCAGGTGCATCCTGGAGTGGCCGAGCCAGTCTGCACAGCTGAACTCAATAGAAAATCTTTGGAGGGAGCTGAAACTCGAAACCCGAAAGATCTGGAGAAGATCTGTATGGAGGAGTGGACCAAAATGCCTTCTGGAGTTTGTAAAACTTGGTCAAGAACTACAGCAAACATCTGACCTCTGTAAGTGCAAACAAAGGTTTCTGTAAAAAAAAAAAAAAAAAAAGTATGTTTTTCTGTTGTATCAAATACTTATTTCATGCAATAAAATTCAAATATTTTTTTTTAAAAATAACACATTGTGATTTTCTGATTTTTTTTTTTTTTTTTA
The DNA here is from genome assembly GCF_902500255.1 of Thalassophryne amazonica. Lineage (NCBI taxonomy): Eukaryota > Metazoa > Chordata > Actinopteri > Batrachoidiformes > Batrachoididae > Thalassophryne > Thalassophryne amazonica. The sequence goes on from NC_047112.1 coordinate 11,131,242, forward strand.
GATTCTGTCTCTCACAGTTGAAGTGCACCTACGATAAAAATGACAGACCTCTCCATTCTTTGTAGGTGGGAAAACTTGCAAAATCAAGAGTGGATCAAATACTTATTTGCCTCACTGTAAATATTATAAATAATAACCTTTGAGACAAGATTCAGATGTCAGCTATAGATAATAATCTCTGCGATTCTGGGAGCAATGAGAGAATGGTTTCATCAAGTTCTGAGAGCAAATGTGGCATCAGCTACGAAATGATTATTTTATATAGCGTGGTGTCAAGCGGGACAAAGCGTGACACATTTGCAGAACAAATTGCGCAGCAGTGCGGGAGATCTTTCACGTTCCCTATTAGTGGGTGAACAATCCAACGCTTGGTGAATTCTGCTTCATGATGATAGGAAGAGTCAACATCGAAGGATGTCCCTATGAACGCTTGGTCACCACAAGCCAGTTATCACTGTGGTAAGTTTTCTGACACCTCCTGCTTAAAACACAAAAAGTCTTGTGATTGTGAGGCCCCACTTTCACAGTCTGTATTCATACTGAATATCAAGACCAAGTGAGCTTTAGCCCTTCAGCTCCACGGGACGTTTCTGTCCTCCCTGAGCTCGCCTTGGACACCTGTGTTTGACAGGTGTACTGGACTCCCCACCTGCCACCGTCCCCAGAGTGTGTTACGCCCGGCGGGGCTGGGCGCTTGACACCGGAAACGAGAACCTGCGCGAGCCTCACCTCCCTGCCTCACCATAATGACCTCCCCACAAAAAAAAAAAAAAAAAAAAATCTGCGGTGATAGGGTTTGCAATCAAGATTTCCTGAATTGATCCGTAAACTGACATCCATAAACTATTTAAAACTGAAAGAAAATATATATCATGAATGATATTCAGGTTTTGGACTTAGATTTTGCGAGACCTGCATTCATGTTTTGTGGGATATTTTATTCACAGTTTGCAGCAAAATCATTAACGCTTCATGGAAATTCACGGTTTGCATAAATTTTAATTAATGGTTTGTGGATAATTCATGATTTGCAGCAGATTCACATTTTTGGGGACAGCATAGGTGTCAACACATATTGAAGAAGACTTGAGGCTGTAATTGCTACCAGTGATGCATCGACAAAGTATTAGCAAAGGGTTTTGATTGGAATGTACATGTGATTTATTTTTCAAAAATTTACAGAAATTTCTAAAATTCTTTTTTTCATGTTGTCTTTATGTGTTGTTGTGAGTAGAATTTGGAGAGAAGAAATTAAATTGACTTAATCAGGCTGTAACATAACAAAATGTGATATGAGCGAAGCGTTGTGAATACTTTCTGGATGCACCGTACGCTTGCACTGCACTGTTCTCTGGAAGAAAAAGGCTCCATAAATCACAACCCATTCATACAACCAGAAGCCCTCAAAGACCTTCTTTCTTCTGCAAAGATACTGCCATTGACAAGCACCTGTATCCAGCAACCTCATTACACCGTCCGCTCTTTTCAAGCATCTCTCGACCCCATGTGCTGACCTCCGCGAATGTCACTGCTGAGATAAAAGTCCTGAAATAGATTAAAATTACTGGCAGTTATGGACAGATGGATGTAACATCTCCACAGCCATTTGTACATTTGTAGAAGACATTTATTAGGAACATTCATTACAAGGAGGCTCAGTGTACTTTTTTTTTTTTTTTTATAGAAGTGTAATGGCACAAATACCACCTACTACATGTCCTGCTGAGTTCTCGTAGCAACCTTTATTCATATCCCACCAAAAGGAACCAAAACTATTACCCACATAAAAAGAAAACAAAAATTGGTTTTCTGGAAACTGTTGTCTTTTTATAAATACAAGCTGTTTCCAGAACTTATGCTCTTTTACCAAAACATGGAAGACTGCAAATTATCCAAAAATTATTTATCATTTATTTTTTACTTTGACAGGTTTTGCTTTCAAGTGATTTGGAGAGTAAGTCAAACCTGAAGGAGGAATTTAATTACCCAAAACCAATCTTGTGTAGCTTTAGTGAAGGATGTTGAAAGCATTGCACATCTGTATTTTGGGTTTATTGAATTCCACTTTGCAATTTATGATTTGTATTCTGAGCCCAAAGTCAGGAACAGTTGCATGGGGGGGGGTTCTTCTAGGGTTACTACACATATTTTCCTTGACCTTGACCTTTCACCAAACTACTCCCATGGAAATAATATCCCCATTCGGTTTAAAGGAAATCCATACAGCCCAGTTTGAGTTATCTTGTCCACAGACACTAAGGAAACAATGGCATGAGGATTCAGTTATTTTAGGCTAATAGGTACTAATAGGTAGCAGAGGCAGAACACTTAAAATATGTCTTTAACTCTCTGGGTTCCACGGACTCACCAGCTCATCCAGGTCATTTTACCATACCTTCACAAATTCCCTTTTTAAGGTACTTGCATATGGTATAATGCCCATGTGTTGCTTATCATAATGTTCAGAAAAATATTAGCTTTCTGAATCTGAGACTTATATTAGATATATATTATATATTACAGTCTGAGACTTATATTTGACCACTGTCCAAAAGATATAGTTGAGCTCTGAAGATGAAAATATAAAATGCGCTTTTGGAACATATTCAAATCTTTTGTGAAAATACACCTTTATTTGTGTGGCCAAAGGGTTTTGGTGTTAGAAATGAGTTTGTGTGTTTTGTTCACAAAAGTAGTGTAATATATGAAAAAGACTTTAAATCAATGTATAATAAAGAAGTGCAGTGGTGCTGACAAGTGGGAGCTGCATGACAGTGAGCTGGTACATAGCAAAAGAACATATTTGAAAAATCATTATCCCATAACAGTGTCAGCCCAAAGTCTTGTGTCTTCAAATAAATCCTTATTGTTTGGCTAAAATCCCTCATTGTCCCTAATGAATGAAAACTCCAATGTCCACATGGGAAAAATGTCCATAACGTCTGCGTTCACTCTTTCACTCAACTCCCCCCAGGTGTTTTTCCATGATAGTTTTCATTGTGTAGAAGAGTAAAAGTTAAACTGGAACTCTTTTTGGGTCAGTGGAAAGGTTTTTCTTTCTTTGTTTTTATTTTGTGGGTGTTCACTGGTGTGTTTCATTGACAATCCACACTGACATAAGCTTCAGCCAGTTGTAAAGAAAGACACAAACTGATGTCGTGGGACCATGTGATCTCTGGCTTCTAGGATTGGCTGTGAGTGAAAAACTGTCTCAAGGGAAGATGGAAAGTACAGCTAAGAAACTGTCATTTCAGGAAGTGGTTCAACACAGTCTCTGACATTCTGTTGCTGATTTAGTAAAATAAAAAAGACAAAAAATGAATCTGGACATACTGACACATCAACAGAGGGTTAAAAAGTGAATGAAATGCTGCCAAATATTTTAAAACCATACCCCTCACCTCCGCTCACTGGCCATTGTTTGGCCAGCCCAGTCATCATGCTGGGTTGGGATTGTTGCTGGCAGATGGTTGAATGTGCCACACTACTTTCACAAGTTTTGAGTTCTATGATGGCGTTGTGAGTTCACCATTGGAGTCTTGGGCCTGTTTCCAGGATTGAGCGTTAGACTGGAGCACTGTGGTCTTTCTGGTTGATTATTCCACCAATTTTATTGACTTCATGGCAATTCGAAAATCTTGTGATTTGGATGAGAATAAAAAATATACAGTTTGCACGTCTCGCCTGAGCAGAACTTGGCAGAGGTGAGTGAGAGCCGCATTTGCATTTGGCCAAGCAAATCACTATTTTTATGGACCCCTTTTGCAATTACATATTCTCTGTGTTAATGTTACTTTCAGATGGAATTAGTTCTTTATGTGCTCCGAAGCTTGTAGTCCATTAATTTAGTTTTATTGCCGCTAAATTAGATTCACTTACCCCCTCTGGCAAAGAAGCATAATGTGCATAAAAATAACTTACAGCCCTAAACATTTGTTCTCAAAATATGCAGCTCGAGTCCACTGTAGGTAGGCCACATGAATGTCAATAACCTTCAGACCTCCTTCGTGTTTTGGCGTGTGTTGAGGTACATGAGTTGCAGCCTGCTGAGGGCACGACGTCTCAGTGGCGTGCGATTCCGAGCGAATGTTTTCTCCGAAGATCTGGCATTGAGACAATGATAGTGCTGTCACCTTCACCCAGAGTGAGCGCTCACGTTTAACCTTTAACATTCTGTTTTAGTGCCACTATTAAGGCATTATGAGTTTGCATGAGTGTTTTCTTTGTGCTGGAGAAAGAGCTGCGTCTGTCAGGGTCACTTTGGGAATTGAGTCTGACTGTGGCATGAGTGGTGAACTATGAAGTACATTTTCAAAGAGCCGTATAGATTACTCACTAGGGAACTGCATCTAGGTCTACATAGAGGAGAAACACCACAGCACTGAGCAGTAAACTCCAAGACGCTGCCGTTGATTGCAGAAATATTTAGACTTTCGAATCGTAGAAGGTGCACCTCTGGAGACAGTCACATGAAAAACCTCAATTGACCTGCTGCGTCTGATAAAAACACGTTCACACATCTTAAATGTCAAAGTGACTTAAAAAAAAAAAATTAGAGCCAAAACAAAATGGTGAAGTTCTTGTAAAAGCCATCTGTGATCCTTTATCACACAAATTAAATCTTTATTTGTTTTTAATTCTGAATAATTGCTTTGGCATCAAATGCTTATTGAAATAATTGTCCTCCGGTTGCTACCTGCACAGAATAATACAGGCAATGAGCAGGTGTCTAAGTGAAACCATACTTTATAGACAGCATATTAAGTTATTACATGATGTTTTTTAAGTACATATATTATCTATATATCTATATTTTTAATAAAGATCTATGAGCCAAACACATCTTCAGTATCATTTAATATGACTAAACAAGTCCACTCTCAGTAAACCATAGTCAAAACTAAAATGTAGCATACAATTGTTATGGTGGCAGCTGTAACCAGGTAGGGGTTTATGAAGGATGAACACAGAATTAAAAAAAAAAGAAGTCTCCAATCATGTTAAAAAGGAGACCAGGTTATTTGTAAAATCATACGTTTTTGTGAAATATATAGTTTGTGCTACCTATGACCTAAAGTTATGGAATTATGAGCTAAAAAAGTAAAAATGGTAACAAATGTCATTTTCATTTAGTATAGTGCTCAAAAACTAAAGGGTGTGAGGCAGGGTCCACCATGGACAGAACACCAGTCTGTCACAGGGCCACATATACTTGACAAACAAACATATTTACATCAGCACGCACACCTATGGACAATTTAAAGTTTCCAATTAACCTAATATGTCTTTAGGTGTAGGAGGAAGCCGGAGCACCTAGAGGGAACCCACGCAGATACGGGGAGAACATGCAAACTCCACACAGAAAGGCCACAGGTGGGAATCAATCCCATGACCTTCTTGCTGTGAGACAACTGTGCTAACCACTAATCCACTGTGCTGCCCTTCCAGAAGGTATGATGCATTTGTACTGAAAATATTTTACACTTAAGCTGCATTGTAAAGGTTGTGTTTTGTCACATTATCAGGGGTGGCCAAGTTCGGTCGTCGAGAGCCACATTCCTGACACTCGTAGTTGTCTCCCTGCTCCAACACACCTGAATCCAATGAAAGACTCGTTAGCAGACTGCGGTATTGTATCACTTCCTGTTCCGGAGCACAGCGGTGTTTTTCTGTATCTGTTAGCTGTTTAATCTGCGCAGTTAGATTGATCTAGTTATCTAGATTATGATTTGTTTCCCAGTGTAATCTTTACGTGCCTTAACTAAAGCACTCCTTCTGCTGAATCACCTCTAAATTATTTACACATTATTCACTTTGCGTGTTTTTAGGAATCCGCTAGCTTAGCGTAGCTACTAGCTCTTAGCCGATTTAGCATGGCAGCTTCTCCTGTCTCTCCCGCACTTTTCTGCTCTGGGTGTGAAATGTTTAGTTATTCCTCGGCCTCCTTTAGCAGTAACGGTACTTGTAATAAGTGTAGCTTATTCATCGCTTTGGAGGTCAGGCTGGGCGAATTGGAGACTCGGCTCCGCACCGTGGAAAATTCTACAGCTAGCCAGGCCCCTGTAGTCGGTGCGGACCAAGGTAGCTTAGCCGCCGTTAGTTACCCCCTGGCAGATCCCGAGCAGCCAGGAAAGCAGGCCGACTGGGTGACTGTGAGGAGGAAGCGTAGTCCTAAACAGAAGCCCCGTGTACACCGCCAACCCGTTCACATTTCTAACCGTTTTTCCCCACTCGACGACACACCCGCCGAGGATCAAACTCTGGTTATTGGCGACTCTGTTTTGAGAAATGTGAAGTTAGTGACACCAGCAACCATAGTCAATTATCTTCCGGGGGCCAGAGCAGGCGACACTGAAGGAAATTTGAAACTGCTGGCTAAGGCTAAGCGTAAATTTGGTAAGATTGTAATTCACGTCGGCAGTAATGACACCCGGTTACGCCAATCGGAGGTCACTAAAATTAACATTAAATCGGTGTGTAACTTTGCAAAAACAATGTCGGACTCTGTAGTTTTCTCTGGGCCCCTCCCCAATCGGACCGGGAGTGACATGTTTAGCCGCATGTTCTCCTTGAATTGCTGGCTGTCTGAGTGGTGTCCAAAAAATGAGGTGGGCTTCATAGATAATTGGCAAAGCTTCTGGGGAAAACCTGGTCTTGTTAGGAGAGACGGCATCCATCCCACTTTGGATGGAGCAGCTCTCATTTCTAGAAATCTGGCCAATTTTCTTAAATCCTCCAAACCGTGACTATCCAGGGTTGGGACCAGGAAGCAGAGTTGTAGTCTTACACACCTCTCTGCAGCTTCTCTCCCCCTGCCATCCCCTCATTACCCCATCCCCGTAGAGACGGTGCCTGCTCCCAGACTACCAATAACCAAAATAAAAATTCAAAAAGAAAAATAATATAGCACCTTCAACTGCACCACAGACTAAAACAGTTAAATGTGGTCTATTAAACATTAGGTCTCTCTCTTCTAAGTCCCTGTTGGTAAATGATATAATAATTGATCAACATATTGATTTATTCTGCCTTACAGAAACCTGGTTACAGCAGGATGAATATGTTAGTTTAAATGAGTCAACACCCCCGAGTCACACTAACTGTCAGAATGCTCGTAGCACGGGCCGGGGCGGAGGATTAGCAGCAATCTTCCATTCCAGCTTATTAATTAATCAAAAACCCAGACAGAGCTTTAATTCATTTGAAAGCTTGACTCTTAGTCTTGTCCATCCAAATTGGAAGTCCCAAAAACCAGTTTTATTTGTTATTATCTATCGTCCACCTGGTCGTTACTGTGAGTTTCTCTGTGAATTATCAGACCTTTTGTCTGACTAAGTGCTTAGCTCAGATAAGATAATTATAGTGGGCGATTTTAACATCCACACAGATGCTGAGAATGACAGCCTCAACACTTCATTTAATCTATTATTAGACTGTATTGGCTTTGCTCAAAAAGTAAATGAGTCCACCCACCACTTTAATCATATCTTAGATCTCGTTCTGACTTATGGTATGGAAATTGAAGACTTAACAGTATTCCCTGAAAACTCCCTTCTGTCTGATCATTTCTTAATAACATTTACATTTACTCTGATGGACTACCCAGCAGTGGGGAATAAGTTTCATTACACTAGAAGTCTTTCAGAAAGAGCTGTAACTAGGTTTAAGGATATGATTCCTTCTTTATGTTCTCTAATGCCATATACCAACACAGTGCAGAGTAGCTACCTAAACTCTGTAAGTGAGATAGAGTATCTCGTCAATAGTTTTACATCCTCATTGAAGACAACTTTGGATGCTGTAGCTCCTCTGAAAAAGAGAGCTTTAAATCAGAAGTGCCTGACTCCGTGGTATAACTCACAAACTCGTAGCTTAAAGCAGATAACCCGTAAGTTGGAGAGGAAATGGCGTCTCACTAATTTAGAAGATCTTCACTTAGCCTGGAAAAAGAGTCTGTTGCTCTATAAAAAAGCCCTCCGTAAAGCTAGGACATCTTTCTACTCATCATTAATTGAAGAAAATAAGAACAACCCCAGGTTTCTTTTCAGCACTGTAGCCAGGCTGACAAAGAGTCAGAGCTCTATTGAGCTGAGTATTCCATTAACTTTAACTAGTAATGACTTCATGACTTTCTTTGCTAACAAAATTTTAACTATTAGAGAAAAAATTACTCATAACCATCCCAAAGACGTATCGTTATCTTTGGCTGCTTTCAGTGATGCCGGTATTTGGTTAGACTCTTTCTCTCCGATTGTTCTGTCTGAGTTATTTTCATTAGTTACTTCATCCAAACCATCAACATGTTTATTAGACCCCATTCCTACCAGGCTGCTCAAGGAAGCCCTTCCATTATTTAATGCTTCAATCTTAAATATCTTTGTTAGTTGGCTATGTACCACAGGCTTTTAAGGTGGCAGTAATTAAACCATTACTTAAAAAGCCATCACTTGACCCAGCTATCTTAGCTAATTATAGGCCAATCTCCAACCTTCCTTTTCTCTCAAAAATTCTTGAAAGGGTAGTTGTAAAACAGCTAACTGATCATCTGCAGAGGAATGGTCTATTTGAAGAGTTTCAGTCAGGTTTTAGAATTCATCATAGTACAGAAACAGCATTAGTGAAGGTTACAAATGATCTTCTTATGGCCTCGGACAGTGGACTCATCTCTCTGCTTGTTCTGTTAGACCTCAGTGCTGCTTTTGATACTGTTGACCATAAAATTTTATTACAGAGATTAGAGCATGCCATAGGTATTAAAGGCACTGCGCTGCGGTGGTTTGAATCATATTTGTCTAATAGATTACAATTTGTTCATGTAAATGGGGAATCTTCTTCACAGACTAAAGTTAATTATGGAGCTCCACAAGGTTCTGTGCTAGGACCAATTTTATTCACTTTATACATGCTTCCCTTAGGTAGTATTATTAGACGGTATTGCTTAAATTTTCATTGTTACGCAGATGATACCCAGCTTTATCTATCCATGAAGCCAGAGGACACACACCAATTAGCTAAACTGCAGGATTGTCTTACAGACATAAAGACATGGATGACCTCTAATTTCCTACTTTTAAACTCAGATAAAACTGAAGTTATTGTACTTGGCCCCACAAATCTTAGAAACATGGTGTCTAACCAGATCCTTACTCTGGATGGCATTACCCTGACCTCTAGTAATACTGTGAGAAATCTTGGAGTCATTTTTGATCAGGATATGTCATTCAAAGCGCATATTAAACAAATATGTAGGACTGCTTTTTTGCATTTACGCAATATCTCTAAAATCAGAAAGGTCTTGTCTCAGAGTGATGCTGAAAAACTAATTCATGCATTTATTTCCTCTAGGCTGGACTATTGTAATTCATTATTATCAGGTTGTCCTAAAAGTTCCCTGAAAAGCCTTCAGTTAATTCAAAATGCTGCAGCTAGAGTACTAACGGGGACTAGAAGGAGAGAGTATATCTCACCCATATTGGCCCCTCTTCATTGGCTTCCTGTTAATTCTAGAATAGAATTTAAAATTGTTCTTCTTACTTATAAGGTTTTGAATAATCAGGTCCCATCTTATCTTAGGGACCTTGTAGTACCATATCACCCCACTGCAGGCTTACTTGTAGTTCCTAGGGTTTGTAAGAGTAGAATGGGAGGCAGAGCCTTCAGCTTTCAGGCTCCTCTCCTGTGGAACCAGCTCCCAATTCAGATCAGGGAGACAGACACCCTCTCTACTTTTAAGATTAGGCTTAAAACTTTCCTTTTTGCTAAAGCTTATAGTTAGGGCTGGATCAGGTGACCCTGAACCATCCCTTAGTTATGCTGCTATAGACGTAGACTGCTGGAGGGTTCCCATGATGCACTGTTTCTTTCTCTTTTTGCTCTGTATGCACCACTCTGCATTTAATCATTAGTGATCGATCTCTGCTCCCCTCCACAGCATGTCTTTTTCCTGGTTCTCTCCCTCAGCCCCAACCAGTCCTAGCAGAAGACTGCCCCTCCCTGAGCCTGGTTCTGCTGGAGGTTTCTTCCTGTTAAAAGGGAGTTTTTCCTTCCCACTGTAGCCAAGTGCTTGCTCACAGGGGGTCGTTTTGACCGTTGGGGTTTTACATAATTATTGTATGGCCTTGCCTTACAATATAAAGTGCCTTGGAGCAACTGTTTGTTGTGATTTGGCGCTATATAAAAAAATTGATTGATTGATTGATTGATAGTCTTTGATCAAGTTTTATCTTCTTAAAACACATTGTTTCATTATTTTTTTTTTTTCTCTTGTGTTTTTCTGTGTGAGGACATTGCACTGTTCACCACTCCCTGCCAACAGTATTTTGTTTATATATATATTTTTGCCAAACCCTCGTTATATATAGCACAGATCCATCAGAGCAACCTAAGGATCTGTCATGGACCATATTTTTGTTGGTATGCAGTGACATTCATTAAACAAACCCACACACAGGAGTCTCTAGATCGACCCTGGATGTAGATTTTCTCACCATCCACCATCCCATTTGGGAACTGATCGAGACAGTCTTCCTCGCCACTGAGGGATTGCCACGGCGATGACATGACAGAAACAAAAAGAAAAGGGTTCAGTTGCAACATTTGCCAAGTTTCACCTGGATGTTATGACTCCTAGCTGTTTAATATTGGCAGATTCTAAGCGGTTTAGCTCCGCCTCTCCCCATGTGAACCCAACAATTTATATCAGTCTCATCCTGGCAACTGCCCCTAATTTACATCATTTATCGATTGATCAAAACATTAACCTGTGAGTCAGTACTGATGTAACGTACTGTCGTTGTACATTGATGTGGACCTTTAGTGCTGCTTTCTTCATTTCATTTTGATTTGATTATGTAATAAAACTTATGACTTGTGAAAGAAAAGACTTGGGAAAGAATAAGTTATGTTGCACCAAATGGCTGCTTAAACGTTTTGAAATAAAATTGTTCATATTTTCCACCCACCTCCTAGTTGGCCTTTGCTTTGGACTAAAAAAAAAAAAAAAAAACAAGTATAACACAATTTAAATAAAATCACCCTTTTGCAGTCTGTGTCAGTCCAGATAAAAGTGTGAGTGTGCCCAAACATACACAGCAACAAAGACTTAAACATTCCACACAAACTGCTCAGGATTGTTGGAATAAATAACATGATTCCAAATCAGATCACTACTGGGAAAAATAATGACAAAAACAGGAGTCCAGACACTCCAGTGCATGATGGGGCTTGTGCTGTGTCCCATTAAATGTTGGAAGGAACAAATCCACAGTGGTGGCTGTAATTACAGTGTCGGCATGTTCCAGTGGTTCAGCTCAGACCTGAGAAAATGAAAGACGGGTGATTGTGAAATATAATTTATCCAACAACAACAACAACAACAAGAAAAAATGGGTTTGTACACAACCAATGTACACAGCTGTACCCTAGAAGCTAATTAATACTCATTTCCCCTCCACCTATCCATCCATTCATCCATTCATCCAGCCATCCTGGTTTTTTATCTTGTCCATGATAACACTGTGCAGAAATGGTAAATGCAAGTCAACTGATTTCCATTTCAGAATAGGAAATTAGTCTGTCCATTTAATTCAAGTCTTAACTAGAACTAAAAGTATTTTGTACCTCTGCCAATAAAGTTGGGGGAGGTTATGTTGATGCCCCTATTTGTTTGTTTTTGAACAGCCTGGAGCCCACAATTTTTTATATATCATTATGAAAATTTTATTGCATATTCATATCCAAATAGGTAAGAAAATATTCAATTTTCAAGGTTGTAGGTCAAAGGGCAAAGTCAGGAAAAAATCTTGGAAAATTGGAAAAAATCCCTATCTTTAACACTGAACAAATTTTCAAAAATTCAGAACTCTTGTCAAAAAATATCAGATTCCTTTCATATTTATCCTATATTGTAGGATGGTATCCTTCATTTATTGGCAAAGTTTGATCTGGCTCTGATTTCAGATTTTGTGGCCATTTAAACTGAACATCTAAAACCCCATTTAATGTATATTTTACATTGTATCTTAATCAAATATACCCCAATCACTCTCATATTTGTAAGTGAGGTGCAGACTGGCACTCACTATTGCCTGGCAAAGTTTGAACCCGATCCAGATCCAGTTTGATGCAGATCTAATCTGGACTATGGATTTTGTGGATATTTGAATTTAATATTAAAAAAGCCCATTTGATGTACATTTTGTGTTATATCTCAATCAAAAGTGCCTCAATCACTCTTATTTGTGACAATGAGGTGCAAACTTGAACTCTCAGTGAAAGTACTAAGTTTGATCTGCGTCTGATCCGCATTGCGGACTTAGCAGATATTTGATTTTAACATAGAAAACCCCTTTTGATCTATATTTTGTATTCTATTTTATCTTATGAAAAGCCACTTCTAACAGGACTTTGACATTAAAACTTTTTTTCGAGGTAAAACTTTGTGGAATTTGAAACTTGTGTTGGCGGAGGTTTGCACTCTGTGACTGCGGAGCTCTAGTTTTCCTATTTGTTATAATTTGCAGATAGTTTGATTTTGTTTAATTCACTGTGGTCACGTTTGATTGGGGTATTGATTCGTTGTCTGGTTCCTACCTGTGGTAGTTCATTTTGAATTGCAAATAATTTTACTGTCTAATTTTTTTGTTTTAATGTGTTTTGTAAATCACTTTGAAACATGCTGTCTGAAGATATTTCATGAAAAGTTATTGTTATTATTATTATTATTATTATTGTTGTTGTCATTTCTGTTGCAGTCACTGCCATTGCTCTTAAAACAAGTCAGCGGTGTTTTCTTAAAGTAGACCTGCATTGAAATAAATGTGGTCAGATCTCAGAAAGAAATAGCTGATATGTATTTATAAAACCCTTATGAATGCAGTAAAGTAAATCTGCAAGCCCAAATTTGTAATTCAGCGGAGGAATCTTTATTTAAAAAAGACGAATTTGCAGCAAAAATTTGGCCCTCTGCGAAAACTGTTTGTACATCAGGGACATTGCAGTGACGTGAGGGAGAAGACGGCGCGCTAGCAGTGAAATTGATTTTATCTGTTAGTAATGTTACTGTTATACACATCCTGGTTTCAACATCCAAAAGTAAGCTGCAATGAATGCGGATACAGCTCTGCATGCTCAGATTAGTGGTGACATTGACAGCGGGCGACATTCTTCCCCGACGCCTTGCTCTCACTGCCTCCGATGCACTTACCGAGTCTGCGGGCTCGGTAAACGCTGCAGCGATCCACTCACACCGCACCCGTGTCTGCTGTGCAGCCGGCACCACCTCCCTGTCTACTGAATGGAGCTGCGGCTGTTTTGATGCGGAGCAGCCGGCCGCCCACAAGGACATTCTTCTTGCGGAAAACTCGCAGCGCCACATGGTCTCGGTAATCGGAGCTGCAGAGCTCCATGGCCACTGAGAGAGGTTTGTATCTTTTTAATGACTTGGATTCATTACTTAAAAAGCCATCACTTGACCCAGCTATCTTAGCTAATTATAGGCCAATCTCCAACCTTCCTTTTCTCTCAAAAATTCTTGAAAGGGTAGTTGTAAAACAGCTAACTGATCATCTGCAGAGGAATGGTCTATTTGAAGAGTTTCAGTCAGGTTTTAGAATTCATCATAGTACAGAAACAGCATTAGTGAAGGTTACAAATGATCTTCTTATGGCCTCAGACAGTGGACTCATCTCTGTGCTTGTTCTGTTAGACCTCAGTGCTGCCTTTGATACTGTTGACCATAAAATTTTATTACAGAGATTAGAGCATGCCATAGGTATTAAAGGCACTGCGCTGTGGTGGTTTGAATCATATTTATCTAATAGATTACAATTTGTTCATGTAAATGGGGAATCTTCTTCACAGACTAAGGTTAATTATGGAGTTCCACAAGGTTCTGTGCTAGGACCAATTTTATTTACTTTATACATGCTTCCCTTAGGCAGTATTATTAGACAGCATTGCTTAAATTTTCATTGTTACGCAGACGATAATCAGCTTTATCTATCCATGAAGCCAGAGGACACACACCAATTAGTTAAACTGCAGGAATGCCTTACAGACATAAAGACATGGATGACCTCTAATTTCCTGCTTTTAAATTCAGATAAAACTGAAGTTATTGTACTTGGCCCCACAAATCTTACAAACATGGTGTCTAACCAGATTCATACTCTGGATGGCATTACCCTGACCTCTAGTAGTACTGTGAGAAATCTTGGAGTCATTTTTGATCAGGATCTGTCCTTCAATGTGCATATTAAGCAAATATGTAAGACTGCTTTTTTGCATTTGCACAATATCTCTAAAATTAGAAAGGTCTTGTCTCACAGTGATGCTGAAAAACTACACTCAACAAAAATATAAACGCAGCACTTTTGGTTTTGCTCCCATTTTGTATGAGATAAACTCAAAGATCTAAAACGTTTTCCACATACACAATATCACCATTTCCCTCAAATATTGTTCACAAACCAGTCTAAATCTGTGATAGTGAGCACTTCTCCTTTGCTGAGATAATCCATCCCACCTCACAGGTGTGCCATATCAAGATGCTGATTAGACACCATGATTAGTGCACAGGTGTGCCTTAGACTGCCCACAATAAAAGGCCACTCTGAAAGGTGCAGTTTTGTTTTATTGGGGGGGATACCAGTCAGTATCTGGTGTGACCAACATTTGCCTCATGATGTGCAACACATCTCCTTCGCATAGAGTTGATCAGGTTGTCAATTGTAGCCTGTGGAATGTTGGTCCACTCCTCTTCAATGGCTGTGCAAAGTTGCTGGATATTGGCAGGAACTGGTACACGCTGTCGTATACGCCGGTCCAGAGCATCCCAAACATGCTCAATGGGTGACATGTCCGATGAGTATGCCGGCCATGCAAGAACTGGGACATTTTCAGCTTCCAAGAATTGTGTACAGATCCTTGCAACATGGGGCCGTGCATTATCCTGCTGCAACATGAGGTGATGTTCTTGGATGTATGGCACAACAATGGGCCTCAGGATCTTGTCACGGTATCTCTGTGCATTCAAAATGCCATCAATAAAATGCACCTGTGTTCTTCATCCATAACAGACACCTGCCCATACCATAACCCCGCTGCCACCATGGGCCACTCGATCCACAACATTGACATCAGAAAACCGCTCACCCATACGATGCCACACACGCTGTCTGCCATCTGCCCTGGACAGTGTGAACCGGGATTCATCTGTGAAGAGAACACCTCTCCAACGTGCCAAATGCCAGGGAATGTGAGCATTTGCCCACTCAAGTCGGTTATGATGACGAACTGGAGTCAGGTCGAGACCCCGATGAGGACGACGAGCATGCAGATGAGCTTCCCTGAGACGGTTTCTGACAGTTTGTGCAGAAATTCTTTGGTTATGCAAACCGATTGTTTCAGCAGCTGTCCGAGTGGCTGGTCTCAGACGATCTTGGAGGTGAACATGCTGGATGTGGAGATCCTGGGTTGTGGTGGTTACACGTGGTCTGCGGTTGTGAGGCTGGTTGGATGTACTGCCAAATTCTCTGAAACGCCTTTGGAGATGGCTTATGGTAGAGAAATTAACATTCAATACAGGAGCAACAGCTCTGGTTGACATCCATGCCAATTGCAAGCTCCCTCAAATCTTGCGACATCTGTGGCATTGTGCTGTGTGATAAAACTGCACGTTTCAGAGTGGCCTTTTATTGTGGACAGTCTAAGGCACACCTGTGCACTAATCATGGTGTCTAATCAGCATCTTGATATGGCACACCTGTGAGGTGGGATGGATTATCTCAGCAAAGGAGAAGTGCTCACTTTCACAGATTTAGACTGGTTTGTGAACAATATTTGAGGGAAATGGTGATTTTGTGTATGTGGAAAAAGTTTTAGATCTTTGAGTTCATCTCATACAAAATGGGAGCAAAACCAAAAGTGTTGCATTTATATTTTTGTTGAGTGTAATTCATGCATTTATTTCCTCTAGGCTGGACTATTGTAATTCATTATTATCAGGTTGTCCTAAAAGTTCCCTGAAAAGCCTTCAGTTAATTCAAAATGCTGCAGCTAGAGTACTGACGGGGACTAGAAGGAGAGAGCATATCTCACCCATATTGCTTCTCTTCATTGGCTTCCTGTTAATTCTAGAATAGAATTTAAAATTCTTCTTCTTACTTATAAGGTTTTTAATAATCAGGTCCCATCTTATCTTAGGGACATCATAGTACCATATCACCCCAATAGAGCGCTTTGCTCTCAGACTGCAGGCTTACTTGTAGTTCCTAGGATGTTTAAGAGTACAATGGGAGGCAGAGCCTTCAGCTTTCAGGCTCCTCTCCTGTGGAACCAGCTCCCAATTCAGATCAGGGAGACAGACACCCTTTCTACTTTTAGGATTAGGCTTAAAACTTTACTTTTTGCTAAAGCTTATAATTAGGGCTGGATCAGGTGACCCTGAACCATCCCTTAGTTATGCTGCTATAGACTTAGACTGCTGGGGGGTTCCCATGATGCACTGAGTGTTTCTTTCTCTTTTTGCTCTGTATGCACCACTCTGCATTTAATCATTAGTGATTGATCTCTGCTCTCTTCCACAGCATGTCCTTTTCCTGATTCTCTCCCCTCAGCCCCAACCAGTCCCAGCAGAAGACTGCCCCTCCCTGAGCCTGGTTCTGCTGGAGGTTTCTTCCTGTTAAAAGGGAGTTTTTCCTTCCCACTGTTGCCAAGTGCTTGCTCACAGGGGGTCGTTTTGACCGTTTGGGTTTTTCTGTAATTATTGTATGGCTTTTGCCTTACAATATAAAGCGCCTTGGGGCAACTGTTTGTTGTGTTTTGGCGCTATATGAATAAAATTGATTTGATTCTTTGCGGGTCCCGCATCCATACCCCACAACGGTAACACCGGAGGCTAATGACAGTAGATTTTCAATGCGACAGCACTCAATCAAATGGGAGTATGAAAAAGTCCCCCAAAATCATTTTCAAGCAAAAATAAAAGAAATGTATACTCACCAAACGTACCGCAAGACAATATGAAGTTTTAAAAATGTTGATCCTTCCGTATAAGACAATAAAAAGGTGCTTTTGTAAGAGATGCAAACTGACGTAAATCCACAAATTACAGTTGCCGTGCGCAATGCATGCTGGGATAGGGTCTTCTCTCTGACGTCTCGACAGCGTCCCGGATGTGCTGACAGTTTTGCGGAGGGCTAAATTTTAGCTGTAAATTTGTCATTTTTAAACAAAGATTTCTCCGTTGAATGACAGATGTGGGCTTGCAGATTTACTTTACTACATTCAGAAGGATCTTATGTGTAAATGTAAGTAAGTCAATTTTTGGTCCAAAAATCTGACTGCATTTATTTCAATGCAGGTCTACTTTAAACATGCAATTGGGAATAAATAAACTTGTGAAATGAATGTTTTGCAAAGTTGCTTTTTACAATTTCTCATTCTGCTAATGTAAACTGCTTTTTCATTTATTATTATTTTATTATTGGATGGTATGTTGGTGATGTTTTCTAGCTAAATTATAACCATTGTTAAGGGCCCCTTCACACATAGTGCGAATTTGGTCGATTTCTGCATAAAGTGCTCGAAACATACCGTTGTGTGCACAAACCTTCGCACCGGCATCGTGCATGCCTGCAAATCGTGCGATGTTTCGTGTTGTGCTCGTACGAGTTATGAGTCCCCCTGAGGTGTACGTATTCACACTATGTGTGAAGGGGCCCTAATATTAGACCACTGTACCTTAGGGCCCTGTCCCACTGGCGTTTAGGAGGATTTGCAGATGGAATGCGCACAAAAGTGACCCACATCCGCCAAACAACCCCAATAACTGTGTAACATTCCTGTATGAGTCAGCCGCCATCCAAACACGTCCGTGATCATCTGCAGAGGCATGCATGTCCGCAGCCAGGATTTTTGAGCGGCTCAAAAATCCTGCTGCGGATGAGATCAGCATCACTGCCTGAACACATACTGAAGACATATGCAGGACATACACAACCAACGCGCCGCATATCCCCTGTCATCCGCTGATATCCGCAACCGACGGGTTGGCACGGCTTGGCAGCGGACCGGGACAGCGTGCAAAACAGATATGACGTGTGCCCAGCACGGCCACATCACGGTCGCAAATGGTATGTCGCGCATTCAGACAGAGTGGGCATGGATGAAGCGAGTGCATCGTAGCCGCTGTGCCCCTCATGGGGGCGCCTCCGCGGTCGCCTTCGCTTCTGTTCCCTGTTATATCCGCTTTTCTTCCTCATGTATTTGCTGATCCACCCCGGGACATTTGTCATTTCCGCCCACCTTTGTTGTGGACACTCAGCTTTTGTCTCCTCATTTCATGCGCAAATCCTCCTAAACGCCAGTGGGACAGGGCCCTTAGGCAGGAGGAATAACACAACCAAGCATTTGTAAAAATTGCATTATTTATCTTGAGGAAAAAAAACACAAAATAGGAAAAAGAAACAAAACAAAACAAAACTGAATTTCTTTATTGTCATTGTACTTGGTGTACACAACAGGAATTAGCATAAAAATGAAGCACACCGTTGTCAAGTATGTAATTTTGTCTTTTCTTCTCATTTCTTGATTCCTATTTCTACAAGTTGCCTACATGGTGTTTATCTGTGTGAGCTAGAAGAATAGATTTCAAAGTTCAGTGAAATACTGACTTCTTGCTTATTGTTTTGTTAACATACAACTCATCATTATATACAAGTTGCAGGAGTGCCTCCTTTGTAACTTCAGGAAGCTCTTGAAAACATAGCTCTTCCAACAATATGAAAATAATGAAAATTTATGAGTGCAATGGTCAGAATACTTGTATTAGATGAAAGTTGAAAGATGAAGATTCCAGGAGGCATATGTTGAGTTGAAGCACTAACCTTTCAATGAATTAAAATATTCTTTCCTTGGCACAAGTAGAAAATTTTCATTATTTGTTTCATACATTGTGAACTCACAAACAGATGTCATTTTATTTATTTTATTGGAATCTGACATAAAATTAGAGATGTTTCTTCTTGGAGCTGGAATCAGAGGACATCAGAACCCAGCAGTTCACTCTGGCCCATAGACAGGTTGGCCGACACACAGCTAAGCAGAACAAGAACCTGAAGAGCTTTTCACAGTGTTTCTGGTAACACACATCTGCTTTCTTTTATCCAGCAAAAAATCACAACAAGTTCTTGTCCAATTCTACATCTGACAGGGCTTCAAACGACAATAAAGATGTCCCTGAGAACACTGTGGCTCGTAGGTTTAGATTCCTCAAATCACGTACTATGGCACAAATTCTACCAGGAAGAGTTGGTTCTCAAGCTTCATTGATATCTGTCTTATAGTAGCGGCCCACACTCTAGTCATCTATTCACAGCCATTAGGAAACATACACATTAATTAAAAATGCCAATTCTAGCTCACCTTTCTGTTGTTTGCAGTTGCATCTGGGCAGAAAAAACAACCTTCTCAACTTCAGGTCACACCCCGCCTTCTTCTGATGGCAGGATTCAAGATCAACATACCTCTTTGCATTCAAGACTGCTACTTTCCCCAAAAAACATTGTAATATTTTGTACAGTATCTGTAGGGATTAAATCTCCTGAGTCGTAATGGTAGAAGCCATTTGAGTTGCAATAGTGTGACACGGCCTGGAGAAAAATCCAAAGATAGTACCAAAAATGCTCGCTTGTGACATCATGCAATGAGACAAATAATGAATGTCACATGACATAGAATCCACCAATCAAATGACAAGGATCTATTCTGGTGTCATATAATACCTCTCATACTTCATCTCTAACTTTTCTTTCTCTTCCTTACGTTGTTTACATTTTTGCGCCAGCACTTGGTGGATAGTGTGGGTGGTGGTGGTGGTGGTGGTGGGGGGGTGATTGTGAGGTTTTGAGCCTGATCCAGAAAAAGTAGGACATTGTTCTCCATCTTTTGCATTCAGAGAAACTCACTTTTCTCAATATTTCACCAAGTGAGTAAAACATTTATGCATTCCCAAGAAATTTGGGTAGTATCTTAATGATGTATGACGGTTGGAGAAGAGGCGAAGATGCAATATTGTGCTAAAACAGGTGAAAAGGCAATAACCTTCTCATGTGGACTCTCACTGAATTTGTCCTACTGACACGTGCATGCATAGCCGATGACTGCCAGCTGAATGCCATCCAGAGTGGTGGTGAAAATTCTGGCCACAAATCTGGAGCAGTCTGCACACATACCACGAGAGAGACACTGACATGACAAATGACCATACAATCCTACACTGGCCGAGCACAGTGATGCACTTGAAGCGTGCACGAGCTCTGTGATCCTCTGGAAGTGCTCCAAAAAAAAAAAAAAATAAATAAAATAAAATAAAAAAAAGGAGGAGAGCTGGCATAGTCCCCTTTGAATGCACAGGTGATGTCCAGCACGCTGTCCACATGCACACATTGGGTGTGCACTGACCAGAAGTATTACTCGTAAACTTAAATACACTTCTGTCCTCAGAATAATAAATAAATAAAATCAGAATAAATCCAGTTTGTGCAGGTCATCTATGGCCGAACAGGAGGTGTCCAGCCAGCGTGTGCATGCTGAGTGTGTACTAACCAGGAGCATGAAACTTAAATCCACTCCTGTCCTAGGAAAAATAAATAAATAATCTGAATGATTCTGATTTCTTCAGCTTGTACGTCCAGCCCAGTGTGCACATGCACTTTAGTTGGGTGCTGGCCGATTGCAGAGCCAAGTGGCTGGAGGCTGCTGGAGTGTTCCGTCGCATCTAGAAGCACTATTCCTTTCTGATCATATAAATAGAAAAGTGTGTCGCAACTCTGACAGCTGTCTGACATGTTGCACAAGCACTGAGTCGCAGATACTACATGGTGAGGGGTACGAGGTGTCCGTCTGATGATTTGGCGAAGTTCATTGTGCCAATATTTTAGGTTTGTTCAAAAGTCTGTGGAGGTGTGGGTGCCACCCCGTGGCTGAGGCGAGGGGATGGTGAACGGCAGCAAAGAACCTTGCACCAAACTGCATGAATTTCATCATGGATGCCATTCGCAGGCTGTCGCAGCCCACTGAGATTTCTCATACCCCCATCACACATAGCCAGAATCACGCAGAATGGCGTCAGAATGATGAATCGGTGCACAGGTTTCAATTCCAAAATGTTCTGACAGCCATCTGTGAGAGTCCACACAGTTGGTCAAAATCGGCCCTGAGTGTGATGCACATGTTTAAAACTCTCCAGGTGCCATCGAGATGGGACACCTGTCCATGTGCAATCTGATGGCCATCTGACCGCAATTTACATATTCTGATGGTGGCAAAACAGGATCCGAAATGATTTGAGCACCTACGAGGGAACCTCGAGATGGAACTGGCATGGTAAACCCTGTCAGTATGACCTGCACGTGTCACGTATAATAATGTCCACCCCCTGCCCAGAGCACAAAGGAACTTCATCATGATAATAATTCATAATTGTCAGTGGGTATCAAACCAAAAGCACTGTGCGCTACTGTGCAAATGTGAACAGGTTGTTCTATCCACACTAGACCTTACAGTAGAGATATTTGTTCATTCCTTCTCATAGGAAATGTAAATAATGTAAACTATTGTCTCCATCATATCTGTATATAACACAGGCAGCTGCCCCTCTCCATGGTGCGCAGTAATACATCATTGCACGCCTAAGGCTCTGGGCTGAATATATGATCACCTTCTAAATCTGTAGGAGATATGACATGGAGCTGCTGTGCCAGGCCGCGACAGCATTAATAAACATGAACCTCACCTCCAACAGAGGTCCGGGAGCGCAGTGTGGACATGGAGCCGAGACCACAGCCTGGGGTTAAAATCCTCTCACCCGGCTGATGTGTGCTGTAATCAACCACGAAAAAAATAAATCCGATGTGCGTTGTGCTGATGAAGTTAGCGAAAACACACAAAAAATAAATTAAAGTTCCCTAGAAAGGGTGCATCTGATGTATGGGACAGCATGGCCCACTGCCAGCAAACTGTAGGTAAAGTACGTGTGCCCCATGTGTGCTTAGTGGCTCATGCAGCGTTATGCATACAAACACACAGACACACACACAAATACACAGCTGAGTGATAATTTCAGTTCCTCGCGTGCACGTGCATGTGAGGAACACAGCGCTGCCTCCCACTCTGAGCCCGTGTTTGCCATCCAAATGTTTGGACATCGGGCAGTCTTATGCACCTTTTATGGCCATGTGACGGCAGTTTGTGTCATCTACCTGTTGTCTACATGCGCTTTGGATGCCATCATGCAGGTGTGCACAAGGTAATCTGGATGCATTCTGACATGTAATGATGCGCTGTTACGTGCAATAATGCAGAACAGCGCACAACAGCGCTGAACATTATTCTTCTCTACATGTGCTTTGGATGCCATTGTGCAGGTGTGCACAAGGTAATCTGGATGCATTCTGACAGTGCTGACCATGCCTCTTTTCCCCCAACTGCATCCGATTATGGCAATATTTGCCATGTCGGGCATGGTTCCTACACATTATTGCTATGTGTGACAGGGGGCTTCAGAATGCAGAAGAACCTTATGCTGCGTTTATACATAGGCAGGACACATTACAAATGTCATATTTGCATCATTCTTGGCACATTTCTAACATTCTTAACGTGACTTAATGCATCTGAATAGGTTTCTTAATAGTGCGTGTTTGTGCATGATATTTGTGATATCCGTGGAGCATGTTTTTGGCTGTCAAAAAATCTTCCACGAATGTCACGCACCATCCTCATTTCGCCTCATGTCGTGGAGGTTGCAACTGAGCGTGTTGATCCATCTTGATTAGTGGTGATCAATCAATCAATCAATCAATCAATTTTTTATATAGCGCCAAATCACAACAAACAGTTGCCCCAAGCTGCTTTATATTGTAAGGCAAGGCCATACAATAATTATGTAAAACCCCAACGGTCAAAACGACCCCCTGTGAGCAAGCACTTGGCTACAGTGGGAAGGAAAAACTCCCTTTTAACAGGAAGAAACCTCCAGCAGAACCAGGCTCAGGGAGGGGCAGTCTTCTGCTGGGACTGGTTGGGGCTGAGGGAGAGAACCAGGAAAAAGACATGCTGTGGAGGGGAGCAGAGATCGATCACTAATGATTAAATGCAGAGTGGTGCATACAGAGCAAAAAGAGAAAGAAACAGTGCATCATGGGAACCCCCCAGCAGTCTACGTCTATAGCAGCATAACTAAGGGATGGTTCAGGGTCACCTGATCCAGCCCTAACTATAAGCTTTAGCAAAAAGGAAAGTTTTAAGCCTAATCTTAAAAGTAGAGAGGGTGTCTGTCTCCCTGATCTGAATTGGGAGCTGGTTCCACAGGAGAGGAGCCTGAAAGCTGAAGGCTCTGCCTCCCATTCTACTCTTACAAACCCTAGGAACTACAAGTAAGCCTGCAGTCTGAGAGCAAAGCGCTCTATTGGGGTGATATGGTACTACGAGGTCCCTAAGATAAGATGGGACCTGATTATTCAAAACCTTATAAGTAAGAAGAAGAATTTTAAATTCTATTCTAGAATTAACAGGAAGCCAATGAAGAGAGGACAATATGGGTGAGATATGCTCTCTCCTTCTAGTCCCCGTCAGTACTCTAGCTGCAGCATTTTGAATTAACTGAAGGCTTTTTAGGGAACTTTTAGGACAACCTGATAATAATGAATTACAATAGTCCAGCCTAGAGGAAATAAATGCATGAATTAGCTTTTCAGCATCACTCTGAGACAAGACCTTTCTAATTTTAGAGATATTGCGTAAATGCAAAAAAGCAGTCCTACATATTTGTTTAATATGCGCTTTGAATGACATATCCTGATCAAAAATGACTCCAAGATTTCTCACAGTATTACTAGAGGTCAGGGTAATGCCATCCAGAGTAAGGATCTGGTTAGACACCATGTTTCTAAGATTTGTGGGGCCAAGTACAATAACTTCAGTTTTATCTGAGTTTAAAAGCAGGAAATTAGAGGTCATCCATGTCTTTATGTCTGTAAGACAATCCTGCAGTTTAGCTAATTGGTGTGTGTCCTCTGGCTTCATGGATAGATAAAGCTGGGTATCATCTGCGTAACAATGAAAATTTAAGCAATGCTGTCTAATAATACTGCCTAAGGGAAGCATGTATAAAGTGAATAAAATTGGTCCTAGCACAGAACCTTGTGGAACTCCATAATTAACTTTAGTCTGTGAAGAAGATTCCCCATTTACATGAACAAATTGTAATCTATTAGACAAATATGATTCAAACCACCGCAGCGCAGTGCCTTTAATACCTATGGCATGCCTTAATCCTTAATAGAGCATGACAGCGTTCTTCACTGACGTGCGCACAATTAAACCCTCCTGCACTGTATTCAGTTTCATTGCTGCAGTATGCAGAAGAAGGACAGTGACGCCAAGTCGGCCAAAAGTCTCGTTTCAATGCTCATCAGTGCGCTCCTGCAGGTGTGCCACCTGCTGCTGGTGCATGTTTGGGAAAATGCACGAGACGAGAGCTGTGTGGAGCCACACATCTGTCTCTCTCTGCTCCCTCCTCCTCTCTGCGCTACTCCATGGCACAGAGCCCAACTAAACATGCAGTCACAAAGTTCTTCTGCTGTGGATTTTGAGGAGTAAACTGGAGTGATGTGAATTGTTCAGCAGCTGATGGATGAATATGGGTGTGTGTGTGTGGAGACAATTCACAACGTGACAGAACATAATGATGCGCTGTTATGTGCAACAGCGTGGAACAGCACGCAATAGCGCTGAACATTATTCTTGACCGTGCATAATGGCTCCTGATAATTCTCCAGCAACACGTGCCATTAATCGTAACACGTGGTAACAGGTTGCAGCAGTTCCGGAGGACATCTGATGTCTCTACCTCAAATCATCACATTCGTGATCAGCGGCCAAGAGGGTATACTTTGTGGCAAAATGACTTATCATCGTTATGTGTAAATGCAGCATTACTCTGAACTGCGCAAATTTAGTCACAGATGCCATTTGCAGGCTATTGCAGCCCGCTGAGATGTCTCAGAATGCAAAAGATGGAAACCAAGCCTCACATTTTCTGAGTCAGACTAAAACCTTCTCAATCTCCCCTCGTGCATGTATGTAATGATAGAATTTATCATTATGCTGAAGTCTCCTTTAAATTCTAAAGACAAGATTTAATGTTATCATGAATTTCCCCTAAAAATGTAACTTGATTATGATTCCTCATTTGCAACTCACTTTGGATAAACACATCAGCTCGATGAACATAATGTAATGTAGTGTAAGTGTGCTTGGCTTGAAAGGTTAACCTACTTATTGAAAAGATGAACACTCTCATAGCCTACATCAGCAAAGTGCATGATTTTCTCACATTTCGACTCAATATGCTCCTCTGCTTGTTAGCCACATGCTGCTCAGCTAATTAAACACTTCCGTGAATGGAATGCATTTGTTCTACAATGTATCTTACAACAAACAATATTATTATTATTTTCCTGTGTTTTTACAACATTGTGTCCTTCAGTAGGCAATAATTTTATTTTAACAATGGTGTTACATGACACGGCTAGCTAAAATGCTAGTGCTGCCATTTTTAAACATTGTTTACTTCCATCAATTGAACACAATGTTTATCGGAAAATCTGAGCAAATCTGTGGAATGCCAGTAATGAAAACAACAACAATAACAACAATATTAATAATAATAATAATAATAATAATAATAATAAGCTCTAAACAATAATAATTTAAACATGTGAAAATTGCATGAAGAAAAAGAAAAAAAGATCAAAAAGTAGTTTACTTCCATAATTTAAAATCTGAGTTAAGTATTAATATCCACAGATCTTATGATAAATCAATGTTAATTAATGTTAGAAATTGCACGTAATTGGCTGACAGTCGTGATATGATTGAAAATCATGTAGTGCATGGCCTCGCTTCGCCATAATTAAATAAACACATTAATGTTTTCTCAACAAAAACCTGACGTTTTGAACTGAGGACAGAGACAGAGAGTTGTGTGTTTCACTCCTAACTGGGAAATTCCTGGTCCCATCTGGAGATAAGCTTTGGGAGACATCCCCGTGGGCCCCAACTCTTGCTCCACATCACAACAGAAATGTAACTCAGAGTTCTTCAAAGGAGCCCTTGCTTGTTTATCAGTTAAATTTTGGTCACGGTGAATTAAATGACATTATAATTGCTTCACCTCAGAATCTGAACTTCCCCAGACCAGGAAAATCCACCTTTTATGGCTTCATGCCAAGGCCAGAACCTCTCCAGACACTGCAGGAAAATCTCTTCCATGATATGATGTGACCATAAAGTATGAGCCTTGACAACTAGCTGTTATCTAAATCTAAATGAAGGAAAAGACAGTTGCTTAAAATAAAAAATTGCATCAGTATTCTTTTATTCATATATAAAACATTCTAATGTGTTTGTACTGATTAATCAAACAAAATGCTTTGCATATAATCACTTCATTTAAATGACACGTGTTCCTTGTAACTGATATGTGCTTAAATGTGATCTTTCTGCATTATCAATATGTTCATGGTGAAATATTCAGTTTTAACCAAATGGAGTGTTTAAGTGACTATTAATAATGTGTATCCATTCGAGTGTCTTAGAACAAATAGTATGCCAAAATAGTTAATATGTTTAAATAGTTGAATTATTTCTTTGTCTGCCTTTCTCTAACACATGAAGTTTTCTGTGAAATTACACACCCTAAATGGGCGGGGTTTAATGGCATAAGCCCCCTTTAAAAGTTTCAGAAAGGAGTCTCTTGGAACCCTTCTCACTGCTCTTCTGCCTGCCTTCTCTCTCTTCCTTTTTTTTTTCAAATGCTTAACTTTATTTTTGGATCAACAAGGCCCCATGCTAGCCAAGCTACCATGTGGCATTCATTCGTTGTTATTCTTTAATAGCCTCTTAACAAATTAATAGCCTGATGTTCTTAAGGTTCATCAAGTCTTTCAAATTATTAAGAGAACTTCCAATCTGAACTTTTCAAAATAATAGTGAATTTACAGAAAAGTGACTTTCCTTTTCTCTACTTCACAATGCTGCTCTTAAAGTTTTAACTTTTTTTTCTAAATTCACAAAGAGTTTTAATCTGGCTCCAACAAACTATTTAAAAGCTACCAGAACCCATTTTCAACAAATGTCTTCCACCTCTGGGTTCCAGCAAGCTGATGACCTGACTGCAAGCAGCCATCCTGTTGTTAAAATTAACCGACACTGAAGCCTTTGGGATCGCCCGGGGAGACTGCTGGTTTAAAACCTGACCCAAGTGAGCTCATGCTACAAAGAGCCTAGAGCATCAACGATGGATGGAGGGTTCATTGAACCACCTCTTCAACGGATCAGCTAAGTGACCCAGTTAAAGGTTCCAGAAAAAAGGGTTTTGTTGCCAATGGATGCAAAGTGGCTTCTTTTTAAACATATTCATATGTTTGTTTAATAATTTTCTTAATAATAATTAGCTTCAAATTTCATCACTAAATTCTAATCAGATTTATTTTCATAAAGTCTTTAAGCTTTGTCTCTCTACTTTCTTTCAATGTCTCATGAGTAAGCAAATTGTGTCCATAAATGAACTTATTTAAGCACTGTCCACTCAAATTGCCAGTAAACTGTTCATTTCTTGTATAATTGTAAATAAAATGTAAATATTTCTGCTATGGTTCATTTTGTGTTCAGAAGGAAACCCTTTGTCAATTGTATCATAAAATTCAGACTTTCAGACCTGAGACTGATTAATTAATTTGAGACTGATTAATGGTTGTTTAAATTAAAGTACCTATGCTTTAAATAGGTGGTGCCCTGAGGTGATTAGATATTATTCGAATTAAATAATAATTATTAAACCCTAAAATTGTTAATTATTTTGATGACCCATTAAATAAGGTCTAGACCAATTTAATTCAATTTGGCAGTTTAACAATACTTTCGCTACATATTTTTGGTGCTCTCCGTGAGGCCAATAACACATTGTGAGGATTAACTACTTATTCACTACATTAAATTGGTGCCATTCATTCCAAATAAGTAAATTAATGGAATTCATTACATTTATGTTGGTGCGCCCTTGTGAAGGACTTAGACTTTCACTACAATCATGATGTTGTTTGGTTTTTGGTGTACAGTCATGTCATGTCTCCTCATGTTGAGCCATTTTTCACTCTACTTGAAATTTCGATGACATGTCATTCCACTTTTCCAGCAGGAAGAAGTCATTTCCCTATTTTTGGCATCGCTGGCAGGAGCCATCATGTCTGTCTACACGTGTGATGAGAAAAACTGTGTGAACCTGCATCTCCATATTGACTGCTTTCATCATATGGAATGTTTAAACATAAGAGAGGAAGAAGAAAATGACTGCCATCGGTGCTGCACACCGCATTGCATGAAGCACCTGGGGGACTTGGAGCATAATACCTTTATTTCATGGCTTGCAGTAAGACATAAACCCCAGCAAATTACAGCAGACTACAAAAACAGTGGGAGAAATACCTGAGATAACAGGCTACAATGCTACGCCTTCCTCGCTGCCTCCAGCAGCCATCCGTCAGAGCGAATGCAAAAAACAGATCCAAACTCTCCTGCAACTCTTTTGTTGCTGCTGCAGAGCGCCATGTGTTTGATGCGTTGCTTAAAAAATCAGCAAAGCATCAACACCTGCAACTTAAATGTGATGCAAACATTTTGTGCACAACAGAAGATCACCTTAAGTGTTCTGTACAGTGTGTCTGTAGATATTTTCAAAATAAATTACTTTAAATAAATAACTTTTTTAAATGTCCAAATTCTCTGATTTCAGTTTCTTACAAGTGAATATTTTCTGGTTTCCTTATTAATTGCTTTATACCTCTCAGACAATAAAATTAATATTTTTGTGTTGTGGGCAAAGCAAGATATTTAAGGACATTAGGTTGGGTTTTGGGAGACACTGATCACCAGTTTTCACCATTTTCTGACATTTTATGAACAAAATGTATAAGAGGTTAATCAGAAAAATAATTGGCAGATGAATCAATTGGAAATTGGAAATACTGGAAGTTGCAGCTCTACGTTATATTCACAGCTGTAAGTTATGGTTGTCATGAGATAGTAAAACAAGGCAGTCAAAGTTCTGCATGTCAAAAAAATCATGAATTTCTGACAAATTATAAATACCCTTTTTACTGAATTTTGGATTTCAAGTAGGAAATGTATCACAAGCCCTGAAATGTTGACATTGCCCACTACATGGTGACAAATGCTGCTCAAATGTGCATTATTCATTTCAGAAGTTAACTGTTTTTGAAAGCCAAAAATCAACTTATAAAGCTGTGTTCCTTGACCTAATGACCAACCTACCTGTAATTACTTACTTTATAATTAGTTAAAACATATAGTCATTTGAAATATACAACTTTACAACTTTACTATACAAATATACAACCACCCATTACTGGGGTGGTTGTAAACTGAAAAAAAAAAAAAATGATATATATATATATATATATATATATATATATATATATATATATATATATATATATATATATATATATATATATATATATATATATATATATTAATGTGTGTACAGTTTAAAAACCTATATTCTTTGTCTTATTGTGCACTCGTAGCACAGGCTGAGGCGGAGGATTAGCAGCAATCTTCCACTCCAGCTTATTAATTAATCAAAAACCCAGACAGAGCTTTAATTCATTTGAAAGCTTGTCTCTTAGTCTTGTCCATCCAAATTGGAAGTCCCAAAAACCAGTTTTATTTGTTGTTATCTATCGTCCACCTGGTTGTTACTGTGACTTTGTCTGTGAATTTTCAGACCTTTTGTCTGACTTAGTGCTTAGCTCAGATAAGATAATTATAGTGGGTGATTTTAACATCCACACAGATGCTGAGAATGACAGCCTCAACACTGCATTGAATCTATTATTAGACTCAATTGGCTTTGCTCAAAATGTAAATGAGTCCACCCACCACTTTAATCATATCTTAGATCTTGTTCTGACTTATGGTATGGAAATTGAAGACTTAACAGTATTCCCTGAAAACTCCCTTCTGTCTGATCATTTCTTAATAACATTTACATTTACTCTGATGGACTACCCAGCAGTGGGGAATAAGTTTCATTACAGTAGAAGTCTTTCAGAAAGCGCTGTAACTAGGTTTAAGGATATGATTCCTTCTTTATGTTCTCCAATGCCATATACCAACACAGTGCAGAGTAGCTACCTAAACTCTGTAAGTGAGATAGATTATCTCGTCAATAGTTTTATATCCTCATTGAGGACAACTTTGGATGCTGTAGCTCCTCTAAAAAAGAGAGCCTTAAATCAGAAGTGCCTGACTCTGTGGTATATCTCACAAACTTGCAGCTTAAAGCAGATAACCCGTAAGTTGGAGAGGAAATGGCGTCTCACTAATTTAGAAGATCTTCACTTAGCCTGGAAAAAGAGTCTGTTGCTCTATAAAAAAAAAGCCCTCCATAAAGCTAGGACATCTTACTACTCATCACTAATTGAAGAAAATAAGAACAACCCCAGGTTTCTTTTCAGCACTGTAGCCAGGCTGACAAAGAGTCAGGGCTCTATTGAGCCGAGTATTCCTTTAATTTTAACTAGTAATGACTTCATGACTTTCTTTGATAATAAAATTTTAACTATTAGAGAAAAAATTACTCATAACCATCCCAAAGTCATATCGTTCTCTTTGGCTGCTTTCAGTGATGCTGGTATTTGGTTAGACTCTTTCTCTCCGATTGTTCTGTCTGAGTTATTTTCGTTAGTTACTTCCTCCAAACCATCAACATGTCTATTAGACCCCATTCCTACCAGGCTGCTCAAGGAAGCCCTACCATTAATTAATGCTTCGGTCTTAAATATGATCAATCTGTCTTTATTAGTTGGCTATGTACCACAGGCTTTTAAGGTGAAAGTAATTAAACCATTACTTAAAAAGCCATCACTTGACCCAGCTATCTTAGCTAATTATAGGCCAATCTCCAACCTTCCTTTTGTCTCTAAAATTCTTGAAAGAGTAGTTGTAAAACAGCTAACTGATCATCTGCAGAGGAATGGTCTATTTGAAGAGTTTCAGTCAGGGTTTAGAATTCATCATAGTACAGAAACAGCATTAGTGAAGGTTACAAATGATCTTCTTATGGCCTCAGACAGTGGACTCATCTCTGTGCTTGTTCTGTTAGACCTCAGTGCTGCTTTTGATACTGTTGACCATAAAATTTTATTACAGAGATTAGAGCATGCCATAGGTATTAAAGGCACTGTGCTGCGGTGGTTTGAATCATATTTATCTAGTAGATTACAATTTGTTCATGTAAATGGGGAATCTTCTAAACAGACTAAGGTTAATTATGGAGTTCCACAAGGTTCTGTGCTAGGAACAATTTTATTCACTTCATACATGCTTCCCTTAGGCAGTATTATTAGACAGCATTGCTTAAATTTTCATTGTTACGCAGATGATACCCAGCTTTATCTATCCATGAAGGCAGAGGACACACACCAATTAGCTAAACTGCAGGATTGTCTTACAGACATAAAGACATGGATAACCTCTAATTTCCTGCTTTTAAACTCAGATAAAACCGAAGTTATTGTACTTGGCCCCACAAATCTTAGAAACATGGTGTCTAACCAGATCCTTACTCTGGATGGCATTACCCTGACCTCTAGTAATACTGTGAGAAATCACAGTCATTTTTGATCAGGATATGTCATTCAATGCACATATTAAACACATATGTAGGACTGCTTTTTTGCATTTGCGCAATATCTCTAAAATTAGAAAGGTCTTGTCTCAGAGTGATGCTGAAAAACTAATTCATGCATTTATTTCCTCTAGGCTGGACTATTGTAATTCATTATTATCAGGTTGTCCTAAAAGTTCCCTGAAAAGCCTTCAGTTAATTCAAAATGCTGCAGCTAGAGTACTGACAGGGACTAGAAGGAGAGAGCATATCTCACCCATATTGTCCTCTCTTCATTGGCTTCCTGTTAATTCTAGAATAGAATTTAAAATTCTTCTTCTTACTTATAAGGTTTTGAATAATCAGGTCCCATCTTATCTTAGGGACCTCATAGTACCATATCACCCCAATAGAGCGCTTCGCTCTCAGACTGCAGGCTTACTTGTAGTTCCTAGGGTTTGTAAGAGTAGAATGGGAGGCAGAGCCTTCAGCTTTCAGGCTCCTCTCCTCTGGAACCAGCTCCCAATTTGGATCAGGGAGACAGACACCCTCTCTACTTTTAAGATTAGGCTTAAAACTTTCCTTTTTGCTAAAGCTTATAGTTAGGGCTGGATCAGGTGACCCTGAACCATCCCTTAGTTATGCTGCTATAGACTTAGACTGCTGGGGGGTTCCCATGATGCACTGAGTGTTTCTTTCTCTTTTTGCTCTGTATGCACTACTCTGCATTTAATCATTAGTGATTGATCTCTGCTCTCTTCCACAGCATGTCTTTTTCCTGGTTCTCTCCCTCAGCCCCAACCAGTCCCAGCAGAAGACTGCCCCTCCCTGAGCCTGGTTCTGCTGGAGGTTTCTTCCTGTTAAAATGGAGTTTTTCCTTCCCACTGTCGCCAAGTGCTTGCTCACAGGGGGTCGTTTTGACCGTTGGGGTTTTTCTGTAATTATTGTATGGCTTTGCCTTACAATATAAAGCACCTTGGGGCAACTGTTTGTTGTGATTTGGCGCTACATAAATAAAATTGATTTGATTTGATTTAGTTTTGGTAAATTTTAGTTTAAAATGGTAAATTTTAATTCCTGGCCTGAATGACTCAGGGTTTTTTCAAAACGGAGTGGCTATACGCCCAACTGTTGGTTCAATAAAGTAAATGCGCAAGCATATCTGGTAGTTAAGTGTGACGTAACGCATCATGTGATTTTCAACTTCCGGCTCCAAACAAAAAAGGCACACTGTCATTAACATTGAGAACTGCACTGAGATGATCTGATCAGGCTGCACTTACACTGTTGCACACGGAGAACAGCACTAACATCGCAACATAAAACTCTTTGTATATTGTGCCTGTAACTCTCCTGGATATATTTACTGGGTTTTAGACGTTGTTACTGCGTTTGTTTTATGTAAAAATGTCAGACGCTCAGGTTGTTTCTCCATTATTTTCAATGGGAGCTGTTGCGAGCTGCGATCGCTTCCTGTTCATGTCGTTCGGGGAGAAAGTGAAGTTTGCACTTTAACGTCCTGTTTATTGTAATAAATAATTTTTTATTAACAAACAGACATGTATATTGTACCTGTGCATAATAAAATATGTAAAGTAAAAGAAAAAAAAGTTTCATTAAGTGTTCTGACCATAGAACCAGACGAATGCGTTTAACGGAGGTGGAGGCGGAGAAGGGATGGACGGAGGTTTGCGCACAGTGTAAACACAAACTCAGCTTAAACTGTAAATCCTTAAAAGGATCAAACTGATGTAACTTTAATTGTAAACTTGGAGGTCTTTGGACCCGGAAACAGATTTATCACGTGATGCGTTATGTCAGCATTTAACAACCGGATACGCCCAACCACCACCAACCAAAGACTGTGCTTGTATATTTTCTCACCGGCTGTGGGAGGGTTCGCAGCCCACGGAGGGACTGTGATCTAAAGCGGTTCTGTTTGGCTCATCACTTCCAGGGAATTGTGTCAAACTAACACCATCTTACAGGCAACAAGCAGCATTTTGTTAATCAAAGCTGTTTCGTCGTCATTAACAGGTTTCCGTTCAAAATACTTATGTAAAATACTTATGTTTAAAATGGTGTTTTTGTTTTTTGCTTCGGCTTGTAAATATATAGTATTTTGTATGTAAGTAGGTATGTGTAGGTGTATATTTATGTTTGTGTATATATGTGTGTATATGTGTATATATGTATATGTGTATGTATATATATGTATATGTGTATGTATATATATGTATATGTGTATGTATATATATGTATATGTGTGTGTATATGTGTATATATGTATATATATGTGTATGTATGTTGATGGATATATATATATATATATATATATATATATATATATATATATATATATATATATATATTGATATCGGTTTAGGTGTGTAGGAATCTATGTGTATATGTGGCAAAGGGTATTACTGGTTGTGGGGAAGAAGGGGTAGGGATAAATAAGCTGATGCTTCACCCTACCCCTTTTCAGACATGTTGGGTACACAGTAGGAACTTTTTTGTTGTTGTCTTTACTGATCTATCTTGTAATTGTTGTTGTATCAAATGTTCGAAATAAATAGTTTTCATTCATTCATTCATTCATTCAAAATACTAATCCATTGCGGTGTTTTTTTAGCATAATTAAAGATGCTGCAGTTAGATGTGTCAAACATATGCCGCTTTTCATGCCACAGTGGAGCCTTAAAAAAGTGGTGTAAAAACGTAGTTTAGATGCACAAAATGCAGACATCAGCAGTTAGTACAGCACTCAGACGCTCCATTGCTAACAATGTGTCAACATGCGTGGGCTTGTATTTTAAGAAAAAGTAAGCTTATCCTTTGTGACCATGTTTTATTTGTACGTCGTACCCGTAGACTGTATGTAGACTTGACAAACCCTACATGACGTGACCCAGAGCTTTTCACAAAATCGTGCTATTCTGGGTATCACCATATTGTCTGTCTGAGTCCCTTGGTAAAGAAGTGACACTTAAGCATGTCCGTGACTGACCTGGGCGGGATGAGTGAAGCTCCAACATGATACCATCTCACACATACCATACAAGCTAACGCTAATAGGTTAAAATTGGTTCATGTGTTTTATTTACACATACTTTTTTTGTGGAGTGGGCAGTGGTTTTCAAAACAGATGGGGCATTAATAATTACAATCAAGTTACTATAACACATTTAGGTAAACCACTTTCAAACTCCTGGTTCCTGTGAAAGTATTACTGAGCATTAAGACAACGATGCCATTAACAAAAATGTTTGTATTCTGGGGCGCTTGTGGGCATGCAGCACTGCGCCCATTGGTGATGTAGAAATGTAACCAAACGCTAGTTGAGATGAAAACGTAAACCAGAACTTCATTCAAAGCCTGAAAGTCTGTTGGATGCCACCTGCTGGTATTTGCAGATTTTAATGAGGCATCTATTCTTCTTCTCCTATGACTAGCATATCAGTGTAGCATGGAATTATGTTGCCTCTCTTTTAAATCATATTATTAGCAACGGAACAGTCTCAGCCTCACTACATCTAAATTCTGGCTCTCTTAGTGAAGCAGAGGCCTAGCTACTGGTGACCACATTAGTAATCTCTTTGCGTCCCTGTTGACTTCCTGCAGGTGAATTAATGCCTTAGATGTAGTTATTTCCAGATGACTGATTCTGCTCTTTTGCTCTCTGTCTGAGGCACTGATGAGCTCTTTAATGGATACTGTCCCTGCACCCTAGTGTACCGGATTGACCTGAAGACACCATACCTATTCAAGACTGAGAGGCAGAGACTAAGAGTAGTATGTCACTGGTCGTGACTGGTGGAGAGCAGTTGGGGATGTGAATTACTGACCAAACACACAAACAAGCTTCAGTTTCACTGCTGAAATGATGACACATTTACACACAAAGTGTTCAGCTCTTTTTGTCTTGCTATTATCCATGTGAATTGATTGTAGAAATTCCCTTGATTGTACCCAGTAACAACAAAATAAAATAAATTATAAAATTATAAATTAATAAATACAGTAAATAAATAATAAAGACTACGCAGATCCAAAGAGGGGATGGAGGGAGCAATCACCAACTTGCAGAATGATGTCTCTGCTGTCCTCCCGTGAATGTCCTCTATATAATCCCTGCTGATATGATCGTTTTGTCCTCTGCTCTGAGATCTACATGCAGCGCTCATCCATGTGGTGGACCAGCCTCTTCTCTGTGATGCAGTGATGTCCAGCAGCACTTCGGGAGTGTGCGTCCTTTGATATGATTTGATTTGATTTATTCAGCAATAACACTGTAAGTCCATTCAGATGTTCCCATGTTACTTTCACTAAGGGCTTCACAGCAGACCCGAGATTTCCTCCTCCTCCGTCCTGCATTTTGACTCTGATGGGCAGATGATGCCACATTTCCAGGGCACAGCATTTAGCAGAAAGATTTTGCCAGTTTACAGGCACATGTCTGCGCAGTGGGAGAGCTGGATTTGAAATGAGTGTGCAGCTAAAATGAAAACATCATATTTCCTCCCTGACTGTGCATCAACCTTACAGCGAGCATGTCAAAGAACTCCCACTGCACATCCTCAGAGAGAGAGAGTGAGTGTGTGTGAGAGAGAGAGAGAGAGAGAGAGAGAGAGAGAGAGAGAGAGAGAGAGAGAGAGAGAGAGAGAGAGAGAGTGCTCCTGCAGAATTGTGCTACTCAATTAAAAAAACCATTAAAAATAACATTAAATACCTAAAGCTCGAACAAGAGTCCAACTGTGGCCAGGCTGGCAGCAGCTTAGCCACTTCCAAAAGTGTCTGTTCCTCTCTGATCATCTCTGCTCTTTTAGCATGCTTCCCAGCAGCTCTTGTGTGTGCTTCACCCAACCCACAGTTTTCTCATGAATCTCTGATGTTAAGAGTCCCAATGTGTGGATTGAGAGGGTCGCGCTGACATCAACGTGACAGCTCTGGGAGCACGCTGGGAGGAGCGTTGTTGCCTTGCCACCTGTGTTCAAAATCCAGGTGTGATGCTTGCGATGCCCTGGAAGTGAAGTGAGGGAAGATCGCCACCCAGCAGATGTCAAGCAAAATCAAGCAATTTCCCTCACAACTGCTGTTTGCAGCCTGTCTCAGCCTAGTGAGATCAGACCCTAAGAGCCAAGATGGACATTTTATATCGCAACAACAGACCCTGTTATTTGACTTTTTAGTTTCTCTGTTTTCTTTTTTCTGTTTCTACTGTTTTCTTTTCTAATCTTTTGAAAAAACCTTGTATTGTTAGAAAGGCCCAAGTAGTGGGTAACCTCCCTGGTCTGCTTGAGGTTTCTTCCTCAAAAAACACCACAGGGAGTTTTTCTTTACCACTGTGGCCTGTGTGCTTGCTCAGAGAGGTTGTTAAGGTTAGAACCTTACCTGTATGAAACGCCTTGAGGCAGTGTTGTTGTGAATTGGTGCTATACAAATAAAATGAATTAAATATATGCAATATAAATTTTAGAAGATATATAATGAATTACAACTTACGCTAATTCTTTGTATTCATTAATATCAGACACGATCTACAGACCACACATAAAAATGTATTTTATTTAGTATGTTAACAAATTGCTTTATACATTTTAAAGGACAGTGTTTTGTAACCTGTGTTTCACAAACAACAGTATTATAAAAATAAAAGCACTTGTAACATATATTGTGATCATAGTATCATTTTTTCTTCAGCAAATCTGGAATAGTACAGGATCTATTAGATTTTTCTGATATTATTATTATTATTGTTATTTTATTTAGAACAAAAAGTTTAATAGAATAAAACTGATTTCACAGCAGAAAGGAAAGTGGAAAAGAACATTATGTTCCAAGGTTAAGAATG
Organism: Thalassophryne amazonica; assembly: GCF_902500255.1. NCBI lineage: Eukaryota > Metazoa > Chordata > Actinopteri > Batrachoidiformes > Batrachoididae > Thalassophryne > Thalassophryne amazonica. The sequence goes on from NC_047112.1 coordinate 11,168,852, forward strand.
AGGGCTGTGACTCTAAAACAATTAGATTTATTTTGTGCCCAGAAAATAAATGTGATGAAGAACAACACCAACCCCCCCCCCCCCCCCCCCCCCAAAAAAAAACATGCTGGTGTTGACATGTTTGGGAAATGATTACACAGCTCGCATTATACTGCATCAGCAAAAAGCTTTTCTTTGCACATGTGAGTGAATCAAATTTGTGTAATCTACAAATGTCAGCACATTTGCATCTTATCAGTAATGGCAGAGAAATGTATACTTTTTCATGAAAATAACAACTATGAGGCAAGTTTGGTGAAATCCGCCTTAGTTCTACAATGTACAAATTTTTACAAAAGCTGACATGACAATGCACTCGAGATCTTTTACAACAAATGTCCCCCAGATGTCCCCAGCACTGCTCAAGATTTTCTCGTGACCATTTCCAGGCCTGTGTGATAACTGCGCTGCCATCTGTGCACGTGGCCACGTGCCTGCTGATTAGCTACATAATTTGGTTGTTTCGTATTCCATTGAGTTGGGCTGTTTGGCACTGAACGTTTGCAGTGCCGCCTGGATCCTGGCAACATCTGTGGTGGACAGTTTAAGCCGGTGCCTCAACAGACAGGAGAAGAGGTCCAGAGGCTGAGATCCGGGAGGGGAGAGCCTATTGACCCGATCCCGGATCTCCAGCAGCTGCAGCAGAGCCGAGTCCTGTGATCCCTGAGTGTATGGGTAGTCCAGCTGCAAAATCAAGTCCTGGATCGCTTCAGGGTCAAAGTGCATACTGTAGCCGTACACTTCAATACTGTTGATCTTCATGTAACCAAGATTTCGCCCCGGTTCCAGAAACTCTAAAGGTTCATAATATACTGTTCCATTGCCAGTACTCGAGGGCCCTTTAACTCGACTCCGTAGGTAAAAGTGGACTGTCTCAAAAAATGTTTTCCACTTGTTGCCCAAAGTCAATGTCCAGTTGTAACAGTCAAAGGGAAGGTCTAACTTAGTCCTCTCCCAGTCCGGGTAGCTGTTCTGGTCAGTTGGCATGATCCAGCTCTCAGAGTGACTACCCCCAAATGGATTAATGTACACAGACAGCATGGGGTCCAAAGTGGTGTTCTTGGTAAGGCAGATCTGTAGAGACATACCCAGGAGCATGTGCACGTGGTTGGACTTGTATTTATTACTCTTCAGCGTCAGTAGCATTCTCTTCCTCCAAGACGGGTCGAACCAGTTATTCAGCCTGACATCATTGCTGACAAAAATTCCATGAATGCTGATGCGGTTGTCACGTTTCTGCAGAAGGTAGCGTAGCTCCATGTCCTGCAGGTCCGTCTCAAAGCCGATGTAGTGGTCAGTGGAGTCGGGCACTTCGTGGCGACACACGCCTTGACTCAGCATGTACCCCTGGTTGCAGGTGGCACAGCGGGAGCGGTTCTCATAGGAGCAGGATGCACAGGCGGTGCCCTCACCCACCGTGCAGGGGATCACACCCTGGCAGGGAGGATGCTCATAGGGACAGGAGCAGCTTTTGGTCTCCTCCAGATACGAGCCGATGCGGTTGTTCTCGCTGCAGTACATGATGGAGAGGATGTAATTCAGCCAGTAACTGAAGGGCCTGCAAAAGACAATAAACAAGATTTGAGTCACAAATGAACCACAATATTTTGATGAATCACTCAGAAAGCACTTTCAACTGCATATCTACACCAAGGATCACAAACCAAACTCATTTGGGTCTGACGTGATATGCGCATTTCTGTGTGACTTTTCAGCTGCTTTCAAGTGATCATGCGACCAATCACATGCATGTTCATCGTGAAAGACGAAATCGAGCCCAAGGCTGCCACTCACTCACTCACTCACTCACTCACTCACTCATCTTCAACTGCTTAGTCCAATGAAGGATAGCTGGGGCTGGAGCCTATCCCAGCAGTCATAGGGCGTGAGGTGGGTACACCCTGGACAGGACGCCAGTCTGTCGCAGGGCCACTTATAGACAAACAAACATGTTCACACCCACAAGCACACCTACAGACAATTTAAAGTGTCCAATCCAGCAAACCTGCGTGTCTTTGGATGTGGGAGGAAGCCGGGTGAGAATGCACAAACTCCACACTGAAAGGCCACAGGTGGGAATCAAACCCATGACCTTCTTGCTATGAGATAACCATGTTAACCACAAAGCCACCGTGCTGCCCTGATGCCACTCACATCATTTAAATTTCAAATGTTTAAAATCAATTCCATTTTCTGACTTTTTCTGCAAACACCCATTTTAAGAAGTCATACTAAGCACCTTTTCAACATGCACATCCAAGTTACCAGGAGTCTGAAAAACCAAAACTGATTTTAAAGTTCAGAGCCAGAAAAAGTCAGTAGACACTGAAGTAACACATTATAACCAAAGTTGTTTGCAGATGACCTGTTTCTCGAAGGCCCTGTGTAAATGTAGTGCTTTTTAAAGCAGTAGTATCTTTATTACATTTGTTGTCAATGAAAATGGTGCATATGCAGCCCCCTCCAGAAATAAGCACTGCACCCACATTTTTTACACTACTCTATTTTTTTTTTTTTTTTTTTTTGTTCAGCTGCTCCAGGTGTTTTAAACTGACAATTCACAAACTTTTCAGAAAAGTTTGTGAAATCACTGCAGCATCGTTTCAGCCAACCGATCACAAGTGCAACACCTGAAGGGTAAAGCTTCAGCGGCCTCTGTTAACAGTCAACTCACAAAAGAGACAAAAAACCCCAAAACACTCATCTGCGATAGCAGATTGTACAGACACTTGGCTCCTGCTGAGGATACAATTATACGTCAGTGTTTAAATAAGTTTTTGTTGTCCCAGAGACATTGCAGAAGGAACATTCTTTTTTGGTACTTCAATGTGAGAAAAACAAACAAACAAATAAAGACGAGCAATCCGAGACCTCCAAAATTCAGTGAATTCTTCCATGCTGTAATATCTATGTTTGGTGCAAATTTGGTGAGAATCCATGAAGTTTTTTTGTTTTTTTTTAACATAATCCTTCAAAGCTTATATTATATTATATTATATATATTATATTAAGGTTCTCAGTATTAACTAATGTTAATATTGAGAACCTCAGAAGGGATTTATTGCAGCAGAATTGGTGTGAAATTTATTGTGATGATGTTGATGAATCAGATGAATAATTTATTTCTATTGTATCTAATCTGTATGATAAACATTGTCCGTGGGTGCCTAAAACCAGAGATACACAAAGGACTGATAAACCTTGGATAACAAAGGGACTCCTGAATGCATGTAAAAAGAAAAATTTATTGTATAAGCAGTTCTTAAAATTTAGAACTAATGAAGCCGATAGGAAATATAAGACATAAATTATTGCTGATTATTTTAATGATTATTTTGTTAATGTTGGTAAAAAATTTATCAAACTCAACTGTAACTACGGCAAAGTGTTCTATGAACAACTGTAAATCAATTAATAAAATTCAGGATTCAGTGTTTATTAGAGAAACGGATGAAAAATAATTTTTTAACATACTTCATAAAATTAAGGGAAAAAAAATCCACTGACATTGATAGCTTTGATATGGTTTTGATTAAGAACATTATTGACTGTATTATCAAACCCTTAACATATATTTGTAACCTGTCACTCATGACTGGGAAATTTCCCTCCAGAATGAAAATTGCTAAGGTGATACTATTGTTTAAATCTGGTGATAAACATGTTTCTTTTTCAAATTATAGGCCAGTCTCTTTGTTACCACAGTTTTCTAAAATTCTGGAAAAAAAAATATTTGTAAAGAGGTTGAATGATTTTATAGAAAAACATCATATACTTAATGAACAGCAGTATGGTTTCAGAAAAAAATCGAACAACTTCTTTGGCTTTCATAGACTTTGTGGAACAAGTTACAAATGCAATAGAGAAGAAGCAATACACTGTTGTTTTTTTTTTTTTTTGACTTACAGAAAGCACTTGATACTATTGATCATACCGTATTATTGGAAAAATTACAGATGTATGGTATTAGAGGACTGGCCTTTAACTGGCTAGTTAGTTATTTACGTAACAGATATCAGTGTGTTCACCTTGGTGGGATAAAATCAGAATTTTTGAGGATTACATGTGCAGTTCCCCAGGGGTCAGTTCTCGGGCCATTATTGTTTTTGCTGTATATTAATGATATAGGTTTGGTTTCTAAGTCTTTGAGTTGTATTTTGTGTGCTGATGATACAACTGTGATTGGTAGTGGAGAGAATTTGAGACAGCTCTTGCACTTGGTGGAGAGGGAACTGCAAAAATTTAAATACTGGTTTGGCTCTAATAAAATGTCACTTCATTTCGGTAAAACTAAGTGCATTATATTTGGAAATAAGCCTAGAAATGTAAGCAGTAAATTATTGTTGAATGGTATTGAAATTGAAACTGTATCTCAAACTAAATTTCTTGGAGTTTTGTTGATGACAAGCTTAGTTTGAAAACTCATATAAAACATATTGAGTCCAAAATATCAAAAGTTATTGGTATCTTGTACAAAGTACAATAGTTTCACCCCCAACATCTGTTGGTTTCATTGTTATCACTCATTACTTGTCCCTTATATGACTTACTGCATTGAAGTTTGGGGAAATACATATAAAACAAATACTAATCCAATAGTTCTGTTACAAAAAAAAGCTATAAGAGTGATAAGTAAAAAAAAAACATATCGTGAACCAACAAATTCACTGTTTGTTCGTCTTCAGTTTTTGAAATTTTATGACTTGGTTGATTATTTTACAATACAGATAATGTGTAAAGTTAAAAATGGACTCTTACCTCAACATGTCCAGGAGCTGTTTAAAATGAAAGAGTCCAGTTATAATTTACATGGATCTTTGGTGTTTGATAGAATAAAGAGTCGAACTACTGCTAAAAGTCATTGCATTTCTGTAAAGGGTGTTAGAGTGTGGAATGACTGTTTAGATTGTATTAAAGTATCTATTACATTGGCTTGTTTTAAAAGACTGTATAAAAATAATATATTAACTTGTTATAGTTTGCGGAATGAAGTAAATTGCCTGTGTGGCTATTTTTTGTTTGTTTGTTTGTTTATAAGCTTTTGCTTCTGCCCACACCCTTTCAGCTGCACTAAACTGGTAAATCGTTTGAGTTTTGTTCTGTATGTTTTAATTTTTGTTTTCTCTTGACTTGTTTTGTAAATGAGAGATTTTGTTCGTGCGTGCTGAATAAATCATTCATTCATTCATATAAATTGAAATATTGAGCCAGAATCTGGATCACTTCCAAAATTTAATGGAGTCTTCTGTGGCCTAAAATCTATCTGTGGGAAACATTTCATCAAAATCAGTGTAGTATTTTTGAAGTAATCCTGCTAACAGTCAGAAAGACAGATAAATAAATGCTAATATTTTTTATTAAGTTCTTGGGCAGATGTAAATAACACTTTTTGGACATGGGGCCTGTCACTTTGAGTGGCAAAGGACCTTCTAAGCATCTAGAGGTAGGGACTGGAAGAAGGAAAAATTCAATGATTATCCCTCCCTTGCAGCCCATGTTATGTGTGTCACACAAAGCAAGCAAAAAGCCCAGATTTGGACTTCCGTGACGTACGTGTCAGTAGGCCAAGATGAGCCATTTCCATGTTGTAATTTTGCTTGTAACAGGGAAGTTAGACAAGTAGTCACAGCATTGTTGGCATTTGAGGATTCTTAACATACAAAGCCAGGAGATGATACAGAGAAAGAACATATTGTTAAAAACTAATAAGACTCCAATTTAAATTAAAGCCAATTTAAATGCAATCTTTAATGGATAAACAATATTCACTTATGGTTGTTTAGGAGATCCATCTGTGAGTGAAAACCAGAACGGCACTCACATTACACACTTCTATCAGTGTTTATATATATATATATATATACACACACACACACACCCCTTCTTGAAATATTTTCTTTCAGAATTAAATGTTTTCTTTCCAGGTTGGACTCAAGCCTTTCAACAGATTTTCATGAGAATTGGTTCATTAGTAAAACACCTATTCTTTGCTAAAATTGTTCCATTTGAGAATATTTTTTTAATTTATTTATTTATTTTTTTTATTTTACTACTGAATGTGACCGCCATTTCTGGAAGCACTTGTTTGTGGAATTGTATATCTCCACCGGGTGGACAATTCAAATTTTGCCAAGAGCTCTTGTAGTTCAGACTGACAAAATCTATAGAACATTAACCATATTTTCTGGAGTATAACTTGTGTTTTTGTTTTGTTTCTACTATTTTGGGAGGCCCTGTGACTTGTACTCAGGTATGACTTATATACCAAAACATCATGCATTTTTTTTATTTAGAATAATAATTACAGTAACAATTTATAAACAACTTTCATATGAATCAAAGCCAATAAACTCCAATAATAAACAAATAAATGCCAAGAGTTACACTACAGCAACACACAAAAATCCCACGTTAATGACCTGTTAATCCAGAAAAAAGGTGTGACTTATTATTATCTTTTTTTATTTAACCTTTATTTAACCAGGTAAGTTATTAAGAAAAAAAAAAATCTTATTTACAATAAGTGGCAACGTTATACTCTGTTGCGACTTTTCCGCCGGAAAATAAGATTTTTTTTTGGGGGGGGCTCACTCAGGTTTTACCCAACACATGTTTTACATTAATTCTCGTTCACATTCTTATTGAAAATTTTGACAAGATTTCTTTGTCTCCACCTCTTTAACTGGATCCACCCAAAAATTTTCGAGACCACTTTTTTGACAAGTGAAGGTTTCTGCTCTAATAACAGTAATTATATATATATTCTATTCGTGAATGATATTCGAGGTTAGACCCTCTCACCAAGTGTGGTGAAAACACTTTATCTCCACAATTTCACTTTTTCCAGTAAACAAAGCAGTAAAGGGGGAAAAATAGGTGAAAATGTTGGTGGAGGAAATCATTTTTTATCTTGTCATTTTATGCAACACTTGTGATTTATTTATTCCAAAACCAGCACTAATTGTAAATCAAAATTCTGGTTGTTGGCGAAACAGCAGCAGATGGCCCACATGACAAAAGAATAATGCTGTAAATCAAAATGTCACTCAGTCTGCAGCTGTGGAATCAGTTCAGGGAACAGAGCAGCGTGTGGATTAACAGAGTCACAGAACAGAATCACTTTTATTTCCACTGCAGGGTAAACCAGCACAACAAAATTTGCTTGTGCAAATTAATTAACAAACTAAATTCACAAGCACATTTTCATGAAAAAGCTCACAAATGCCCAAGCTGTTGTTTGAGTAAATAATAGCTGCACAGTACTCATGGCTCTGGGAATTTCAACTTTAATGATGAATATTAGATCAAACAAACACAAGATTCAAAGTAAAAACAACAACCAAAACAAGATTCTTTCTCCAACTTAAACATGTTGCAGTGTTAAAGAAATAACCTGTGAACTTACTTGGACAAGTGTTTCCTATTTTTACTCAGGCGAAGTGCGAGCGAATGTCTGATGAGTCACATTCCATGACAAATGGTGAACGCATGCAAGTTCACACAGCACAAAGGTACACTTGATCATAATTTATAAAAACTTCAACAAAAGCTACTTTAGTTTTTATTCTAGGAAAGACACTGTATGTATCAGCAACTCACCAATACGAAGGAATCACGGCCATGTGATGAAGAAGAAAAACTCTTGAGGCAGGTTGCACAGATTTACCACTTTCAGATGCATGCACATGGATTTAGAATTAGAATATTTCATTCAAGTCCACCTTCATAATACGATTTTCATCATAACACGACTTATACCAATCAATCACAAATATTTTGCTTTTGAGCCCTATCGGTTGTAGAGATAGAGCAGAAAATATTTTTGTTGACTTTAACTTGACCTTTGTTTCCTTTTCTCCAAAAGTTAATTACCTTGATATATCTGCAGACGTGAAGATGTTGTCACACAATGACGGATTGAGCAAACCGATTAGTAACGGACTGAAATAACTTGTCTGGTGGCAAATATCATTTAATCCATCAGTCTCCAGTGGACTTGGGGCTCTGATGAAGGGATGATGTCACATTTCAATGGCAGTACAAAAAGCCGCATTCAGCAGAATGATTTTCCCAGTTTTAAAACATATATGCTCTCTGGGGGCAGCGGGATTTGAGCGGGATTCACAGAGGTCTGAATGCAAATGTAGCTAGAATACAGCTCGATCCGGGATCATGACATCCTACTTCCTCACTACATTCATGTGCTGACAGTGTCCTCTCCAGTGTGGCGGTGTTCACTGCAGCAGCAGCAGTAGTGAGGACAGCAAACAACCTTTTTCTGCGGCGCATTCTCAGCCAGGTGCGCTCTGATGTTGAGATAAAAGCACACATAGCCGCGCTGTCTTGTCTTTTTTTTTCAGTCTGACCTTGGTTAAATGAACAACTGTGCTGCATGTTGCTGTGTTAGGAACCGTCCTCTCTCCCCTGGTGCTGAATTCACACCCCATGCCAGAGCGTTGGCTAATCAAAAGCCTAGACCTAAGCATTCTGTGAAGTGCCTTGAGGCAACTTTGTTGTGATTTGGCTACCATATACATGAAAATAAATTGAAATAAATTGAAAATCTGACAACCAGAGGATATGAGCGCATAAGTATCACTGAAGTAGCAAACAAGTAGAAGACAAAATGTGCACATTTGCACAAATGTGCTTCTTATGTCTAATCAAAGTTTTGTGCACTCACAAAACTTTCTAATGGACTTGCCAGGCGTCAGCTGTGAGGTACACATTTAACAAATAAGAAAAGGACGATATGGAGTCCTCATCAACCCTATGCAGATGTCAGAAATCTCCCATTGCTCTTGTTTTGAAATTTCACACAGATCTGGGTCAGGATTATACCTACACACAGGGGTTATGTTTGTAAAGTTGCTCTCCAAGAAGAAACACAGCTCCCAAAGCAAAATTCCAGAATGATTTGGCTTTGGCAGACGTTTACACTCTGTGTGTTTTTGTGGTTTAAATTTAAAATCCGGCTTCAAGAGATAAATAGACAGTCAAAAACAATTTTAGCAGCCTAAATGCTGTCCAATTCTTTCAGTTTGCCTTAGATTCAGCTGTGCAACGCTCACCTTCACAGTGTGCACAGAGTGACGATGCCGTCCCGCCACAATGAAGTGGACCAAGAGGAGGAACATGTAAAGTGTCGCTGAGCCGCAGCGAGCAGTCGGGCCAAAGACAAGCTGGCTGTTCACTCTGCAATCTGTTCACTGTCTGTCAGCTCATTTCACACAGTTCAACACAACCCACCAACTCTCTCCAAAAGCCACTGATTCAATTTTCACTCACGAGCAAAACTTTGCTGCAGACAGCTCCTCTCCAGGCACTACATTTTTCCATTAAAAGCTGCTTGTATTTACTTGGTGAACCACAAAAAACAGCATATCAGTTGTTTTGTGAGTCTCCATCACTGATATTCTGACAGTTCAGAATCTAAAAAAGAGAAAGATTTTTTTTTTTTTGAACACTCTACTAGAAAAGTTCCAATAGAAACTCCATTTGCAGCAGTAAGTGACAAACATATGATGTTTTTTTGTTTGCTTTTTCTTCATCTGCCAAAGACCATGATGCCTCAGTACATGAATAATGGCTGTGGATACATGAATATTCCCTTTATAAAAAGAAAAGAAAAAAAAAATATCTGAAGTAGGTCATTACTCACAAGGCAATATGGAAAGATGCACCAGAACAGAGGAATACATTGTATTCCAGTTTACAACACGATGATTGTTCTTTCCCTTTTCATTAAACTATTCTCTTTGCAGCTATTTCAAGCTCGATTTTCCTCTACAGGCTGAATTTTTCGAAAACAAAATGTTGAGGATATATTCTACGATTCACATTGCAGAATAGTTGGATGTCATCATCTTTAATATCTGAAATGGTTGGGTTCAAAGACATCTTTAAACAAACGTGCTAATGGAAAAGAGCACTCTGGTCTTTTTTTTTTCAGATATATGTCATGATTTTTCCAACTTTCCCTCAAAGAAAGATGTGCATCCATATTTTTTATAAGTTAACATTTCATTCTACTCTAAATATTAATATAAGGCATTATTAATTTGATAAACAACAAACCACAAAAGTTCATAGCATCATGTTTAAGGGTTTGCTGTCATATTATTTTTTTTTAATATGTAATTATTGCACACACCCCCCCCCCCACTGTCACTTTCTATGATGATTTCAGTGAATATGCATATTTAAGCCCAAACAATATGTTTAGTCTTGTACAAATGATATGAATTTCACAAACAATAAAATGAGTAACTACAGATTAATGGAGTATAGAAGTTGCAAATGTTCAGTTGGTAAGCAACTTATTCAGTGATTAAAAGAAAATAAATAAATAAAAAAAATATAAAATACTTGAAATTGGTGGTTCTGTGACTCGCTTTGTTCTTTTTTGAATATTCTGCAGTGAAACAAATGTCTTGGAATCGACACTGGAAAAGACTTTTGAATGGTTTTATTAAAATACGTAGATAACGTAGAAACAGACATATAAATAACGTAGAAACAGACATATGATTTTCAGTTTTTCTGCAGTATGAAGTCATGTGGCAGTTTTAAATCATAGCCCAGTGGTTGTGTTTCAGTTGTGTATTGAGGTTTGGTCATTGTGTTTCTTGCATTTTATTTGTTGATACATGAGACACTGGCATTTGAATGTTGCCTTGATAAATACTGATAAAATGTATTTTGTTTGAAGGCTCCTCAGTAATACAGTCTTGCAGTCCATCTGACCACTACTGTTAAAGAAGTAAAAATTATTTTTAGAATTGAATGATATGACACCAAAACACATTTCCTACACATCTCCAACCATCAGGGTGAGACTATGTATGTCTTATTAGTCTCGCTATACCATTCCTACTATATCTTTAAATGATAATCATACAGGCCAGCATTAAGTGTGTGGACAATGTGTGGGTCACCACTCTGATTGTCTGACATTTTTATTCTTTCTTTCTTTGAATATATACATGCATGTTTGTTTTAGATGCAGTGCTAGGACACTTTTTTTTTTCCTCTGCCACAACACTCTTTGAAAAGAGACATTTTTGACCTCAACAAGGTTTTTTTTCTGGCTGAGCTAATAAAGTACTGTAGTTGACCTTAATGAGGACTTCCTGAGGTGCTGTGAGTTATAGGGATTGTGGGATTTATGACCCTCATCAACCAGCAGGAGGAGGTGAGAAGGTGTTCTCACTATGTAATTCAACATGCACAATCATTATTATATTCTTAAGTGGACAAGAAATACACAGTGATAATGATTAATATCGTGGGAAAGGAAATGTTTCAAAAAATGAGTTTTCAAATATTTGTTTGTGCATGTCAAGATTTTTGGAAAAAATCTTGGGGACTTGTGGCTCAAAATTTACTGAGTTCCCATTTGTTTGTTCCCTTTTTTCTCTTTTCAATAAAAAAATAAATAAATAAATATATTGTTTGACCTACAAATCTGCACCCCAAACTAATATATAACCATTTACCAATCAGGTCCTGGATCAATAAATATTTTACTAAAATTTAAATAATACATTGTTAATGGTATTTTATCAGACTGCACAATGGAAAACATGCTGGCACAATGATATTTAGTTTGTAAACACTACCAATGGCAGATTAGGCCAGAAATTGCACCTGCATCCACATCCATCAACAAAAAATAATTAAAAGTTGCAAAATATTTTCAACCATTTTTACAATGCACCACAGCAGGAAAAATACTGCAGTCTTGCAGAAATAGAAACCTCCATTTTATGTTGTAAATATCTGAAAATAAAAAAAGGCATTCTTGATTTCTTCTTGGAAGTGGGTACTGCAACAGTACTGTGTCAGGAGGAGCTCCATTTTTCTATTGACACAGAGCCAACCATATTCCACATTACATTACATGGTGTGGACTATATCCAATCCATATCCGGTTACTCCACTGCCACAGTACTGTCAATAAGTAGCGTGTGCCACAGTGTGTCAAATGAGAAAATGGATTTATGAATGAATGTTAAAAAATATTCTCCATCTCAACCTATTCACCCTATTCTCAAACTTTACATGGGTAAGAAGTCAATAGTAGACTGAACGGGCAGAAAGATTTATGTAACAGAGTCACTCATTGGCGTAGAATGAATGGCGGCATCTGATTGGTGCCGTGGCAATAGACAAAAGGTTACGTTCTTGACAAAGTACTGTGGCAGTAGCCCTTCCCTTCCCTAACCCTTTTGTCCATGTTGAATGAGTGTCTGACTTCTTGCATTTGTGCTGGATGTGTTTTAGCTCCTACACTGTTCAGTGCTTGCATGGATCAGGTGTTGGGTAACGGGTGTTGGGTCAGGTTGTGGGGTCCAGTGGTTTAGACACTTTTGTCAGGAAGGAAAGGCTTACTTACCCTGACTGCATGGACAATGCTGTGATTGTTGCAGAATCAATGAATATCCTGATCAAAACATTTGAGAAGCTGAGTGAGGAATCAGAGTATCTGGATTTGCTATTGTCCTGGACGAAGAATAAGATCCAGGCTTCCACTGACAACCTGGATTCAGCCATCAGAAGTGTACCTGTATGTGGCCAAAGTGTTGAACTTGTGGAGAGATTCACTTATCTCCATGTCCCTGATTCGTTGAACTGTAACAACGAGCTTATGGAGTCAAGAGGTCACTGGACAGAGTAGTATGGTTTCGCTGATACCCTTGCAGGAGAATGAAGGTCTGTCTTTAAATGTCTGAGTCCTTTCTGACTTAGTGTAGGGTGTGAGACACTAAATAGTAGTAGAGATACCTGAGACTATGTAGACCTGTATTCAAATCTCGCCCATGCTTGTGTCATTGGTCAAGACACTTAATCTTCATTATCTCAGTCAACCAAGCAGTAAAACTGGGTACCGATCTTGGCTGGAGAAGTAAATGTGAGGCTTCATTATAAAGTACTTTGAGCATCTGCTAGATAGTGTAGCACTATACAAATACAATACTACTTTGAAAGCAAAACTTTTGGTCCTGTGTCTCGTTGAACTAACACAGAGGACTGTTGGAATGGCTTTGTGTGAAATGAGACTCAGATGATATGAGGTACAACATTTTGGCCAAGTGGCACTTTTATTCAACTCACAAGTGCCTCAGTGTTGACGACTCCAGCAACTGAACTAGGCCAATGGGATGCTCCCGTATCACCTGGCTGGAGCAGGTATACGGCAACTTTCAAGAAGTGGTTGTCTGTTTGGGTTTTTGGCATCAAGGATCCAGGGTAGTTCATTCAAAGAAACAGTGCACTGCTCAATTTAAAAACAATTATATATATATATATATATATATATATATATATAAACTGAGAAACTGAATCAAAAGGCTTTGGTGTTATTAGTTAGCATCATTTAAGGTATTCTAACTTCTCAATTTCACCCCAACTCTAAATGTCCATTCAAATGACCTTAATTTTGTGAAATATTTTTTACAAACTTATTTCACTTGAGTCTGAATGAATTGCATTTTGCAGTTCCAGTTTTACAATCAAACTCTTTATTTTAAAACCATTGTCAGCCCATGCCCAACTGTTTTTAAACTGTGAAGAACTTTGTGCAAACATCTGGTAAGTTATCAACTTGCTACAATGTGAGTATGCGACAACCTTTTTTTCCATGCTGAAAATGTATCCAGTGTATGCTCTTTGACCTGACTTGATGCTGTCTACATGTTACATTTTAATTTTTAGATTTTGGATTGAGTCACTCCTTTTATGTCAAACACCCTTAGGCTCAGCTCTGTAAAGTCACTTTCCTCCACTGAGTTGAAACTGATATGTGCCAGTGCTGAGGATCTATGCAACGCTGAAAAATAAAGAAAATCACCTCATTAACCCTTAGAGCCCAAAGGGAATGTGTTCAATTTTACCATCCGTTCAATACATGAAGGGAAGGTAAAATTACTTTGAAGGTACATGTGTTGCATATCAAAATGGTCAGCAGAATATCAGCTGCCATAATAGACACATATTTTACTGGAACATTGTAAATCTGAAGATAAGAAATGCATTTTTAAAATTCTTCAAATCGTGCTACAAATGAATTTTCCAAAGTCTTTGGCTGTGCACTGGCAAAATTTCCAGGATTTTCATTTAGTATGTTGTTTTGTCAATTGTGTCGCGAGCATGGCCCAAGCAGAGGGTCACCCCGTTGAGTCTGGTCTGCTTGAGGTTTCTTCCTCCTATTATCAGAGGAGTTTTTCCTTACCACTGTCACCTGTGTGCTTGCTCTTGGGGTTAGTAAGGTTAGACCTTACTTGGGTGAAGTGCCTAGAGACAGCTTTGTTATGATATGGTGCTATATAAATGAAAATCAAATTAAATTAATTTGGAAATTGAAATTAAAAGTAATGTAATACAGGGTTCTAGCTAGGACCATTTTAGTACAGGGTAAATTATGTGATCGTGGCTCATAGCTTCGGGGAGCTTTGAGCCCCATGGCTCCCCGAAGTTATAGGGGTTTTATGCCACTAAAACATCATTGGCAAGCCCTATTTTAACTCATTTTGAGTGGTTTTAGATTGATTGAAAGCAAGAATAATAAACAAAAAAGTTATACTTATGTTGTAATATTTGTAAGCTCAAAGTTCTTTTTTGCATGTTTCTGTCAAAGTCTAAGTTAATAAATTAAATAATGTTGAAAATGTTAAAGACACAATAATATTTAATGGACATAGCATTTACTCTTTTAAAAATTACACACAGTAATCCAGTTAAGCAGGCAGTTTTTCTGTCATCCTGACAGTTTAGTTTTTTTGTTTGTTTGTTTTTCAACATTTTTGAATGGGATTGTATGCCATTTCTTTTTCAACAATATGACACCTAATTGTCTTCTTTGAATAAGAGCTGAACCTGGACTGATTTGTAAAACCTGCTCTTTTAAATAAAAAACTTTGTGAATCAGTCTTCCACTTTCCTCTTTCACTGATGCTGTGCCCCTTCTCCTCTGCTCTCTCTCTCTCTCTCTCTCTCTCTCTCTCTCTCTCTCTCTCTCTCTCCCTGCCCATCCAACCTCCCTCGCTGATCACACTGTCTGTTATTTTTTCAAACTCTGAGCTTTTTGGAAACATGAAGCCTTTCAACTGTAAAATAAACTGTACATTTCTGAATATATCATCAGATACAGACAGAGAAGGACCCCTGGATTATTTAATGTGGAATTTTCATGACAGATTTTTTTTCTTCACCTCAGAGCGGCGCAGAGACACTGTTTTCAGCTGCTGCCATTCACAGCTCTGTGGCCACAGGATTTTTCTTCATTCTTGTCTACTAAAGTAATGTGATACCTTTAAACTGGTGGGTAGTATGAGCTGCGATGCACACATTGCATGTCCCCCTTTTTTCACCATATTGTCAAAAAAGGTTAAATGCTTCAAAAATACATTATTTTTTTTATTAATGTAATTGAGCCATGACTGGATGAAATCACACCCTTAATCCTAATGATTATCCTTAATGATTCCAGCATCCTGGCCAACATTTCATCATGCCTCTATTAATAGATCACATCTTCAGACAATGTTGTAGACAAATATATATGTCACACTTAGAAAGCTGAGATGGTTCTGAACATGCTGATGTGCAACACATGTGCATTATACTAAAAGAATTTACCCTCAAAGAAGAATATCTGATAGTATGATAAAACCGAGAAAATTCCTTTTGGGCTCTAATAGATAATGTTAAGTTTGCATATGAAGACCTTCATCATCTCTATCGCACTCAATGAAAAGAATGTCAGAGATGAAGAGAGGTATCTTGGAATCTCATTAGCGACATCAGACAGCAATCCTTATCGGCGTTATGCGCCACTGCAGCTGTTCACATCCTCACAGCAGTAAGTGCATCGTCAGCAGTGAGAACGGATTTTTAATCACATCATCAAACGTTGCAGTGCTCACACTGAATTTCACAAAATGCTTCACAATAGGAAGATACCACAAAAAGCACATGAACATATTGAAACAAAGGAAACCACAACAATCGGGGAAACAAATCAACACAAAGCAGCGAAAATGAAGTGTTTGATCGGATCTTCATGGGAATAATTAGGTGTATGTGTGTGTGTAGACTTCAAAGAACACACTCAGTGACTCTTCGTCTTGGATTAAGAAAAAATCTGATGGACCTCTTTCTTTTGTCGTCACCTCACCATCTCATCACTTTGTGATTGCTCTAATAAAACCTGTGTGGTCCCAGCTTCCTTCATTTTTAGAGTTAGTTACTCTGTGGGAAATGGCTTTTGCGCATCGACATCATTAACACATCCTGGCCTCTGTGCCCGGCCAGTTGATGGTCCAATATTTATCTCCCCACACACTATTTCTCTGAATGTTTCATCATTGCATTTAGTGGTACCAGCTAGATTACAGTGTTTTGTAGCACGTAGCTGCTACACAAGGCGCGCTGCCTGAGAATTCTTGGTAGGATAATGGAGATGCATGTGTGTGGAAGACATGAATAAAAATACACATAGCGATGTCTTGCTGTGAAGGTGGTGGGCGAGCTGAGACTGCTGCTGCAGCTAAAACTCACAGTGCATACAGTGAATTTCTCTTAAATACACCAGCTCTGTCCATACTGTCGAAAAAGACTAATTATACTTGTTTAATTTGGATACCCCTTTGATTAAAATTTAATATATCACATCTATAAGCTCCAGTGGGCAGTCTGAGTCAGAAAGGAAGTTCTATATTAGCCCTGAGGGTAGTTGGTGCTCATGCTTATCTCCAGATTGGGTAGCATGAAGCAGAAGAGGCGTCTATGTCTCTTATCCTACCTAACCCATTTACAGGGTGGAGTGAGAACATGCATAAGACTTTGTTTAGATTGCCAGCTTATTGCAAATCTGATTCAAATCAGATCTCACTGATTGACTGTCCACATTATACAAAGCAAGTAACCAGATCCGACCTGTATGTCCATGTTGCAGTCCAGTGTATTGCATATCTGATTCAAATCAGATCTCATTGATTGACTGTCCACATTCTATATAGCAAGTAACCAGATCTGATCTGTGTGTCCATGTTGCAGTCAAGTTTATTACATATCTGATTCAAATCAGATCTCACTGATTGACTGTCCACATTCTATATAGCAAGTAACGAGATCTGATCTGTGTGTCCGTGTAGCAGTCCCCATATGTTATCTTGTACACATCAGTTGTTATGACAGGGAAAGTCACACACATGGAAACAGTTACATTACTGCTTTCTGGTGCCCAAAAGCTACAGCTAAACCCACACAGAATTCTGTGACTCAAGGTATGGATTTTAAAAATGACCAAAGCTGGTGAGTTTTTACTGCTGAGTGTACATACACAAACACACAATATTCATGCATGTTTGATGCTCATGTACAACAAAGCAGAGGTGGGAGGAAGTCACTGTCCAGTCATTCTCAAGTCATCAATCTGCAAGTCCCAAGTCAAGTCTCAAGTCAGCTTGCAAGCAATTGGTGGTGATTATGACCACCAATTGTTTGATTCATGACTTGAGAGTGACTTGATGGTGACTTCATCCCACCTCTGCAACAAAGCAGGAGGTGTTACAGACATAACAAACACACCCGTAATCTAATCCGAGCATTTGCAAAAATGCAACTTGAACAAAATTTAAAACCACATACAAATGAAGCTTTAAACTGATTTCATACAAGTTTTGGCTGTTTGGATGTGCAGCACAGAATCAGTGTCAAACATGCACATAAATTGGATTTTTACTGGCAGTATGCTGTCAAGATACACAGTCTGTTGGACCACTGGCACTATGACTTTCACAGTGAAAGTCTTTTTTTGTGATGCTGGCCCTTTTCCATTAAAATGCTTTTATTGTGAATTGACTTTAGCAACATAAAGCACCGTGAGATGCTGTTTAACTTTGCTACCAGTAGCGGAGAACAACACAGTGCTGTTTTGTTTGCAGACACTTGGAGAGAGAAGAACATGTTTATCTGACTGCTCTGCACAAAACTCACTCTCATGGAGATTTTTTTCCTTTTTCTCATTCCCTGAAGAATCGTTTCACTTCATCCTGACATCAGGGTTGTCATTAAATTGCTGACATTTGCTATGAGGTAAAGGCGGGGCCTAATACAATCCGGCTCTGTATTTGAAAGTATTGCGGGCCATCCTTCAGTCCTGAGTCCCAATGCGGTTACATTACCGGCTTACAACTAGGTGTGCTAAAACAGACTGTCTCTTCACTTAAATAGTCTATCTCATTGCTGCCTCTCCCTCCTCATCGTTAAAGATAAAACAACCTCTGGTTTGTTTTCTGGTTTGTTTTTTCTAGATGTTGAATTATTTTTCTTTTTCTATTTGATGGGAAGTGTTGTGGTATTCTGTGGTTACCACTCTCATAGCCAGAGGTGGCGGAATTTCCTATTGTCCTCTTATTGAAAACAATCTCAATTACCATCTGCCACTTACAGCTAACGTGAATGCAGCATAAAGCACATTGCACATGTGCAATATGCTAAAATTAAGAAGAAACAAAAACGAACATAACAGCGATCGACTGATAGATAGATGTCTATTTGTATCAGAGTTCCTTGAAACCTGCTGCTCCTTTCAACAGCACACTTTAATTTGTCAGGAGGGCATGTTGGCTCTGTGGCTGGGAAGGAGACCTGAAGTCGAACTGTAGCCAAGTCACCATGTGTGATGCTGAGGCGTCGGCTTTACATCAAAGCGGCTCCCATCATTAGCATAATGCTTCAAGTAGAGGATAAGACCACACTGTGCCACACCACACTTGTTGAAACAGACTCGTGATGTTGTGTTCTGCTTAGTTTTCACATGATCACAGGCACAAACACACACACACACACTAGAGGTGGGCAATACCAGGAATTTTGGTATTGATCCGATACCAAGTAAATACAGGCCCAGCATCGCCGATACCGATACCGATACTCTTTCATATTTAAACTTCATAGATCCAAAGGATCCAAAAGAGCTAGGATAGAATTTCGCCAAACATTGTACGTGACAACAAAATACTTTATTATCACAATCAACATTTTTGATTAAAAAATATCACTCAACACAACTTAAAACAAAATCTCCTGAGGTAGAGGGCTGACAAACCACAATACAAGGGTGCGCTGCTCTGTGTTGTGCGACACAGTGCAGCGCTGCTCTTACAGAGAGTAGACTTTGATGAATCTGCATGCGCAGCAGTCAGTGCGTGCGGGAGAGAAAAAAGCTTGAGTATTGATCTTTTTACACGAGGATCGTTCAATATCAATACCAGCGTTGGTATCGATATTAGGATCGATCCGCCCACCTCTAACACACACACATGCGCTGGTGCAGAACGGTCAGCGGGAATTCTTATCAGCTTCTCACCTCTCTCTCAGCATGATAATTTTGGGCTGCGTTTGACACCTCTTGCTGAGGGTGAAGACTCTGTTGATGATGCGTCGTGCTTTGCTCAGAAGCTGCTGGTTGCTGAGCTCCAGTTGCTTGTAGCGCTGGTGAACGGCCGCCTCCATCTTCCAGAAGTACTGGATGGCAGACGTGTTCAGGGCGTAGAATGTGGGAAGCCTCCGAACAAAGTTCTGAAACTCATCTGGAAGGCAGAGAGAGAAAGAGAGACACAAGATCACACATTAATTCCTCACATCTCCAACACAAAATTCTGTTGCTCTGAAATTAAAGCCGTGTTCTCACTGTTGTTGATCTGGATCCTGGAAGCTTGTAGTCTATAAAATTAGATGAGGTTAGATTAGATTAGATAGAACTTTATTGATGCCTTGGGAAGACTCCTTCAGGGAAATTCAGGTTCCAGCAGTGTTGTATAGCAGCACACAGGCTAAGAAGCACACAGAGTATCAAAAGTGAAAAAAGAAAAGAAAAAAAATCTGCGTGTGAAGATCATGGTTGCCTACAAATGTCATCTAGCACACAGTTTGATGACATTATGCACTGAACGTGCACCATGTGATGTGCAAAAGCAACTGTAGCACTACACAGAGTATAACACCTCCTTGGCGCTTCCGGAAAAGCTCCTGGCGGTGTTACGGCATGCCGGACATTCAAGGGATTACCAAAATATGTCAAAGTTCATAATGGAAAAAAGGAATTTTCAAATATTTTGAAAATCCAGCCAAGTTAAAACAGTTGTGTGGCACAAATATCCCTGTTCTTCATGGACAACCACCAGGAGCCTCTAAGGTTCTCCAAGATATGGACTAGGCTTCAATTTGTGACTTTCCAAAACATATATCTATGAACAGGAGAACGTGGCTTCAGGGAGACTTTGGGCAATTTCAGTGTTTTGTCCACACTAGGGGCCAGACTGCTACAATTTGACCGTTTTACTTTGGTTTGGTTTGTTTTCACATGGCAGCATTTTTAAAAAGATCACAGTGTGAGGTCACTGTTCCCTCACTGGTCAAACATGCCGTGTTTATGTTCTGGGGTTTGCATCATAGTGGCAGTTGTGGGAGCCTGAGGAGATGCTAAAATCACAGCAATTGCTCACCTTCAGTATTTTAACAAAATAGTTTTTCTTTTTTTAATAACATTATGCTGTACTACAGATTGCTGAAAGCTCTTCCACTGTTCTCTGTAAGCTGCTCCCTTTACATTTTTTGTGTTTTTTTTCACCAGCTGTGCAGAGTTGTGTTCACCTGAGAATAACTCCACTGATGTATTCAGTGCTCCAGACCAACCGTCAGTTAACTCTGTGGTGTCTTTTAAGAGCAAAATCAAATATATAACGTGGTCCCTTATTGGGTCTGTTGTTTTAATTTGGATTCTTGCCACAAGTGAACCCATCCTGACCTCATTTGGGACCAGACCGAGGCCACCTCCTCTCCAGAATCCACATCTGATTGCACCCAGGTGGAACATGACCCAAATGTCCATTTTAACAAGACTAAAAAACACAAGTGTGAAGCAAAATTATTCACTAAAAATTTGTAGTGAAACATGTGAAAACCAATGCACAAAAATTTGCATATATCAGACATATTCGTCAGTCGGGATGTTGTGATGATGTCACTTAAAAAGAACACTGGCAGATTTTTGTCGTTATTATTATCATTATTATTATTATTATTATTATTATTATTATTATTAGAACCCAAACATTAACCATAACTGTATCGTGTGTTTTTGAATGTAAAATGTGAAACATGCATTGGACAAAGACGTGAATATGCATGAAATATTGTGCTTAAAGTTTTGTTTATATCCTATGAAATGCATCATGAGAATACGTAGAGGGCACTAGAGGGCACTAGTCCAAGCTAAGAGTGTTGTCAATTTTAGAACTGAGGTGAAGGACAGTAATGTGTCCGGTTAATGATGCTCATCTCTGATGTGGGCAGAGATGTAAGACATGTGACGAGCATCCCGCAGGTCTGATCTTTGACAGATTAATACAGTTGGAGCCACAGAGAATCATTTTTGCAGCTGTGACGTGAGCTCCAGAGTAGCAGAGCAAAGTGGAAGTGATGCCATTTGACACATACTCTAATGGGCACAGGCAGAGCTAACTACAAAATCAGTTTAACTTTACTTCCCCCTTCATTAATGAAAAGCAAACAGTCTTGCTATGTTTAATTGTACAGGACTGGATCTGAGAAACATAAATATCAGGGCTTCCTGCAGTCTGGTGACCAAAAAAAAAAAAAAAAACAACATTTAAGGCTTTCAAACATAATATCATCACCATTACCTTGGTTCAAATTCCAGCCTGAACGGGAAATCACTAAGGGCCCTCGGCAAGGTCCTAAAGCGCTTTGAGCGTCTGATGCAGATGGAAAAGCGATATATAAATGCAGTCCTTTTACCATTTACCATTTACCATAACTGAGTGTGAACAAATCTCATTTTGAATGCACTGTTCACATTAATTGATGTAGTTACCTAATTATTTGGGAAATGGTAAGTATTGTCTATATGTAATAGAGTGGTGACCTGTCCAGGGTGTCCCCACACTTTTGGACAAAATGACCCCTGGAGTGGCCTCCAGCCCTCCCTGACCTTAAAATGAAATAAGCAGGTTTAGAAAATGCCTGGGTGGATGTATGAGGTTTTGGATTGTGATGGAAACAAGTGAGGACCAGGGAACCTCCTATTTTAGTCCATCTTGGCATCTTCTGATTATTATAGAGACATGTGAATGGACCGGCTGTCTGCCTGGATGGTTGCTTCAAGATGATGCTGCAGGTTGTTCAGGCAGGAACTGAAAATTAGGGTTTTTGTTTATGTGAGATTTATAAAGGCTCATTGCTAATTGCATCATCCTGGCAGCCACTAAGGCCACTGTTACTTATAGGAATACTATAACATCTGCTCAGAAAACCAATGTGTTCATGGTTGCCCTGGTGAATATGCAAGGTGCACATGTTCTGGAGAAATGAATAAATTACAGCAACCTTTTCCAAACCTAATCACGTCACAGCCCACTCTGAAACCTGAAAATCTTCTGGAGCCCACCTGAACCTGTAATTGCAGTTCTGATCGACATGAGACTGTAATAAAGAACTTTGATACTGGGAGCAATAAAACATTATATATCAAACACATGCTTCTTGTTTCTAGAAGCTGATAAATGTCCTTCTTAATTCATGCTCAGGCTACAAGCTGCGGCCTGCTCTAATTATCTCTGCACTGGCATTTTGCAATCAAATCTCTCCCTTCTATCACCAATCCAGAGTACACATGTCGATGTTACAGGGAGAAAATTGTGTTTGTTTTTAAGTGCTGTGATACAAAGTATTAGTCAGAATTACAGAATGAAAGGTATCAAATGGGTGACGCCCACCCTGTGCACACATTATGTATTTCTTTAGACTATATTTTCGTGAAAATCTGCTCACCTGTTTATGAAATATTTTGTAGACAGACAGACACACACCTGATTACAATATTTTTTGTACAGCCGGTGCACAGAAATAATGTCCTACATGAATTAAATATCTGTGTTTTGTAAATGACTGTATCCTGCCACTGCAACAATGATCCTTATGCAAAAAAACATTTAGGGTCCTGAGGGACATTCTGGTCACCTAATTTAGCCATTTCTCAAAATAAACAGTTCTTCATCAGAGTTTTAACACTCAGAGCCTGGAGGGTATTTTCTCCATTTTGCTGTACTTTAGGAAATTTCCCATTTAAAGGTACTTTCTTTTAGTACAGAGGTCTTCAACTCCAGTCCTCGAGGGCTGGTGTCCTGGAATTTTTAGATGTGTCTCTGCTTCAACACACCCGAGTCAATTAATGAGGTCATTAGCAGCACTCTGGAGAACCTGACTGTATACTGAGGAGGTAATTCAGCCATTTGATTCAGAAAACCATTTGACCCGAAATACATAAAGATGCCAAATCTGTCAAGGATACCATATGGCCTAGTTCAAAAATAATGAAGCCTAACTGCTGATTTGCATTGCATTTGTCATTAACAAGCCATTATTTTATTTAGCACCAATCAGATTTATCTGTGTGTTGTCTATAGTCTCTTTGACAGGTACTGAAAATTTCATGGAAAAATTCTGCATGGTTCCAGAGATATGCACGAAATTTACCCCAAAAATAGCACATTTTCATCAATTTTGTGTGACATTGATATTTAGCATTATCATTTAAAGTTGAATGTTAAAGAAATAACCTTGTATTTTGTCAGTTTCTTTGTTTGTGCTTCATACTAACACACAGTAATACATTTTTGTAAAGACAGACATTTCATTTCCTAGAGAAAAACATCATGTTTCTAAAGCAAGGTAAAACTCTCACAAGCGTAACGCTGAGAATAAGTCCTTGATTTATTTGTGTCAAAACCTTAGCTATATCTCCTACTCTGCTTCAATAGAATAATTATATTACTTGTTCAACAATACCAGGAACTAATGGACAGAATTTCCTTGTTTCATGCTTCTGCAGACTAAAGAAGATACCTCCAACTGTTGTCGCAAGTGTTACGCTCTAGCATATTATAGTATATACACACCTGGCAAAAATTATGGAATCACCGGCCTCGGAGGATGTTCATTCAGTTGTTTAATTTTGTAGAAAAAAAGCAGATCACAGACATGACACAAAACTAAAGTCATTTCTAATGGCAACTTTCTGGTTTTAAGAAACACTATAAGAAATCAAGAAAATAATTGTGGCAGTCAGTAACGGTTACTTTTTTAGACCAAGCAGAGGGAAAAAAATATGGACTCACTCAATTCTGAGGAATAAATTATGGAATCACCCTGTAAATTTTCATCTGCAGAACTAACACCTGCATCAAATCAGATCTGCTCTTTAGTCTGCATCGAGAAAGGAGTGATCACCTTGGAGAGCTGTTGCACCAACTGGACTGACATGAACCATGGCTCCAACACGAGAGATGTCAATTGAAACAAAGGAGAGGATTATCAAACTCTTAAAAGAGGGTAAATCATCACGCAATGTTGCAAAAGATGTTGGTTGTTCACAGTCAGCTGTGTCTAAACTCTGGACCAAATACAAACAACATGGGAAGGTTGTTTAAGGCAAACATACTGGTAGACCAAGGAAGACATCAAAGCGTCAAGACAGAAAACTTAAAGTAATATGTCTCAAAAATCGAAAATGCACAACAAAACAAATGAGGAACGAATGGGAGGAAACTGGAGTCAACATCTGTGACCGAACTGTAAGAAACTGCCTAAAGGAAATGGGATTTACATACAGAAAAGCTAAACGAAAGCCATCATTAACACCTAAACAGAACAAAACAAGGTTACAATGGGCTAAGGAAAAGCAATCGTGGACTGTGGATGACTGGATGAAAGTCATATTCAGTGATGAATCTCGAATCTGCATTGGGCAAGGTGATGATGCTGGAACTTTTGTTTGGTGCCGTTCCAATGAGATTTATAAAGATGACTGCCTCAAGAGAACATGTAAATTTCCACAGTCATTGATGATATGGGGCTGCATGTCAGGTAAAGGCACTGGGGAGATGGCTGTCATTACATCATCAATAAATGCACAAGTTTACGTTGATATTTTGGACACTTTTCTTATCCCATCAATTGAAAGGATGTTTGGGGATGATGAAATCATTTTTCAAGATGATAATTCATCTGGCCATACAGCAAAAACTGTGAAAACATTCCTTGCAAAAAGACACATAGTGTCAATGTCATTGCCTGCAAATAGTCCGGATCTTAATCCAATTGAAAATCTTTGGTGGAAGTTGAAGAAAATGGTCCATGACAAGGCTCCAACCTGCAAAGCTGATCTGGCAACAGCAATCAGAGAAAGTTGGAGCCAGATTGATGAAGAGTACTGTTTGTCACTCATTAAGTCCATGCCTCAGAGACTGCAAGCTGTTATAAAAGCCAGAGGTGGTGCAACAAAATACTAGTGATGTGTTGCAGCGTTCTTTTGTTTTTCATGATTCCATATTTTTTTCCTCAGAATTGAGTGATTCCATATTTTTTTCCCTCTGCTTGGTCTAAAAAAGTAACCGTTACTGACTGCCACAATTTTTTTTTCCTGATTTCTTATAGTGTCCACAATTGCTTTTCCTTAGCCCATTGTAACCTTGTTTTTTTCTGTTTAGGTGTTAATGATGGCTTCGTTTAGCTTTTCTGTATGTAAATCCCATTTCCTTTAGGCAGTTTCTTACAGTTCGTTCACAGACGTTGACTCCAGTTTCCTCCCATTCATTCCTCATTTGTTTTGTTGTGCATTTTCGATTTTTGAGACATATTACTTTAAGTTTTCTGTCTTGTCACTTTGATGTCTTCCTTGGTCTACCAGTATGTTTGCCTTAAACAACCTTCCCATGTTGTTTGTATTTGGTCCAGAGTTTAGACACAGCTGACTGTGAACAACCAACATCGTTTGCAACATTGTGTGATGATTTACCCTCTTTTAAGAGTTTGATAATCCTCTCCTTTGTTTCAATTGACATCTCTCGTGTTGGAGCCATGATTCATGTCAGTCTACTTGGTGCAACAGCTCTCCAAGGTGTGATCACTCCTTTCTAGATGCAGACTAATGAGCAGATCTGATTTGATGCAGGTGTTAGTTTTGGGGATGAAAATTTACAGGGTGATTCCATAATTTATTCCTCAGAATTGAGTGAGTCCATATTTTTTTCCCTCTGCTTGGTCTAAAAAAGTAACTGTTACTGACTGCCACAATTTTTTTTTTCTTGATTTCTTATAGTGTTTCTTAAAGCCAGAAAGTTGCCATTTGAAATGACTTTAGTTTTGTGTCATGTCTGTGATCTGCTTTTTTTCTACAAAATTAAACAACTGAATAAACATCCTCCAAAATTGTGATGGTTATGTCACACTTTGGCTTCATTATTTTTGAACTAGGCCATATGTGTCCATTTTTGCATAATTGATGCCTCAAAAAAAGTAAAAAAAAAAAAAAAAAAAAAAGACTAAATCTGACATTGTCGTTGGCTGATCCAGCCAGGAACAGGTAGCTCAGGCCGCCATCTTGTTAAAGGAATTGAAAGAAAATACAAAATGTAAACAAAACAAACTGCTTCCTGCTTTCATCTCAAAACGTCTGGGGAAACATCTGAAACATCAAAATAACTTAACCTAACATCAAATTATTTAAAGGGATTTCTACTGGAGTTCATTTACAACAATCAATTTTCACCCAGAAATGCCAAGACAATTCCTCATACAAGATGGCAGATGAAAATATCACAGAAAAAAGATAAATGTCCACTCTATCTTTTGTTTGCCCCCCCCCATCTCTATGGCCATTGCTAATGGAAACATTTTACATATAACTTATACATACATTAATTTGTTACCTAAATAAATCTCTTCCCTGCATCAGAGCACTCTCTCTTCTTTCATAATACTTTTGAAGAACTTCAGAGTGCCATGTTTCTTACAGAAGTTGGAAACCGCAGGTTTCTGCCAAACCTCAACATTATCTTATCACCAAGACGACACTGCCGTTATTATCTTGTCAGTTGCTGAATCCAGGAAGGTAAGAACACATGGTATGCTGTCAAAAATAGACAACAAATTTGGAGGTGCATACGCAGCAGCGCCGTGTGCAGGATAAATATGTGTCCTATCTACAGCTCTCATTTTTCTGAATTATTACTGCTCTTAAATTTTGTGTCTTACTGTCACTGAGCTTGTTTTGAACAATTATTTCAGTGTTACTGTAATAACATATATATATATATATATATATATATATATATATATATATATATATATATATATATATATATATATATATATATATATATATATAGATGGGTGTTGAATCCATTCATTCTTTTTTTTGCTACTTATCTGGGTCCGGGACATTGTTGCAGTAGACCAAGCAACTTATCCCACACTTCCCTATCCTCAGCCATGTCCTTTAACTTTTCCCAGGGTATCCAAAGGAATTCCTAAGCCAGTTAGGAAATTACAATCCCGTCAGCATGTCCTGGGTTTTCTCTGGGACCTCCTTCCAGCTGGACATGCCAAGATCCTCACCAGATGCCCGAACCACCTCAGCTGACTCCTTTTCATGTGAAGAAACAGTGGTCTCTCCCAGATATTTGAGATTCTCAGGCTTTCCAGGAGTGTAAGGCCAGATACCCAACAGAAGAATCTAATTTCTGAAGCTCGTATCTGTGACCTTATTCTATGGGTCATTACCCAAAGTTCATGACCATAGGCGAGGATAGAAGCGTAAATCAACTGGTAAAGTCAGAATCAAGCCTTTGGCTTGATTTTAGCTCCTTCTTCACCACAATGGTCCAGTACAGTGTCCGTAAAAAAACATCATATTCCACTCAAATCCGTCAAATGATCTTAAACTCTGCACTTATCATCACTCATGAATTAGAATCCAGATACTTAAACTTGTCCACTTGGAGCAATAACTGTCCTCTGACCCAGAGGGAACAAACCACCTGTTTCTGACAGAGGACCGTGGTGTCAGATTTGAAGATGCTGATTCTCCTCCCTGTCGCTTCACACCTGACCTCAGTCCTGCTCAGTGCACATCGGAAATCACGGTCTGATAAAGCCAAAAGAACCACATCATCTGCAAAAAGCAGAAATGAAACTTTGAGGTCACCCACCAACTCCAGTTTTACTCAGAGAAAGTAAAATTGAAATTGATACAATGCTTCTGTCAGACCTAAAACTGTATGTCCGTGACGTGTGATTCAGTCCATCTGGCAAAAACCCCCAAAAAACACACACGTCATTTTTTCAGGTTATATGTAAAATTACCTGAATTTGTGCCATCAGAGTTTTGTTAGAAAAATTGTAACTCTATCTTTTAACTGCATTATAATTCCTGTTGCTCATTATAATTCCTGTTGCTCACAATAACATTAGCATGTTAGCATCACATTATGTGACGCTAATGTGGTTTCATGCTAATGTTAGTCCATTAGCATCACATTATGTGACACTACCAAGATATAATTCTGACGTTAGAACCTTGAGCACTGGATTAGTACATGACACCCGTGAGCATCACATTACATGACACTAACAAGTTTTCATGCTAACATTAGGTCATTAGCACTGGGTTATGTGATGTTCTTTAGCATGACATTATGTGACTTTAGCAAATTTTTCAGCTACCGCCAAACCAGATATACATAATATCATATAAAAACTGCAAATTGTATTGGCTGTGATCATAATAAAGTATATACTATTTATCAGCTTATCGTTCAACAATCCATAAAATGCATAAATGAACCAACTAAAATATTTAGCTCTTGCTATTCTGGAGATTTCATATGCTTCATTAACTTAAATTAATAACTTCACTAAAACATGAATTTTAAGTATTTTTATTTATGTAAGTGAGATTGCATTACTTGGTCATATGATATTAAATTAACCATATAAGACAATGGGGATCTCGTCCAACAGCCATGAATGTTAATTAATGTATCTGGGAATATTTTCTTTGTCTCCTGTTACATCTGATATGCAAGAGTACGTCCCGGATTTCAGTGCCACATATTCTCTTTTATTGTCTCCCTTTCTGTTATCCCAGTGCAGTATTGCCACTTTCATTATTGCCAGCTGTACTAAGTGGGTCTTGGTGCAGAATTGTTGAGTTAGTAATTACAGATTGGACTCAGTGCATACCTCCAACAAAACCCAGCAACCCTCAATTTATCTGTCTTTGCTTCAGTGCAGGTGTTTCGGGTCAGG
Source organism: Thalassophryne amazonica (assembly GCF_902500255.1). Taxonomy (NCBI): domain Eukaryota; kingdom Metazoa; phylum Chordata; class Actinopteri; order Batrachoidiformes; family Batrachoididae; genus Thalassophryne; species Thalassophryne amazonica. Next base: position 11,198,069 of record NC_047112.1, read on the forward strand.
TCTAGGAGCATGCGCTGCACATTGCTGCATCTACTACACCATGGAGCTGCAGGGGATTCAAGATGGCAACCACCCAGGAAGACATCTGGATCATTCTCACATATCAAATATTACCATCTGCTATAGTCAAGTGAAATGTGGGTGTCCCCTTGGTCAGTGTTGGCAATTGTCCTGAATCAAGACAAAGGCCAGGCTTTCAATGATGTCTGAGTCCCGCCATCAGTGGTGTATCTGTAAGGCTTGAACTTGTACAGTCTCGTCAGGTCTTGCAGCATGCAGAGGTGCTGCGTAACACCACATACAAAACCACAGAATAGCTGCCAGCTCTGGATGGCAAGGACACAGGTTGATAAATGATCCATTTCCACGTCACACAAGTCATGATTGATCTCTAGCATCCAGGTGGACCGTGGGCATCACATGACCAAAATGCCACGGCTGAATCTCCATCATAAAACAAGTGACACTCTATAGTCTTCCATAGTGATGGATCATTTGACACAAAGTAATTCCAGTGGTACCCAAGGATCTCCTGAAGAAACAATTACCAAAGTCATCTATTCATTACCTTAGGTGAGCATCCAAGTCTCACAACCATCCAGGATTCAAGAAGCAAATGATCCAAAAGACTTGGTCCTTCATTCTCCTGCAAAGATATCCGCTTTTCAAAACAGCTCCATCTAACAACCTCCATAAGCTCTTCTCAAAACTTTCACCTCTTAAAAATACACTTCTGATGATTGAATCCAGAAAACCAATGGAAAGCCTGGATATTAGTGTTGAACCAGGACAAACTCAAAACCAGACATTGTGATTCCTTGTTCAGCTTCACAATTGCTGCCATCAGGGTATCCATTGATTTCACAATGTTCATCAATTCCAGTGGGACTCAACTCCCACTGCTGGAGGAAATTTGCACTCGATGATGCCTCAGAAAAGCAACAAACATCTGACAGGACCTACACATCCATGCATCTCCTCTTTGAACTGCTATCATCAGGCAGACATTACAAAGCCAAGTATACTGAAGAACAGCTTCTTCCCCAGAGCTGTGGCTGGTCTGAATCAGGCCAAAAAAAGTTTAATTTAGGATAAATAATGAATGTTTACGATGCAATGGGAAGAATATTTCATGAGGTGAAAAATGGAATGTTCCATATTTCAACAAATGAAATATACTTTCCATTGCACCAATAAAAAAAAAACATTAATTATTTTATGTAATGCCTAAAATACGAGGTCTGTTAGAAAAGTATCGTACCTTTTTATTTTTTAAAAAACTATATGGATTTGATTCATATGTTTTTATGTCAGCCAAGCTTGAACCTTCGTGCGCATGCGTGAGTTTTTCCACGCCTGTCGGTTGCGTCATTCGCCTGTGGGCAGGCTTTGAGTGAGCACTGCTCCACCCCTCTCGTCGTCGTTTCATTGCGAGGAAATGGCGGAATGATTTGGGTTTTTTTTCCATCAGAATTTTTTCATAAACTGTTAGAGACAGGCAGCTGGAAACCATTCGAAAAATTTATCTGGCTTTCTGTGAAAATTTTACGGTCTTCACAGAGAATAAGGAGTGTTACTGCAGCTTTAAGGACGGCCCACACTGGCGCACGGTGCGCCGCGCTCCGAGCCACCATAGAGAGGCAGAAACCACCACATCATTTCTAAACAGATGGCTGTGTGGAGCTGGGACCGTCGTGTGCAATTTCTCTGGTTATCACAAGAGCTGGACATCAGCCATTTTCCGGCAGATTTCACTTTTAACAAGAGATTTTGTCATGGAAAACCGCGCGGAGGTTCCTTTGTCTCGCTCCATCAGCGGCTCCGTCGTGACGCGCGAAGCCTCCGCGCAGGACCAGTGACACACATCAAAATGTGTGTCAGTGGTCCTTTGACATCAAGATGTTCCAAACAGTCCGACATCAATTTTAAATAGCATTCCAGTCCAATCCAAAATTGTTCTCAGTCAACTTGCAAAAACAGTCAGATTGTTCAAAACCAATCCTGATGAGTAGTCCGTACCTCATGCCATGCAAAAACAAACACTGCCATGTTTGTTTTTATGCTAAGCACCAATGCTGGTAGGCTAAGCACGTGCGGTGGTAGCTGTGTGCAATAGCACAAAGCGTATAGAACCAAAATTGCACGGTCAATGGAACACAATGACAAATGGTACAAATAATTCATATCACGTAACATACAAACCGTCAATCAAATGACTTGGATGTTTTCAGACATTATATAGAGTGCAATAAAGATTATCCAGTGCAATATCCATTATAACTGTCCATCTATCTGCATATAAGATGGTTCTTAATGTGTACAATTGTTCAAACCATGCATTGCAGTACTGTTTTACGTTTATTGTGCTGGTTGGCAAAGAATGACAACTGGACAGTCATGCTGTTGGACTAGTTTCAGTTTGTGCGCCTCACTGTCCTGCACAAATCTGTCATTTGTGACACTGTTCTATATTGTATTACATATACACTCTAAGAAATTAAACACAGGAGTTTTTAAATGTAATTAATACTATTATTTTCAATATACTTGCAGTTGTTAATTTTAGGGATTTAAGTAAAAATGTTTCATTTGATTTAATTAATTTCGACTACAATATTGTTTTGCGCTTCAATGACAATGTGTGGAAAAAGTTACCTTAACTTCATCAATTAAATTCAACATTTTATTGCTTAGAGTGTAGGTTTTATTCAGCACATCCAGAAAGTATTCACAGCACTGCAGATTTTCCAGTAAATACATTTTCCCTCAAAATTCTACATACAATATCCCATAATGACAATGTGAAAAAAGTTTCTTTTTTTTATCACGCTCTATTCTATTCACAGCATTGTCCAAAAGGGAAAATCAGCAAATGACAACTTCCCAACAAAGCCCCCTAGGCTGCTGGTTTCCACAACCCCATCACGACCCCCACAAGATTTGTCTCAGTGATCATCGTCCACAGAATTCAGGAACATTCCTGGAAGGACTTGTGCCAGAACAGCAGCCAGAAGAGTGCACCCAACTGACGTCACGACAAGTAATTACATGGTGCTGCCAGGGCACCCGCAGGCAAACTGAACGGTGGAACGTGATGCGGGTGACTGACCTGATTACATGCACACAGGAAGCATGTGAAATACTACAAAAATGATGAAACAAATATCAAGCATCATTTTGACTCTGTAGAGACAGTTGTTGCTCAGAGTGCACATTGCGATGACAAATGGACAATTATCAGACATGCAGACTGCAGGAGAAAATTTTCCTCTTCTGGAACACGTCAGCATAGATAACTGAACTATTATTTCTATTTTTGCAGAGCAAAAATGTTCCCTGTTACAATATGTCATGTTATTGTTGGTGTTAAGAGCCAAAAATTTGTGTGTGTGTGTGTGTGTGTGTGTGTGTGTGTGTGCAAAAGTCTATTTTGTTCCATACATTTTGATTATTTGAGAGTGCACACAGTGCAGCATATGAGAACTACACAGCTGAAAATGAAAACAGATGTAGTAAAATGTACAGATTTTGTTTAAGCCACCCAGATTCCTCAGTGTTCACGGAAACAGGATATTGGGATGATTGCTCCACAATGGTAATTCTAGCCTACTTTAAGTGGAGGTAAAGCGAGTTTCTAAAAACAGCCAGTTACATGAGCTGTTATGAGCCGCCAGTCGAGGAGCCCACTTAGAGGATATTAGAGCCGTCTGTCTGGCCAGAGCTGGATCTCAGTGACTAATCAGGTTATATCTCCTCATATTTACAATGGGTAGAACCCAGCTAGATATGTTTGCCAAATTCAGGCACCAATCAGAATGAAAAACCTCAAATTTTACCTTTGACCCCAGTCCAATGAACTTGACCCAATGATTGACGTTTAGTAAATTTGACCTCACCTGGGCAATTCCAGAACCCATCTCCATATCTGTCCCAAGTTCAGATGTAGCAGAGTGAAAAACTTCAGTTTTTACCTTTGACCCAATTAACTTGACCCAGGGTTTGACCCTGAGTAAATTTTATGTCACCTGATCAATTACAGAACCCACTTCCTACATATGTTTGCCACGGTTAGGTAGACATCAGAGTGAAAATGGTCATTTTGATCTTTCACCCGAATGGCCTTGACTTCTGCTGCAACAAACGGTTCATAAAGGCAATTTTGGGTTCACTATCTTATATATAACAAGTTTGTTGGAAATTAGCCAAAGGACCTGTGAGGAATGGAGGAACAGATGGACAAAAAATAAGTCCAATATCAACCCTGACGCCTATTGGTGCCAGTGCTTAGTTCCAGATTCCATAGCATCAAACAGATGGCAATCTGTACGTTCGCCTGGACGGGATGCCAGTCCAATGCAGGTTACTTCCACAACCAAGGCCAATATCCATTTACAGCTGGTGGGCTGGGATGATGTAGATCAGGGGTGGGCAACTTGTTCCAGAAAGGGCTAAGAGGGTGCAGGTTTTCTTTGCAGCCACTGACTCCAACAGGTGATTTCACTGATTAACTGATTCAGTGAAATCACCTGGCCCTTTCTGGAACAAGTTGCCCACCTCTGATGTAGATTAAGGCTCTTGTTGAAGGACACAGACAGGTAGCATGAGTGGGAATTGAACCCAGGCCTGTTGTGGGCTGCCTGTTGTGTCCTGCTGCTGCTCCTCTCTCCCTCTCCTGCACAGATGGCGCCCCGTAGGCTGATCAACACACCTGATTCCCATCTAATCTTATGAACCACGGCTCCTCATTCCATCTTTGCCAGAAAATATGCAAACCTTCCATGGTAAAACTGGTCATTTTGTTCATGCTGATATATTTTTTCTCTCTCAGTGTTTCCATACACCAGCCTGAAAGAGCCGCAGCTTGTCTCTGACGCAACCTGTTGCTACCAAGTCTCATCTGCTGCATGTTACTGAGCTACCACGCTCCACATCTGCCAAGTTAAGTGTTTTCATATGAGCAAAAGGATTTTGCTCATACGAGCTGCTGCACACTGAACTCTGCTTGGAATATCATACAAACTGAACTGTGAACTATTCCTGATGAAGAACGACTAGAAGAAACTCAACTGATTCATTCTGTCTAACTGCCTGCTTAACTGGACCAGCTGTGATCAGTTATCACTGATTCAAACTGAGCTGTGAACTTTTCCTGATAAAGAACAACTCGAAGAAACTGAATTGAATCATTCTGTCTAACTGCCTGCATCTCTGCACCAGCTGTGATAGTTATCACTGCTTGACTGTGTGAACCACTTCTGGAAGTGACTGGCTCAGCACTCACCCATCTGTGTCTTTTTCCCAGCCTCGTTGACAGCTTGTGGCAGCCACCTGACTCCGAACCCAACACTCCAGTACCAAAGTTGCCGGGACTGCCGATCCCCTGGTTCCACCACCGTGCGGGCCGTCTCCACTCTGCTAGATTATGCCCCTGCATGTCATTTTTCCTCTGTGTATTAATCCATTGTAAATAAATCCATTTCCTAACATCCATTTTCTGCTCCCTCCTTTTGGGTTCGTCCTCCACGCTCGTCCAAACTGTAACACAGGCCTGCATATTGGCTGACCAGCTCCTCATCCACTCAACCACCTGCTCTACCTCAAACAAACAGATAAACAAACCAAAAATTTAACCTTTGACCTCAATGACCTTGACCTGTTCCAAAACAGCCTCTTCATCAGAGCAATTTTGGGCTTGTCCTGCTTGCACGGAGCACGTTTGGTGGCAGTTGGCCCAAGCACACACAAACAAACAATAAAACATTTCTCAAATTATAGCTTGAGACCAGCACAAACCCAAGCCGGACGTCGTATATTAAAATTTTGATATGCAGATGAATGGTTCAGCATTTTTCTAAAATCTCAGCAAATTTTGGTGGATGGTTTTCAGCATGGTGTCAGTATTGATCCCAACCATGAGGTGCAACAATGAGGTGTTGTTTGTCTTTCAGGTGTCCCCATTTGTTCAGGGTCACGGCGGCAACTCCACGACAGAGTCACATGTGGAAAAATAAAACAAAGAACAAAAACAGAAAACCTTTATGACAATGAACACACAAAAATGTTGAAATTTCTTGTTTTTAAGGTGGATATTTAGTGCCTCTTCTTGGCTGAATAAAGATAATAATGTTGAGCAGTTCTTATTAGTTGTTGAAAGCTATCAGTAGCACAGTATACACTCAAATACTCCTGGAACTATTTTTTATTTTTTTTTGGCCCTTTCTGCCTGCATTTTCCTCCACTATCAGCGCTGTGTAATTTCCTGTCAGGGTCAAGGTCGCCACCAATTAAATGAGCCCCCAAAAAACTGACCTGACTCCTCAAACTCTTGGTTGGCCATCTTCCAGGAGTCTCTTATTTGCTGCAAACTCACATCCATGGCCCTCAAATGCTCCTGGGGGCAGTTACACCGCGGGTAGCCCGGGCTGCAGTGGCACCAGCAGTCATTGTGGCGGCACACAAACTGCCCCTCCTCGTTACAGCCAATGTAGCTGAGCGCTGCCTGGACGAAGCGGGTCCTCAGATACTCTGGCAGTATGGCCTGGAGGCCTGGCACAAGGACACAAAGGAGACAAAAGTGTGAAAGTGTCACACAGACGAGTGCAGAGAGAGCGATAACTACCTGAGCTTTTGGAGAAAACGGCTGTTGCACAGCGGATGTGTAAATCACAGAGGGCCAGTGTTCATTCCCTGCTCAGCTTTTGCTAAGTTTGTCATATGCTTGGCATCAGACATGGCATGCTGAGATCGACTTAAAGTTCTATTTTAACTGTATGATTCTGCTTCTTTTGTTCTGCATCGTTACAGTGTGGGATTCAAACTCTGCAGGCATACACACATGCACCAAAAAAAAAAGAGTGATTGAAGCTAAATTCATTGTGACACTTGCGCTGCAGTTATAGGCTTTGCCACAGAACAGACACTGTGAAAATTCCATCAGAAATTGGGGGGAGTTCAATTATGGATGGCCAACCTTGCAAATGAATCTTGTTTTCAGGGCTCTGAACCAAAACGGAGCTGACAGAGTCGAGGTTGTCATAGTTACTGCATCCGAGAGGGCCCGTCCTTGTTTCGGTCACCTAAAGGGATGAAAACAGAGGCACATAACAATAATCCGCACTGAGAAAAAGAAACACACTAATGTCATTAAACATACACAGAGAGAGAAGAGTAAGTGAAAATGTCACGTGCAACAAGATTAACGACACCTCTTCCCCCCGTGACGATACGCTCTTCGGAGAAATGCTAAATATATTACGTTATTTTGACTTCGCCATTGTGCAAATCATATTTGGGATAATGAGTCTGTGAACTGGTGGGCAGGAAAGTGACACGTGGCGATGATCCCTGGGGCAAAGCATGATGGGTGTGTGGTGAGGTCGTCTGTCAAATTCATCTTCAGGTTTTGTTTAGCTATTAAACTTACTGATGCCCGTTAACGCGTCAACACCTGCTATGACATTCATGTTAAATGTGTCCCTTTCAATTACACACACACCTCAGGAAGCAGAAGTGTTTTATGTGAGGTGTGTGGTGTTGATACAAGATTAAACAGATTGTTATCAGGTACAGTATGTCCAAAAAGTGTTCACAGTGCTTCACTTGTTCCACATTTTGTTATGTTACAGCCTCAGGTCAACATGGATAAAATTCATTTTTTTTCCCTCAAAATTCTACACACAATACCCCATAATGACAATGTGAAAAAAAGGGTTGAGATTTTTGTAAATGTATTAAAAATAGGAAAAAAAATACAAATTACATGTACATAAGGATTCACAGCCTTTGCCATGAAGCTTAAGGCTCATAGCTTAATTGGAGTCCACCTGGGCTAAATTCAGTTGATTGGACATGATTTGGAAAGACACACACCTGTCTACATATAAGATCCCACAGTTGACAGTGCATGTCAGAGTACAAACCAAGCATGAAGTCAAAGGATTGTCTGTTGACCTCCGAGATTTGTCTCCAGATTTGTCTCAGGGCACAAATCTGGAGAAGGGTACAGAAACATCTCTGCCGCTTTGAAGGTCCCAATGAGCACAGTGGCCTCCATCATCTATAAATGGAAGAAGTTCCATGATGGTCACTCTGTCAGAGCGCCAGCACTCCTCTGTGGAGAGAGGAGAACCTTCCACAAGGACAACAATCCCTGCAGCAATCCACAAATTAGGCCTGTATGGTAGAGTGGCCAGACAGAAGCCACTCCTTAGTAAAAGGCACATGACAGCCCACCTGGAGTTTACCACAAGGCACCTGAAGGACTCTCAGACCATGAGAAACAAAATTCTCTGGTCTGATGAGACATAGATTGAACTCTTTGGTATAAATGCCAGATGTCATGTTTGGAGGAAACCAGGCACCATCTCTACAGTGAAGCATGGTGGTGGCAGCATCATGCTGTGGGGATGTTTTTCAGCAGCAGGAACTGGGAGACTAGTCAGGATTGAGGGAAAGACGAATGCAGGAATGCACAGGGACATCCTGGATAAAAACCTGCTCCAGAGTGCTCTTGACCTCAGACTGGGGCGACAGTTCATCTTTCAGCAGGACAATGACCCTAAACACACAGCCAAGATATCAAAGGAGTGGCTTCAGGACAACTCTGTGAATGTCCTTGAGTGGCCCAGCCAGAGCCCAGACCTGAGTCCGACAGAAAAACTCTGGAGAGATCTGAAAATGGCTGTGCACCAATGCTCCCCATCCAACCTGATGGAGCTTGAGAGGTGCTGCAAAGAGGAATGGACAAAGCTGCCCAAAGATAAGTGCACCAAGCTTGTGGCATCATATTCAAGAAGACCTGAGGCTGTAATGGCTGCCAAAGGTGTGTCAAGAAAGTATTGAGGAAAGTGTGTAAATACTTATGTACATTTGATTTCTTAGGGTTTGTTTATATTATTTTTAATACATGTTTAATAATAATAATAATAATAATAATAATAATAATAATAATAATAATAATAATAAAAACATTTTATATTGTTTTCATGTTTCATGTTATGAGTAGACTTTTCATGGAAAAAATAAATTACTCTATTTTGGAATAAGGCTGTAACATAATAAAATGTGGACAAAGTGAAGCCCTGTGAATACTTTCTGGATGCACGATAAATAAAGAAATAAACTCGAGCACAAACCTCCACCAACACTAGTTTCAAATTTCACAAATTTTTATCTTGGAAAAAATTTTCAAGGTCAAAGTCCTGTTAGAAGTGGCTTTTCATAAGCTAAAATATAATACTAAATATAGATCAACAGTGCTTTTCAATGTTAAAATCAAATGTCTGCTAAATCTGCAGTACAGATCAGATGCAGATCAAACTTAGTCTCTTCATTGAGAGTTTCGGTTTGCACTTCACTGTCACAAATGCAAGTAATTGAGGCACTTTTGATTGAGATATAATGCAAAATGCACATGGAATGGGTTTTTCAATATTAAGTTCAAATGTTCACAAAATCCACAATAAGGATCAGATCTGGATCAAACTTCAGTCAATAAAGGATACTATCCTGCTTAACGCTCTCAAATATGAAAAAAAAAAACATTTTTTTGAATATTTGTTAAGGGATTTTCCAATTTTTGAGGATTTTTCCTGACTTTGTCCTTTGACTGATGACCTTGAAAATTTAATCAGTTCTTGCCTATCAGGATATAAATCTTCCAAAAAATTTCAAAACGATATATGAAAAATCTCCAGGCTGTTCACAAACAAACAAACAAAAAAACAAACAAAAAAACAGACAGATAAACAAACTAACAAACAGGGGCGAATGATAACCTCCTCCAACTTTGTTGGTGGAGGTAATAAAGAGGCAGCAGAGGGCTGACACATACCCTACATGCTCTGCACTTCAATATAAATGTACAAGTAAATATACATCTGCTTGCGATGATGTATTTGACTATCTATGTCGTTATCATCGGATTTCTTTGTGACTTCATTATGTCAATAACAAATATTTTGCTGATCAATGAATGTTTTACATTATCCATCCAGGCTTCTTTGTTGTTGAGATATACACAAACAAAAAAAGAAGGTATTTTCAGATAATGTTTTCCTTGACCTTTGACCAAACTACTTCAAAACCTGATCACAACTAGAGATCTATCCAAGTAATAGTCCCACTATGTTTGATTCATCTAAGCATCATGGTTGTGGAGACATAGAAAACAGTTTAATAACAATTTTTCCTTGACCTTAACCTTTGACCAAAGTACTCCAATATGTATTCACCTCTAGATATCCACCCAAATAATATTCCACCAATGTGTGATCGATAGAGGTTTCTTGGTTGTTTAGATATCAAAAAAAAAAAAAAAAAGTTATTTTTGAGATGATGTTTTCTTTGACCTTTGACCAAACTACTCCTAAATCTAATGACCTCTGGACATTTATCCAAATCATATTCCCACCAAGTTTGCAAGAAATCCATCCAGCCATTTTAGAATGACACACGCCACTGAAAACTATTCTGCTGTCACAACTTTGCTGATGAGCAGGGTCATAAATAAAGATTTGTTGATAACAACACAGGCCTGCAAATGATGAATATTTTCACTTTCCAAGTACCTTTAGCATTTTTCAAATACCTCACAGTGCTATTTCTCAAACCATTTATTATTATTGTCATTATTATTATTATTATTATAAGCTGTTATTATTGGGTGAGACGGTGGATTAGTGGTTAACACTGCTGTTTCTGGTTTGCTGAGCACCTGCTCCTTTCTGTGTTGAGTTTATACACTCACTGGCCACTTTATTAGGTACACCTGTTCAATCGCTTGTTAACACAAAGAGCTCATCAGCCAAACACATGGCAGCAACTCAGTGCATTTAGGCATCTAGACGTGGTGAAGACGACTTGCTGAAGTTCAACTGAGCATCAGAATGGGGAAGAAAGGGGATTTAAGTGACTTTGAACATGGCATGGTTGTTGGAACCAGATGGGCTGGTCAGAGTATTTCAAAAATCTACTGGAATTTTCAATCACAAGCCTCTCTAGGCTTTATAGAGAATGGTCTGAGAAAGAGAATAAACTGCAGCGCAGAGAGGATCCAATCCACAAGGTAACCAGACATGACCAGTATAACATGTTTGAAAGTGAAACTATACCTTGAAGCTTGCAAATGTAAATGATTTGTTAAAACTGAAAGTAACTCAATAGCGTTTATAATGCCACTTTCTAAAAACTTGTGATGGAGAATCTCATGTCTGTACTGGTAGCGACGCCAAATTAGGTAGATGATTTTACTGTTTCTGATGTACCATGAATGCCACAAAAATATATTGGCTATTGCAGCAGTGATTAATAAATCATTAACTTATAATTAACTCCTGCAGCCATGTCTAGACCAAATCTAGTATGACTTTAGATGAACTGTTTTGTGATCCCAAAGGAAGTTTTTCTTTTTTTTTTCTATTTTTTTATTTTTTTTTACTTTTCAAGTAATGTGAGGTAAAAGCACAACGTCACTTATTTTGTTAAATTTTTGAAAAACAAACTCTACACTGAGATTCAACACTGACTGCAAAATCTTTTGATTTTTTTATTCAATTCATGACTACTTTGTGTGCATGAAACACTCTGTGAAGGTCATTGTGGGTGGCTGATGTTTGTCAAAACCAGATTTAAACAAACAAGTATTTTTATTCACTTATTTAGCAGGCTGGACAAATTCCTCGGAGTTCCACAAAGAACCAAGAGAACTGAACACATCACACCTCTTCTTAAATCTTTGCACCGACTGCCACTTTGGTACAGAATAGACTTTAAAGCATCACTGCTGGTCTATAAATCAGTGAAAGGCTGAGGACCAAAATACATTAGTGACACGCTGCAGGAATACAAATGTAGCAGCAGCATGACATTGTTAACATTAACTCAGCTGGTTTTCACTGACGATGCAGCTGTTGTGGCCCAAATAACAAATATTGTAAGTTTTGGATCAAATCTCAGATTGTATTGTTGTACTCCTTGACGCCAGTCAGTGCAAAGATGTCGGCACTCTGATTTGAAACAAATCTCTCAGTTTGAAATGTTTTGAATCAGTGAGTTTATCATTTAGACCTGTTTGATGATTTATGACTTGTATTAATATATATATATATATATATATATATATATATATATATATATATATATATATATATATATATATATATGTATAAAATCTGGCTGTAAAAGTAATGTCTTAATTACCAACAGGGTCTCATGGTTGTGTTCATATATTTATAAAATTTATGTAATCTTAAAGAGATTTGTTTTCAGGGTGTGTTCAAAGGGCATGATTTTAGAAGAACAAAGGAGATCACTAAAAAGGGAGAAAAAGAAAATTAACTTTTTTTCTTCAATGACATAACTTCATAATTTCAGAAATTTTAAGATAAAGAACCGTGGAGATCGATCGATCGATCTATCTATCTATCTATCTATCTATCTATCTATCTATCTATCTATCTATCTATCTATCTATCTATCTATCTATCTATCATTATCATTATCAAAGAGAATAATTGGAAAAAAAATCCCATAACCTCATCCCTCCTCTGCAGTTTGACACAGATGTTTTTATTATTGCATCAGGAAAATCTGATGCAATAATATATATATATATATATATATATATATATATATATATATATATATATATATATATATATATATATATATATATATATATATATATATATATATTACTTTGATGTCATAGAAAAATTTTAATGTGTTAAAGCTCAAGTTTTTTCTCAGCACTGCAGATTTTCCTGATGCAATAATAAAAACATAGTATCTCTGTCAAGCTGCAGAGGAGTGATGAGGTTATGGGATTTTTTTTTTCCAATTTCTCTCTTTCCTTCAGACTTGATTTTAAGAAAGGCTTTATATTTGTAGAGGGAGGAATTCTATAAATTTCATTCTTAACTGAGATCTTCCTCTTCTTTGCTTTCATTTCTCTGCAGATTTTGCTTTATGATATCATAAATAGAGCTTTGCACTCTGCGAGTGCTCTGCTTGTTTTTCCTACTTTAAAAGTGGAAGGTGACCCACAATAACAGGTTTTTAAATAAGACAAGTTGATGATCGTTGGTGCTTTCAGTGGCCATGCTGGAGCCAGACCGCTTGATTTACACACCTGCTCCAAGTTGAGATTAATTAACTCAGATTGAGGTCTGTTGTGTCATAGTGGACAAGAGAACATAATGTATTTCTCTCTTGGCAGCATGGTGAAAGCAATGTTGCCTCACACTGAGAAGGTCCCAGGTTCACGTCCCACCTGGTCCTTTCTGTGTGGAGTTTGTATGTTCTTCCCATGTCTGCATGAATTCCTGACAGCTGCTCCGTCTTCCTCCCACATACAAAGACATGTATGTTATATGAACTGGTGATTCTAAGTTGACTGTTGGTGTGAATGTGTCTGTCTGTTTCTCAGCCCCACGTGACTCTCAGAATAAGTGGCTTTCAAAAATGGATGGTCACGAGCATCTATCAGGACATACAGTAAATGTGCGCTGCAGTTGTCTGCAACATAAAAAAGACAGCATGTGCCAAAGTAAACACTTTACAGCAAACATCACTGTTAGCAACCAGAGAAAAATCCATAAAACAAAAAATCAAATTGTCCCCGTGATCTGGGCTGACACAGATATTGATATGTACTTTTCACATGCTGTGTGGAAGAATCAGCTTCAGATTGCTGCTTGATTAATGCCACAGAGCCCCAAACCTCAACACAATCAATAAAGTATTGATTGACTATATTAAGCAGACAATCTGATCTGTGCAGAGAAAAAAATACTGAAGTTATTGCGGCAGAAAAACTGCTGTTATATTCCGGCAAACATTAGCTGAAAGGCAACAAGCAGAATCAGATCTAATTTGCTGCCTGTATCGAGGGCCACATGTAGCCAGAAAGAACTGGGAAATTTAAAATATTATCCTACAAATGTCATGTAATTAATCTGAGAAGCACAGTATTACAATTGGTCCCGTGTTTGTGTGTCTGTGAACAACATAACTAAAAATGACTGGATGGATTTTCAGAAAACCTGGTGGTCATATTAATTGTGCAAATATCCTGAGATGATTTCATTTTGGCGTGTACTAAACACAAGTCAAGGTCAACAAAAACATAGTGCAAAAAAAAAAAAAAAAAAAAACATTTTCTGGTATATTTCTGCAACAGATAGTTCTAGAGATATGATCTAAATTTTAAACTGATCAGCAAAATATTAGTGATTGATTGGTAAGCAGAGCACGTAGGGTTTGCGTCAGCCGTCTGATGCCTTTCATTACAAGCCTGTTTCCACTAGAGGAAATTGTGGGTCATTTTATTGGGTCTGACACGTTGCACATGTCCCCACCGCAGGGACAACCCCTGAAAGGCAATGTTCCTGACTGTTTTTAGAGGAGAGATAAGTCCCTGCTCAGGGGTCAATACTACTGACAGTCCTGAAAAACTATTGGGCGAGGTTTGACACTGATTGGTCATTACCTCCTGCAGGAGGAGACAACACAAGACATCAGCATCAGCAATGTATAATTTACCAATTAGTCAATTGTGGCCACCAGATGTAGGTTTTGGAAGTGAAAGAATCTGATAATCAAGCTAATTTCAAGCAACACAGGGTAACCTCAAACTACACATATAAATGTTGAGAGACACAGAGGGAGAAGGGAGAATTGTCTGTGCTGCTAAATTCATTCAAAATCCTTTCTGCAGAGTGGTGTGGACTTCTGACCATGTTACTTGTATTTTACGTAACCACTGTGAAACAGCCACAATATAAAGAATTATTTATCTTAGTACATTTCTATGGGCAGCACAATGGGTTAGTCATTCTTAGACGTACTGTTGCCTCACTACAAGAAAGTCATGGGATCGATTCCCACATTTGGCTTTTCTATGTGGAGTTTGCATGTTCTCCCCATGTTTGCATGGGTTCTCTCTGGGTGATCCAGCTTCCTCCCACATCCAAAGCCATATCAGGCTGGTGGATTGGAAACTTGAAATTGTCCATAGGTGTACGTGCGGGTGTGAATGTGTTGTTTATCTATGTATGTATGTTTGTGGCCCTAGAACAGACTGACATCCTGTCCAGGGTGAACCCCGCCTCACGCCCTAGGACTGCTGCAATCAGCCCCAGCCCCTCATGACACGACCTTTATTCTTTTATGCCTAAACTTCTATAAAATTGTTGTGTGGAGGTGTGACTGTGTGATTAATGTCTTGGGACATAACCACGGCAAAACAATCAGAGAGTAGCACTTCATGCTTCATGCAATTTAGCAAATTTCAGTGAGGAAACTTTCTCTTTCACTGAAAACTACACCAGCAAATAGTCCATTATCATTCCAGCATTCAGTATCCATGCAGCAGGTGGGTCGACATGGCTACAGAAAAGTACAAAGAAACACTCAGTGCATCATGGGAACCCCCCAGCAGTCTAAGTCTATAGCAGCATAACTAAGGGATGGTTCAGGGTCACCTGATCCAGCCCTAACTATAAGCTTTAGCAAAAAGGAAAGTTTTAAGCCTAATCTTAAAAGTAGAGAGGGTGTCTGTCTCCCTGATCTGAATTGGGAGCTGGTTCCACAGGAGAGGAGCCTGAAAGCTGAAGGCTCTGCCTCCCATTCTACTCTTAAAAACCCTAGGAACTACAAGTAGCCTGCAGTCTGAGAGCGAAGCGCTCTATTGGGGTGATATGGTACTACGAGGTCCCTAAGATAAGATGGGACCTGATTATTCAAAACCTTATAAGTAAGAAGAAGAATTTTAAATTCTATTCTAGAATTAACAGGAAGCCAATGAAGAGAGGCCAATATGGGTGAGATATGCTCTCTCCTTCTAGTCCCTCTTAGCACTCTAGCTGCAGCATTTTGAATTAACTGAAGGCTTTGCAGGGAACTTTTAGGACAACCTGATAATAATGAATTACAATAGTCCAGCCTAGAGGAAATAAATGCATGAATTAGTTTTTCAGCATCACTCTGAGACAAGACCTTTCTAATTTTAGAGATATTGCGCAAATGCAAAAAAGCAGTCCTACATATTTGTTTAATATGCGCATTGAATGACATATCCTGATCAAAAATGACTCCAAGATTTCTCACAGTATTACTAGAGGTCAGGGTAATGGCATCCAGAGTAAGGATCTGGTTAGACACCATGTTTCTAAGATTTGTGGGGCCAAGTACAATAACTTCAGTTTTATCTGAGTTTAAAAGCAGGAAATTAGAGGTCATCCATGTCTTTATGTCTGTAAGACAATCCTGCAGTTTAGCTAATTGGTGTGTGTCCTCTGGCTTCATGGATAGATAAAGCTGGGTATCATCTGTGTAACAATGAAAATTTAAGCAATGCTGTCTAATAATACTGCCTAAGGGAAACATGTATAAAGTGAATAAAATTGGTCCTAGCACAGAACCTTGTGGAACTCCATAATTAACCTTAGTCTGTGAAGAAGATTCCCCATTTACATGAACAAATTGTAATCTATTAGATAAATATGATTCAAACCACAGCAGCGCAGTGCCTTTAATACCTACGGCATGCTCTAATCTCTGTAACAAAATTTTATGGTCAACAGTATCAAAAGCAGCACTGAGGTCTAACAGAACAAGCACAGAGATGAGTCCACTGTCTGAGGCCATAAGAAGATCATTTGTAACCTTCACTAATGCTATTTCTGTACTATGATGAATTCTAAAACCTGACTGAAACTCTTCAAATAGACCATTCCTCTGCAGATGATCAGTTAGCTGTTTTACAACTACCCTTTCAAGAATTTTTGAGAGAAAAGGAAGGTTGGAGATTGGCCTATAATTAGCTAAGATAGCTGGGTCAAGTGATGGCTTTTTAAGTAATGGTTTAATTACTGCCACCTTAAAAGCCTGTGGTACATAGCCAACTAATAAAGATAGATTGATCATATTTAAGATCGAAGCATTAATTAATGGTATGGCTTCCTTGAGCAGCCTGGTAGGAATGGGGTCTAATAGACATGTTGATGGTTTGGAGGAAGTAACTAATGAAAATAACTCAGACAGAACAATCAGAGAGAAAGAGTCTAACCCAATACCGGCATCACTGAAAGCAGCCAAAGATAGCGATATGTCTTTGGGATGGTTATGAGTAATTTTTTTTCTCTAATAGTTAAAATTTTATTAGCAAAGAAAGTCATGAAGTCATTACTAGTTAAAGTTAAAGGAATACTCGGCTCAATAGAGCTCTGACTCTTTGTCAGCTTGGCTACATTGCTGAAAAGAAACCTGGGGTTGTTCTTATTTTCTTCAATTAGTGATGAGTAGTAAGATGTCCTAGTTTTATGGAGGGCTTTTTTATAGAGCAACAGACTCTTTTTCCAGGCTAAGTGAAGATCTTCTAAATTAGTGAGATCCATTTCCTCTCCAACTTACGGGTTATCTGCTTTAAGCTGCGAGTTTGTGAGTTATACCACGGAGTCAGGCACTTCTGATTTAAGGCTCTCTTTTTCAGAGGAGCTACAGCATCCAAAGTTGTTTTCAATGAGGATGTAAAACTATTGACGACATACTCTATCTCACTCACAGAGTTTAGGTAGCTACTCTGCACTGTGTTGGTATATGGCATTAGAGAACATAAAGAAGGAATCATATCCTTAAACCTAGTTACAGCGCTTTCTGAAAGACTTGTGTCTAGTGTAATGAAACGTATTCCCCACTGCTGGGTAGTCCATCAGAGTAAATGTAAATGTCATTTACATTTTGAGCAAAGCTAATTGAGTCTAATAATAGATTAAATGCAGTGTTGAGGCTGTCATTCTCATCATCTGTGTGGATGTTAAAATTGCCCACTATAATTATCTTATCTGAGCTAAGCACTAAGTCAGACAAAAGGTCTGTAAATTCACAGAGAAACTCACAGTAACGACCAGGTGGACGATAGACTGGGACAGGAAGCCAGTGAAGAGATGCCAGAATGGGTGTAATGTGGTCAAACTTTCTGCTTCGTGTCAAAAGTCTGGCTGCAGCATTCTGAACCAATTGGAGACCCCTAATGCTAGACTGCGGTAAACCAGAAAATAGAACATTGCAGTAGTCCAGTCTAGAAGAGATGAACACATGGATCAGGGTCTCAGCATCAGCTATAGACAGGATGGGACGAATCTTCGCTATATTTCGCAGGTGGTAGAAAGCAGTCCTAGTAATATTTCTAATATAGAGACCAAAGGACAACGAAGGATAAAAAATTACCCAAAGGTTCCTCACTTTGTCAGTGTGATGTATGACACACGAGCCTAGGCTGAGTGTTAACTGGTCAAATTGATGCCGATGTCTCACTGGACCAAGAACCATAATTTCAGCCTTATCAGAGTTTAAAAGTAGGAAGTTTCTAGACATCCAACTTCTCACTGATGCAAGGCAATCTTCTAAGGATTTTATGTGAACGAGATTACCAGCAGTTATCGGCATATATAACTGAGTATCATCTGCATAGCAGTGAAAGGTAATCCCAAAATGCTGCAATATGTGCCCAAGGGGTGCTATATAAAGGGAGAAAAGCAGGGGGCCTAAGACAGACCCCTGAGGATCCCCAAATTTCATGTCACTAAGGTTAGAGGTAGTGTTACTGTACAAAACACAGTGAGAACGACTGGTCAAGTATGACGTCAGCCATGCAAGGGCACTCCATTGACAAACAGCCAACCTCTCTATCAAATTTTGTTTAAATCTCTTCATGTCCTTTTAAGATATGTCCTACAAAGATAAACAGCTCCCAGATCTGCTTGGTTATTTACCCCCAGTCCAAAAACTCAACGTTCCTTCCTTGGATCACACACCTCACCTGTACCAAATTTCATGAGAATTACTTCAGTGTTTTTTTTAAAGTAATTCTGTTCTTCTGTTAAGTCAGACAGACAATCTGAGAGCATCAAAAACAACCCCATCAGTAGAGAAAAGTGGGGATTCGTGCTTCCTGACTTACAACCTTACTGGACAAACAGACAAATGCTCATTTATGTGTGATATTTTTATGACATTAAATCAAGTAGAGTTACTGCTTGTACACAGTTAGTTTTCATACCCAAAGCTCTGAATTGAACAAAGCGTTAATCGTTTCATCCTGTATGGGTGTTAGTTACATTGGTCACAGCTTTTCACACTCGTTCCACGTCTCAATTAACATATCGCTCACCTCGCTCACAGTCTGAATCCAATAACTCTGCATGTCAAAGAGTTTAAGTTATTGAAATATCACATATTTCACATACTTATGGCCATTTACTTGTGCACCCACACACTGTAGTTGTGGAACGACTCTAACCACTGACATAAGGACCTTTCAGAGGATCTTTGGGTTCTGCTGGAATAACTGTTACTTCAAGAGACTTGGATAACAAATGTCACTTGTTTTGCCAGGGAATGGCAGCTATGACATTTTGGCCATGTAAAAGATTTCTTAAGGCACAAACCAGCACACAGATGCTTCAGTGCTGAGGATGTCAGCATCTGCACAAGGATAAGGACATGTGCATGTTTACCCTGGCTGCCACAGATGTTTTCTTTCAAGAGGTGAAGATGGATCGGTTGTCTGCCTTGGTGGTTGTCTTCCAGCCCCCAGGGAGGTGGGGATTTACCTGCTACCCTGGATGGCAACTACCTGGGGAAGCACCTGGTAGAACCAGTTGTCTCCCTGTGTAGTTGCCATCCAATACATAAGGCGGTTTGCAATGTGATGGAAGCTGCAACAGGAGGCACCAGTGCATGCTCCCTGATCTGACCTGGAAGTAAAAATTTACAACTTTTTGAGGCTGACAATTATTTTTAATGCACTAAAAAACAAATGTCTTCGCCTCTGTATCTTTATGCTATATGGATGATGAGTTGCAGTTAAATCTGGCAGTTAAACATCAGAAAAAAAAAAAAACTCAGCCACTCGGGGTGTGCAGTCAGTATACTCTGAGTGCCGGGCCCAAGCCCGGATAAATGAGCAGGGTCGCGTGAGGAATGGCATCCAATATAAAACAAGCCAAAACAAATATGCAGAGTACAAATCGAATTTCCATACTGGATCAGTAAAGGCCTGGGCTAACAATGCCCTCCACCACTGCCATTGCCCAACAGGATGTTGGCAGAAAATGGGCTACTGCTGGGAAAAGAATATGAAGAGGAGGAAAATGTGTCCAGAGACAGCGGGAGAAAAGGAAACTAGAAGGGTGGAAGTGAGAGTCTGAACTTTGAATGTTGGCAGTATGACTGGTAAAGAGAGATCTGGCTGATATGACGGAGAGGAGAAAGGTAGATATGTTGTGTGTGCAAGAGACCAAGTGCAAGGGAAGTAAGAGCAGGAGCATAGGCAGTAGGTTCAAGGATAGGAAGGGGTGGTG
This sequence comes from Thalassophryne amazonica, assembly GCF_902500255.1. Classification (NCBI taxonomy): domain Eukaryota; kingdom Metazoa; phylum Chordata; class Actinopteri; order Batrachoidiformes; family Batrachoididae; genus Thalassophryne; species Thalassophryne amazonica. Next base: position 11,218,432 of record NC_047112.1, read on the forward strand.
TTGGGTCAATTTAAAAGAAGTGTATGTTAAGAGTGTGTTGGAGGTTGAGTGAGTGTCTGACAGGGTGATGAGTGTGAGGTTGGAAATTGAAGGGGTGATGATGAATGTCATCAGTGCATATGCCCCACAGGTAGGTTGTGAGACGAAGGAGAAAGATTTCTGGAGTGAGATGGATGAGGTGGTGGAGAATGTGCCCAAGCATGAAAGAGTGGTGATAGGATTGAGATGGTTTGGACATGTGCAGAGGAGAGACCCAGGGTATATAGAGAGAGGGATGCTGAGGATGGAGCCACCAGGCAGGAGGAGTAGATAGAGGCCAAAGAGGATGTTTATGGATGTGATGAGGGAGGACATGCAGGTGGTTGGTGTGACAGAGGAAGTTACAGAGGACAGGGTAAGATGGAAACAGTTGATCTGCTGTGGTGCCCCCTGATGGGAGCAGCTGAAAGAAGAAGAAACATCAGACTAAACTTTTAACAACTTTTCACTGAACTGTCACTTTCTGTCTAATCACCATGTGATGTGTCTTGTTTCACATTTTCATGCTGTCATCAGGCATTAAGTGCTGTGTGAACGTGCTCTAAACAGGTGTCACATACATTTGATGTGTGCTGATGAGAGCTTACAGGTATATGTGCCAGTAATAAATTAATCAGAACACCACCAATGCTAAAAATAACTGCAGCTGTATTTCATTTGAGTGCTGCTCTGAACTGTGCAATAGTGTCAGCGCACTTAGGTCAAAGTGAGTTTCTACTTTGTTGTTGCTTTTTAATGAGACCAGCGGAGCTGCAGAGATATTCCCATGGAGTCAGTCACAAAAGGGTTGTGCACACATCCATCTGTGTCTAACTGTGCAAGCTGAAATCAGGCTTATGCACAATTTGACAAGGGGGGCAAAAAAATACAAATGGCAACGGCTCTATAAAAATAATAGATGCACATTTCTGCCGTGGAAGGAAATCTGCATCAATGTTTATGCATATGGTTTGGGAGGTCATTGCACAACAAAAATACATAAAAGCAGAAGCCAGAACAGGAATCATGTCATTCCACACATATTTACAAGAGAATAAGGGAGCAAACACACACACAGACACACACAAAGGCAAACATACAAGTATGAGGGACACCCCCCAAAAAAACAGTGTTGGTTCAGCTCTGCAATTTCTGGATCCAGTCCAGTGCAGCCCTACAGTGCACAGCCAAACTAAATGTGATTACATGTATTTAGTGAGAGAAAAACAATAAGGACATCACATGAAGACGGTTGGACCCAACTCAAAAGACAAAACAATAACTGGAGATACGCCCCAAAATGCAATAGGCACAAAAAGGACCAAGAAATGGGAGAAAGAACGCATCAAATGAAAGTGATGGAGAAAAACTACAAATGAATGATTTTTTAAAGGAGTAAACTGGTGCGCTGCTTTTCGAAGCACTCTATTTTTCACTGCAGACGTGGCATGCACCTGCTTACTGGCAAAAAAAAAAAAAAAGCTTTAACACTTACTGAAAAGTACCTAATCCAAGCTGATAATGCAACACTTTGCACTGCTCTACATACAGACACACAATCTGAAGCAAAAGAAGGGAAATGGACCCGTCCTGGGTGTCCATTCCAAGTAAGACGGCTGTCACTGAAAGACTGGACACAAATTGAGCCCAAATGTAAAGTGTGCTAAATTAAGAGCATATTGCATGCTTACACATGAGCTTGAGCCAAATACATGTATCTGCTAGCTTATACTGCCGCTATATACCATGCAAGCCACTTGCACTGGGAACACCGCGGAAAAAACACTGGGAGGCAACTGAAATTCGGCAAGTGGGGAGGCTAATAAGCCAGGCTAACCCAAAGACATGCTTTTATTTTTATGGTAACATGACAGAGTAACAACATCCCTGCAATCCAGCGAGCTGGGCTAACTGCTATAAAACCAGACAAATCTGCTAAGACGGGTAGATCCCCGCCTGACTGGAAAATCACAAAGGGCCCTTGGGCCAGGCCTTTAATCCCCTATTGCTCCCGGTGTGTAGTGAGTGCCTCGTATGGCAGCACCCTGACTTCGGGGTGAATGTGAGGCATAATTGTAAAGCGCTTTGAGCATCTGATGCAGATGGAAAAGCGCTATATAAATGCAGTCCATTTACCATTTACCATTTAGATGTGGTTTCCATGTTTACAAGAGCCAGTACCTGAGTTTCCCTGAGAGATTTCTGCAAAACCTCCGTAATATTTTCAGAATATTTATAAAAAATAATTGCAAAATGACATTTTTCCAATGACTGATGGAGTCCGCCTGCTTGATTTTGTCATCTTATGCAGAGTGTAATTCCAGCAGTTGTTGGTTTGATGGATTGTAAATCCCGCTAAATATTGGCATTCCACTGTTTTTTTAAATCAAATATTGGTGTCATGTCATCTCTTATAATTTTATCAAGCTTATCGTCTCTCACACACACTGCATCATATATTTTAGAAGGCCACGTGATTCCTTTTGTATGTCATGTGACCTATAATAGCAGAAAAAAGCGGCTGAATAGCAATTTTTCAAAATAAGGCTTTGTTAAATTGCCCAAAAACCCTCCTGTTGCAAGTGAAAAAACTTCTTTTTGGAATGTTTTGACCCCCCCAAAAAAACAAACAAACAAACAAAGAAAAAAAAAAGAAAGAACAAAACAAAACAACAACAAAAAAACAAACACACAAAAACAAGTGTTTTCCTTATGTGCATTTTCAATTCACAATATGAAATTGCTCAGTTGGATGGTAATGGAAACCTGCTGAATATGATTTCTAAACACTGCGTGTCACTGCTGGAATTCATTGCGGTTAAGTGTGGACTATTATTGCGAGGATGTGAGCTACATAACTCCTTGATACCAACAATAAAGAACTGACATATGAACAGTTTGAGCAGATCAGTGAGATACAGTCCTCTCACCCCAACGGTTTTCCTTATTATCATTGCTGATGTCAATCACACAAATTTCTAATGGGCCTAGTCCACAGAGCACTGTTCCATCCCATTTAATCTGAATAGCAAATCGGGGCGTGTTTGAAGTATCAAGGTAACTTCTTTGTCTTCATCTTTATCGATCTTGAACAAACTCGATATACGTAGTAGCTACGGCCATCATCGGCACTAGTTTTGAAATCGGGGACGAATTTTCAGTATGTTAAAAAATTTCATCCTGATTCACAAAATTGTTGTAAGTGCGTGATAACGTCCAAGTGTTCATATGAATATAGCTTGAAACTTACTTTCATTTTTGGGCAGGTTGCCATCGCTCCACTTTATAAGCTGTTTCATCCCATTATTGCACTTTTTTGGATTGTAGGTGATCGTAGTGGAAATAGGGCTGTCAGGCAGTATTACCCGAATTGAAAACCTGGAATGGCACTTATAGGGCACGGGACAATGTGGCAGATGGAGCAGCAAAAACAAATAAACAACAAAATATCAACCTGTCCCATGGAATTAAGTCGGCTAAACATGACTATGCATGGGTCATCAATAATCACTTCACCAGATACATATGGACCATCACAGAACACAAGTGAGGCAAAGGCAACTGTGGGGAGGAAATGTTGATGTGGACACCCAGACAGCCATCACCCTTCTTTCTTTGTATATGAGGCAGATTTGAAGGACCCCTGCTGTCAACTTTGTCTCATGTCAGGGAATTAATATAGCTTGTTGCTAACAGAAATCAAAAGGCACCATAGAATCGCTCCTTCGAGCTCACAGCTGGATTGCTCACTCGGCTCAGTCATCCTTGACAAAAGGTTGCACTTGTACATCAAGAGTCCACGAGCACAAAAGATAAACTTGACAACATGAAGAGAAATCCATCGCCTTGCATATCACTGGTGAAAGATTACTGAATACTGCACTGGAGTCACCCAAATATCTGACAGATGAGTGATGCCTTACAGACACATTAAGACTTTTGCTGCTGTTTGCAAAAACGTTTGTTCTTGTCACAACTACACGGTCAACAAAGGATGCAAGAGAATATGAATAAATGAAAGCTAATATTTCTGAATGTACAGTAGAAAGAAAAGGAATAACAGCTAGTGCTGGTGCTAACCTCCTTAAAAAACATTAATTAAAAAAACTAACAGCATTCAAGTTATTGCATTTATTATTGAATTAGTCCTGATTCGGGGGTTACTGGAAAAGCAAGAGAGCAAAATTTCCATTCTTCTTCAAACTCTGTCAGATTCCTGATGCTTTAAAACAATTAATTACAATCCCAGCAGCCTCAGTAGGGATCCACAGATTAATTTCCAACACAGACAGATGTCCAATTTAATAAGGAAAATTGGCCAAATGCAGATTTAAAGATTTTTTTTTTCCCCAATGCATGGCAATGAAGCCATCTGCCCCCCCCCCCCCCCAAAAAAAAAGCCAGTGAAGCAGAACATGTGTGCAACATTAGAAGTTGACTCAAACCAAAAAAAAAAAAAAAAAAATCTGTTTAATGTAGTTTCATAATTTTCATTGTGCTAATACCCTTCCCCTTGCTCTCCCCCCAAATAAATCCCCCCCCCCCCAAAAAAAAAAACCCATACAGTATTCCAAAACGTGAACATCTAATGATGTACTGGTGGGAAATTATTAATGTGCTATAATTGCATACAAGATAATTACGCTGTGTTAGAATAACCAACAGCTGCATTTAATGGAACATTCAATTGCACTTAAAGGCTTTCGTAGAATAAGCAGTTTGTGATGCTCACACCGTGCACGCTGAGGACGTGACTTGTTTATCTTATCACAATAAATTTCTCTTTGCCCTCCAGGCAGGTTTCCGATGTCTAATTACTCCTCTGTGTTTCGGAATCATGCATTTAACCATCCTGCAAATATTCTCGCAGATCTGAAGAACCTTTTACAATTTCATTTGTTTTATGATGTTTGACAGCAGACAGGGAAACTTGTGCTTTTATTTGGAAATGAATTTTTTTTTCTTCTGCCTTTTAATTTCATGAGACACTAATGTATATTCAGAGTTTTACTGTCTTCATTATTCTTTTTTTAACTGCATTAGTAGTACTCTTTTGAAGGATGCAGGTTTCCATTCATTTGCCCAAAATCTGAGCTTCTCATGAGGATGTCAAAACTAAAAGGTAAACCAATGAATTTCTGCTAGAGGGTGGGTGAGGTTAGAGGTTTCCTGCATTACCTCCACCAACCAACATGGGGTAGGTTGCTTAAGTACTTGGGGTGCCACAGATCACAAAAACCAAGTTTCAGACCAAATGCGATTTTTAAGACATGAAACAATTATTTTGGGGATCAGAAAAAAAAGTAAGGTTAAAAAAGTTCTAGAGGTGCAATGTTTTACAAAATAGTTTAAAATAAAATTCTTAACAGTTGTTTTTAACTGCAGTATGAACAGTATCACTGAATATAAAATACAGCCTTTGTCAAATTCATAAAAAGTACAAAAAAGAAAAGGAGTAGCAAAACTAAGAAATGCGGATGTCTATAATATGTAATACGAATGTATCAATAACAATTTTATTTATAACCATCCATTCTGGAAAAAAATACTTTCATTCAACCCACAAGCAAACCCTCAGAAAATATTTAGAATATTTCCCGCAATTTTTCAACTATAATGGTGAGTCTTTTTGTGCTGACAGTATTTGGCTGTATGGGTTGCATGAGCATGCAACAACAGCGGGAGCTCTGGTCAATCCATGAGGCTGTTTTTTTTTTTTTTAAAGTTGTGTGACTGATTTTAAAGTAAGTGTGTCAAAATTAACATAGTTATCACATTAAAAACATACAGATAATAATACTTATCTGTAAGTCTGAATAATTATCGGGATGTCTGAATAGAAAAAAAAAAATTAAAATTACAGAATTAACTTCAACAAAATTTTGTGGAGAGATGTTCTTGATATTTTAGCACAGTTCCATTTGTGGGCCAAATGGATGTGTCTGGCTCAAATGGATGGACTCAAAGCTCATCTTGGGAACAATATTTGATAAAGTCAACTATGTCTACTTAAAATTGTTTCAAGTCCTCACTTGAAGTGATATGTTGAGTGTGCTTTTGATTTAACATCATGCACAGCAGGAAACAAATGAAAGGTTTTGCTACTGCTTTTTTTTTATCAGAGCAACACAACAACACAACAGTGACTATGTATCAAACAGCCAATCATCTGCTATCAAAGTGTATTCATGAAAATGTTTACACTGTACATCAGTGAAGCAGTGATAGAACTGTATTGTTTTCAATGGTGTCTGTGTGTGTCTGTCTGTGGACAAGGTGATTCAAATACAGCTGTATGGATTTTCTACAAGATTGGTGGTAAAACTAGTTGAGTAAATATCTCAATGTATTTACATTTTTTACTAATTTGTTCAAAGGCAAAGGACAAGGAAAACATAGCCTAAAAAGAACCTTTTTTGTATATCTCAACAACCAAGACTTCTTCATTGATCAAACATGTTGGGATTATTATTATAGTTGATTAGATTTTAGAAAAAAACTTAGTCAAAGGTCAAAGTCAGGGAAAACATGATCTAAAAAGCACTTTTTTTGTATAACTCAACAACCAAGACACCAAAATGGATCCAACTTGGAGGGAATACTACTTGCATTGCTATCTACAAATGATTAGAGTTTGGAGTAGTTCCGTCAAAGGTTAAAATCAAGGAAAACATGGTCCAAAAAGCACCATTTTGTTAAATCTCAGCAACCAAGAAGCCAAAATGGATAAAACGTAGAGGGAATACTGCTTGGATAGATCTCTAGTGGTGTTTATAGTTTGGATCAATTTGGTCAAAAGTCAAATCAAGGAAAACATGGTCCAAAAACACTCTTTTTTTAAAATAAATATCAACCACCAAGAAGTGTAAACGGATTAAACTTGGGGAAAGTATCACTTGAATACTTATTTAAAGATTATTCGATTTTGGAGTAGTTTGGTCAAAGTCATAGGTCAAGGAAAACATGGTCAGCAAAACATTTCATATACCCCAGCCTTCAGAGTCTTGTGTCAAAGGTCACATATATCATAAACAGAAAACAAACAAACAACGGTCAGGCATATGAAGGGCTGAACTACATTAATTTGTGATATCACACCTTCAGAATTATGCTCACATATTTTCATACAAGCGACACAATGTCATTCGCCAAAACTTGGCTGTATTTAATGCTTGATTTATTAAGTAGAACTGACGACACTGGAGTATTTAATTTCATATAAACATAAGGAAATAAGTGATGTGTTCTTTAATATTCCCATTTTGCAAATCAGAGCATAGCGTACTTTGGTGGGTGTTTAGGTGGACGATAGCCACTTAGCCCATTAACATGGTCCACTAACACAAATGGCTTTAAGGCACATTTATTATTTAAAAATGTGTGGCTTTAATCATATTATAAGCTCAGTTAGGCATGAGCATTATACTGATGAAAATTCATCACAGCTGCAGTTCCAACGTATGAATAATTCCACTAAAACATCAAATGTCACTTAGAGAGAACATGTTGTCAGATATTGGAGTCACAATGGATTTAAGAGGGCTACACTCTTTGCTTGTTGGTGGGGGGGAGTACAAGATATTACACTATTAATGTTTCATGAAAAGCATCACCCATTTGAAAACTGCATTTGGTACCATCAAGAAATGCCATTCACTCAATGACTGAGACATGCATTGCCATACTTGTATCTCAGGCACTTTCCCATTTGTGTATTCATTCATGAGCAAAACGTCACAGGGGAGCAGAGGTAAAGCTTTGGAATTTAATGCCGGACGTGGTGTTGTGCTCATCGAGTCTCTTTATGGCAAATCCAGGCCTTGCCCTTTTACAAGCAGCACGATCTAAGCACAGTCTAAAAAGGGCCAAGAGGACTTCCGGGAAGATGGCGGGGGAGAAGGTTGTGTAGTGAGAGCTGTCTGCAGTCGGTGAACTAAAACCTCACAAATCTAAAAGAACTCGATAAAAATCTGACACAATAGTGATGAGAAAGAGTGGTACTCGAAAAGTCTAAGAAACAAAGTAATGGAGAAAGAGCATGACGTTCAAGACGAAGGTGAACACGAGGACAACATGATGCAAGAAGCAGCACAAGAGCACCGGGAGGACTGACAAATAGCATTAGCCAAGATTAGCGAAAATATAGATAAACTTCCAACAACTTTCTGGGCCAAATTACGCACACTTGGTGAGGAACTGAAAGCTGACATAAAACAAGAAATGAGCACGCTTAGACTCGAAATGGAACAAAAATTCAAAGCAAGCAACAAAGAGCTGGAAGAACAGAGAGCGAGCTTAATTGAGGCTCAAACCCGCATCTCAGAGCTGGAGGACATGAACGCGGATGCTAATGACTCGATACAAAGCTGCTAACTCACACACGCAATATGCAGGACAAGCTAACAGATCTTGAAGCAAAATCACAAAGAAATAATATCCGCATCTTTGGATTACCAGAAGGCAGTGAGGGGGACTCAGTACCAGGCTAAGAAGGAACTAGATATTCCCGAAGACGCCGAGCTACAAATACAGAGCGCACACAGAACGCCACCATACAAACCCAACCCAGGTGACAATCCGAGGATGATTGTGGTCAACTTTTTAAAGTTTGAAACGAAAGAAATGATTCTGAAGAAAGAGTGGCAGAAAAAGATACGTATAGCGGAAAGGTTAATCCAGTTTGATCATGACTACCCCTCAGAAATAGTGAAAAAGAGGCGTACATACCTGGGCATTAAGAAGACACTGAAAGAATGCGGCATAAAATTCCAGACCCCATTCACCAGAATACGCATCCACTGGAGTGACGCCGTCAAGACCTATGACAGCGCAGAGGATGCAACGCACGCAATGAAAGCGAAAGGGGTCCCCATAACCCCACCTGACAGCGGTGACAGCGGCCAACGAGCGATGGGATGGCAGTGAGTGAGCGGGGGATCTAACTGGGAGACGGCTCAACGCGCACGGGAGAGACTGAGGGAGTATGAGAGGATGCCCAATACAGAAAAGTGAAAAAGGTAAAAACCTTCAAAAGACTATGCTAGTGTCAGATGTGTAAACTTAATAAACGAAGAAATAAGGGGACTGTTATGATTTTTTAGTTATTATATTTTATAATGTTGATTCAATAATTTTATAGTAACAGCTCTATCAGACTATTTAGATCCCTTTTATTTTATTTTTGTGGGAGTGTGATGACCTTTTAAATAACAAAAATGCCGACTGAGAGACTCTGGGGAAAGATGTTGGACTTCTAGACACAATACTAATCCATCTGTAAGGTGTATTATCATGTCTAGGGGCAGACCCTCAGGGTTAATGAGGGACTTCCAGCCCACCCACCAACAGGGGAAGAGGGGTGGTTTAGGATCCACTCACAAGTGAATGTTCTTGTTCAGGAGTTGTGTGATTTGGTTCTTTGTTCTGTTCTGTTTTGTTTTATTTGCCCAGGACTGTATTCTTTATAGAAATTAACAAATTAATATGCACAACAATATAAGAATTCTTTCACTGAATGTGAATGGTTTAAATACTCCCATTAAGAGAGGAAAATTATAACAAAATTGAAGAAGGAAAAAATACAATTTGCATTTCTCCAAGAAACTCATCTAGATAATCAGGAACACGAGAAAATTAAAAAAAATTAGGATTTAGGAATACATTTTACAGTTCTCATTCATCAGGCCGTAAGAGGGGTGTGGCGATACTTATATCCAATTCAACAAAATTTATTTTAGATAAGGAGATAAAATGGAAAGAGGGACGATATATAATAGTAAAAGGGAGGCTGGAAAATCAGGTAATTACATTAATAAACGTTTATGTCCCCCCTGAAAGCAATAAGCAATTTTTCAAATCATTGTTTAGTGAAATAGCAGCAGAGGCAGAGGGAATACTGATTTGTGGGCGGGACTTTAATATAATCTTAAACCATAAATTAGATACAACAAGCACATGGAAAAACAAATTACATTTAACAAAATATTTAAAGTTATCAATAGAGGAAATGGGAATGATAGATATATGGAGAACCCTTAACCCACTAAAAAGAGATTATACACATTACTCTGCAAGCCATGATGTATATTCAAGGATAGACTATTTTCTGATTAACAAACTAGATGTATATAGAGTGACAGAATGCAAAATTGGATGTGCCGATATATCAGATCACAATGCCCTATACATACAAATTAATGTTAATAGTTCCAAAAGACAGACGTTATGGCGACTAAATGTGGGAGTTTTTAACAACGAAAAAGTAGTAGAAGAAACAAAAAAAAGAAATTAATCAATACATTGAACAGAACAATAATGGAGAGGTAGAACCACTAGCAGTGTGGGATGCGATGAAGGCGGTGCTTCGAGGAACATTAATCTCCAAAACATCATGGTTAAAAAAGAAGAAAATGCAGACATATGAAAACTGTTCAGTAAGATTAAAGGAACTCGAACAACAGTTTCTGAAAAATAAGGAAAAAGAAATCTACTTGCAGATTCAAGAACCTAAAAAGCTAATAAATAATATTTTAATTGAGGACATGGAAAAAAACATGTGTTTTATAAACAAAGTTACTATGAATCAGGACCCAGAGCCACAAAGCTGTTAGCCATGCGAATAAAAAAAGGCAAACATTAAACACAATAGATAAGATTAAAGAATCAGAAAATGGGAAGTTAACCTACAACCCAGAAAATATAAAAATAGTTTTTGTAGATTTCTATAGACAGCTTTACTCACAACCTCCTGCTGCGAATGAGGATGAGATCAGACAATTTTTACAACAACTAGATTTACCAACAATCTGACTGTACCAAAATAATATATTGACAGCTGATATCACAAGAGAGGAGATTAAAAAAGCTATAAAAGCACTAAAAAATAATAAGTCACCTGGAAGCGATGGCTTTCCAGCAGAATGGTACAAGATCTTTACAGAGGAACTTATGCTTATTCTCCACAGCGCTCTGAATTGGACTCTAAAAAAACTAAATGCTGGCTTCATGGTCAGAAGCAATCATCTCGGTTATTCCTAAACCAGGTAAAGATAAGGAGTACTGCACAAACTACAGACCTATCTCAGTACTCAACATAGATTATAAAATTTTTACATCCATCATCTCTAAAAGGCTTAATGTATTCCTAACAGAAATAATAGACGAAGATCAAACAGGATTTATACACGGGAGACAAACGCATGATAACATTAGGAGAACTCTTCACATAACTGAACGGGCAGAAAGGGAGAATAAAAATGTAGTTATTACGAGCATAGATGCTGAAAAGGCATTTGACCGTGTTAATTGGGAATTTTTATATTTGATACTAGAGAGAAAGGGTTTCAATAACAAATCAATAAATATTATTAAAACAATATACAAAGACCCCACAGCCAGAATAAAAATAAATGGTGATCTTACTGAACAGTTTACTCTTCATAGGTCTACTCGACAAGGGTGTTGCCTCTCACCTAGCCTCTTCGCAATTTTTATAGAACCATTGGCACAAGCAATACAACAAAATCAAGACATTTAAGGAGCGACGATAAATGGAGAGGAACATAAAATTGGACTTTTTGCAGATGATGTTATAGCCTTCCTCGAGCACCCAGATACATCACTTCCCAAGTTTATAGAGATGATGGAAAGTTATGGTTATTTATCTGGATACAAGATTAATATATCAAAAACTCAAATACTTAAATTCAACTACACTCCTTCTGAACACATAAAAAATAAATATAAACTCAATTGGAAACTTAAAGCTATCAAATACTTAGCAGTAGAAGTAACACAGAACTTTAGGGAACTTAACAATAAAAACTATACTAAAGTGCAAAAGGAAATACAGAAAGACATAAAAAGATGGAAAACATTACCTTTAGATTTTAGCTCACGAATTGAGATTGTAAAAATGAATATCTTGCCAAGATTTTTATTCCTATTCCACGCATTACCAGTAGAGGTTGCTACATTGCAATTTATAACATGGGGCAGGATTATCTCCAGATTCATCTGGGGGGGAGGGTAAAAGACTTAGGGTTGAATATAAAACTCTCCAGCTGCACAAAGAAAAAGGGGGGATGTCATTACCAAAATTAAGAGAATATTACTATGCTTCACAAATAAAATATCTATATTATTGGTGCAAAACAGACTACTGTGGAAAATGGAAAGATATTGAAACAAAAATATTAAAACAGCCCATCCAAAGTATCATTGGAGATAGAGGAATGTTTGAGAAGAATAAAATATATCTAGATTCTATAACCAAACATACACTCTTTATATGGTTTAAAATACTCAAACAACACAAACATCAGAAACGTGCATCAAAACTTAAATGGATAGCATATCATGTAAACTTTAAACCTGCTTTATATGACAAGAATTATAAACAGTGGACATTTAGAGGGATAACAGTGTGGTGTGTTTTAGAGAAGAATGGGCAGCTGGACAGTTTTCAACATCTAATGCAGAGATTTGAACTGGAGAAACAAGACTTTTTTCGTTATCTTCAAATGAGAAATTTCCATAAAACTGAAATACAGACGGCCTCCTCCATTGAAATTATGACAAAAGCATATGGGGATACTAATCTGAAAATAATAACATCATTATATAAAGCCTTAACAAACATACACAAAAATACAACTAACAAAGTGAAATGTAATTGGGAAAAAGAGTTACAGATAAAAATTGGGACACAGAATGGCAAAAAATGCGGAAGGTCCACCCACACACAACTAGCTCTCAGACATGGAGGGAGTTTGCCTGGAAAAACCTCATTAGGTTCTTCATTCACCCCAAGAATCAAAAGCAAACAGTTAAAAAAACATCAAAAATGCTGGAGAGGGTGTGGAGATATTGATGTAGACCATTACATATTTTTTGGAAATGTACAAAATTTGTAAGTTTTGGGAAGATGTTTGGGATGTTTTGACTTCTGTGTTGGGATATAAGGATGTGTGTGTTGGTGTAAAGATGGTTGACAAATACTTAATCAAACGATGCTGATAGCTGCAAAGGAAGGCAATAACAAGGAACTGGGGAACAATAGACATACCAAAAAAGGACCCAATGGATATCGATAGTGGAAGGACATATATTTAATGGAAAAGCTGACATACAGACGGAGACCTACAGGAAGCTCAAATGGACAAAAAATGGAAAAATGGCTTAAGTATTCAGGAAGCTGATTGACAAGACGCCGCCCGGGCAAATGTGTTTATGTCATGTTCATCTGAGTGTGCATTTTGTTTTGTATGTATTTGAAAAATAAATAAAATCATGAGTGAAAAAAAGGGCCAAGAGACGTTAGTCTTATTCTGGGTATTTATTTTATCTCTCCAGGCTTCAGTTTTTTTTTTAACCAGTTGCAGATTAAAGGGAAATCCCAGCCAGAAAGAGCTCAAATCTAAATGTCAGATTTCAAACAGACTTTTAAATTACAGCCAACAGCCATCACTATCTGTCTATCCATCTAGCTGTGGAGACACAGATGCCACATGACTGTTGCAATGCCATACTGGCAATAAACTGGAAGGCAATGGCTGACATTACATATATGTGCATAATTCCACTGTAAATGATTAGAAATCAATCCAGTGTGACCACAGAATAACATGTTAAATTGATTAATGATGGACAAAGTGCATGGAGAGAACTTTTCATCTGAGCAATAGTTGGTTAAGTGGAAGTGATATATGCTCTCATAATGTACTGTATGTATACATGGGCTGATACAGATATGATCAGGTGGCTCATCACAAGAGGGAGCAAGGGTGTGAGCCCACAAAATATTGGGAAAACAAAACTATAACATCATTAAAAATAATGAATAAATGTTTGCTTAGAGTCAGAGTATGCAAGTGCCACATTTAAATACTTACTGTGTCAGTAAAGTATTTAAATGTGTTCTAACACTTTGTTCAGTGTTTTCATTTCATTTGTTTGGTTAGTGAGAGTAAGTCCCCTCCCAGGTTGGGTCACTGGTCATATGAGAGTCTATGAAGTGTCGTAATTTTTTTTTTGGTAAGTTGCATATTTGAGTCAGAGAGTGTAGCACTTATGCGACGCTGGGCCGTTAAGGGGTTTAATTTTATTGGCCAATGGAAAATCAGTCACATCAAAGCACAGGAATTTCACTCGCTCATCATCACTCTGTTTGACACAATTGTTGCCACACCCCAGCCTATGTGTACCTTGTCCAACTTTATGCTACTTTTGTCTTATTTTGTCCATGCACTTTTGCGATACGGAATTAAAAGCAAACATCAGCATGAAGCACTTTTTGGAATCTTAAAACATACATCAAAGTTTTGACTCAAAAAGCTTCACTGGCTGAATTCAAAACATGAAGCCAACTTTGGACTAACTAAGCTACAATACCTAGTTATCAATTGATAACATTAGATATCAAAGTAGGATATCGGGCAAACCAAAGGAATGATTGAAGCGAAAGCATTCTGGAGTATTTGAAGCTTTGAATCAAAGCTAATCTTGCAGGCTGAATTCAAAACAAGAATCTGGCTGTGGACTAACTAAGCTTTGATATTTAGTTATCAATTGATAACATTAGATATCAAGGTAGGATATCACAAATTTGAAGCAAAGATTGCAGCCGAAGCACTGTGGAGTATTCAAAGCTTTGAATCAAAAAATGTGCTGGATGAATTCAAAACAAGATTGATGACTGTGGACTAATTAAATTGTTCAGCATCAACTCGGGTCATGTCCCCATCCAGGAATCCACTAAGAGACTATCTTCCACATGATCAAGGGATTGCCCTGGGCAGAGATGCATGTGTATATACACACAGGCACACAATAATACAGCATATATGTTTTAGGGATGTTGTACGGTCCATCACCGTAAAGAAGAAGCTCAGCCAGAAGGCGAGACTCAATTTACCAGTCAATTATGCTCCTGTCCTCACCTATGGTCATGGAAGTTTGAATAATGGTTGAACGAATACCCCCAATCTCAATTCTCTTTGTACCCCTTCCCCTTGGCCCTACCCTACACCTACCCCTTTAAAACAAGGGGTAAGGCGAAGTGGTATGCCTCTAGCCCTATGAATTGAGACACCCTCTGCCTTAGGAGGAAAAAAAAAACTGCCCATGTCAAACTGCGGGTCTTCACTTTTTGTTAACACGGCAACCGAAATGCAACTTGTTCCAGTAGCCTGTTTGCTATTTTATTTCTCACCTTTCTGTGTAACTGCAAGAAATAGAAGTCGCAGATTTCTTTGACGCATCGCAATCATGTCATGTTAATTAATTTAATTAATTGTAATTTATAACAATAAGAATTAAATAGTATTAATAATTAATTAATTAGTAATTAATTTATGTTAATAATACTATAATAAATAATCAATAATAGTAATAATTGATATTGTTTGGTTAATCATAATTGATTGATTAGTAATTCATTAATTAATTGTAATTAAATAAATAAACACTTGAAATATATCAGTCTGTGTGCAATGGATGTATACAAGTTTCACTTTTTGAATGGAATGACTGAATTAAATCAACTTTTTCATGATATTCTAATTATATGACCAGTTACCTGTATGTTAGTATGGCTGCATCTAGTTCTGTTAATCTTATATTAATAAGACGTCAGGTTATGTGTTACATATATACATGTGTGCATATATTTTCCAACATGATGAAACTTCTCCTCATTTCTGCCTCATTTTCTTATTAGGAGACGAGTGTGTTCAGGGCTCCCTGTTTGTTTACAAAATAAACACGCTACTGATCTTGAAATCCAGCAGCAGGGATTGATTTATGAACATACAAATTAACGTGCTTATCCTTTATCATGATTTTCTCCATTGTGAGATATAAAAGTGTTTTATCGTCGCATGAGGTGGGCTTCATAGATAATTGGCAAAGCTTCTGGGGAAAACCTGGTCTTGTTAGAAGAGACGGCATCCATCCCACTTTGGATGGAGCAGCTCTCATTTCTAGAAATCTGGCCAATTTTCTTAAATCCTCCAAACCGTGACTATCCAGGGTTGGGACCAGGAAGCAGAGTTGTAGTCTTACACACCTCTCTGCAGCTTCTCTCCCCCTGCCATCCCCTCATTACCCCCTCCCCGTAGAGACGGTGCCTGCTCCCAGACTACCAATAACCAGCAAAATCATTTAGTAAAAATACAAAAAGAAAAAAATAATATAGCACCTTCAACTGCACCACAGACTAAAACAGTTAAATGTGGTCTATTAAACATTAGGTCTCTCTCTTCTAAGTCCCTGTTGGTAAATGATATAATAATTGATCAACATATTGATTTATTCTGCCTTACAGAAACCTGGTTACAGCAGGATGAATATGTTAGTTTAAATGAGTCAACACCCCCGAGTCACACTAACTGTCAGAACGCTCGTAGCACGGGCCGGGGCGGAGGATTAGCAGCAATCTTCCATTCCAGCTTATTAATTAATCAAAAACCCAGACAGAGCTTTAATTCATTTGAAAGCTTGACTCTTAGTCTTGTCCATCCAAATTGGAAGTCCCAAAAAACAGTTTTATTTGTTATTATCTATCGTCCACCTGGTCGTTACTGTGAGTTTCTCTGTGAATTTTCAGACCTTTGTCTGACTTAGTGCTTAGCTCAGATAAGATAATTATAGTGGGCGATTTTAACATCCACACAGATGCTGAGAATGACAGCCTCAACACTGCATTTAATCTATTATTAGACTCTATTGGCTTTGCTCAAAAAGTAAATGAGTCCACCCACCACTTTAATCATATCTTAGATCTTGTTCTGACTTATGGTATGGAATAGAAGACTTAACAGTATTCCTGAAAACTCCCTTCTGTCTGATCATTTCTTAATACATTTACATTTACTCTGATGGACTACCCAGCAGTGGGGATAAGTTTCATTACACTAGAAGTCTTTCAGAAAGCGCTGTAACTAGGTTTAAGGATATGATTCCTTCTTTATGTTCTCTAATGCCATATACCAACACAGTGCAGAGTAGCTACCTAAACTCTGTAAGTGAGATAGAGTATCTCGCAATAGTTTTACATCCTCATTGAAGACAACTTTGGATGCTGTAGCTCCTCTAAAAAAGAGAGCTTTAATCAGAAGTGCCTGACTCCGTGTATACTCACAAACTCGTAGCTTAAAGCAGATAACCCGTAAGTTGGAGAGGAAATGGCGTCTCACTAATTTAGAAGATCTTCACTTAGCCTGGAAAAAAGAGTCTGTTGCTCTATAAAAAAGCCCTCCGTAAAGCTAGGACATCTTTCTACTCATCACTAATTGAAGAAATAAGAACAACCCCAGGTTTCTTTTCAGCACTGTAGCCAGGCTGACAAAGAGTCAGAGCTCTATTGAGCTGAGTATTCCATTACTTTAACTAGTAATGACTTCATGACTTTCTTTGCTAACAAAATTTTAACTATTAGAGAAAAAATTACTCATAACCATCCCAAAGGACGTATCGTTATCTTTGGCTACTTTCAGTGATGCCGGTATTTGGTTAGACTCTTTCTCTCCGAGTGTTCTGTCTGAGTTATTTTCATTAGTTACTTCATCCAAACCATCAACATGTTTATTAGACCCCATTCCTACCAGGCTGCTCAAGGAAGCCCTACCATTATTAATGCTTCGATCTTAAATATGATCAATCTATCTTTGTTAGTTGCTATGTACCACAGGCTTTTAAGGTGGCAGTAATTAAACCATTACTTAAAAAGCCATCACTTGACCCAGCTATCTTAGCTAATTATAGGCCAATCTCCAACCTTCCTTTTCTCTCAAAAATTCTTGAAAGGGTAGTTGTAAAATAGCTAACTGTACATCTGCAGAGAATGGTCTATTTGAAGAGTTTCAGTCAGGTTTTAGAATTCATCATAGTACAGAAACAGCATTAGTGAGGTTACAAATGATCTTCTTATGGCCTCGGACAGTGGACTCATCTCTGTGCTTGTTCTGTTGGACCTCAGTGCTGCTTTTGATACTGTTGACCATAAAATTTTATACAGAGATTAGAGCATGCCATAGGTATTAAAGGCACTGCGCTGCGGTGGTTTTGAATCATATTTGTCTAATAGATTACAATTTGTTCATGTAAATTGGGAATTTTCTTCACAGACTAAAGTTAATTATGGAGTTCCACAAGGTTCTGTGCTAGGACCAATTTTATTCACTTTATACATGCTTCCCTTAGGCAGTATTATTAGACGGTATTGCTTAAATTTTCATTGTTACGCAGATGATACCCAGCTTTATCTATCCATGAAGCCAGAGGACACACACCCAATTAGCTAAACTGCAGGATTGTCTTACAGACATAAAGACATGGATGACCTCTAATTTCCTGCTTTTAAACTCAGATAAAACTGAAGTTATTGTACTTGGCCCCACAAATCTTAGAAACATGGTTTCTAACCAGATCCTTGCTCTGGATGGCATTACCCTGACCTCTAGTAATACTGTGAGAAATCTTGGAGGTCATTTTTGATCAGGATTATGTCATTCAAAGCGCATATTAAACAAATATGTAGGACTGCTTTTTTGCATTTACGCAATATCTCTAAATCAGAAAGGTCTTGTCTCAGAGTGATGCTGTAAAACTAATTCATGCATTTATTTCCTCTAGGCTGGACTATTGTAATTCATTATTATCAGGTTGTCCTAAAAGTTCCCTAAAAAAGCCTGCAGTTAATTCAAAATGCTGCAGCTAGAGTACTGACGGGGACTAGAAGGAGAGAGCATATCTCACCCATATTGGCCTCTCTTCATTGGCTTCCTGTTAATTCTAGAATAGAATTTAAAATTCTTCTTCTTACTTATAAGGTTTTGAATAATCAGGTCCCATCTTATCTAGGGACCTCATAGTACCATATCACCCCAATAGAGCGCTTCGCTCTCAGACTGCAGGCTTACTTGTAGTTCCTAGGGTTTGTAAGAGTAGAATGGGAGGCAGAGCCTTCAGCTTTCAGGCTCCTCTCCCCCTGTGGGAACCAGCTCCCAATTCAGATCAGGGAGACAGACACCCTCTCTACTTTTAAGATTAGGCTTTAAACTTTCCTTTTTGCTAAAGCTTATAGTTAGGGCTGGATCAGGTGACCCTGAACCATCCCTTAGTTATGCCTGCTATAGACGTAGACTGCTGGGGGTTCCCATGATGCACTGTTCTTTCTCTTTTTGCTCTGTATGCACCACTCTGCATTTAATCATTAGTGATTGATCTCTGCTCCCCTCCACAGCATGTCTTTTTCCTGGTTCTCTTCCCTCAGCCCAACCAGTCCCAGCAGAAGGACTGCCCCTCCCTGAGCCTGGTTCTGCTGGAGGTTGCTTCCTGTTAAAAGGAGTTTTTCCTTCCCACTGTGAGCCAAGTGCTTGCTCACAGGGGGTCGTTTTGACCGTTGGGGTTTTACATAATTATTGTATGGCCTTGCCTTACAATATAAAGCGCCTTGGGGCAACTGTTTGTTGTGATTTGGCGCTATATAAAAAATTGATTGATTGATTGATTGATTCATGTGTATGTGCATTATAACGCCTCAGCACACGAGCGAAGTTACGATATTCTTCAGAATGACAATATGCATATATATATATATACAACATGCATCCAGCAGCATACATGTTGCTGGCATAGGCAACTGCATGTAAAGTGTTTTGGCAAGTTATAATTTTCTAAACAGCGTAATCTGTAATGCAAGCCGCTTCATTTATGCGGCTCTTTCGGCGCCATGTTTGTTTTTTCGGAGACAGCAGTAAGCTCCTCCTACCCCTCCATCCAGATTCACTCCAAACGGAGGGGTTTGTAGCCCTCTGCCTACCCCTCTGCCTCGCTCCATAAAGAGAATTGAGACACCCCTCTGTCTCTCGTGCCCACGCAAAATGGAGGGGAAGGGGTAAGGGGAAGGGCAAGGGGGAGAATTGAGACTCAGCCTAAGATCACGAATACAAGTTGGGGAAATGAGATTCCATTGTTGGGTATCTGAGCTTACACTCCTGGACAGGGTGAGAAGCCTGACTATTCGAGAGGTACTTGGAGTCGAGCCACTAATTCATCACAGTGAAAAGAGCCAGTTGAGGTGGTTCGAGCATCTGGTGAGGGTTTCCCTGGTCATTTCCCTAAGAATGTCTTCCAGTTATGTCAACCGGAATGAGGCCCTGGGGAAGACCCAAGACATGCTGGAGAGATTATATTTCCCAGATGGTTTGGGAAGCCTTGGGATCCACCGGGAGAGCTTCAAGTCTTGGCCGAGGGAAAGGGAATGTGGATCTGAGTAGCTTGCCCTGTCTGCCTTCACAACCAGACTCGGATAAGTGGCTGAAAATGAATGAATTAATGTCTATTGATTCTGTTATAACTGGTTGTTGGTGCTGCACCACCATGGAATCACCCCAGGTCCTGGACGGCAGCCAACCAGGCAGACAGCCAGTAGGGCAGACAGCTGGTTCATCCCAGCTCCCAAAAGAAAAACTGCTAAAATTCTACCATCTGATTTAAATTGATGGGGAAATATTCAAGGTGCAGTGATATTTTGGATTGGTATCTGTCTGATACTGGCCAATTTGACTGAATCGGATATTGGAAATTGGAAACAAATAAACAAACAAAAAACAGGGGAGAAGAAAATTTGTTTCAAAATTTGACTGTTGGCAAAATACATTCTGACCTATGCATTTATTATTAGATGTTTTGAGAAATGAGAAATGGTATCTGATTGGTATCAGCTTTGGCAGATGCCGAAGGTTGCGATATCGGAATCATATCGGATGTGATAAAGCAGTATTATGTCATCCTGAGTACATACGTCACACATACTCAACATGTCAGCATCCATTTAACTCCTAAACTCAACTGTTTAACTCTTGAAGAATTAAATAGTTGAAGACATGGCAAAAAAAGATGAATAGATTATTTTCTGAGTAATAACGCTTTAAAATCTGCCATGGATTATCATCAGGCCTGATAAGAGAGGACAGATGTTATTTTGTCTTCGCTGTTTTTGTTTTGTTTATCGTGCCATCCAAACTGCCCCAAACTCCGTGTTTGCTGCAGCGGTTCCTCACCAGACATTATCTGATGTCTGAGCTCGTCTTCTTCTCTTCCAGCTGATAATGAAGCATAACTGACTGAACGTTTCACGGCTCACGCAGCAAATTAGGTCAAACATTTCTTATCACTCTCCTCCGCGTCAATGATATTCTCCTTCCAACTTTACTTTAATGATCTTCATACGGAAGCCACCGGGCTGCACAAAGGTAAGTACGTTGATTGATGCAGGCATTTCCGACAAACATGCATCTCCTCCAGCTCGGCCTGCTAAATAAAGCCTGTGTGACACCGTAACTCATACTAGAAAACATTTGACAAATGACAGAGTCTCTCAAAGGAAATTACAAAAACGCAGCGGCTGATTCAACTCATTGCATCAATGTAGATCCGATTTTTTTTTTTTTACTCATATTTGCCTTCTATCCCCCCCAGCTCGTCTGATTATTTTCCAGTGCTGCGGCAAGCCTCCAGGCCAGGTATTTTCCTCCCTTTAAAACATGTTATCTCTTAAAACCAGGGGACCAGCACTTTCCTTAAAGACAGCTTTGTTTTGGCGTCTGTCCTTATTGGGGATGAGGTAGAAACCTATGTTTAGAATTAAAGGCTGCTGACATGAATATTTTATAGCAGCCACCTGAAAACGTCTCACAGACAGATGTACCCCAGAGGGCCTTTTCTCCATTCATCTCAATCAGAGAGGTTTTTAGCAGCACTTTGAATTGGCAGGAGTACGTTGAGTAAATTTGGCAGCAGCCACCAAACCACTTTAGAGAATGTACAGTTTATCTCTGATGGACTGTATAGCAGGACATCACTAAGGACAAGTCAATGAAAAAATGGACTATGGCTCAGAAAAGGCAAGCGATTACATTTTTTTCGACACAGCTCTGCAATCAGAGAGAGTGGAAAAGCCATGCTTGTTATGTTTTTTTTCTCCCCTCAATGAGCTTCTATCATTGTGCTGTGAGTGGTCTACTCAATGCTGATTGCTTAATGTTTGTTTTCTATCTATGATGGGAAATCTCGTTTGAGGCATAAAAAAGGAAACAGTGTGCATACACCCCTCAGTGGGAAATTTTTAAGTAAAAAAGCAACTATCACAAAACGTCTTGGAATGAAAATTATACCCTGTGTTGATTTGATGAAATTTGTATTCCTGAAACCTGAATGATGAAGGTGAAATTTAATGTTTGACCCTCATTTACTAAATGCTTGTGTTTATAAAAACATGTGCAACCACCTTTTCACTCGCAAACACAAGTGCAACTTGACCTACTAACGGTGCACACTGAGAATTGTATCTTTCATATGCGCAACATTACATGCATTGTCCATTTAACACATTTGCCCTCATGAACATGCAATTTGTGTTATGTTTACCTGAGTGTGGAGGTGAACATACAAATAAGTTAATTTAGCACATGCAATGCAAAGTCAAAGTTACGGGACTACGTCAAGGATGAGATCAGACAGGAGTCTCTGTGGAGTGGACTATGATGTTTGCAGATGACACTGTGATCTGAAGTAAGAGTAGAGAGCTGGTTGAGATGAGCTTGAATATATTGAGATATGCTCTGGAGAGAAGAGGAATGAAAGTCAGTCGGAGCAAGACTGATGTGTGTGAATGAGAGGGAGCCAGGTAGAATCATGCTTTTGCAAGGAGTGGAGGTGGTGAAAGTTGATGAGTTTAGAAAATTGAGCTCAACTGTCCAAAGTAATGGTGAATGTGGTAGAGTGGTGAAAAAGAGAAACATGCATGGTGCAGTGGGTTGAGAAAGGTGGCAGGAGTGATTTGTGACTGAAGAATATCTGCAAGAGTGAAAAGGAAAGTTTACAAGCCATCAGAGAGACCAGCTATGTTGTATGGCTTAGAGAGAGGAGCACTAATAAAAAGACAGGAGACAGAGCTGGAGATGCTGCCATTTTCATTGGGACTGAGGAGGATGGACATGATTAGGACATGAACATGTCAGAGGGACAGCTCAGGTCAGCAGTTTTGGAGTCAAAGTCAGCGAGGCAAAATTAAGATGGTTAGCACATGTGCAGAGGTGAGACACGGGGGTATATAGGGAGAAGGATGCTGAGGATGGAACCACCAGGCAGGGGCAAGAACAGGGAGGCCAAATGGGAGGTTTATGTATGTGCTGTGGGAGGACAGAGGAAGAAGATGCAGAGGACAGAGTGAGATGGAAACGGTTTAATGCTGTGGCTCCCCCTAAAGGGATCAGCCAAAAGTAGACGAAGGATAAATCTGAATTAAGTCATTTCCAGTATTTGCTACAGCCAGGAGAACATGGGCATCACCTTGGCCTCCATCAGCGACTAGGTCCTCAACGTTGAGGCACTTTCATGCTGGGCCATACACAGAGATGCTGACACCCCCCTCACAATCCTCACCTTAGGCTGCCAAAGTAACACAGTCAGAAGTTAAGTATAGGTCATTCCAGCAGTACCAAAGCTCCTCAAAAGAGCTCTGGAACCAAAGCCATCTAGTCACTGCCTCAGGTCACTGGGGAACACCAGCGACTCTAAAGATCTGCATTCTCCTGCAAAGGCATCAACAGTAACAAACACCAGTCTCCAGAAACATCATGACTCCTTAAGCTCTTCATAATCATCTTCAAAAACAAAATATTATCTTGTACATCTTGCGTTAAAAAAAAAAAAAAATTGTACTGATGCAGCAACTTCCATTCAGGTTTCACTGATCTAATTTAAAGCCATTGCAAACATTTTGGCCAACCCAGTACATGGCTTAGAACCCCAATATTCTGTGAATGCATCATATTCAAATGCTACAGTTGATAAAAAGAAGTTTGTTTTATTACATTTGTTTTCTATGTTGGCAGCTAAGCTAGATGTCACATTGATCCGACAGACATCGAATGGAAGAGTGTTGGTAGAAAAGTACCTTCAGTGATATTAACATCAAGACAAAAACAACACACTGGCAATCACAACTTCTTCCTACAGAACTATGTCAGCTAAAAAAATCCCCCAAAATTAGTTTTTTTTTTTTTCTGCTTCTCCATTTAGCTGCCTTTATTTGCTTCGGGACACCAGAGCAGATCACGTATGGATGCACATGTTGATTTGGCACATTTTACCACAGATGTCATTCCTGATGCAACTACAGAGCAACAAGGAGAAAAAACATAATGTGTGATTTCTGATGCTCGAACAAACTGGAGTTCTCAGACAAACACCCAAGCAGACACAAAGTTTCTGTGCAAACAACCCACAAAAATGAAGTGTGCATTGGTGGACTTGAACCCAGGACCTGCACCAACATGCAAGCAGTGACTCATAATAATGGTACCGTAACAGCGATAACATGATACAGCATGTTTTTGACCTTGCAACATTTAACAAGTGATAACAGCAGGACTTTTAATGCTAGTTTGGTCTCTTTAATGCACCATCAGATGTCTCCTCATCACATCTCATTTGGTCTAACTTCATGGCATTTCAGCTGATCTGCCCAGAATAAAACACACTGCAGTGATCCTTTTAACTAAAAGTCTTCTCAGTTCCTTCCCTCTGTCGTGCACGGAATTGAACAGAGGATTCTCTCATCCAAACTCCCCATTTCATTCAGCTGAGCCCAGCTTCAGTCCCTTTCTGTCTTCTGAGGTCTTCGATCTCTGCGCCAGAGTGGATCCAAGGAGTTTGTCATCAGCTGTGATTTTGTGATGCCCAATAATCATTGCAGAATACTCTTTTTAATCTTGGTATGTTTTAAGTGCAACCTCTGAAGTGCAGAAGGAAAAGAGCTGTTCAAGAGCTGCTTCAACTTATCAAGCTATGCAATTTAATTTTTTTTTAGCAGAACATGTTGGCGTTCTCTTTCTCTCTGCATCTGTTTAGGTTGACTGCATCTTAGGTCGGTTCTAATTATCTTCAAGTCTATTTTGGGTGTAGTCCAATAACACTCTGCTCCCTTTTAGGGATAATACCTTTAGAAACATTATGCCCACTACATACAAATGAATCATTCTAGCTAGATAATTTCATGCAGACTGGTAGAGATGTCCTGTGGGTTTTATTTCAGAAATGGGTATGACACTAAAGATAGAAGCCCTCAAACATATGTATGGTGAAGAATCCATTAAAATCCTGTACTTATGATCTGAATTTATTTTTGGTGAAGTCTAATTTATGGTGTCTTACTATCTTTTGCATTAATTTTTACATTAACCTGAATCAAGTCACTTAAGAGCACTAATCTATCAAACAAATCCCAAAGTCTGTGTCCAGAGTGCAGACCTAGATCCTGGTGATCTTGCAGGAGGACCGTAATCCAGGGTAACAGTATAGCAAGTTAGAAAAAAAGTTTTGGAAGAATGCAATCAGATGCACATGACAATTCAATACACCTGCTCACTCTTGTGATGGAGCAAAGGTAACAATTTTGTTGCATTTTTGCTGTTTCCCTTCATTCATTCTCTAAACCCACTTATTCTATTTCAAGACTTTTTTTTTTTTTTTTTTTGCTGCACTGAGGATGTGCAGCCTTTTTTTGGCAGTATATACAGTGGGGTAAAAAAAAAAAAGTATTTAGTCAGCCATGATTGTGCAAGTTCTCCTACTTAGAAAGATGAGAGAGGTCTGTAATTTTCATCATAGGTACACTTCAACTATGAGAGACAAAATGAGAAAAAAAAAATCCAGGAAATCACACTGTAGGATTTTTAAATAATTTATTTGTAAATTATGGTGGAAAATAAGTATTTGGTCACCCACAAACAAACAAGATTTCTGGCTCCCAAAGACCTGTAAATTCTTCTTTAAGAAGCTCTTCTGTCCTCCAACTGTTACCTGTATTAATGGCACCTGTTTGAACTTGTTATCTGTATAAAAGACACGAGAGAAAAGAGAAAAGACACTGTCCACAGCCACAAACAGTCAGACTCCAAATTCAACCATGGCCAAGATCACAGAGCTGTTGAAGGACACCAGGAAGAAAATTGTAGATGTACACCAGGCTGGGAAGAGTGAGTCTACAATAGTCCACCAGGTTGGTGTGAATAAATCAACTGTGGGAGCAACTGTAAGGAAATGGAAGACATATAAGACCATTGATAATCTCCCTCGATCTGGGGCTCCATGCAAGATGTCATCCCGTGGGGCCAAAATGATCATGAGAACGGTGAGCAAAATCCCAGAACTACACGGAGGGACCTGATGAATGTCTTGCAGAGAGCTTGGACCAAAGTAACAAAGGCTACACACTATGCAGAGAGGGATTCAAATCCTGCAGTGCCAGGCGTGTCCCCCTGCTTAAGCCAGTACATGTCCAGGCCCATCTGAAGTTTGCCAGAGAGCATATGGATGATCCAGAAGAGGATTGGGAGAATGTCATGCGGTCAGATGAAACCAAAATAGAACTTTTTGGTTAAAACTCAACTTGTCATGTTTGGAAGAAGAAGAATGCTGAGTTGCATCCCAAGAACACCATACCTACTGTGAAGCATGGGGGTGGAAACATCACGCTTTGGGGCTGTTTTTCTGCAAAGGGGACAGTATGACTGATCCGTGTTAAGGGAAGAATGAACGTGGCCATGTATCGTGAGGTTTTAAGCCAAAACCTCCTTCCATCAGTGAGAGCATTGAAGATGCAACGTGACTGGGTCTTCCACCATGACAATGACCCCAAACACACCACTCGGGCAATGAAGGAGGGGCTCTGTAAAAAGCATTTCAAGGTCCTGGAGTGGCCAAGCCAGTCTCCAGACCACAACCCCATAGAAAATTTGTTGAGGGAGTTGAAAGTCCGTGTTGCCCAGCTACAGCCCCAAAACATCACTGCTCTAGAGGAGATCTGCATGGAGGAATGGGCCAAAATACCAGCTACAGTGTGTGCAAACCTGGTGAAGACTTACAGGAAACGATTGACCTCTGTCATTGTCAACAAAGATTATGTTACAAAGTATTGAGTTGAATTTTTGTTATTGACCAAATTTCCACCATAATTTACAAATAAATTCTTTAAAAATCCTACAATGTGATTTCCTGGATTTTTTTTTTTTTTCATTTTGTCTCTCACAGTTGGAGTGTACCTATGATGAAATTACAGACCTCTCTCATCTTTCTAAGTAGGAGAACTTGCACAATCAGGGACTAACTAAATACTTTCTTGACCCACTGTAAGTGCCCAAGCGCTGACCCGGTTGTGTGTGTGTGTGTGTGTGTGTGTGTGTGTGTGTGTGTGTGTGTGTGTGTGTGTGTGTGTGTGTGTGTGCACGCAGGGGACAACAACTCTACTGAGACGACAATTTGATTGAGCTAACTGACGCTGCTAATTCTTGTAACACACACACACACAAAATCCACTCCGCTGAAAGCTGTCTGGATGCATGAAGAATTCTTCAGATGAAAAGCTGACATGATTTTTGGCTGGACTGAGGAACTACACAAAGTCTTTTTTTGTTCTTTTTTTTAAATGGAAGTCTGAAGTCAGTGCACAGCATCACTGAACTACACATCACAATTTGGACTTCAGCAGCAGTAGAACACCAAAATGCAAGTCCCTTTTCTGTTGTTTATAAATTAATAAAATATCAAATGACAAGAATCTATTTTAGCCGTTATATAAAACAAATAATGAATGTTTTTACATTCTTTCAATGGAACAAATATTTATTTCGGTGAAAGCTGGAACATACCATTCAACGAGGTGAAGCCCCTCATAAAATATTTGTACCACTGAACTCTTAAACATTCATTATTTGTATATTATACCCTTCTCCATCTACAACATGGAGAAGCAGAACTATGTGCAAACTAGAGATATTGCAGTTTAGGATTTTGCATTAGGCATTATTGTTATTTCAATGTTAATATTTATGTTCTGTCTCGTTTCATTGTCCTATTGTGTGCCTCACTGTGCTCAGTTATAGTGTATGTGTTGTGAATTTGCTTATCAATCAATCAATCAATTTTTTTTTTATATAGCGCCAAATCACAACAAACAGTTGCCCCAAGGCGCCTTATATTGTAAGGCAAGGCCATACAATAATGATGTAAAACCCCAACGGTCAAAACGACCCCCTGTGAGCAAGCACTTGGCTACAGTGGGAAGGAAAAACTCCCTTTTAACAGGAAGAAACCTCCAGCAGAACCAGGCTCAGGGAGGGGCAGTCTTCTGCTGGGACTGGTTGGGGCTGAGGGAGAGAACCAGGAAAAAGATATGCTGTGGAGGGGAGCAGAGATCGATCACTAATGATTAAATGCAGAGTGGTGCATACAGAGCAAAAAGAGAAAGAAACAGTGCATCATGGGAACCCCCCAGCAGTCTACGTCTATAGCAGCATAACTAAGGGATGGTTCAGGGTCACCTGATCCAGCCCTAACTATAAGCTTTAGCAAAAAGGAAAGTTTTAAGCCTAATCTTAAAAGTAGAGAGGGTGTCTGTCTCCCTGATCTGAATTGGGAGCTGGTTCCACAGGAGAGGAGCCTGAAAGCTGAAGGCTCTGCCTCCCATTCTACTCTTACAAACCCTAGGAACTACAAGTAAGCCTGCAGTCTGAGAGCGAAGCGCTCTATTGGGGTGATATGGTACTACGAGGTCCCTAAGATAAGATGGGACCTGATTATTCAAACCTTATAAGTAAGAAGAAGAATTTTAAATTCTATTCTAGAATTAAACAGGAAGCCAATGAAGAGAGGCCAATATGGGTGAGATATGCTCTCTCCTTCTAGTCCCCGTCAGCACTCTAGCTGCAGCATTTTGAATTAACTGAAGGCTTTTTAGGGAACTTTTAGGACAACCTGATAATAATGAATTACAATAGTCCAGCCTAGAGGAAATAAATGCATGAATTAGTTTTTCAGCATCACTCTGAGACAGACCTTTCTGATTTTAGAGATATTGCGTAAATGCAAAAAAGCAGGTCCTACATATTTGTTTAATATGCGCTTTGAATGACATATCCTGATCAAAAATGACTCCAAGATTTCTCACAGTATTACTAGAGGTCAGGGTAATGCCATCCAGAGTAAGGATCTGGTTAGACACCATGCTTCTAAGATTTGTGGGGCCAAGTACAATAACTTCAGTTTTATCTGAGTTTAAAAGCAGGAAATTAGAGGTCATCCATGTCTTTATGTCTGTAAGACAATCCTGCAGTTTAGCTAATTGGTGTGTGTCCTCTGGCTTCATGGATAGATAAAGCTGGGTATCATCTGCGTAACAATGAAAATTTAAGCAATACCGTCTAATAATGCTGCCTAAGGGAAGCATATATAAAGTGAATAAAATTGGTCCTAGCACAGAACCTTGTGGAACTCCATAATTAACTTTAGTCTGTGAAGAAGATTCCCCATTTACATGAACAAATTGTAATCTATTAGACAAATATGATTCAAACCACCGCAGCGCAGTGCCTTTAATACCTATGGCATGCTCTAATCTCTGTAATAAAATTTTATGGTCAACAGTATCAAAAGCAGCACTAAGGTCTAACAGAACAAGCACAGAGATGAGTCCACTGTCCGAGGCCATAAGAAGATCATTTGTAACCTTCACTAATGCTGTTTCTGTACTATGATGAATTCTAAAACCTGACTGAAACTCTTCAAATAGACCATTCCTCTGCAGATGATCAGTTAGCTGTTTTACAACTACCCTTTCAAGAATTTTTGAGAGAAAAGGAAGGTTGGAGATTGGCCTATAATTAGCTAAGATAGCTGGGTCAAGTGATGGCTTTTTAAGTAATGGTTTAATTACTGCCACCTTAAAAGCCTGTGGTACATAGCCAACTAACAAAGATAGATTGATCATATTTAAGATCGAAGCATTAAATAATGGTAGGGCTTCCTTGAGCAGCCTGGTAGGAATGGGGTCTAATAAACATGTTGATGGTTTGGATGAAGTAACTAATGAAAATAACTCAGACAGAACAATCGGAGAGAAAGAGTCTAACCAAATACCGGCATCACTGAAAGCAGCCAAAGATAACGATACGTCTTTGGGATGGTTATGAGTAATTTTTTCTCTAATAGTTAAAATTTTGTTAGCAAAGAAAGTCATGAACTCATTACTAGTTAAAGATAATGGAATACTCAGCTCAATAGAGCTCTGACTCTTTGTCAGCCTGGCTACAGTGCTGAAAGAAACCTGGGGTTGTTCTTATTTTCTTCAATTAGTGATGAGTAGAAAGATGTCCTAGCTTTACGGAGGGCTTTTTTATAGAGCAACAGACTCTTTTTCCAGGCTAAGTGAAGATCTTCTAAATTAGTGAGACGCCATTTCCTCTCCAACTTACGGGTTATCTGCTTTAAGCTACGAGTTTGAGAGTTATACCATGGAGTCAGACACTTCTGATTTAAAGCTCTCTTTTTCAGAGGAGCTACAGCATCCAAAGTTGTCTTCAATGAGGATGTAAAACTATTGACGAGATACTCTATCTCCCTTACAGAGTTTAGGTAGCTACTCTGCACTGTGTTGTTATATGGCATTAGAGAACATAAAGAAGGAATCATATCCTTAAACCTAGTTACAGCGCTTTCTGAAAGACTTCTAGTGTAATGAAACTTATTCCCTACTGCTGGGTAGTCCATCAGAGTAAATGTAAATGTTATTAAAAAATGATCAGACAGAAGGGAGTTTTCAGGGAATACTGTTAAGTCTTCTATTTCCATACCATAAGTCAGAACAAGATCTAAGATATGATTAAAGTGGTGGGTGGACTCATTTACTTTTTGAGCAAAGCCAATAGAGTCTAATAATAGATTAAATGCAGTGTTGAGGCTGTCATTCTCAGCATCTGTGTGGATGTTAAAATCGCCCACTATAATTATCTTATCTGAGCTAAGCACTAAGTCAGACAAAAGGTCTGAAAATTCACAGAGAAACTCACAGTAACGACCAGGTGGACGATAGATAATAACAAATAAAACTGGTTTTTGGGACTTCCAATTTGGATGGACAAGACTAAGAGACAAGCTTTCAAATGAATTAAAGCTCTGTCTGGGTTTTTGATTAATTAATAAGCTGGAAGGGAAGATTGCTGCTAATCCACCGCCCCGGCCCGTGCTACGAGCATTCTGACAGTTAGTGTGACTCGGGGTGTTGACTCATTTAAACTAACATATTCATCCTGCTGTAACCAGGTTTCTGTTAGGCAGAATAAATCAATATGTTGATCAATTATTATATCATTTACCAACAGGGACTTAGAAGAGAGAGACCTAATGTTTAATAGACCACATTAACTGTTTTAGTCTGTGGTGCAGTTGAAGGTGCTATATTATTTTTCTTTTTGAATTTTTATGCTTAAATAGATTTTTGCTGGTTATTGGTAGTCTGGGAGCAGGCACCGTCTCTACGGGGATGGGGTAATGAGGGGATGGCAGGGGGAGAGAAGCTGCAGAGAGGTGTGTAAGACTACAACTCTGCTTCCTGGTCCCAACCCTGGATAGTCACGGTTTGGAGGATTTAAGAAAATTAGCCAGATTTCTAGAAATGAGAGCTGCTCCATCCAAAGTGGGATGGATGCCGTCTCTCCTAACAAGACCAGGTTTTCCCCAGAAGCTTTGCCAATTATCTAT
Source organism: Thalassophryne amazonica (assembly GCF_902500255.1). Taxonomy (NCBI): domain Eukaryota; kingdom Metazoa; phylum Chordata; class Actinopteri; order Batrachoidiformes; family Batrachoididae; genus Thalassophryne; species Thalassophryne amazonica. Next base: position 11,250,052 of record NC_047112.1, read on the forward strand.
GAAGCCCACCTCATTTTTGGACACCACTCAGACAGCCAGCAATTCAAGGAGAACATGCGGCTAAACATGTCACTCCCGGTCTGATTGGGGAGGGGCCCAGAGAAAACTACAGAGTCCGACATTGTTTTTGCAAAGTTACACACCGATTTAATGTTAATTTTAGTGACCTCCGATTGGCGTAACCGGGTGTCATTACTGCCGACGTGAATTACAATCTTACCAAATTTACGCTTAGCCTTAACCAGCAGTTTCAAATTTCCTTCAATGTCGCCTGCTCTGGCCCCCGGAAGACAATTGACTATGGTTGCTGGTGTCGCTAACTTCACATTTCTCAAAACAGAGTCGCCAATAACCAGAGTTTGATCCTCGGCGGGTGTGTCGTCGAGTGGGGAAAAACGGTTAGAAATGTGAACGGGTTGGCGGTGTACACGGGGCTTCTGTTTAGGGCTACGCTTCCTCCTCACAGTCACTCAGTCAGCCTGCTTTCCCGGCTGCTCGGGATCTGCCAGGGGGGAACTAACGGCGGCTAAGCTACCTTGGTCCGCACCGACTACAGGGGCCTGGCTAGCTGTAGAATTTTCCACGGTGCGGAGCCGAGTCTCCAATTCGCCCAGCCTGGCCTCCAAAGCTACGAATAAGCTACACTTATTACAAGTACCATTACTGCTAAAGGAGGCCGAGGAATAACTAAACATTTCACACCCAGAGCAGAAAAGTGCGGGAGAGACAGGAGAAGCCGCCATGCTAAATCGGCTAAGAGCTAGTAGCTACGCTAAGCTAGCGGATTCCTAAAAACACGCAAAGTGAATAATGTGTAAATAATTTAGAGGTGATTCAGCAGAATGAGTGCTTTAGTTAAGGCACGTAAAGATTACACTGGGAAACAAATCGTAATCTAGATAACTAGATCAATCTAACTGCGCAGATTAAACAGCTAACAGATACAAAAAAACACCGCTGTGCTCCGGAACAGGAAGTGATACAATACCGCAGTGAGAGCCAACCACCAGCTTATGTGAGGCATCTCTCCTTAAATACAGCATGAGAGTTTAGACCTGGTTTTTGCTGGTGGCAGACGGCATCTCCTCACCGGTGCTGCACCTGACCACACCTCATTTGTAGATCAATCAATCAATCAATTTTATTTATATAGCACCAAATCACAACAAACAGTTGCCCCAAGGCGCTTTATATTGTAAGGCAAGGCCATACAATAATTATGTAAAAACCCCAACGGTCAAAACGACCCCCTGTGAGCAAGCACTTGGCGACAATGGGAAGGAAAAACTCCCTTTTAACAGGAAGAAACCTCCAGCAGAACCAGGCTCAGGGAGGGGCAGTCTTCTGCTGGGACTGGTTGGGGCTGAGGGAGAGAACCAGGAAAAAGACATGCTGTGGAGGGGAGCAGCACACCTACACACCTACATAAGCGCAAGAGGTATCACGGTTTGAAGACCGAGGGAGCACAATTGACAGATGCGCCGGGCGAAATCCAGCAACTACACTTTCACCGCGTCGTGTGCCACTTCGTGTCACGTAACGCCGGGTAGAAGATGGAGCTCACAAACCATAATCACACAACACACGTGCAGAGGAAGCTGAAGGTTGTCTCCTCCTGTGCATTTTTTTTTTTTTTTTTTGCAGGTTGCTGAGACGTTCGGTGATGTTGTTTACCACAGGCGAGTGTAAATAAATTAAAGCCACGTGAGGAAACAAATTCCCCCGAAGGTGCAGAGGATTCAGGCTTTCAATGCGAAGGGCAAACTCAGCCGATTCAATTCATACTGCTTGATAACACCTGACAGATTGATGAATGAACACACCCCGGAGGTAATACGCGGTAAAAGATGCCGGGTGTTATTTACATTATAAGCACATCTTGATATGCAGACCGTGCCGCTGCATCTGCGTTCTTCTGTGAAGAGACAGAACGGCCTGTGAAGAACTTCTCTTTCTCTCACTGCATGTATGAGGTGAGCAAAGCAAACAGATTTATGGTTTAATCTGACAGCTAAATAAAGAATGGCAGGTTATTTGCTTATACAAGGCAAAGTGCATTTTTCTGTGACGTTCTGCAGGAGGCTGAAGGATGAAAACAGCATCTGACACAGCTGTAAGTACACATGCTTCACCAAATTTGAAATACAGAATGAGCTCAGGTCAGGTTTGAGAGTGTATGCATGGTGCACCATGTTGCCCCGTGCACCAGCTCACCAAACTTTTTTTTTTCCACCCAGTTGGTGACCATCAAGGCAGAGCTCAGCTCCTGAAAGTAACCGTGTATCAGCTGCAGCCAGGTGTTACAGGGGAGTCCCGTTGGACTAGTCCAGTCGCTGGGGTCCTCAGTAATGAGGCACCTGTGTGTTGGACCATACCGTGAGAAATACAAAGCTTGGTGAATTTTAACCTGGGTAAGAAGCGCATTGACCTGAGGAGAGGATAGAAGGTGCTGTTGCAGCATGTGGAATACTCCTTTTGGGCTTTGGTGGTGGGATTAGCACCCAGCCCACTCCATGAATCCATGCATGCAACTAAGCACCAAAAGGAATAACATGCTTCTGCTCTTTTTGGGAAGAATGGTTAAAGCGGTGGGCTTACAACCAGAGCATGGTTCAAATCCGCGTCAGGCTAGAAAATCACTAAGCGTGGAAAATCACAAAGGTCCTTAATCTGTAAATTTCTCCCGGTGTGAGTAAATGGTTGAATTTGAGGCATCACTGTAAAGCGCCCTGACTGTGAACTCGCAATATGCATGCAGTCCATTTACTATTTGTGGGAGTAACTAGGCTCCTACCTTCCAGCAGAGGGCAGCACACACTCTGTATGTGACAGGAAAGAACCATCGATAGCTGCAAAGGACATGTCCCCTTTGCAGAAGCTGTAGCTCTGATTCTTCAGAATCCTACTTTCTTGTAAATGAAGTGGAAAGCTGGAATGCACCCACTGAATCGTGACTTACTCTAAGTGAAGCAGCTCTGTGTTGAAAATCTGTAGCATGTGAGTGTGTTTAACTCCCTTATGTAATTTATAGGGTGTGTAATCTGAATGCAAAGAAGTACACAGGGAATAAAGTTGTGACTTAATTAGTCATGGGTGTGTTTTGGGCAGAACGTCAAATAAACCAATGAAATCGCTGCTTATTATCCCCTTTTGAGTGTCGCAGTGTGCTTGTACCTGCCACACTGCTATTTAGCCAACAACATAGGTACACATAATGCATTACAGTGGACAAGTGGGAATCGGCCACTCAAGCTCCCTGAGACAAACCAGTGATGCAGGGAGGTGAAGTAAATGGAATAAAGTGGAAAATGGACTGCATATCTACTGCACTGCTCCCTCTGAGGCTGATGCTCAAAGTGCTTTGCAATTATACATCACATTCACCCTTTCACACACACATCGTTCACCTGCACACATTGATTTCTGGACCTTCCCCAATGGCCTGAGTAATTTTCTGGACACAAGCTCGCCTCTTTAACCTGTCGATTCTCACAGCCCTCCACAGGGAGAATAACTTCTCTATTTTTCCATGAATGTTGACTTTTATAGTGCAGGTGCATAGCCCAAGTACAGGACCAACAGACTGAAAAGCTCCTTTGCCTCCCAGGCCATCAGACTGTACAGCTCATTACCAGGGGGCGGAGGAGTAACAGGAAGACAGAGGTCAGGAACGAGAGGAACAGTAGTAGCCAGTAAACCAGTATAGATCAGTATGTCTGGTATTTATATTGTGTATTCATATTGCAAACTGCATTTTTTTTTTTTACTTTCACTTTTTATACTATGTGTGCTTCTTACCCCGTGTGCTGCTATACAATGCTGCTGGAACTTGAGTTTCCCTGAGGGAGCCTTCCCAAGGGATCATTAAAGTTCTATGTAATTGAATCTAATTTTTAATTGTTGCTATCATTTCAGTATTATTTCAGTGCATGCACGTTGTGAACCCACCTACTATGTAAGGCATATCTGAGAACTGTGCTGTTTCAACAACAACAAAACTGTTGTTGACTTTAAACCAGATTTTGTGTGTTCTGTGGCACAATCACTTTCTGCTGCATTATGATACAAACACAGCAGCACTGCACATTTCTACAGATCATATTCTAACCAACAAGCCCATGGGCACACAGATTAAGCATTAAGCAGACCTTCAAGAACATGGGCACTGGGTGTGAAAACAACAGCTGCATCAGGTGGAAACAAGCAATGACATTTGTGCTATGCTGGTTACTGCTTTGCGCCAGGTGGAAGATTGGACTCCTGGTAGGGTTGTGCTATGAGTTTTGGAGAAAAGCAGAACTGGAATGTCTTACTTAGGCAGCTGCTGGCATGACCCCATCCAGAAAACTGCACTGACGTCAGAAGGATGGATGAACTCACACCATCTCAAGTTAATTAACTCACTGTTGCATGAACAACTGACAGTTTCTCTCAACAAGACAAGATTAACCCAGACCACGGGTTCTCTGGTTCTCACACTCACTCACTCACTCATTCACTCACTCACTTACTCACCTTGAACCATTTACTCCAATTAAGGGTCATGGGGGTGGGTGGAGCCTTTTCCCAGCAGTCAAAGGGTATGAGGTGGGGTACACTCTGGACAGGACGCCAGTGTGTCACAGGGCCACATATAAACAGACAAACACATTCACACCCGCACACATGCCTACGCACAATTTAAAGTTTCAAATCCACTTAACCTGCATGTCTTTGGATGCGAGAGGAAACCAGAGCACCCAGAAGGGAACCCACCCATGCAAGTATGGCGAGAACATGCAAACTCCACACAGAAAGGCCACAGGTGGGAATCAATCCCATGACCTTCTTGGCACCTTGGCATTTGCAGGACTAATGCACATAGCTCATGATAACTAACTAAACCCGTGTACAGTAAAATAGCAAAGTAATAGCATGATACACTCCAAAGTTTATGCAGCTGCAGATACTAGGTGCATTCAGTGGTAGGCACAGTTCCGCTAATCCGCTAACCACTAATTATCAAAGCTAGTCTTTTCACTAGCGGATTAGCTTTACAGATAACTTTGAAAACCATCAGTGGACCAATTAGCTTCCGATAAATTTAGTTCCGATAACAGTTACTGAAATGTGTGGTGGGTTTTTACAAATAAATATGTATTTGTAAATATTTTTTTTTCATTTGTTAAAAAAAGGCAATTTGAAAACTGAAAATTATGTTTGTTAAGTCCTTCATCACTTTTAGCGAATGTGTGGCACATGGGCATGAACACTGCCATCTACTGTCACGGTTCAGAAACTGTGTGTTACCGACCAGCCAACCACTGATGTCAGGAAACTATTGTACCTATAATGCAATGCAGCATGTGTGTCTAAAAGCTAAAACCTTCAAAATTAGTGCATTACTTTAAAACTAAAACATATAGCTGATATTTTCATTTTGTAAAACAACAGACGTGATGTTAATTTCAATAACTTGTCTGGAATTAGTTTGTTTAAAATTATAACCATAAGTCAAAACTGTCTGCTTGTGCAAGACTCCAGTGAAATGACCGGCAGGTCTGTATGGTGTGAAGAGAAATTACCTTTTTTTCTTCCCTTCCCCCTCCTCTCTTTTCTCTCTGATCACCAGGTCTCTTTCACTGAGAGAAGGCCGATCTGAGACAGAAGTGGTGACTCGTGTACTGAAGTCAACACTGAAAGTTATCTGTTTAGCTTTTATCTGTAACTTCTTCTAAATTTTTTAGGGCTTTATCAGTTTAGCTTTATAAAAGTTAGATTTTCAGTTAACAGATTAAAGGTTATCAAAGGTAACTTTTTGGTTAACTGTGTCCACCACTGGGTGAATTCAAAAAGTATCGACCATATTTTATCCCACGGAAACAAATGAAGTGATGATGATGATGACTTGTATTTATAGCACGCCTTATTATTACTAAGATACCCAAAGTGCTTAGAATTTGCATTATTATTCATTCACTTGCACATTGACACACATTGGTGGTGGTAAGCAACTAGTGTCACCACAGCTGCCCGGAGGCAGACTAACAGAAGCGTGGCCGCCATTCTGCACCTATGACCCCTCAGCCCACCACCTCATTCATACACAAGCATGTTTCTGATTGTGGGAGGAAACCAGAGTGCCCGGAGGAAACCCACGCAAACACAGGGAGAACATGCAAACTCCACATAGAAAGGGCAGGAAGCAATCCCGCAACCTTCTTGCTGTGAGCCACCAGTGCTAAGCCACCATGCTGTGAGTTGTCACTTGGTGGGGAGGTGTGTAGATCCTTCTTGCTCATTTGTGAATATTTTCCTGACTGCAGAGCACATCAGTTGTTGGCAGTCAGCCTTAGAGTGAACATGTTTACTGAGCACCCACTGGATTCTTGTTTGCTATAACATGATGGAACAGCTTGAGTCAAAGCATTACATCAAATTTGGCCAATCAATACCTTGGTAATACCAAATGGAAACCATGGGCAAGATTCAGCAGGCTTTTGGTGATGATGTCATGAGCATAAAGCAAATAGAACAGTGGCACTATAACTGCTTCAAAAACGGGCGCACATGAGTGTAGAGTGAAGCAAGCTGATTCAGGCTTTCCAGGTCAAACATAACACTCTTGTGATTCATCATACTCACTGCTCTCCTGACATGGCACCCTCTGGTTCTTGACTGTTACCCAAGATCAAACACTAAAAGGGACTCGATTTGAGTTGCGAGAAGACATCATGCAGAACATGGTGGCCCAGCTGGACGCCGTTCCAAAAGAGGCCTTCAAGAAATGCTTTAAACAATGGCAGAACCACTCAGAGAAGTGTGTGCAGTCCCAAGGACACTACTTTGAGTGGATTAGGATTTCAGACCCCCAGGTGAGTAATTGTATTGTTTGGGTCCAAAGGTCGGGTTGCCAAAGGTATTTGAATACAACTCATATATATATATATATAAAGCCTGGCTTTCATCAAACTAAATGGTTTTCATAGAGATTTACTCAGTTTTGGTGGTGATGTGGATTTGGCAGTGACAGTCATCCATCCATCCATCCATCCATCTTCTACCGCTTAGTCCAATTAAGGGTCGCGGGGGGCTGGAGCCTATCCCAGCAGTCATAGGGCGTGAGGCGGGGTACACCCAGGACAGGACGCCAGTATGTCGCAGGGCCACAAATAGACAAACAAACACAGACACACCCACATGCACACCTAAGGACAATTTTAAAGATTCCAGTCCATCTAACCCGCATGTCTTTGGATGTGGGAGGAAACCGGAGCACCCGGAGGAAACCCACGCAAAAACGGGGAGAACATGCAAACTCCACACAGAAAGGCCACAGGAATTGAACCCATGACCTTCTCGCTGTGAGGCAGTGACAGTCATTTTTTTTTTTTTTTATTACAATGATAGAATGATAGAATGTTGATCAGGAACACAAAAACAAACAAACAAAAAATTGGATAAAAGCAAGTTGCATGGCAAATTATGCAAAACGCAATTTCACCATACTGTAAACTAAATAAATAATATGTTGTTTTTACGAAAAAAAACTCTGGCAGCTGTGGTTACCAAGGGGATTCTGTACAAAAATACAGCGAATATGAAAATGGTTTTACATATGTCTACATTTTCCAGTTTAAACCTGTAATTTACAACAAACAAACAAAAAAAATTGTAATTTTAATGGTCCTTTCCTGTTGAATTAGCATGGCCATGGTGTTAATAAAACAATTTTTTCTGTCATATTTACACTTATCGTAAGTCCCTTCGACTGCTCCCTTGTTTTCAGTCAGGGTCACCACAGTAGATCCAAGTTGGGTCTGTATGTTGTTTTGGCACAAGTTTTACGCTGGATGCCCTTCCTGACGCAACATCACATTACATAGAGAAATGTGGCAGGGCTGGAATTTGAACCAGGAACTTTCCGCACTGAAACCAAGGACACTAACCTATTGGCCACCACCCCTGTTATCTGCTATTGAGCTCTAGCTTCTTTATTAATGATTATTTCAATGCAAAATTAGTCTGTTCTTTATTGTTCTTTATGTTAATAAATCCAATGCAAATACATGGGACAGATAAGCTATTAATTGCCTATTTAGAAGATAAAATCTCTGCAAAAGGGTCACCTCATGTTTAAATATCCTCAAAATGTAGTTTAAGCACATTACCTCTTTTTTGAAAGCCTTAATATACAGTTTTTTTTTTACTGTATTTGTGGAAATACATATCTGTAAAGTCTAAAACAACAGTAAAATTACATACAGTAATTTCTAAATTCTACAATGGTATATGATTACATTAACATATTTGAAGTGTTAGATTCACAGTTCAGTTTCGTTCCACATTTTACACATTTTTGCTGTCAATTTTAACACAACTCCACTGTTTTTCAGTATTTTTATGGAGTGATCTGACAGGATTCCCTTGCTAATTTCACAGACTTTTTTAATGGTGCAGTATGCAAATGAGGCACGGGTGTTTATGTTTATGTGCATTCTCATCCAACTTTGTTGCAGACATCACAAATTATTTTTCAGAATTAAAATGTGAGTTCATAAAAGTGCATGAGTTGGCAGCTGTCTGATGTGTTGCTCAACACTTCTCCGGTTTAATGTGAAGTAAATGTTTAAAGTTCTAAGAGGTTGTCTCAGTCAAGGCATTCTCTGCAGATAATGTTGTCATAAAGCACTGTGGGAATATTAATTTGGAGAAGTTCTGCTGCTGTGCTGCCTGTGGATAACCTATGAAAATGACTGCCAGGGTTTCTGGATCAAATGCTCGGTCAGGTCTTAGAGTGATGAAGACTTCATTAATTCAGTGGAGGAAGTAGCTGACCTTTACAGTGCATCCAGAAAGTATTCGCAGTGCTTCACTTTTTCCACATTGTGTTATGTTACAGCCTTATTCCAAAATGGAGTAAATTCATGTTTTCCCTCAAAATTGTACTCACAACACCCCATAATGACAACATGAAAAAGGTTTAAAATGAAATTAAAAATAAAACAAAGAAATCATATGCACATAAGTATTTACAGCCTTTGCTCAATACTTTCTTGACGCACCTTTGGCAGCAAATACAGCCTCAAGTCTTCTTGAATATGATGCCACAAGCTTGGTGCACCTATCCTTGGGCAGTTTGGTCCATTCCTCTTTGCAGCACCTCTCAAGCTCCATCATGTTGGATGGGGAGCATCGGTGCAAAGCCATTTTCAAATCTCTCCAGAGATGTTCAATCGGATTCAGGTCTGGGCTCTGGCTGGGCCACTCAAGGACATTCACAGAGTTGTCCTGAAGCCACTCCTTTGATATCTTGGCTGTGTGTTTAGGGTCATTGTCCTGCTGAAAGATGAACCATCACCCCAGTCTGAGGTCAAGAGCGCTCAAGAGCAGGATTTCATCCAGGATATCACATTGGTGCATTCATCTTTATCTCAATCCTGACTAGTTTCCCAGTTCCTGCTGCTGAAAAACATCCCCACAGCATGATGCTGCCACCACCATGCTTCACTGTAGGGATGGTGCCTGGTTTCCTCCAAACATGACGCCTGGCATTCACACCAAATGGTTCAATCTTTGTCTCATCAAACCAAAGAATTTTCTTTCTCATGGTCTGAGAGTCATTCAGGTGCCTTTTGGTAAACTCCAGGTGGGCAGCCATGTGCCTTTTACTAAGGAGTGGCTTCTGTCTGGCCACTCTACCATACAGGCCTGATTGGTGGATTGCTGCAGAGATGGTTGTCCTTCTGAAATGTTCTCTTCTCTCTGCAAGGAATGCTGGAGCTCTGATAGAGTGACCATCGGGTTCTTGGTCACCTCCTAGACTAAGGCCCTTCTCCCTCAATCGCTCAGTTTAGATGGGCAGCCAGCACTAGGAAGAGTCCTGGTGGATCTGAACTTCTTCCATTTATGGATGACTTAGGCCACTGTGCTCATTGGGACCATCAAAGCAGCAGAAATGTTTCTGTACCCTTCTCCAGATTTGTGCCTTGAGACAATCCTGTCTCGGAGGTCTACAGACAATTCCTTTGACTTCATGCTTGGTTTGTGCTCTGACTGTCAACTATGGGACCTTATATGTAGACAGGTGTGTGTCTTTCCAAATCATGTCCAATCCACTGAATTTACCCCAGGTGGACTCCAATTAAGCTGCAGAAACATCTCAAGGATGATCAGTGGAAACAGGATGCACCTGAGCTCAATTTTTAGCTTCATGGCAAAGGCTGTGAATACTTACGTACATGTATGTACATATGACAACATGATATACAATTTATTACATGTTCATTATTAAGTTCATATTTTGTGGCAGCACAGTGGTGCAAACATTAAGTGTGTGTGTCTCCTAAGCAGAATATGTTCATGTTCAAGGCTGCCTGAGGCCCATTCTCCTCATACTGATCCCAAACCAAAACTCCTGGGGTGGCCTTGAGCAAAATGGAAACAAAATCTCATTGAAGTGGTTCCAATGTACAACACCGAACAACTGCAGTTTAATTCTACAGAAGTAATTAGTTTAGAAACAGCATCATAATGTTAATTTTGCAGAAAAATGCTCCTGATTTACTCAAGTATTGTGAATTACAACAGCTTTCTACTGAAAGATTTACAAGATGTTCTGTAAAGGTATTTTGACTGCATTTGTTTTATTCAATGCAGATTTATTTAGAATTATTCTGGCAACCATAGATGCCTTTTATATATATATATATATATATATATATATATATATATATATATATATATATATATATATATATATATATATATATATACGAGGGCTGTCAATAAAGTAACGGTCCTTTTTATTTTTTTCAAAAACTATATGGATTTCATTCATATGTTTTTACGTCAGACATGCTTGAACCCTCGTGCGCATGCGTGAGTTTTTCCACGCCTGTCGGTGACGTCATTCGCCTGTGAGCACTCCTTGTGGGAGGAGTTGTCCAGCCCCTCGTCGGAATTCCTTTGTCTGAGAAGTTGCTGAGAGACTGGCGCGTTGTTTGATCAAAATTTTTTCTAAACCTGTGAGACACATCGAAGTGGACACGGTTCGAAAAATTAAGCTGGTTTTCAGTGAAAATTTTAACGGCTGATGAGAGATTTTGAGGTGATTCTGTCGCTTTAAGGACTTCCCACGGTGCGAGACGTCGCTCAGCGCTCTCAGCCGCCGTCGTCAGCCTGTTCAAGCTGAAAACCTTCACATTTCAGGCTCTACTGATCCAGGACGTCGTGAGAGAACAGGGAAGTTTCAGAAGAAGTCGGTTTCAGCATTTTATCCGGATATTCCACTGTTAAAGGAGATTTTTTTAATGAAAGACGTGCGGACGGGTCCGTGCGTCGGGACGCAGCCGCCGCGATGCTCCGCCACAGGAAAAACACCTCTGTTGAAAGCCTTAAGGACAAGTTGAAACATGTCCTGCCTGTTAAACAATTTCTCATATACTCACTCCACTGAAAGCCATCAAAAGCCGCCTGGATTTTACAAATGGTTATCAACACGGAGGTGTTTTTCCTGTGCCACTGCACCGCGTTGGCTGCGTCCTGACGCGCGGACCCGTCGGCACGTCTTTCATTAAAAAAATCTCCTTTAACAGTGGAATATCCGGATAAAATGCTGAAACCGACTTCTTCTGAAACTTCTCTGTTCTCTCACGACGTCCTGGATCAATAGAGCCTGAAATGTGGAGGTTTTCAGCTTGAACAGGCTGACGACGGCGGCTGAGAGCGCTGAGCGACGTCTTGCACCGTGGGAAGTCCTTAAAGCGACAGAATCACCTCAAAATCTCTCATCAGCCGTTAAAATTTTCACTGAAAACCAGCTTAATTTTTCGAACCGTGTCCACTTCGATGTGTCTCACAGGTTTAGAAAAAATTTTGATCAAACAACGCGCCAGTCTCTCAGCAACTTCTCAGACAAAGGAATTCCGACGAGGGGCTGGACGACTCCTCCCACAAGGAGTGCTCACAGGCGAATGACGTCACCGACAGGCTTGGAAAAACTCACGCATGCGCACGAGGGTTCAAGCATGTCTGACGTAAAAACATATGAATGAAATCCATATAGATTTTGAAAAAAATAAAAAGGACCGTTACTTTATTGACAGCCCTCGTATATATATATATATATATATATATATATATATATATATATATATATATATATATATTTAACATTAAAAACAGTTTTTTTTTTTGTTTTTTTGTTTTTTTAGCAGTGTGTCATCTGCTTTTGTTGGATTCTGGAAAACAAAATGTGTTTGACTTGATTTTGTTATTGAGACAATAAGCTTTCCAATGATACATACTTTGCCAATTTATTCAGAAATATTTTAAATGAAATGTTGTCTTCCAGGGTGCTGTGCCAGACCACTCCACGTTTAAAGGGTTCCTGCGGCTTTTTGATATTGTGCATTTGAGACTTGCCAGGGCATGTAATCAAGGGGGCAATTACTGCATGCAGTAATTGGTCGTACGTTCTCAGAAAGCATTAACAGCAGAATGCAAATTTGTTCCAATTACACCCAGAAGGGAGTCCAAGTAAGTACCACTGCTGTCCCAAGAGATAATCACATAAACAGTTGTTTAAGTCTCAGTTCACTTGTTAAATATCTCTGTAAAAGACTCACATTTGGAGAAATAAGCACAAAAATAAAGTTTTTGTTAATGTATACTAAGCAAGATACTATATAAGAAAGCTGCAGTCAGATAAAAAAGTTGCAGAACTACAAATCAACATCTCAGAATGCACAACCACTCCTTTGCAGAAATGCAGTCAATTAAAACCGTGCAAGAATTCATGTTTTCACAAGTGCCATATTGTTGGCAAATCAAGCTGAAATAATTATTTCAATAATATTTTTTGTGGTGTCAGTTGGCAACTACTATAAATAAATAAGTAAATAAATAAATAAATAATGGCAGCACGATGAATTAGTGCTTAGCACTGTTGCCTCACAGCAAAAGGTTATGGGATCGCTTCTCACCTTGTCCTTTCTGTGTAGAGTTTACATTTGTCCCCATGCTCCGGCTTCCTCCCACTTCTAAAGACATCCAGATTAGGTGAATTGGAAACTTCCAATCATGTGTATGAATTTGTCTCTCCATATGTGGCCCTGTGATAGACCAGCATCCTGTCCAGGGTGTACCCTGCTTCATGCTCCATGACTGCTGGGATAAACACCAGCCTCCCTGTCACTGTTGAATGGAATAAATAGGTACAGAAAATTAATTAATAAATTAGATGTTAGACCTTCAATAGCACAGTTTGTCTCAGATTTAGCCTGTTTAAACCAAATGACATTAGTCTAGAGTTGTTTAAAACCTGTGTGTATATATATATATATATATATATATATATATATATATATATATATATACACACACATACACACACACACACAAAACCCAGTTCTAATGAGGTTGGGACATTGTGAATATAATGATTTGCATATCCTCTTCAACCAATATTAAACTGAATACACCACAAAAACAAGATATTTAATGTTCATACTGAAAACTTCACTGTTTTTGTGCAAATATTTTCTCATTTTGAATGGGATGCCTGCAACACGTTTCAAAAAAGTTGGGATGAGGCAACAAAAGATTGGGAAAGTTGATGAATGCTCAAAGAACACCTAATTGGATCATTGTATAAAGGATCTTACTGCATGGGCTCAGGAGCACTTCAGAAAACCATTGTCAGTTAACACAGTTCGTCGCTACATCTACAAGTGCAAGTTAAAACTCTACCATGCAAAGTGAAAGCCAAACATCAACAACATCCAGAAACGCCGCCACCTTCTCACAACCCAAGCTCATTTGAAATGGGCAGACGCAAAGTGGAAAAGTGTGCTGTGGGCTGATGAGTCCACATTTCAAATTGTTTTTAAAAATCATGGACGTTGTGTCCTCCAGACAAAACAGGAAAAGGACCATCTAGATTGCTATCAGCTCAAAGTTCAAAAGTCAGCATCTGTGAAGGTATGAGGGTCATGGGCGCAATTTGGTGGGGGATAGGGGGGACATGTCCCACCCCACCTTTTCAACCAGGGGGAACAGAATATGGTATGCCCCCCTCCCCCCCCTCCCACCTTCGGACATATATGTGTGTACTTGAAACATGCTATGCCAGTCTTATGTGCAAACCATGTCAGAATAGTATCTTTGTTTCTGCAAGTTTGTATTTTTAGCAGCACTGACTTGTTTACAACACCTGTTTCTTGTTTGTCACATTCTGAATTTTCTGGGACTGCATTTGCCCAGATTTGAAACCAAAAATAGTTGCTCTAGGGACTAGTGTCTACACATAAGTATCAATGGACCATATGCTAATTTACTAAATTCTGAAAGTTAGAAAAGGAAATCAGAAAAGCTATCTGGGATCTCAGAAAGCCCATTTGCAATTATTGCTTGATCTCCAAAATCAGTCTATGCAAGCAAAATTATGTTCAGTATGAGTGTTGTCATTAGTTCCACTTCGAAAATTAAATTCATGATAAGTAATTTAACCTAAACTTATGATCTGTTGTTTTTTTTTTTTCAACCTTATGCAAAAACAAATCTTGAGAAAAAAATACAGTATGCAATAGTTAATAATTATTAAGAGCCTGTTCTTTCATATTTATGAATACATTTTACCACATTGCAGTTGTTTTTTTTTTTTTTTATGAAAACTCAACCTATCATTCTTTTTGAGTTCTACACATGTGGTGATACCTTATTTACACCAGGATGTTAATAAAATCAATGCTGGCTATTCTCAGAAAAAAGTACTTATATCCACAGTTTCAAATTGCATAAGTCAAATGGTGTCCACTTTATGGTCTTCTCAAAACATTAAAATTACTGTTCTGGATGCTCAGAATGCATCTGAGCTTATCTAGAAACCGTTGGCTTCTGGGGGCCTAAAGACCCCCGGCCTATGGGCTTCGGCCCTGTTGGCCTCACTCTTTGTCCACCCCAATTTCAAGTTCTAAATTGTGCCCTTGAAGAGGGTGTGTTAGTGCCCATGGCATGGACAACTTATACATCTGTGATGGCACCATCAATGCTGAAAGGTACATTCAGGTTTTGGAGCAACACATGCTGCCATCCAAGCAGCGTCTTTTTCAGGGACATCCCTGCTTATTCAGCAAGACAATGGCATGCCACATTCTGCACGTGTTACAACAGCATGGCTTTGTAGTAAAAGAGTGCGGGTACTAGACTGGCCTGCCTGCAGTCCAGACCTGTCGCCCATTGAAAGTGTGTGGTGCATTATGAAGCGCAAAATATGACAACGGATACCCCGGACTGTTGAACAACTGAAGTCGTACATCAAGCAAGAATGGGAAAGAATTCCACCTACAAAGCTTCAACACTTAATGTCCTCAGTTCCCAAACGCTTATTGAGTGTTGTTAGAAGGAAAGGTGATCTAACACAGTGGTAAACATACCACTGTCCCAGCTTTTTGAAACGTGTTGCAGGCATCCATTTCAAAATGAGCAAATATTTGCAAAAAAACAATAAAGTTTATCAGTTTGAACATTAAATATCTTGTCTTTGTGGTGTATTTAATTGAATGTAGGTTGACGAGGATTTGCAAATCATTGTATTATGTTTTTACTTACATTTTACACAACATCCCAACTTCATTGAAATTGGGGTTGTATATGCATACACACATAGACACATCAGTTTCAGTTCTGTTTAAATCAGTTTGCAACAGTTTGTATTAATATTTGTATCAAAGTCTGCTTAACCCATTCAAAGTAATTCTATGGTTTAAACAGTTAAACCATGTAATCTCCATTTCAAGCATGTTAAACTTGCTTTAAATGTTTTTAACACTAATCCAAAGCTGTTGAAAACAAGTTAAAAATGATTTAAGGCAGTTTACAATGCATTTGCAGTTACAGTATTTTTAAGAGCAGCTTGTTTGGTGACTCAATACAGTTCATAATAATGATTAAAAAACAAAGTAACATTAGGGGAAACTTTCATCATCTTACTTGAAACTGCCTTGTAAATTTTAATGAGCAACAATGTATTTTGTTCACATTATATTAAAAGTTTGTTGATGTGAAAATATCAGACTGGATTCTGAGAAAATGTAATAGATTCTGGATCCTATTTCCAAGCATCTCGAATGTGGTGAATACTTTGCTTGTCTTCTAGTGCAAAATACAAGCCCCTGCCTGTTTTATAAAAAATAGATAAATAAATAACTAAAATAAAATAAAATGAAAAAGCGCTTCTGGTTTAAACACCACTGTGAATTGTACACCATGCTCTCTTTGTCTGTCAGCCGTTATACATATTGGTTGATTCTGGTTTACAAAACTCTTATTGAACTGGTTCTGACCTATTTATCCAGTTTACTTCAGAGAGCTGAAAGCCATTATGCTCTGCGCTCGAATGACATGTTATGTTTTTGTGTACCTCGTGTCCGCACTGAAGCGGAAAAAATGCCTTCAGTTTTTCAGCTCCCTCTGATTGGAACGTTCTCCAGTCTGAACTGAAACTGCCCAGACTGACTTCTTTGAACACCTTCCGGTCTATTGAATGGGATTCTTTTGTGCAATGCCTATCCAAACCTGCTTGTGACTTTACATCATGTGCAATGTTATTAGGACCTAGATGATTGTATTTTATTCATCACCAACATCCTCATGTTGATGTTAACCTGTGCACTATGACATGTGCTGCTGCTTTTCTTAGCCAGGTCATCCTTGTAAAAGAGGTTTCGATCTCAATGGAATTTCTACCTGGTTAAATAAAGGTTATTATCTTGTGTTCATGGTGTGGCTGTAATCACACTTGGAGTAATCAAAGAGCTCCCAGCAGAGCAGGAGTGTCTGACTTATTTTGCTTTCGTGAGGAATCGACGGGCTTTTACCTTGATGGCATTGGAGGCGATCTGGATGTGGTGCAGCTTGTGCAGGGTGCTCTCCCTGTCGATGAAGTATGAGGCGGCTAGCTGGTGCAGGTTCTCCAAAGTCACCGCTGTGCCATTGGTTTCACTCACCTCGGCCGGCCGACTCAGCTTCCGCTTGTCCACAAAGATCATTAACGACTCCTCTCCTTTGGCAGACACAGAAGCCGGGTATGTTTATATCATCTCAATTAATATATCCTCCGCAAATCACCAAAGTTTCTAACAGACGTCGCTATGCCTGAGGATAAACCTGTGAAGTGTAATCACGTTACAAACATTTCATTGGACCACCTGTTAATGTGTTGAATAGAAAAGTGGCAAAAGTGGGTCATCAAGTGTTGGCACACCAGCTGTGTGTTGGCAAAAATCCAACATTGGGATTTTTTTCTTCTTCTTCTGCCAAAACATTTCTTATTCACATCACTTCTTCCCAGGAAACAACAGTTCCAACATAAATGGATTACTGCAAAAATAACAAAGTTGTCTGACAGTATCATGATGTTTCTGTAAGCACAGGATGGTTCATCTCATCTCTGATTGTCGGCAGCTATAAACAGCATAGTTACTGCAAGTATGTCTGAACTCTTTGCCCATCATTAGTTTTTTTAAACCACATCAGGCAACAAGAAAATGTCCAAACAGCCCAAGAAGCCGAACTGTTTGGTAACCATGGCACATGTTATTTCTGTACTCACTTTATCACATATACAAGAATTTCTTATTATCAAGACCTGTTTAATTTGAGTACATATCCAGATAAAGGAGTGCAGCTGCTAGTGTGGTAATGCCAACATGAAAACACTAGCAATTTAGTGTATTTGCCCTAACTATTAAGTTAGGTTCAGCATAGGATTCTGAGCCTAGTGACCTGCAATTGGTACTAGTATTGGCTGGAGAAGTAACCTGTGATGGACATATAATTGCATTAAGGTATGCTAACATGAATATATTTGTATTTTTGCATGTTTCTATTGTTTTTATTTGTATTGCGCCAAATCACAACACAGGTCATCTAAAGGTGCTTCACAAGAGCCGGGTCCAAAAGAGCAGACCCAGCTCAGTTTGGCAACCATTCATTCTGGCAACCGCAACAATAGAAAACATCAACCGAAAGCAATACAAAATACATGAGATTTGATTATAACCAACGGGAATGAAATCTAAATTTGGTAAAACAACAATGAAATTCAATGAAACACAATTCAATCTGTACATTTGTTTGCACATTTTTACTGTGAATTATTCAGTGTTTAGTGTATATTTATACATGCTTGAACAAAGAGAGTACATTTCAAACCAGTGTCAAATTCTTTGTATTCTTGTAGATACTTGGCGAATAAAGGCTATTCTGATTCAAAAATTTAAAACAAGGATAGAAGAACAAAACCACTAAATCAGAGTCAGTTATAAGAAACAGACATAAAACAAAGTCTTCGATCTAAATTTAAATGTGTCCACAGAATCAGACTGTCTTATCACAACTGACAAGTTATTCCATAAAAAAGTTGCCCAATAAGAAAAGGCCCTGTGACCAGCTGACTTCTTCTTCACCCTTGGGACAAGCAACAAGCCTAACACCCAAGAATGGACAGCATGACCAGGAACATATGGTGCAAGTAAATCAAACAAATATGAGGCTGGAAGTCCATGTTAGCTGCCCTATGTTTTTACCAGCAGAAGCCATATTAATAGCTGAACAGATAATGTCTGGACCATCACACCAAACTATTTACAGAGGTGTTTTCATATAGATTATAGATTTTGACTCAAATGAGTAACATAAATCAAACACACGGTTGCTGAGAAAAATATAAAAAAAAAAAATATCTGCTCTTAAATGTGCGCTTTAATAAATTAACACATTCAAATACTTCTATCGCATGGACAGCATTCTCTGTGATGCCTCCAAAGTTTGACCAATGCAGCAAAAAGTAAAAATGTTAGGAAGATAAATAATAAAATGATAAATTTTTGACTGTCGAGATGAATAAGTGACTTGTTTTCAGTAAAGCTAAATAAGCTGTCAAAATAGTTTTGCTTAAATTAAATAATAGTTTTGTTTTGAGAGCAATTTTTCAGAAGATTTTTTCTTACAGTTTACTGTGTAGTGTGTACAATTATTAGGCAAATACTATTTTTTAGGATTTATATTATTATTGAACAACTACAGTGAGGTTTTGGCGTTATTAGGACATGTGTGCAGAATTATTATGCAACTATTGAAAAATGAAAAAAAAAAAAAATCCCATCTCACTTATTTCCATCTGTTAGAGTGGGAATAATAAAATAACTCAAAATTTCCAAATAAACATTTCTGACATAAAAAAATAAATAAATAAATAAATAGTGACCAGTTTAGCCACCCTTCTTTTCATCAACAAGAAAAAACAGTACACTTCCCGTACTACTACTTGAAGAAAGTGTCTTCTAAAAACTGGCAGTAGGTTTTGCAGTTGATTCTGAGTTCTTCAACCCAAATGTCCAAGTAGTTCATCTTTAATAATTCCATCCCATATCAGTAAACCACCTTCACCTTGCTGGCGTCTGAGCTGAAGTGCAGGTCTGTGCCGTTACTGATGCAGCCACAGGCCTGTCCATCTGGTCCATCAAGAATCACTCTCTTCTCATCAGTCCATTAAAATCTTAAAAAAAAAATCTGTCTTCAGTTATTTCTTGGCTGAGTCTTGATGTTTGAACTTGTGTGTCTTGTTCAGTGGTGATCGTGTTTCAGCCTTCCTGACCTTGGCCATGTCCCTGAGCACTGAACACGTACTTTCAGGTAAGTTGCAGTTCTGGAATATGACAGCACTGGAGGATAATGGGTTCCTGGTAGCTTCATGTTTGATTCTTCTCAAATTGTTGACAGTTAATTTGTATCTTTTGTTCTCAACATCTTTCTTGTGATTTTGTTTCCTATTTCCAACAAAATGTTTGATAGTTATGTGATCGCACCACAACATCACTGCTACATTTTTCTGAAAGACTTTCTTTTTTGTTTTTTTGTTTTTTGTTTTACAATTTTTGACTTTTTTAGAGTCAGTTAAGTCTCTTTTTTGTTCCATTTTGCTTGAGGAAATGAAGCTGCCTAATAATTACGCACACCGTGACATAGGGCACTGATCTAGGCCACACCCTACTTCATTAGACAAATAGAAACCACCTGATATGCTTAAATCCAATAAGCATTAAAGTTTATACAGCTTGGAATTGGAAATGATGCATAAAAATGACAATATTGTTAAAATGGCTAGCTGCCTAATAATTGAGCACATGTAGATTCCTACGCACAATGGGCTACGTGATGTTAGCAGAACTACCTGTTGACATGCTAATGCTAACATAGTAGCATGTGAATACATCCTTTTGAAAATGTCCATTTGTTTATCAAGCTATCCCACTTGCAACACTGAATAAGAATCAATTTCAATCTGTTTTTTGTTGTTGTTGTTTGTTTTTTATCAAAGACTGGCTGTGAAGATATTCCCTTTTGTTTACTCAGTAAAATAAGGCAATGGAATATGTGAATTTTTTTGTATGATTTCATGTTAAAGGTGATAATGAAATCTAAGAATTATTTCTATAGTGAAAGACTGGCACTTTAAAGATGGTTTATGGCATATTTTATAGTGGAAAACTGCCACTTTACAAGTTGTATGTGGTATACTGATTCCCATTTTCAAATGTATACTTCTTTCAATGGCTCCCAATACACCTCCAAGAAATTATTTCAGGCAGATTAATGTTATTATTATTTGACCAGTGAGCCACACTTTTGAAAGTAACCCACCTCTGGCATCCCCAGTTCACCACCAAGAAATGGTTTCAATTAGACAAGGTGCCCTTTAGTTACTGCATAAAAACGAAAACCAAGGTGGCATCCGTAGCACCAATACTGGATATTGTACGATTGCCATTTTCAAAAGAAACCTCCTCTATCCTGACCAATACACCACCAAGAAATGCTTTCAATCAGACAAGGCATCCTTTAGTTCATCCATCCATCCATTTTCTTCCGCTTTATCTGGAGTCAGGTCGCGGGGGCAGCAGCTCAAGCAAAGCCGCCCAAACCTCCCGATCCACACACACCTCCCCCAGCATCCTTTAGTTATTTCGCAGAATTTAAAAGTTTATTGATGGATGCCCGTACAAGGGTGGAAACATTATACCCTACTGCACCCCAAACTTTGTTGCGTGGAGACATAAAAAGTGAATGTCTTCACAGCTCAAGATTTTATTTGCTGAATTTTTACAGGAACGTTTTGCAATGCTTGTGTTCAAAATGCAACATTATTTTTCCAAACACTATTATATTTGTACAAGTTTTTGAGTTCATGTGCAGTCGAGACAAAGGAAAACAAGCCCCTGTATGAGGGAAGGCTGTGATGCACAAAGCATTCCAACTAACATACACCTATTGTTTTGCAAACAAAGACAGACATGCCATTTACGTCAGTAACTCCAATCATAGATTTATCATGTTGGATTTCAAACAGTAAGAGCTGAACAACCTCAAACAATCTCAGCCCCACAGCCAAGGCACCACTGTAAGCAGTATGCAAGCTTTAATCACTTCATATCTACTGCATACTGTCTATTGGGCTCACAAAGTAAAAGAAAACAGAATCAACCTCTAGAGCTGGATGTGTGCTGAACCTTAGTGGCTTCTTCCATGCCCCAATGGGACCATAGTAGGTTCTTCTGTGGCCCCACCTCTAACTCTCCAACATGTTTAAAACATGTTGGTCTGATAACCCCATTGAGAGTCAAACAAACAAATAGATATATTTGATATCTACCTATAGTTTTTCAATACACTATGGTCAGGATTATATTTCTTTATGGCCCCTTCACACACAGTGCGAAGTTTGGACAGCACTTGGACAAAAACAGCGAAACAGTGCAAAATAGTTTGAAATTAGCACACCACGAAACATTGCTCCGACGGGCAGGCGTGCATGAACCTGGTGTGAGAGTTCATGCATGCACCGGTGTCTTCCAGGCAGGAACACACAGTGCCAGCTGCAACACATTGCGCTGCTTATGTGGAGGAAATATAAAAAGCAGCCAGTACCTGTGGGACCACATCGCGCCGCTTATGTGGAAAAACAAAAACATACGACACACTGGACATGAACCTGCGCTGTCCAAAAGCTCTGATTGCCAGTCAGAGACTTTACCACTGAGCTACAGAGCTGTTCTTTGAAAGCTGCGAGAATCTGCCTCATATCAGGAAGGACATGGAAGTATTACAAAAAAATCTAATTCACACACCATATAAAAACACCGCATTTATCAAGCGAGCAATTCAAATATGATCCATCTGTTCCTCTAGAAATGACCCATGGTCACAGACATACAGTCATGAAATGACATGAATGAGAAGCAGTTCGCTCGTCTCATTCATGTCCACATCTGCTGGTGCGTCTCCAACTGGCTGCGCGCACGTCTTGTGGACGACGCGCCACAGGACACCACATCATGTGGAACAGAGCTCACATGGGTGACGTGACAGTGAGATCACCTGCTGCGTGTTCTGATCTGATGGCCCATTTCAACCTGGGAGCAGCCTGTCCATGTGCGCACTGTACACGCGTTCACTCACTGCACCATGTCGCCACAATGATATATGATTTTATTTATGTCCACTTGGTAACAGCAAACAGACACACATGCATCACAGTGGGCAGTTGTTTGTCCAGTACATGGTGTCCAGCTGGACTGTCCAGATCCACAGATATCCACAGCCGCTTCAGTGGGAGGACACACCTCCTGTCATCTCAGCGCACAAACCAAAGCCACACTCATGTGGGAATTAGACAGATTTCTCTGCAAGTACGAAAGTAATTGTCTGCAGTCTGTTGTCATGCCAACAGTGAGACTGGCCACACATTTTCTAAGTGCCACGTGAGCGGTGTTCGGTGTTCGTGCGTGCCAACTGGAATTTTGCCGGCACCTGCCGTGAGAGGGTGCGATGGGTTTGCACAGAGCACACTTTGTCTTTCTGGTGCTTGAGTGAGCAAATAGTTGTAGCAACAGGTGTACGAGGCATTGGAGACAGGGACATCATCACACGGTTTTCACATGATTCCTGCGTCATGCGCACTAAGTGTGCACTTCGTCCAAACTTTGCACTATGTGTGAAGGGGCCCTATGTAATGGTTTAATCACTGCAGATTTGAAACATTTAGGAACACATCCAGAGGCTAATGACAGATTAATAATTTCCAGCACAGTCGGCCGTCGAGTGGGCCACGGGTACTTAAACAGCTTTGTTGGTATAGGATCAAATAAACAGGTTCTGCTTTTTGTAGACGTTATGAGTTTCGTGAGCATGCCTAGTGAGATACTATCAAATTCTGTAAATCTAGGTAATAACTTAGTAATGGCACCCACCTCAATAGCAGGGTGTACTGGCTGGGTTAATGCATGCTGGGATATGTTTATCCTTTCAAGTAAAAAATAAATAAATAAATAAATAATAAATACAAAAAAATTAAATATATTTAACCTAATGTCATCTATTATCTTCTTGAAGTAATCCAAGGAATCTTGTGCTGTAAAAGGAAAGAGACTTATAGGTGGTTCTCAAAGTGTATTTTATTTACTTGCTTGTTATTTATTTGATGTAAAAGAATAAATTCATTTGCAGAAGAGCTGTTGTACATGTTTAGTCCTATTTTCGATTGAACCACCACTTTCATATCCTGCAGGATTGCTGACATCATGACCAAAGCTTACAACGTTGAGCTCTGCATGGAAATTTTATGAACAAATCAACCACGTGATAAAAACTTCCTCGATGGAAATTACGTCATCAGGTACTTTCCCCAAGCCGCCACTGTTACTCCAGGCAGTGATGTTGGGATGAAGTATTGCGCTCCCCCCTAATATATAGTGACTTTTTCAAAGACAGTGCTGCATTTTGTATATATGACATAAACAAAATGTGTGGCTTACATTTATTTTGTTGTTTCAATTTAGTGAAATATACACAAGTCATTGTAACTAGTACTATTTCATAAAAATGTATTCAATTTGAAAATTTGACCTTTGTGTCACACTTTGGTACTCTGTTAAAAAGAAAAATCCAATTCTCCCACCTATTATGCATTTTCCGCAGTAGAAGTTGGACCAAAGTGCAAGTCCTACCATTTTTTTCCTGTTATCAGCTTCTTAATTTGGGAATTTTATTGTAGTGCACTTTTATTATTGGCATGTAATCTTTTATTATTGGAGTTTATGTTGTTTAGTGCTTCCATTTCTTGTAAAGCCCTATATGCATAGATAGCATTATTTTGTTTTATTTAGTATTATTTAGATTTTTCCATATATAAGTTGCATCAGAGTCACCGGATCTAGCCAAATCTACCTACGGGTACAAATAAAGTTACCTGAACCTGAACCTGAACCTGGATCTACCGAACAAGTAAAAAAAAAAAAAAAAAAAATGCAACTTATACTCCAGAAAGTACAGTACTTATTGTTGATTGCAAACAAAACCAGTGCCATGTTTAGTTCATGAATTTGTTCTTCACTTTCTAAAATGGGTCACAACAAAAAGTAGAGGACTGTGTATGCATTTACCTCCTAGCGTAGCAGAGAGGAGAAAGTGGGTTCCGTATTTCCTGATAATGTTATCAGTGATGGCGCTGAGACTGGGCCTCCTGCCCACTTGCCTAATGGTCTGGAGAAACTCGGGGTCCAGCGGTAACGAAAAGCCATTGTTCTCTTGTCTCTCCAGGGCCAAGCTGTTCACCTTCCAGCGGCCAAATTCCCTGCAAAGTCAAAAAACGTGGCTCACATGTGAAGGTTTTATGGGCACACAATCAATAAAGGACAGGAATACATGCCACACTGTTACACTGACAGCAGGGGGCCTCCTCTTTCATTGTCAGTGAGGTGTGAGACTTTTCTATTAAATACATAATAAATTGAAAAAGAAATCCACCAAGTTGGTTCAAGAAGTTGTTTTCTGCTTCTTGAGATAGGAGGAAAATAGATGCTTGGGTTGTTATTTTACAGAGGACAGCATACAGCTTTTCCCTCGTATTCAGATATATTCTTGGCCGGGCTCTGAATCTCAGTTCTGCATGACCTCTCGGTGAATGATGTGAGCCACTCTCGAAAAGATGAATGGTCTCACACCGCTTCTACCTCCGGCTCAGAGAATTGATTCACACCATGGTGAAAAACATTGTGTTTCTGCACTCATTTTAAATAATAGCACAATCTTTCCTCATCTCCCTTCAGTTTTTTTCAGGCGCTGCGCTTGGACGGCTGTTATCATCGAGAAGAGACTTGTGCTGATTTCTAAGCTTCTTTTAGAGCGACCGAGCACCCTCTGAAGTTTGTCGATTCAGCCTCTCCTCGGCGCACGCTGGCTACTTTCATCCGCTGACGGTCAAAGTGCTGACACCTGATGCATTGATAGCTTCACTCGAATGTGTTTGACTTTGCCGAAGTTAGCAGGGGAGAAAATGAAATAATTATGATCAGTGTGAAGTAGCTGTTTAAACAAGACAGAAAATCTTCAGGGCCTTTGAGTTTGAACATGCCGTATATTTGCTTTGCACAGGTGCGTTTCTATCTCCAATCATTTCAACGACATCTTGTTTGAGCCTCCTACTATCAGTCAAAACTTATCAGAGAGTTCTAGATGATTTTGGAGACCCAGCGGCTTGGTGGATTGGGGTGCGTCAGGCCTATAAATTTGAGAAAGTCCATTTCAAAAAGGACTTTTTTTTGAATACCTTGTGACTTGATCATGACACCACTGATAGCAATCGATCCCAAATATTTTGCAGATCAATATAAACTTTAGACCATCTCTCTAACCCTATTGGTAGCTGGGTTACAGCAGAAAATGTTCTTTCACACCATATTTTTGTTGACCTTGGCTTTTTATTCATCCTCTCCAAATGTCAATCATCTTGAGATATCTTCCCAAGTACTAGTCCCACAAAGTTTGGAGAAAATCTGTCCAGTGTTGCCGCTTCACCAGCATGCAGGGTAATTAGGAAAATGACAGGAAAGCGCTGAGGTTCTAAGTGACAACCCACATTTTCCGGGATGTACCTCAGAAGAAAAGCATTTGAATGTCAGTGCAGTAGAGACGACATAGTAGAGCTTGACTGTCAGAAAGTCCTGCCGTCATTTGAATTGATATTCTTAACAAGTATGTGGGGCTCAAATGATGTTCAGCTTATCTGAAAAATGGACACAAACATTATCATCATGTTGTGTGTGAAGGTCATTTACAGACGTATACAAAGCAGTCAGATAAAAACAGTCATTTGCTGCCAAAAGCAACTGTTTCCACTTTGCTTGATGTCATTATTAGGTGTGCACTTAACTGGTGCTCAGGTGTTCGTGTGTGCTAAATATAAATGTTGGACAGCAGAAAACATGGACAGAAGCACATATCAGGAGGAAAGCAATGGTGGCAGATTGTAGGAAAAGTGCTTCAGTCTGTGTTGTCTGATGTGCATCATTTATTCTTTAGCACACTCCAGCACCTGAGCACCAGTTATGTGCATGCCTGGAGATTACGTGATGTCACTGAGCAGGCATATTTAAAAAAAAAAAAAGACATTTCAGTATCTCATCTGTTTCTTTGTTTCTTTCTGCTTATATTTTCTACTGTATACATTGTTATTCCGCACAAAACGTGACTTCTGTATTTTGGTAAGTATTTTTCATTTACCTTTTTTTTTTTGCATATTTGCACAGTTGTTCTGCAACTGTTCTTGTGGTGCTGTAACATTGTAAATTTCCCTGTCATGAAAGTTCTGAAATGTGGTCATTCTTGTATTTTGGACAATAACCTGCAATTTGACCTTCACCTGGCCTGGACATGACCAGTGTTGTGAGAGCATTGTCCAATGAGTTTATCCACCAAGTTTGTTTGAACCTGCGCTTCAGGTTTTGAAGCTATTACCGTGGACAGCAAATGAAGATCAGTGATTTGAGTGTGACGTTTGACCTATGTGCTTGATATGACCAGCATTCTGAGAGTGTGTTCCATTGAATTTATCCTCCAAGTCTGACTGAGATTGCTCCTTGTATGTTGAAGATATCACCATGGACAGACAAACAGACACACGTGGCCATTCCAATGACCTCTTTCATCATATTTGTACCTCTTTCTTGGTAAATTCTTGAAATAAAATCTGCAGATTAAAGAAAAAAATATGCTGAAATGAAGACTTATTATCCATAGTTTGGACAAACTTTCAGTACGTAATGAAGTTGACTTAAGTTTTCCCTCTGTGTAGAGAGCATTCTTCCATTGCTGCAGCATGTAAATATGTATTCAGGGAAGTAATCAAAGGAATGCGCTATCATTAAAATTAGTGCTATATATAATTTAATCTGCCATTATGTGCCCGTGTTTCTTCTTATACTGATGGATTTTGAGAGTTTCTCCAGACAATACAGATTAAAGAAAGAGTGTAATATAATTTCTGCCAAAATTTCACAAGCTACACAATTATAATATTGTGCTGATTGAAATATATTGTTTTGGCTTGTTTGTTTACATGGGGAAAAAGTTATTGTGATGTTTATGGGAGTGATTATATTTCTCAGATGAAATAGAAATGCCTCAGGATCAATCAATCAATCAATTTTTTTTTTATATAGCGCCAAATCACAACAAACAGTTGCCCCAAGGCGCTTAAAGAGCTGGACCACTTAGCCAAGTGTAGGGAAGTGTGGGATGAGCTACTTGGTCTACTGCCACCATGACCTAAACCCAGATTACAAAGAGAAAATGAATGAATGAAAAACATTTTGCCTTTGTTGGCTTTTGCTGCACCAGATCAACTGAAAAAGCAATTTGGTTTTGCCTGTGTAATATCTCATAGACATGTCTGCCACCTGCTGGATCGATTATGAAAAATTACAAATAGCTGGAGTTGAATGTACATGGAGTTTACATTCAACATCCCTGCTGCTGCTAAAATGTATGACTTCATGCAATTATATCAACACTATTCGTTGTTACTACAAATTAGTGACAGCAAAGTCTAAACACTTGTGTTTCGGAACAATGTTCCAGAGCAGTGTCAACTGTTTTGAAATAAATGTTCAATACACTGCACTTGATTTGCTGAAGCATAAAAAGCACAAATGAATGAACGGCTGGGGTCAGTGGATGGTCTTTCAGCACCAGCTGTTAAGATTTGGCATTTTAAAGATCCAGCAGACACCAAGCAAATTCAACATGCAATTGCAATTTCAGTTCTGTCCAGCTGATGAATGTAAATCCAATCTTTAATCTCTCGTTTAAGCTCTGTGTCGAAGAGTTGTCTTAAAGTGTGATGAGCTTCATCTCGGTGTAAATCTGTCATCTGAAAATGCTTTTTAAAAGCTTTGCTTTTCACTGCTTTTTTGTTTGTTTTGACAAAATGATCTGGTCTTTTCACTGTGATATGTCCCTGTTTCTTTTCCAGCTCCTCTGCCTGTGCACCATGTGCCAGGCTGGCACCACACAGCAACTTTATCAGAACTTGTTCCCTGAAAACGGCTGCATGCTGCTGCTGGAAGCCCGCGTGATGAAAGCAACAAGGCTCCCCCCCATAAAAATGAAACAATGAAAGACTAAAAACTGTCTGTACAGCTGCAGAGAGACAGATAATTGTGTTTTTCATACCGATGGAGCCCACATGCCATTTAATTAAATGTTAACATAGAAACTATTGATTTATATTGCCATATTATTGCCAAACCACCTTCATTTTCAGGTATTTGTCTCACTGGAAGAGGCAGTCCTGGTTATGAACAACTTCCAAGTGCAATATTTCGGTACACACTGAGAGACCACTGTTGAGGAAATTCCTCCTGTTTCTCCTCATTGTGTTGCAACTGTTCCCTGATACACAGCATTGTTTTCTCCCATGAGAGAATCAACCTCTCCAGCATGTGGCTCAAAAGCCCCCCAGCTGCCTCCAAGTAATGTCGAGTTGAGCAAAAGTGAGCAGTGTGACAGCTATAGTTTTGGGGGAGTTAAGAGCCTTAACTTGATAAAATCCACAACTGCACTTGGAGAATGCATACCTCCAGCAACCAGCCTTGAATTTTGCATTGGGATTAACTGCCGGTTTGCATGCCTTTTGGAGCATATTTCTCTGAAAACATGTGTCTCCTTAACAGGATCTTTATATGGTTCTTCAGAAAATTGCAGGTGGGATTAGATTTTGAGATATTGATCCAAGTGTCAAATTAACACTCTGGACAGACAGGAATGTCTGGACACAATTGCAAGACTCAACACAGTTGCTCCAGTTAGTAAAAATGTTTACTGAAGGATTTGGTGGGGTCCAGTACACAGCAAGGCAGTCAAAAATGAGCTTGGGAACCCCAAACAGATCCAAAACATCAGGCTAAAGGCCTGGTGGGTACAAACAGGCAGGTGGTCAAAACACAACGTGGTAGCAGGACTTAGAAACATAGAACACAGAGCTGGAAGTGTAGACCAAGGCACAATGATCTGGGGGGGGACTAGTGCAACCATCCATCCATCCATCCATCCATTTTCTTCCGCTTTATCCAGAGTCGGGTCACGAGGCAGCAGCTCAAGCAAAGTCGCCCAGACCTCCCGATCCACACACACCTCGCCCTTCTCCTCCGGGGGAACCCCAAGGCGTTCCCAAGCCAGCCGAGAGACGTAGTCCCTCCAGCGTGTCCTGGGTCTTCCCCGGGGCCTCCTTCCGATGGGATGTGCCTGGAACACCTCTCCAGCGAGGCATCCAGGGGGCATCCAGGAAAGATGCCTGAGCCATCTCAACTGGCTCCTTTTCGACGTGGAGGAGCAGCAGCTCAACTCCGAGCTCCTCCCGAGTGACGACATCTAGTGCAACCAGTGGAGCTTAAATACACCCAGGTGATGAGCTGCAGATTAGAAACAGGTGTGTGGAAAAATCCAGAACAGGGTGTGGCCCAGACAGAGTGCGACGCCCACCACCAAGCACCAAGCAACAAGACAAGAGAGATCGAGACAGACAAATCCGAAGCAGGAAAAACACAGCAAGAGAAATCATGCACTAAAACAACAAGCAAAACTAAACTAAACAAAACTAAAAAGACAAACATGGTACATAACAAGTCCAGATCATGACACAAAATAGTTCCCATTTTGCCACCTAAAAGAAAGGAATGATCTAGAAATTACACCTCGGTCCAGTCTAACCCCAACCTGACCACTCATACATGGATGGACCAACCAAAGCATTCTGATCCTCCACATATCCTCTCATACGCCTCTGTTTTTCTTGTTGCTTAATGCTGACAAATCATACCTTATTTGTAGTCTCCTGCTGCCTGATTCTGTTTTTTCTCTCTCTCTCTCTCTCTCTCTCTCTCTCTCTCTCTCTCTCTGTTTGAGGTGCGGCTCCATTCAGAAGTGGGAGTGGGTGTCATCTTCTGCAAGTCTCCCGTCCTGGACACCAGCATGGACTCCCAAAATTTCCTCTACATTTTGTATTGTCAAGTGTGTCAGTAGCATGGCCTAAGCAGAGGGTCACCCCTTTGAGGTTTCTTTCAGAATCATCAGAGGAAGTTTTTCCTTACTGCTGTTGCGTGTGTGCTTGCTGTAGGGGTTGGTAAGGTTAGATCTTACTTGTGTGAAGCGCCTTGAGGCAGTTTTTTTGTGAATTGGCGCTATATAAATAAAATAAATTGAAACTGAAATATATCTATGTAACAAATGAGGGTCAAAATCCACCTTTGTAATGGATCAAATAGGGGATTGACTGATGGGGAGAAATATGCTGGTGACCTTATGTGCCCTGTGACCACTATGGTAACCTTGAACGCCCAATGGGAGCCTTGAACATGATATGGCTAAAGGGGCTCTGGTGAAACAAGAAGTCCTTAACAACCGATGTAGGAGGTGACGGCTTGGAACCAAATGGCTGTGAAGGCGGATGAAGACCATAACCTTCTTGCTATGAGGCAACAGTGCTAACCACTAAGCCACCGTGCTGCCCAAAATGCAGCAAATCTTAAAAATATTTACAAATACTCAAAAACCTACATAAATTAAACAGGTTGTTGCATCAGAAAACATTGTGCAAATTGAGACATTGCTTTCAAACACAGACAACACGAACAAATAAAGCCTATAACACGTCACAATTTGAGTCGATAATGTGTGCTGAAAATTCAGATAATCCACCTAGACACAGACATTTGTTGCAAAGTTACCCAACATGACAACACCAAAACAACAAAGAAGTCTTGAGCTGTTCAGTGCATTGCAAACGAAATAATAAAACATTAAAATATAGCCACCATAAGGGCCCTTCACAAATAACACGATTGAAGCCGACCAGCGCACAAAGGAGGAATTGCGTGCCCTCGCCCACCTCCCCCAACACGTGCCGTGCATGTGGTCCCCCCCCCCCCGCTCTCCCCAGCAGGCGAGACGCCTCTCATCTGATCACAGAGTGACACCTTAGTCTGTGCACTGAAGGGACAGGGGGCGTGGCTGGCTGCCAACAGCAGCAGTTGTTGACATCTCTGGTCCTGGACATCACAGCTGCAGAACATGTACTGTGTTTTGACGGAGACAACCTTACAACTGTACACTGTGACACGCATGTGTGTGTGTGTGTATGTGTGTGTGTGTGTGTGTGTGAGCTTGCTGTCCTCATGTGTTAATACATAAAAACGTATGTCACTTTTGTGGCGGGCTGGAGAGAACGCACAGCACGCAGATTGACAGGACCGTCAGTTCATGTGGAAATGCAACAGGTGATCTGAATGTGACATCTGTCTGACAGGACACACGTGTCGGGCTGGACACACGCATGGATCCGACCCTGCGGCCCGCCACCCACTTGACAAACCAACAGTGTGACAAATGCACCACTTTCAGTCACATATTAGCAGAAATATGCCATAACAAATGCTGTTTGGTCAGTTATCAGTGTTTTTTTTCTCTTAAAAAAAAACAACATTTATCTCATTGTTGATTTTAACCATTTGAGTTTCCTGTTATAAGACAGTGATTCTAATGCAAGTTTCCATCTGGTAATTGGAGCTTTTGTAAGTTGCAGGTGCGAATCCTGTGAGTGGCATTTACTTTTTTATTTAACCGGGGTTATTTAACCGCAGGAGTCTGTATTGCATCCCCTTTTATTTATTATTTATATCAACTCAGTGATATTCACTAATTATACAGCTGTTTTTATTTTTTCTCCACATCAGTGGCACGATGTGGTGCAACACATCCCAGCTACTTGCACTGTTTTTGTGCACACACACGATGGTTTGTGGTTCCCCATTTCATGTTTGGTTGGCGGATTTTCTTCCGGTTGCCGCGTCTTTTGTGTTATGTGTGAAGGGGCCCTAAGACTGAACTTCGGTGGTGATATACTGTTATTCTCAGATACTTCATCTCCAAACTCCTTTCATCAGTGATGATACTGAAGGCTTCAGGAATATGACAGTGCTACAACTGAGAAAAAAAAAAAAAAAAAATTCTGTTTTCTGACCACATGGGTTACAACACAACCAGAGGCAGACGTACAGCTGGCTGCAAATGTTGGCAAAAGAAGGCCAAAATAATAATATTAGTGCATTGCTTATGTTAGCTATTTGGTAACAATATATGCATTATGATGAAAATGGAATTGTTATGGCTTCTACAGACACCATACTATCATACTAATGAGTATTAATGATTACCCCCACCAACAAAGTTGGAGGAGTTTCTGTTTTTGCCCCTGTTTGTTTATTTATTTGTTTATTTATTTGTATTTTTGTTTGTGACCATCCTGGAGTCCACAAAATTTCATATATCAATATGAAAGTTTTACTGAATCAGGCAAGAACTGATTCAATTTTCAAGGTTATAGGTCAAAGGTCAAACTCAGAACAAATCTTGGACAATTTGAAAAATCCTTATCTTTAACAGTGAATGAATTTTCAAAAAATTCTAACTCCGTCAAAAAAAACCCCAAACAACAAACAAACAAACAAAAAAAAATCTAATTTCTTTCATATTTGAGAGTGTTATGTAGAATGGAATCCCTTATCAACTGGCAAAGTTTGATCAGGATCTGATCCGGATTGTGGATTTTGTGGACATTAGAATTTAATATTGAAAAGACCATTTGGTGTACATTTTGCATTATATCTCAAACAAAAGTGCCTCAATCAGTTTCACTTGTGACAATGAGGTGCAAACTGGCACTCTCAATGCATAGACTATATTTGATCCACATTTGATCCATATTGCGGATTCATCAGATATTTAATTTTTACATTAAAAAGCCCTTTTGATCTATATTTGTATTATATTTTAGCTTCTGAAAGCCACTTCTAACAGGAAGTGACCTTTAAAATGTTTTCCAGGTGAGAATTTATGTAATTGGAAACGAGAGTTGGTAGAATGCAGTGGTCTAGTTATTATTATTAATTAATTATTAATCCTTCTACTGCTAATAATAATAAAAAAAATAGTGATTTTTCTTTATCTAAGCTGCATTAGAGTATAAGTCAGAGAACCTCCCAAAGTACGAGAAAACTACAAAAAAAAAAAAAAAACTAACTCGTAGTTAAAAATGTATTCCTTGTACTGTGGAAAATATGGTACATACAGTAACTGGATTAAGTGGAGCACAGTTTAGCACAGTCCTTGCACTAAATCATATTCTATTTATGTCTTTTATTGTGGTCACTGAGTATAAAAGTCATCATGCTATGAAGCCATGTAGAATATATTGTTTTACAGATGTGCAATAACATCCATATAGTGATTTAATTTCCCTCGTTGGGATCATTAAAATGTCATCCTGTCTCAAAGAACATTTTATTGATATCCACCTCTAATAAGCTTCTTTTTTTTTTTTTTTCACGCTTCAATGCTGTGACAGATTTGGCAGACAGTTTTCTCTATATGCTCCATGCAGGATGTTCTGGGTTTTTCATGCACCTTCCTGTCTCTGAGACACAAAAATCCTGCAGACACACAACAAACTCACTCCCTCACTCTAAAACACATGCCCACATAAACCCGGCACAGCGCTGCCCTCGCCGCAACACGCACGCCGCAGCTCAAAATAACGCACCGCTCCCATAGGTGCAGGATGGCTGCCAATCAATTTCCCACCAATAACAACGACCCCTTGAGGAAAAATACAAAACAGAAAAACAGCTCATTAAAGCCTGTTTCATGTCTGCGTTTCTACCACAACAAGCAGCCATTACTGTTTCTGCGAGTCTGCCGAGGGCGGCTGAAGAAGTGAGCAGCCAAGAGAGACAGGCTGAGAGCTCAACTGTGATCGACGCGCTGCCTTACTGTGCTGCTCGCTGATGGACGCTTATGAATGGCTAAGCTGCAGAAGACAGACAGAAGCACCCGGGCCTCACCTGCTGCATGCTCACACACACACACACACACACACACACACACACACACACACACACACACAAACAAATGCAACCCGTCATGGAAGACTGCAGGTTTATTTCACCCTTAATTCTTCTCGATGAGGCGCTGAGCAACTGGAATAGTGTATCGCGATCACAAATACATGCACATGGACAGGAGGTTTATTTTCCCCACAACGGGAGGTTTGCTGCATATCTACCTGACCCCCCCCCCCCACACACACACACACACACACACTTGCAGGGAGTTGGAGTGCTCCGCAGCAGGAGGTGAGCCACGATCAGAACAGGAGAGATGCTCCCTGCTGTCTGTCCATCACCGCCCCGGTGACTCAGATCCATCACGGTATACAGGCCGCCTGAGGGCGCCGCACGCTGCCCAACATTACAAATCAGAGACTCAACCCAGTGGATGAGCTGCTGAAGCATTTCAAACATGTCACAATGCAGGTTGTGTTCAGTCACTTCAGTGTGGAACTGAGCAGGTGAGGTGATGCTCCTTTGGAGACCCTTAAAGGTCACGGCGAAATTATAGTCCTGTAATATTAGCAGGCAGAGGAGGAGGAGGAGGAGGAGGAGGAGGCGTGGCGACACAGCCGCCACTGTCTCTTATATTATTTTTGTTTTAAAGTAACATATCTCAAAGACGTAAAGGACAGATGTTGATGAAAGATTTGATTAAATTGCTGGTGATCCAGATTAGATCCGATGTGCACTGGGCCTGTTTGATCCTGAGTGTGAAGCCAATGACCACGTCTCAGAAACCACACGAGATATTGAAATGTGTTTTTTTTTTGGAAAGATTTATCCGTGGGCTAACAAATGTAACAGACCTGTGACTTCAAAACTGGCTTTATGACATCAAAGAGCAGCAGTTTAGTCTGAGGCACTCTGGTCAGATAACTGATCACTGGAAGCAGTTTGAGAACATTTACAGAAAGGGCTCTGTTATTTGAGTGATGTGTTGTTTTATATCATTGTCAAAGAAAGCAGCATTTACTTATCTTAGATCCTAATACATATGGGGAGGTGATGGTCTAGTGGTTAAAGCGTTATGCTTGAGACCAGAAGATCCTCAGTTCAAATCCCAGCCTGACCAGAAAATCACCAAGGGCCCTTGGGCAAGGTCCTTAATCCCCTAGTTGCTCCCCGTGTGTAGTGAGCACTTTGTATGGCAACACCCTCACACTGGGGTGAATGTGAGCCATTACTGTAAAGCAAAACATTTAGTTTTTCTTCTAATACTTTTTTCACCTTCACAGTAAGATATGTTACTTTGCTAATGTCTGTCTCTTTCCAGTAGTTATCTCCTTCTCTCAGTCTTGGAGGACTATCACTTGCATGGCAAGGAAGTGTCAACAATGGCATATGTGGCATATGGCATATGTGGTGCATTTCATTGTGGATTAACCTGTGGACCCCAGCCACAGGAGAAGGCCAAGGACATGCCCATGTTTCACCTGGATGCAGCAGATGGACGGTTATTTTCACAAGGTGTTGATGGACCAGTAGACCAGTTGCCGCATAGTTGCCATCTGGGACCCAAAGCATTTCCATGGTGGGGTGGGTGCAGCAGATACAAGAGAACTTGGCCCAGTGTGAACTCAGTCGCAGATGTCAACTGTGCCTGGAATTAACCCTACCCCTACCTCAAACCCTAACCTGACCCTAACCCTAGCCCAGGCTGAGTTCTTACTCTGAGCTGAGTTCTCCCAGGGCCGAGTTCACTTATTACCAATGCTGCAACACATAGCATATGCTACCAGATCTGACTTCTACTGTGCATTTTTTAATGATATACAGAATAAATTTGGCAGAGAAAATCAAACTCTGCTGGGATTTCATCCCATTCAAAACAGTGAAAGTCTATCACTGAGTAAAATAAACAGCATACTGACTCCTGTTAGAGTTTAACTTCATACAATAGAATGTATTAAACCCTATTTGGAGTGGTGGCAAATATAGTCCCAGAAAAGTCTGTTTTACTCTGCAAAATTTACTGTACAGCATAAACGCTATTGGAGGTAATCGAAAACATTTGTAGGTTTTGTGTTAACTGGTGGTTGTTTAATGCAGTAGGCTTTATATGAAGCATGATATTGAGATTACTGTATGCCTTTGGTTCATCATCAGTTCTTTCTTTCTTTCTTTCTTTCGCTCTTTCTTTGGAACCCCATTTAAATTGTCTTTCAGATGAGAACTTCACACCAAGTATGCACAAGAATCCTGAGATATCAAGAGCTGAGGATGCAGCAGACAACATGTTTGCCTGGATTTACATTGAGATGCACTGCAGCTTTAAGAGAACATCATTAGACACATACAGGCAGATCCGAAGTGGCTAAGAACCCACTATGCTAAAAAACAAAAGACTTTTCCCAACTTTTGTTGAATGGTGTTCCTGCTTTGGATGACTCACACAGGAATCAGCTGAAGTGTGGTGCATTATAGCTTGGCCTATTACAGCAACAAACAGCCACATGTAGTAAGAGCAGCGTCATACATTTTGTGCATTAAATATGTTATGTTATTAAAAGAAAACAAATAATTCTTCACATTTTTGCAAAGATTTGAAGTAAATGTTGAGTGGATTGTACATAATTTGATAAAAAAAAAAAAAAATACCATGTGGTAAAATACAATAACAATTTATATTTATTCATAGTGTAGGTTTTTGGATTCCACTCAAAGTGGATGTAATAATTCTTGGTAAAAGCACCTCTTATATGAACAAAAGTATTATTTTACCATAGTGGACAAACATTTGCATATCATCAATAAAGCGGCAGTGAGAACACATTGTTTTTATGTTACCCCAGATACCAAAATAACCCTGTGTAAAACAGTTGGTCGATGTGGATTCAAAGTTATTTCAAGGACCTCCCCAAAGAGAATTGTGTAAAATGGGAGAAAAGTCCTTCATGCTTCATTCAGTAAGATAAACGAAATTACATTTATTTGAAAGTCCTTGCACACAAGTGACAACCACTGCATTGTTTTCCACGCTGCAGTTTGCCATTTTTTTTCCCTGCTCTTAGTTTAATCTAATGTGACGTTGATCCCTCTCAATATGCATGCGCCACCAGCAACTGAGAAATGATTTCAAAATTATGAACGACAAAGAAAGAAGCTTTTCATATGTGCTACTTCAAAGAAACTCCACACATTTCAGATGTGGAACACTCACCTTCCTGAAAGGCACCTTATATATATATATTGTCCTACTACTTAAGATTTATATATAGATTTCCATCCAATTGGATCACACAGTTTAGAAATAAACCAACTAATAATCAGTGTCATGTTTATTTCTCAGTTACATTTGTTCTT
The DNA here is from genome assembly GCF_902500255.1 of Thalassophryne amazonica. Lineage (NCBI taxonomy): Eukaryota > Metazoa > Chordata > Actinopteri > Batrachoidiformes > Batrachoididae > Thalassophryne > Thalassophryne amazonica. The sequence continues at coordinate 11,287,677 of NC_047112.1, forward strand.
ATCAATTGGAACCTAATTGGGTTTATTTATGATTAAAAATATAAACTTTGTTATTGTGGATTAAAACATATTGGATTTATTAGTAATACTACATAAATCATATTCTTGCTTGTATCATTAATGCTTGACATTTGTTCATGGCATTAGGAGTATTAATTAATTTATGTTAAAAGTGCAGAGTCCAAATGACAAGTAATCTTCTGCGCAATTAAAATATATGATGTATGAAATATTTTTGGAGTGTGTCAACTGTGTTCATGAAAGGTGATTGAGATAATTGCGAAGAGAGCTGGACAGATGAGGGGAAAGGAAGATTTTTCTGTGTCTGAGTCATCCACCCACTGGAGAGACAAAAATGGAAAGAAATCCAAAGAGTAATGATGTAGTTAATAGCTGCTGAATGAACATGCATCATGAAATTGCCACCAACTGTCTTTTTACAACAAGATCAAACAAACATGAGAACATTAAATTGTGAGATGCTCATCAAACCCACTGAGAGGTCTTATATCCAAGAAGACATGCTGTGTTCTGCTCATTTGTGCGTTTCTGTTGCTTTTGCTTGCAGTTGGACTGATAAAACTTTGTCTCTCCTGATACAGATCCATCTGTTTCGTGCTGCTCGTCCAGGGTGGGGTCGCTTTGGAACTGAGCAGTGCCGATGCTTCAAACCTCAGTCGCATCCTTTAGATCCTCGTGGCTGGCACCAGGGTATCTCCAGGTCAGATAGGATATTATCCTCTGCAGTATGTTCGGGCCCGGCCTCCTCCCAGTTGGACAAAAGCACTTCAAATAAACAAGTAGAAGAGAAGAAATAAACCATACATAGGCCCTGAGGCTCACTGGTGCAACTGCTTATACCTGGATTTAGCCACATGATGAGGATGATGGTAGATTTCCACATACACAAAAACATGGTTATTTAGGGTCTGCTCCTTCTCTGCCCCTGAGCAAGGCAGCGTCTCTACAGCTGGAGTTGGTCCTCGGGAGCTGGACTGTGGCTGCCCCACTGCTCCTAGTGGTTGGATTGTGTCTAACTGTAATTAGGATGGTTAAATGCAGGGGACAAATTTTGTTTCATGTATGTATACCTACAATGACAATAAATACTATATATTAATTATTATTATTATTATTATATTGTACTTTGTTTGGTTTACATCACACATCTATCATGTCTTCCTCATGTTTTTGGTTCATCCTGCACCTGTGTTTTTTGCAATGCGTGGCATGAAAAGAAGGTGCAACGGACATAAACCACCATAAACTCAAAACAGGAGAGTGAATTGCTATATCACTTTATCTATGTATAATATAGCACATTTCATAGGAAGGTATATTTTTACACTGAAAGCACAGTTTTTACTATATTTCAATCCCACATCTCCTTTTAAACATTTATTTACTGCAGAAAATTGTTGACTGTATGTGCAGCTTCTTAATTTTGATTTTTTGCTCTATGTAACACTTGCATTGACAATGTATGTTTTCCATGTCAATAAAGCTTCATTGAAATTAAATGAAATGAGAGACGATTTAAGAGCATCAGTGAATGCATCAGGGAGTGTGTGCAGAACTAAATTATAAGCAGAAAATGTGCTGTATAACGTACGATGGTCTGTCAAGTAAAGAAGCAGTTGTTCAACCACTAGTTTGTGGATGCATTGTGTTGTACTTCAGCTACTGTTTTTCCAGCCCCCCCCCCCCCCCCCCCCCCCCCCCACACACACACACACACACACCACCAGCATTTAGAATAGGTAACACACAATGGATGCCAGAAGAAACGGAAATCTAACACGTCTGGTATGAGTGTTCATGACCACACCAGATGGGACTCCAGTCCATTGCAGGTTGCTTCCCAAGCCATTACCCATTTACACTTGGAATGGGGCACTGCAGATGAAGTGTCTTGTCTAAGGACACAGACAGGTAGCATAGCAAGGAATAAAACCCAATCCCATTTATTTCTACAGCTCCAAATCACAACATACTCAGCCACACCAAGGCACTTCAAACAAGTAAGATCTAATATTACCCATTGCCTAAGCAAGCACATTGGCAACAGTGGTAAAGAAAACTTCCTCAGGTGTTAACTGATTACAGGGAAAAAACCTCAAGAAGACCGTACTCAGTGGAGTGACCATCTGTATTGGTCATAGTACCAAAAGTAAAATAACATTGAACAAAGCACAGCAAAGAAATGTCATTCAAAAATGTCATGCACATGCAAAAACAGAAATATTGCAGCAAAGCAGCCATAGACATACCGTATTTTCTGGAGTACAAGTCATGGTTTTTATGACTTTGGGAGTTCCTGCAACTCATACTCTGGAGTGACTTATATATATATATACTGAAAAAAGTCACACATTCCTCAACAATAATGCTAATGAGAATGAATATTTATATACAGTTTTACCAGGAATTCAAACACTCAACAAATTAAATTCAAGTAATAAAAGAGCAAATGCCAGTAATCAAAAGTACATTGCAACAATGCACAAAAATCCATAATATAATATAGTATAGTATAGTAATAAAGAGCTAGTAATATATATATATATATATATATATATATATATATATATATATATATATATACATATGCATGTATGTGTGTGTGTGTATATATACATACATATTCTATTCCTACCTCATTTCTTATGTTTTGTACTGTTACAAATACTATTATTATTGCTTATCCTTGCACACGCTGTTTGATGAACATTTTCCTCTACTTGCACCCATCTTGTGTGTTTTTTAAGAGCTGATGTAACATGTGAATTTCTCCTCTGTGAGATCAATAGAGTTTATCTTTATCTTTATCTTTACAGATAAAAAGGTACAAGTTACACTCTCGTGTGAGTTATACAGTATATGAGTTTTTCATCTTCAAGAGGCATTTTAACAGGTGCAACTTATAACATTACAACAAAATAGAGTTCAGTGGTCAGAAGACTGATGGTTCATAAGACTTCCAAATGGCTAAAAGCAGAGTCCCAGGAAGTAGACCACAGTTGGCGACTGGGCAACAAACACCAGGTCTGTCACAGAAAGAACCCCCCCACTTGCCCACTTCAGCCACAAAACACTTCCACAACTCCTCAGCATGCTTCAGACCTCCACAGCTCCCATGCAGATCTCACATGCCCCAGTTCTGGAAGAATCTTGTAGGATTAAATGGATAGCCATTGGATGGACAGAAGGATCTCTGAAGCTCCAAAATGCAGTGACATCATGCAAAACATGAAATTCCAGGTGTGTCTCGCTGATGGTTCATGTCTTCATTAGCAGCTTGACCTAATTCACTGTCACACCATCTTACAACAGTAGATCAACAGACAAGATGCTCATGTAACCCAGGTCCATATACAGGAAGCCCAACCCATGATCTCCCTGATCCATCTGCGACATTTTATCTAACAGAAACAAATGAAGCATGTGAGTTGTCATTTTGTAGGGAGGTGAAGGGAACCTTCTTGCACTTGTGTACTTTTTCTCATCTGCAGAGCACATCAGTTGATAGCAGTCAGCCTTACAGTGAACATATTTGTTTTAACATGATGGAACAACTCCAGCAAAGGTATTGCATTAAATTTTGCCAAACGTTGGTGATACCCAGTGGAAGCCATTTGCAAGATTGAGAAGGCTTTTGGCAATGATGCAATGGGCATAATGCTCTTTTATAATAATAAAAGAGTAGTATAACATTACAAAAACAGGCCACACAGCAGTGGAGAGTGAAGCATTTTCTGGTAGGCCATCTTAAAGCTGAAATGACCAAGTGATTGACAGAATACAGACTACTTGTGGATGAGGCGAGGATAAGCACAGGTTTGGTACCTTCCATTTTGACAGAGGATTTGGGCATGTGGAAAGTGTCAGCAAAGTTCATGCTGAAGCTGCTGATAGCGGAGCAGAAGCAACTGCATCTGGAAGTTCCATCATGACAATGCATCCACCCATTCTCCTCAAGTGATTCAGGCTTTCCAGGCCAAACATAGCACTCCTGTGATTCATCAGGCTCCCTATGCTCTTGACGTGGTGCCCTCTGATTTTTGACCGTTCTCCAAGATCAAAACAACACTAAAAGGGACTTCATTTGAGCCGCTAGAAGACATGCAATGGCATGATGGCCCAGCTGGACATCCTTCTAAAAGAAGACTTTCAGAAATGCTTCCATCAATGGTAGAACAGTTGGAAGATGTGTGTGCAGTCCCAATGAGACTACTTTGAAGGTGATTAGGATTTGAGACCCCCAGGTGAATTACTGTATTTTCCACATATTTTTGAATGCACCATATATATGTTTTTTTTTTCTCTTTGGAAAGTACCATACTTTTTTCAAGCAGTGAATAAAGTGTACTAGATTACTTTTATTGAGTAATGACTATGACACTGGTCTGGGTTTGTGGCTACCACTTTCACAGCCAGTGATGGTGAAATTCTCCACTGTCCACTTGACTGAATGCTTGTTCGTAAATAAATAAATAAATAGTTTACCATTTTTGGCACACTGGCAACATGAATGCAGTATCAGAAGTATGTTTTTCATGGTCCATGTGTGATATATTCATGCAGAAAAGTTGGAAAACTGCTGGTAGAACTGGATGTTTTGCGCCACCTATTGGTCACATTTTCTTTTTTAACCTTCGTCTGAGCCCACCAGAAGGATTTCAGATGAGAATAAGCAGCTTGAGGCTTTGGGGAAGCCATGAGAGCATTAACATCAGGTTACATGAGATATATATTTATTTTGTGCAGTCTTTAAAAGCTTTGTGTTCTTAATTTTATATTTTAAAAGCAGCTTGTTGTTTTTGGGCATCCTTGATTTTCCATGTGCCCTCCCCCTCCCCCCACAATCGTGCCTAACATTTTTGCATGTTATTATCTGTGTGGGCTCTTTGAGTTCTACTGTTTTGTTCTTTTGATGTGTTTTAACTTTGAAGGTGTAGCAGCATTTTGACCATGTTGCTCTTTGTTAGAGAAACCACATGCAACAAAATATTAAAAAAATAAATATCAAGAAGGTGATTATTTTTTTCAGAAATAATGTGAGTGTGCTATTGATTTGCAGCCTCCGTGAGCATCAGCACCTCTCTGACAACGGGGAGCAAAGGCAAGTCGGAGGAAGAGACGAGATGATTTGCAGGAGGATTTGCTGACATGAGGCTTGCTGATCCCTTTTTGCACTGCAATTTGTCATAACATAGTTGACAACAGAGTTCTCTTCACCCACAAAGCAATGTCTGCCTGGATTCACATTGTGTACATAATGAGGCGTGAACACACTGTTAATGCACGCTTGCACACACAAACAAACAGCAGAGCTACCGGCCAAAATCCTGCTCTGTACCTCACACGAACTTCCAGTCAGTGACATGCATAAATTTTATTGTACTTGTTTTTAGTTCCACTAAGGTGCCAATAAGCAATGACTGACTGACTGACTATTAGCAGGATAACTCGAAATGTAATGAACAGATTTCTATGAAATATGGTGAGAAGGTAAATGTTCTGGAAAATAACTGATTTTATATAACAGCTGAATGGATCCTTGTCATTTGATTGGTGCTTTGTATGACAAATGACATGGATTATTTGTCCCATTTGTGTTGCATTGCATTTATCATGCAAATTTGGTTCCATACATTTGGTACCATTGCACTCTGCACACACACACATCCACATGTGCACATGCGCACACACACAACGCACATGTGCGCATACACACAGCGTGCGCACACAAAACAAGTCCATTGCGCTGTAAGCCGAATTATTTTTTTCGCTGCACTGAGGATGTACACGCAGGACAATGACACAAGCAGGGCGAGGATTTGGTTGAGCTAATTGACGGTGCTAGTTCTTCTAATTTGCGCACACACACACACACACACACACACACACACACACACACACACACACACACACACACACACACACACACAAATCCACTGTAAGCTGTCTGGAGGCATGAAGAGAATGTTCAGATGAAAAGCTGAAAAGCTGACGTGATTTGTGGCTGGACTGAGGAACTAAATCAATCAATCAATCAATCAATTTTTTTATATAGCGCCAAATCACAACAAACAGTTGCCCCAAGGCACTTTATATTGTAAGGCAAGGCCATACAATAATTATGTAAAACCCCAACGGTCAAAACGACCCCCTGTGAGCAAGCACTTGGCTACAGTGGGAAGGAAAAACTCCCTTTTAACAGGAAGAAACCTCCAGCAGAACCAGGCTCAGGGAGGGGCAGTCTTCTGCTGGGACTGGTTGGGGCTGAGGGAGAGAACCAGGAAAAAGACATGCTGTGGAGGGGAGCAGAGATCAATCACTAATGATTAAATGCATCACTAAACAAAGTCTTTTTTTATGTAAGTACGAAGTCTGTGCACAGCATCACCGAACTACATTTTGGACTCCTATTAAAAGTTTGTGCTGGAACACCAAAATGTAAGTCCCTTTTCTGTTGTTTATAAATTAATAAAATATCAAATGACAACCTGGAATTACAGCTTTACTCAAACAGAGATGTACTCTTGATTTTTATCCCACATTGTGATGAGCTGCTCACACTATGAAGACCAAAAAGACCAAGACTTGGCAGTGTACCACTGACTTTTCATTTGTTTGTTTATTTGTATTGTTTATTTTCAGCTGATCTCTTCAGAACCTGGTGAAATGATCGGTTTTATCAACAGGAAGAACCCATGGGATTTTGGTACTGATGAGGATGCAGCTTTGAATTCAGTATTAACATTTTAAAGCCAAGATGAGACACTTTCTTTGGGTTCAAGGTATTAAAATTTAATCCACTGAGACTTATGAAAGCTGTCAGTCATACACATCCCATGACAGAGTCACCACAGGGATGTTTTCTGAAGTTTAGAAAATGATCCATGTCTGTTACAGTGGAATGTGCATGTATATATATATATATATATATATATATATATATATATATATATATATATATATATATATATATATATATATATATATATATACAGTGGTCCCTCGCTATAACGCGGTTCACCTTTCGCGGCCTCGCAGTTTCACGGATTTTTTTAGTGCAATTTTGTATGCTTTTTTTTTTTTTTACAGCACATTGTGTTCTGCGTCCTTATCAGGCGGGCCGGTCGCGGCACCGGTCGGCATCACCGCAATTGCCCTCACTTCCTTGCTTACTGAGTCTGCGGGCTTGGTAAATGCAGCAACAGGCCACTCACACCACCCTCCTGTCTGCTGTGCCAAATCTGGCAACAGGTCCAGAGACTACGCCTGCTGTTTTGATGTGGATGTTGACTGCAGCTGCGGAGCTCCGTGGCAACCAAGAGAGGACTTGGATTCTTTGCGGGTCCCGCATCCGTACCTCTGGAGGCAGTGAGCAAAGGGCGAGTTCTTCGTGTGTCTGTTTATAATCTTCTCGCCCAGAAGAAAATAGAGAGTGTTTACACAGGAGAGAAAAGTGAGAAAATGTTAATGCCTGTTTGAGGATAGTGTATAAAATGTGTAGTGAGGGGTTTTACAGCCTTAAAACATAGATAATAATAGCACAAAATAGCGCTGACTACTTCACGGATTTCGCTTATCATGGGTTATTTTTAGAACGTAACTCCCACGATAAACGAGGGACCACTGTATATATATATATATATATTTGTGGTTGACGAGGACCTGAGTAAAGATTCACCATGGGTTGTCTTGAAAAGCCACTAGCATCATTTAAAATCCTAATGTGTATCACATAATGCAATGTTAATGGGCCAATATAAGCATACCAACTCAATAACATCACATAATGTGATGCTCACAGATGTCACACTACCCAACGCTAATGGGCTAATGTTAGCATTATAACTCACTGGCATCACATAACGCTATGCTAACGAGCTACCGTTAGCATGGACTGAATGCCTCCATCATGAGCAACAGAATGGAAATGTTCTTAAAACACTTGCAGTTACAATTTTGCTGAGAAAAAGCTCACTGCACATCTTCAGGTATTTCACATATTGCCTGAAAACATGACAATCCAAATATGTTTAATTTTCTAATTTTGTTCCTAACTAACAGACAAATAGATTTGGGCCATGGTGAATTATGGTATAGATTGTAGGTGAATAATTTCCCAAAGGAGGAGGTTTTGGAGGAACAATGCACCCAAATGTTTCACCTCAGGGAGCTGTGGTTGATTCTGCTTGCAAAAATGGTCTACTCCAATGCTTTTCACAGATTTGTTCCTTCACAAGAAAACTTCACTTCTGTCACCTGCTGCTGTCTTAGAAATTTGAAATGCACCATCTTCAAGTGCACACACAATTTAACAGAAATGACAGATGAAGATCCGACATATATAGGCAATGCAAAATGTTTCATGTTACACCCCAAAACACACCCATGATCAAAAACTAAATATAGACCCTTTGAACCCTGCAACTTATGTTACGCTCAGATTATGTGCTGTATTGACTGGAATCTGCTTCAGGATCAAGGCTATTTTATTGTATTATTATTACGATTATTATGATTATTATGATTATTATTATTATTATACATACAAAGGATAAAGGTAGACATATTGTGTGTGCAAGAAACCAAGTGGAAGGGAAGTAAGAGCAGGAGCATTGGCGGTGGGTACAACTTATACCGTGGTGAGGACAGGAAGAGAAATGGTGTTGGGGTCATTTTAAAGGAAGAGTATGCTAAAAGTGTGTTGGAGGTTAAGCGAGTGTCTGACAGGGTGATGAGTGTGAAGTTGGAAATTGAAGGGGTGATGATGAATATCATCAGTGCATATGTCCCACAGGTAGGTTGTGAGATGAAGGAGAACGATGATTTCTGGAGTGCGTTAGATGAGGTGGTGGAGAGTGTGCCCAAGAATGAAAGAGTGGTGATAGGAGCGGACCTCAATGGGCATGTTGGTGAAGGGAACAGAGGTGATGAGGAAGTGATGGGTAAATATGGTATCAAGGATAGGATTGGGGAAGGACAGATGGTAGTTGATTTTGCAAAAAGGATGGAAATGGCTGTGGTGAATACCTACTTTAAGAAAAGGGAGGAGCACAGGGTAACATATAAGAGTGGAGGAAGGTGCACACAGGTGGACTACATTCTTTATAGGAGATGCAAGCTAAAAGAAATCAGAGACTGTAAGGTGGTGGCAGGAGAGAGTGTCGTTAGCATAGGATGGTTGTTTGTAGGATGACTTTAGAGGTAAAGAAGAAGAGAGTGAGAGCTCAACAAAGGATCAGATGGTGGAAGCTGAAGGAGGAAGACTGTTGTGTGAAATTTAGCGAGCAGGTGAGAGAAGCACTGGCTGGAGAGGAAGCAGTTTTGGACAACTGGAAAAGTAGTGCATGTGTGGTGAGGGAGACAGCTAGGACAGTACTGGGTATGACATCTGGACAGTGGAAGGAAGACAAGGAGACTTGGTGGTGGAATGAAGAGGTCCAGGAAAACATAAGAAGATGGAGGGAATATTTTGAAGAGCAGATGAATAAAGAAAATTGGTGAGAGTAAATCAGGAAGCACAAGAGATTAGTAAGGAAGAAGTGAGGGCTACTATGAAGAGGATGAAGAGTGGAAAGGCAGTTGGTCCAGATGACATTCCAGTGGATGCATGGAAATGTCTAGGAGAGATGGCAGTAGAGTTTCTAACCAGATTGTTTAATAAAATCTTGGAAAGTGAGAGGATGCCTGAGGAGTGGAGATGAAGTGTGCTGGTTCCTATTTTCAAGAACAAGGGTGATGTGCAGAGCTGCAGTAACTACAGAGGGATAAAGCTGATCACCCACGGCATGAAGTTATGGGAAAGAGTAGTAGAAGCTAGGCTTAGAAAACAGGTGAAGATCTGTGAGCAGCAATATGGTTTCATGCTGAGAAAGAGCACTACAGATGCAATGTTTGCTCTGAGAATACTGTTGGAGAAGTACAGAGAAGGCCAGAAAGAGTTACATTGTGTGTTTGTGGACATAGAAAAAGCTTATGATAGGGTGCCAAGAGAAGAGCTGTGGTATTGTATGAGGAAGTCCGGAGTGGCAGAGAAATCAAATCAATTTTATTTATATAGCGCCAAATCACAACAAACAGTTGCCCCAAGGCGCCTTATATTGTAAGGCAAGGCCATACAATAATTACAGAAAAACCCCAACGGTCAAAACGACCCCCTGTGAGCAAGCACTTGGCAACAGTGGGAAGGAAAAACTCCCTTTTAACAGGAAGAAACCTCCAGCAGAACCAGGCTCAGGGAGGGGCAGTCTTCTGCTGGGATTGGTTGGGGCTGAGGGAGAGAACCAGGAAAAAGACATGCTGTGGAGGGGGCAGAGATCAATCACTAATGATTAAATGCAGAGTAGTGCATACAGAGCAAAAAGAGAAAGAAACACTCAGTGCATCATGGGAACCCCCCAGCAGTCTAAGTCTATAGCAGCATAACTAAGGGATGGTTCAGGGTCACCTGATCCAGCCCTAACTATAAGCTTTAGCAAAAAGTAAAGTTTTAAGCCTAATCTTAAAAGTAGAAAGGGTGTCTGTCTCCCTGATCTGAATTGGGAGCTGGTTCCACAGGAGAGGAGCCTGAAAGCTGAAGGCTCTGCCTCCCATTCTACTCTTACAAACCCTAGGAACTACAAGTAAGCCTGCAGTCTGAGAGCGAAGCGCTCTATTGGGGTGATATGGTACTATGAGGTCCCTAAGATAAGATGGGACCTGATTATTCAAAACCTTATAAGTAAGAAGAAGAATTTTAAATTCTATTCTAGAATTAACAGGAAGCCAATGAAGAGAGGCCAATATGGGTGAGATATGCTCTCTCCTTCTAGTCCCTGTTAGCACTCTAGCTGCAGCATTTTGAATTAACTGAAGGGTTTTCAGGGAACTTTTAGGACAACCTGATATTAATGAATTACAATAGTCCAGCCTAGAGGAAATAAATGCATGAATTAGTTTTTCAGCATCACTCTGAGACAAGACCTTTCTAATTTTAGAGATATTGCGCAAATGCAAAAAAGCAGTCCTACATATTTGTTTAATATGCGCATTGAATGACATATCCTGATCAAAAATGACTCCAAGATTTCTCACAGTATTACTAGAGGTCAGGGTAATGCCATCCAGAGTAAGGATCTGGTTAGACACCATGTTTCTAAGATTTGTGGGGCCAAGGACAATAACTTCAGTTTCATCTGAGTTTAAAAGCAGGAAATTAGAGGTCATCCATGTCTTTATGTCTGTAAGACAATCCTGCAGTTTAGCTAATTGATGTGTGTCCTCTGGCTTCATGGATAGATAAAGCTGGGTATCATCTGCGTAACAATGAAAATTTAAGCAATGCCGTCTAATAATACTGCCTAAAGGAAACATGTATAAAGTGAATACAATTGGTCCTAGCACAGAACCTTGTGGAACTCCATAATTAACCTTAGTCTGTGAAGAAGGTTCCCCATTTACATAAACAAATTGTAATCTATTAGATAAATATGATTCAAACCACTGCAGCGCAGTGCCTTTAATACCTATGGCATGCTCTAATCTCTGTAATAAAATGTTATGGTCAACAGTATCAAAAGCAGCACTGAGGTCTAACAGAACAAGCACAGAGATGAGTCCACTGTCTGAGGCCATAAGAAGATCATTTGTAACCTTCACTAATGCTGTTTCTGTACTATGATGAATTCTAAAACCTGACTGAAACTCTTCAAATAGACCATTCCTCTGCAGATAATCAGTTAGCTGTTTTACAACTACCCTTTCAAGAATTTTTGAGAGAAAAGGAAGGCTGGAGATTGGCCTATAATTAGCTAAGATAGCTGGGTCAAGTGATGGCTTTTTAAGTAATGGTTTAATTACTGCCACCTTAAAAGCCTGCGTTACATAGCCAACCTATAAAGATAGATTGATCATATTTAAGATCAAAGCATTAATTAATGGTAGGGCTTCCTTGAGCAGCCTGGTAGGAATGGGGTCTAATAGACATGTTGATGGTTTGGAGGAAGTAACTAATGAAAATAACTCAGACAGAACAATCGGAGAGAAAGAGTCTAACCAAATACCGGCATCACTGAAAGCAGCCAAAGATAACAATACGTCTTTGGGATGGTTATGATTTTATTAGCAAAGAAAGTCATGAAGTCATTACTAGTTAAAGTTAAAGGAATACTCGGCTCAATAGAGCTCTGACTTTTTGTCAGCCTGGCTACAGTGCTGAAAAGAAACCTTTGGTTGTTCTTATTTTCTTCAATTAGTGATGAGTAGTAAGATGTCCTAGCTTTACGGAGGGCTTTTTTATAGAGCAACAGACTCTTTTTCCAGGCTAAGTGAAGATCTTCTAAATTAGTGAGACGCCATTTCCTCTCCAACTTATGGGTTATCTGCTTTAAGCTGCGAGTTTGTGAGTTATACCACGGAGTCAGGCACTTCTGATTTAAAGCTCTCTTTTTCAGAGGAGCTACAGCATCCAAAGTTGTCTTCAATGAGGATGTAAAACTATTGACGAGATACTCTATCTCACTTACAGAGTTTAGGTAGCTACTCTGCACTGTGTTGGTATATGGCATTAGAGAACATAAAGAAGGAATCATGAGAAGTATGTTAGGGTAGTGCAGGACATGTACAAGAATAGTGTGACAGTAGTGAGATGCGCAGTCGTAATGACAGACTCATTCAAGGTGGAGGTGGGATTACACCAAGGATCAGCTCTGAGTCCTTTCTTGTTTGCAGTGGTGATGTACAGGTTGACGGATGAGATCAGACAGGAGTCCCCATGGACTATGATGTTTGCAGATGACATTGTGATCAATGTGGACAATACATTTTTTGTAATCATAAAGGGAGATGATGGTCTAGTGGTTAAGCATTGGGCTTGAGATATGAGGATTTTCTGTTCAAATCCCAGCCTTACCGGAAAATCACCCTCACATCGGGGTGAATGTAAGGCATTAGTGTGTAAAGCACTTTCAGCATCTGATTCAGATGGAAAAGCGCTATATAAATGCAGTCCATTTACCATGTAATCCATTTTCTATACCCGCTTACTCCAATTAAGGATCATGGGGAGTGGTGGCGGGGAGGAGAGAGGTTGGATCCTAACCCAGTAGTCATAGGGCATGAGACAGGGTACACCCTGGACAGGACACCAGTCTATTGTGATTATTATTATTATTGTTATTTTTTTATTATTATTTTTTATTTTTTTCCCCCCATATAGAGTTTTGCAGGTGGAACAGGTATCTCAGTAGATGAGGAGTAAGGCTGCCAATATATGGACCTGGATTTGTTTCCCCACACACGCTATCTATCTGTCTGTGTCCTTGGACAAGACACTTATTCCACCTTGTCCTAGTCCACGCAGCTGTAAATGGGTATCGGCCTTGGCTGTGGAAGTATCTTGAGTTGGTTTTGAGTCCCATCCAGTCAGAGTCTTAAGGTGGGTTTCCATTACAGATGAATGCCAAGGTTTAAACTAATTTTTTAGAATGTCTATTTAAAAAATAGCTGTAATAATGAATGATGAGTTACTGAATGTCACTGCTGGATTTTGTCATCTTGCAAGAACTATAATTCCAGTAGCAAAGGAAATAGAAGGGTAAGTCCTGTGAAGTGTTACCATGTTGTTGTTGTTGTTTTTCTTTTTAATCTGGTATTGCTGTGACATCACTTCTTATAAGGTTATACAAGCTCTATGTCTCTTACATTGTCCACACATACTGCATTGTGTATTTTAAAATGTCAAGTGATGCTGTCTGTAACATACAATAGTGTGACCCTAATAGTGCAAAAAAGAAAGTGTTTCCATTCTACTTTTTCAAAACAAGGCTTTTTTTTTTGGCCTGGAAAACCACCTTATGTGGGTGTAAAACCAGTTTTGATAGAGCAATTTGGGGGGTAATGGAAACCCACATATAGGCTCTTATCCAATTCATAATACAGTTTTTGGAGAATAGCACCAGCACCGGCCTCAGGGCCTATATAGGACTTAGAGTTTAGTTCATTTTTTCTATTTTGACTTCTTTATCTGGCGATGTGGTTAATCCAGAAGTATAAATAAGACAGCACACTAATCGTGACCACACTGCATTAAACAATCCAAATCAAATGACTGTTGTCAAGTTGGTTCAGACACAAAAAACAAAAATTACTATGAATATAATTAATGTATGATAATAATAATAATAATAATAATAATAATAATAATAACAAAACAAGGGTTTGGATTCTGATTCTCTTTATTTTATAGAATTATATGTATTTTGCTTTGATTAGAAAGTGTTTTTTTTCTTTTGTTAGGATGAATATTATCATTTTTGACGGCATCACCAGAGTACTGTGGAAGCTTAGAACAGCTCAGGCCATCTGTTTAATGATGGCACACATGCACAGTTTGTGTTTTGTAATCGCTGCCTTCATGGACCTCTGGCCCGATCACACACTTGTCAGAAGCCATAAGCTGTGCGCCGGATGATGTCCCCGTCACTGCCGGTGCGGCAAAAGAGGACGCTGTGCTGCTTCTCTGTCCTGAAGACAGCTCTCACTGGAGGACGAAACACTGACGTCGACGACGACTCTGTCACTTAATGAGCTCCTGAGGTGTTCATGCATAAGAAAAACTGTGGCTGTGTGTTTCACGTTTCCACTCTGTCTGGATCCATTCTGTTTAATTGATTGACTGTAAACAAGGTCATCTCAAACAAACCTTCTCTGCATGCAGCTGCATTTCTTACAGTGAGCTGCAAGGTCACATTTGATTTCAGAGGTGTCAGAAAAGTGGAGTCACAGAAAAAAAATTAACATACAGTCGTTTTTTATTTGTAACAGTCGATGGATTCATTTGTTTTCTGTGTTCTCATGATTTATCGGTCTGGAAGCTCTGGTAACTTGGAGGAGATCCACTAGTTGATAAAACCTCAACTGCATCAAGAAAAACGGTCCACGCCAAAGTCTCCTTTTGTTCCGTTCATTCAGAGGAACAGAGGATCCGTTTTGTTCCACTTGATAACATTTTAGATACCTGTCAGTGCATTTAACTACTCATTAAAGGATAATTTAACAAACAGTTAATTATAGCTTCATTAGTACGTACTATAATTTAGACTTCTTCATAACACCAGCGGCTGTGTGTGTTTCTCCAGGTAAAACTGGAGTTGCGTCAGAAAGGGCATCCGGCGTAAAACGTGCCAAATACCAATGCGGATCTGGCTGTATCCGCTGTGGTGACCCCGAACAAAAAAACGTGAGCAGCCAAATGGACAACAACAACTATGTACTATTATTTATGTAATTTAAGGGATGTCAGTACATTCTGACAAATCAGACCTACATTAAGAGCAAATCATGTCATTGATATAACTTCATTAATTTAAAATTTCTGACAAATTTAAGATTTTTCTCATTTGTCAGAAACACTTTGTAAGATATCTGCATGAACATCACGATGAGTCACAATAAGCACGGAGCAAATCTTAATCATAATCTTAGCCACTAATTTCACAAGGAAAATAACTGATGTAACAATTAAAAATCTCAGAATGGATTTAATGCCTCAAAACTGGTATGACATTTACATTGAGGATATAGATAAATCATATGAATTATTTGTTTGTATTATTTCCAATTTATATGATAAACATTGCCCAGTTGTGTCAAATGTTGGTTATAAATGAAATGCTGATGAAGCATGGATTACAAAGGGGCTTCAGAAAGCATGTTAAAGGAAAAAAATATTGTACAAGCAGTTTATAAAATTTAGAACTAATAAACCCAAAAGAAAATATAAGATATACAAAAACAAACTGACTAACATTATGAGAACTTGTAAGAAACAGTACAATAGTGATTTATTGGGGGAAAAAAAAACAAAACTAACATTAAAGGTATTTGGAAGCTTTTAAATGAAATCATGAAAAAGAAAAAAAAAAGTTAAAGATTATCCATCTTATTTTTACGCAAAGACTGACAAAATTGTTAGACATTAATGCTATACCTAATAAATTCAACAATTATTTTGTCAATATGGGTAAGAATGTACCAAATTCAATTGTATCCCCCAAAATGTGTTACTTGGACAACAGCAAAACAACCAATACAATTCTGGAGTCAATGTTTATTAAAGAAACAGATGAAACTGAACTAAATGACATAGTTTATAAATTAAAATTGGGGGAAAAAAAATCAACTGATAGTTTAAATTTTGATGTTTTTGATTAAAAAAAACTCTGTATTGTTAAACCTCTAACCTATATTTGTAATTTGTCATTAATGATGGGGAAATTTCCTTCTATAATGAAAATAGCTAAAGTGATACCGTGGTTCAAATCTGGTGATAAACACATCTTTTCGAACTATAGGCCAGTCTCACTGTTACCACAATTTTCTACAATTCTGGACAAGGTATTTGCAAGGAGGTTGAATGATTTCATAGCAAAACATCATATACTTAGGTATCACAATGTTCATTTATGTGGGATAAATTCTGAAATTTTGAAGATCACATGTATTTTGTAGTGGGGATCATTTGGGAAAGCGTTTGGACATGATGGATAAGGAATTGATGAAATTTAAACAATGGTTTGATTCAAACAAAGTTTTGCTCTTTTGGTAAAACTAAGTATATTATATTTGGAAATAAGCCCAGGAATTTAAGCAGAAATTTCTTATTACATGATACTGAAATTTAACTTGTAACTGAAACAAAGTTTCTTGGGGTTTTTATTGATGGCAAATTAAGCTGGAAAACATATCAATTATGTTAAATCTAAAATATCTAAAGCCATTACAATCCTGTATAAAGCAAAAGACTTCCTCTCGCAACTTGTTCCATATATGACCTATTGCATTGAGGTTTGGGGAAACACATACAAAACCAATATTTTTACTACAAAAGAAAGCCATAAGAATTATTTTTGACAAACCCTACCATGAACCAACAAACCCATTATTTGTCAATTTACATATTTTAAAATTCTGGGACTTGGTTGAGTACACCACAATTCAAATCATGTATAAAGTCAAGAACAAACTTTTTCCTCATGTCCAGGATCTGTTTAAAATTAGGGAGTCCAATTACAATTTGAGAGGAACGTTGGTATTTGAGAAGTTAAAGATTCGAAATACTGTAAAAAGTCATTGCATTTCTGTTAAAGGTATTAAATTTGGAATAATTGTCCTGACAACATCAAATTATCTGGTACATTAGTCGGCTTTAAAGGGCTCTATAAGAACATGATTGCTTCTTATAATATAATGAACTAGGTTTATAGATTTTTGTGACTGATTGTTGTTACAGATTTTTAGATTTTTGTTACTGTTTTTGGGGATTGTGCACCGTGTTTGTCTGGCTGTGTTTTCTTTTTTTATTGATTAATTTATACTGTCTGTGTTGGCATTTGCTGGTGGAGGTTTACGTATATGTATGTATGTATGTATGTATATATACAAAAGGGATGGGCGTTCCGAAGCTTTGCTTCTGCCCACACCCTTTCAGTCATACATGTTCACTGTTGAATTGTTTATCAGTGTTTATCAGTTTTTTGTTATTGTTGAGTCTGTGTGCCAAATAAATTCATTCATTCATTCATTCATAATGTCACTAGTGTATAGGTGAAAATATCATGAACATAACAGTGCCCATAATAAATGAAATACCAAGACACATAAAGTCAAAAAATAACATTAACTGATATTTGCATATTAAATGTTATTCAGTTAACTTATCAGGGTTTGCAAACTGTTTATAGCAGTTTTCCAACAAATCACAAAGTGGCAAAATTACACATTTTGCAGGTCCAAAACATAAACATAAGCATATTTTAACATAAACATAATAATAAAAATACTTTTAAACATAATTTGACTAGAATTAAGAAACTAAAGCAAAACGTCCTGAAGAGAAGGAGCCTGGCCCAGAACAGACTTTACAAAATTTCAGACTGGACAAATAAGAAAACAAATACATATTGCATAAATTAAAAAAAAAAAATGCATGTTTTCCTGTCACACAAGTTTCTGAAACTCTGTATCAATTCCACAATTTTAGAAGTCTGATGTTAGATTTAAAGCCCCAAACCTCAAAATTTCACCAACCCAAACAGCAAAAAATGACAACAAAGTTCACTTTGTGTTGAAATCTTGATAAAGCACCTACATTTTTGTTATACTGTATATTTTTACAGTTACATCTATTGTTGGTTTTGCAATGTGGTGGTTAGTATTGTTGTCTCTAAATGAGATCATGGCCACCTGTACTACCTTGACTTTGTATATTTCGGGTTTCATTAGCAGTTACATCTGGTGTAAAAAGTTGTGAGATATTAACATGTGGCTCCATGGCAGCAACTACAGCAAAACAATGTGAAAAGCCCAAATAAATTATTTTATTCAGCAAATGTTATTGCAAATGTTCGGACTGAAAACTGATGAGGCAGAACTGTGTAAGTGCTGCCTTCGTCATCCAGCAAATATCCAGCAAAATTTTATCCAAATTTTATCTGAAGCCCTTCTCAATGGGACCTGTGGTGGCATGTGCTTATTCACCATCTCCGTTACTGATTTCTCCTTCAATTTTACACAATTTTTTTGACATTTTAACTTACATTTCAAGATCTACCATGTTTCTTCTTCTACATGATGCTAACATGAGTGTATGTAGTAGTACATGTGATGTTGCTTGACATGCAAATGGCATGGTAGGAAACTCAGTTGTCTCTTGTCTTCTGACTGAATACCTTTACGTGGGCAGCAACAATCTGATTCTAAATAAGACAATATTTTAATTATGGTGTTGACATTGAGTTTTTTGTTGTTGTTGTTTGTTTACATAATATTCCATTCATATTTCTGTTTACATGTTCCTGAGCATTGTCCAGAAAATGATTCATGACCACATTATGCGTCCTGTGTCACACTTGTGAAAAAATACACTCCAATTGGATGCCATAGTCAGATTAATTGCATACATGTATGTAGGACACTTGAATAATCTAAGATTGCAGATTTTAAGTAGATTATTGCTTATGATTTATGATGTATGACCTACTATCAGAAAATGCTGTTTACATGGCTTTACAAGTCTTAAGTCCGGCTCCCCATCAACAACAAGGATTTTGCCACTATTGTTAGTGTGTATGCCCCAACCATGCAGGCCGACATCGGAGTTAAGGAGGCTTTCTATAGCGATCTGCACAACCTTCTACAGCGCGTCGACACCCAGGCCAAGCTCCTCATCATGGGAGATTTCAACGCCAGAGTGGGCTGCTGGAGTTCTGCTCTGCACATGACTTGACGATCACCAACAGCCTGTTCCAACAGAAAGAGAGATTCAAAGCAACCTGGAGACACCCACGCTCCAAACACTGGCACCTTCTGGACTACGTTCTGACGCGACAGCGTGATAAAAGAGACGTACTACATACCAGGGTGATGCCTAGTGCGGATTGCTATACGGATCATCGCTTGGTCCATTCCAAGATTGCTTTCACTTTCAAGCCCCTCCTAAGAAGAAAGGCCCACAGTTTAAGAAGCTACAAGTCCACAAGCTGCAAGACATAGACACAAAAATGGAGTTCCAGGCCAAACTAGAGGAGAGACTGGGTGGAGAAGAAGGCCTGCCTGACGACACTGAACAACAGTGGATGAGATTAAAGACCATCCTTCAGGAAGAAGGAAAAATAAAGACTTGTTTTATGAGTTTGATGCACAGATCCAGGAACTACTAGAAAAGAAACGTGCATGCCACAAGACTCTTTTAGCTAAACCTGATGACCACACCACACAGCTGAATCCAGGGAAGTCTCCTGGCATAGATGGCATCCCAGCAGAGGTGTACCAAAATAGAGGTGAGGCAGTCCTCGACAAGCTTCAGATTCTCTTCTCCAGTTGCTGGGAAAAGGAAATGGTTCCACATGACCTTCGGGATGCGGTCATTGTCTCCCTGTACAAGAAAAAGGGTGACAAGTCCGACTGTTCTAATTACCGGGGCATCACTCTCCTCTCAATAGCAGGTAAGATTTTGGCTCGAGTGCTGCTCAACAGGCTAACCCCTACCATAGTGCATGAAAATACTCCCGAGAGTCAGTGCGGATTTCGGGTCAACAAGGGGAACCACCGACATGATCTTCGTCCTTCTTCGTCCAGATCCAGGAAAAGTGCAGAGAACAGAACATGGCCCTTTATGCAGCCTTCATAGACCTAACCAAGGCTTTTGACACAGTCAGTCGTGAAGGTTTGCGGAAGATTCTTGCAAAAATTCTCACCTTGGCTGCCCTCACCATCATCCGCCAGCTGCATGAAGGCCAGATGGGACAAGTGAAGTACAACGGGACTCTGTCCGGCAGCTTCCCCATCTCAAATGGCGTCAAACAAGGTTGCATCCTTGCGCCCACTCTGTTCTCCATCTTCTTCAGCATGATGCTTCATGAGGCCAAAGAAGACTTGACAGACAGCATCTATATCCGCTTCAGAACTGACGAAAGTCTGTTTAACTTGCGGCACCTTCTGTCCCACACTAAGATCACAGAACAGCTAATCATGGAGCTGCTCTTTGCAGATGACTGCGCCCTCATCGCCCATATGGAGCAAGTCTTGCAGCACATTGTCAACTGTTTTACTGAAGCAGCAAGAGCCTTCGGCCTCACCATCAGCCTGAGAAAGACAGAAGTGCTATATCAACCGGCCCCCCATACAGCATATACCCCACCCCAAATCAACATCGAGGGTACCAGCCTGAATGCAGTAGAGCACTTCACGTATCTCGGTAGTGTTATCTCAAATGACGCATCCGTTGCCAAGGACCTAGACAGTCACCTTGCCAAGGCCAGCAGTTATTTTGGTCAACTCTCAAAGAAAGTCTGGCAGAATCATGCACTGCGCCTTTCCACAAAAGTGCAGGTCTACAGAGCCATTGTGGTCCCTACCCTCCTGTATGGAGCTGAAACCTGGGTTCTGTATTGCCAGCAGATCAGATTACTGGAACGCTTTCATCAGCGTTGTCTCCGAAACATCTTCGGGATCAAGTGGCAGGACTATGTCTCAAATGAGGACATCCTTACCAGAGCCAAATTGCCCAGCATGAAGTCTATTATACTCAAACAACAGCTTTGTTGGGGAAGGTCACGTAGCCAGGATGGATGATACACACATGCCGAAATTAATTATCTTTGGCGAGCTCAAGGAAGGGAGATGAAACCAAGGGGCCCCCAAAAAGCGTTATAAGGACCAGCTGAAGAAACAGCTCTCCCTTGCAGGCATTCAGCATCAGTCATGGCAGCATCTAGCTACAGACAGACTCAGCTGGCATTCCAGCATCAAATCCGCCAGCCTGAACTTTGAGGCAGAAAGAAGCGAGGCCTCACGCCAGAAGCGTCAAAGACAGAAAGAGCAGGCAGCAGCACAAGCCCAGCGTACTCAAGTGTTCATTTGCCCCAAGTGTAATAGGTCTTGTGCATCCCACATCGGACTTTTCAGCCACCAGAGGGCTTGTAGAAAATAAACTAAAAAAAAAAAAAAAAAAAGGCCTTCCCACTATCCTCGCAAGCGAGGAAACTGCCAACAACAACAACAAGTCTTAACATATATATATATATATATATATATATATATGTGTGTGTGTGTGTGTGTGTGTGTGTGTGTGTGTGTGTTTCGCTCCCTAATATCGGTATCGTCCTAAAAAAAAATCCATATCGGTCAAGCTACAATTTTTAGCGATGTGAGAGTGAAAAATATAGTGACTGTGGCTACCTGAACAGCAGTATTTAGATATTAACTAGATGATGTTAAGACTTGTAAAGCCATGTAAACAGCATTTTCTGATAGTAGGTCATACATCATAAATCATCAGCAATAATCTACTTAAAATCTGCAGTCTTAGATTATTCAAGTGACCTATATACATGTATGCAATTAATCTGACTATGGCATCCTATGGCAGTGATTCCTAACATTTCATTATCAAACCTTTATGGCAAAGAAATATAACTGAGTGTTGGTGTTTTACAGTTTAAAAATATAACCAACAACCAGCCAGTGTATGTCACGCTGCCATCACAATGCAGTCAGCCTGTGCATCACCCAGCATTTCCATAAAATAGACTTCTTATCTGTTCTGGCCCTCCCCAGCTGGCAGCATAGTAGCCACTATCTCAGTCTCTCATCACTGGAAGACACCCATTCTGACTGAAACTGAATGGCAGCTGGTCAGGTTTCCTCTGTCTCTTGTAGGTAATGTGATAAAGTGATGCTGGGGGTCCCAGCCATGCTTTACAGCATTGTAAACGATACAGTCTTAGTGCATTCTGGTGGACAAACTACATAATGATACCTTTGCTAATAGTCAAAGTGCTTTTCTTCATGTCAAAGTTCTCATATTTGCAATAAATAAATAAATGCAGATTCATGCGGCTGGTTCATTAATTGCTCATATCTGATGATATTATCGTTCAACTGATATATTGGTTGAGTCCAAGTAGAAATTCTTTTTTTTTTTTTTTTCCATAAAAAGCCAATTTTGGTCATATTGGTGATAAGACAACAAATACTTTAAGTATTTACATTATTACTTAGGAGCAAAGTTATATTGGTGTTAAATAAAATACTTTTCATGACTTAAATGGTAAGAAAAATAGCCCAAAATCAACAAGTTTAACTGAAGAAACACCTCACTGTTAGATTTCGGTCAAAATCAATCTATTGCATTTTTGATATAGTTGTGTATAACCAGAAAGACATGAACACAAAAACTCAGACCATTTCCATCAGAGCTAATCACAGACTCATTTAAAATGCAAAGTGAAACACAAGAATTAAAGACTTGCATTTCACTCATCAGTGCGCTGCTGCTGTTTTCTTTGCCACTTTCAGACTAATTTCAAATGCCATCATGATGTGGCATTTAATCATTCTCTCTTCATTTGATATTGTGTTCAGCTGCAGAGCCACACACGGCAACCCATTTCTTTTAAAGATGCTTTTTCTCTCGATGCCTCTCCAAACACAAAAGGAACAAACACGGGACAGATAAAGCTGCAGTTTCGCCGGCGCTAAATGATACCGTTACATAACACAACACAGGTATCCGGCGCGACGTCCTTCTCAACAAACACGTTTGCACATAATTGAAACACTAATCACTCTGTAATTACAAGAAAAGACTTGAAATGAAGTCAGCTGTAATAGCTGGCAGGCCGACAGCGCAGAAGAGAGGAGAAAACACAGGAGATGAGGCGTGGTGTAAAAGTTATGGGCCATGAAGAAGAAGAAAGGAGGAGCTGACATTTTGACTAATAAGCTACTGTCTGTGGAGGACTCTTGTGGAAGAGCTTTTCAGATACGGAACACCACCAGAATCTAAATTCTCAGCTTACCAAGTGCCAAAAAAAAATGCGTAGTTCTTTTTGCACCCGTTTCCATTTTTGCTGCTTGTTGTGTAACAGCAGTGCAAAATGCCTCAAGTGCTTTGGATTTTTTTTAATACACCAGTCATGTGGATCTGCTGGAAGAGGGAACATAAAACCAACTGAATCACGTGTTATTACATCAGACATGCTTGAACCCTCGTGGGCATGCGAGAGTTTTTTCACGCCTGTCGGTTACGTCATTCGCCTGTGGGCAGTCTTTGAGTGAGGAGTGGCCCACCCTCTCGTCGTTTTTTCATTGTTTAGGAATGGCTCAGAGACTGCTGCTTTGTTTGATCAAAATTTTTTCAAAAACTGTAAGGCACAACTGAGTGGACACCATTCGATAAATTCAGCTGGTTTTCGGTAAAAATTTTAATGGCTGATGAGAGATTTTGGTCTGTAAGTGTCGCTTTAAGGACGGCCCACGGCGCCTGATGGCGATCTGCGCTCCGAGGTGGCGTCATCTCGCTGTTTCAAGCTGAAAACTTCCACATTTCAGCTCTGTTCACCCAGGTCGTCGTCAGAGAACAGAGAAGTTTCAGAAGAGGTCGGCATGAGGAGATTATGTGGACATTCCACTGTTAAAGGAGATTTTGTAATGAAAGAATGTGCGGGC
Organism: Thalassophryne amazonica; assembly: GCF_902500255.1. Taxonomy (NCBI): domain Eukaryota; kingdom Metazoa; phylum Chordata; class Actinopteri; order Batrachoidiformes; family Batrachoididae; genus Thalassophryne; species Thalassophryne amazonica. The sequence continues at coordinate 11,311,683 of NC_047112.1, forward strand.
AGATTCGCATGTCGGGCCGGACCTGACCGCGGGGGGTCGCGACAGGAAAAACACCTCCATTGGAAACCTTAACGGACAAGTTGGAACATGCCCAGCTGTTAAACAATTTCTCAGATACTCACTTGTTGAAAGCCATCAAAAGCCACCTGAAATTTACAAATGGTTTTCAACATGGAGGTGTTTTTCCTGTCGCAGAGCAGACGGATTTGCGGCGTCATCACGGAACCGACTCGGCGAATCTGCCCGTACGTTCTTTCATTACAAAATCTCCTTTAACAGTGGAATGTCCGCATAAACTCCTCATGCCGACTTCTTCTGAAACTTCTCTGTTCTCTGATGATGACCTGGGTGAACAGAGCCTTAAATTAGGATGTTTTCAGCTCGAAACAGCCAGACGGACGCCACCTCCGACCGCGCCGCGCCAATCCGCTTTGTGAGCTGTCCTTAAAGCGAAAGAAACTCCACAATCTCTCATCAGCCGTTAAACTTTTCACCGAGAACCAGCTGAATTTCTGCAATAGTGTCCACTTGGATATCCCTCACAGGTCCTGAAAAATTTTTGATAAAGCAACGCGCGCCGTCTCCAGCAGCGTCTCAGACAAAGGATTTCAGCCGAGAGGGCTGGACCAGTGCTCACTTAAAGCCTGCCCACAGGCGGATGACGTCAACGACACGCATGAAAAAACTCACGCATGCGCACGAGGGTTCAAGCATGTCTGGTGTAATCGCACGTGATTTTTTTTTTTTATAAAACTGCCGGTTAGTTTTCTAATAAACCTAGTATATATATATATATATATATATATATATATATATATATATATATATATATATATATATATATATATATATATATATATATACTCAACAGACTGTGCCTTAGACTGCCCACAATAAAAGGCCACTCTGAAAGGTGCAGTTTTGTTTTATTGGGGGGGGGGGATACCAGTCAGTATCTGGTGTGACCAACATTTGCCTCATGCAGTGCAACACATCTCCTTCGCATCATCCGTGAAGAGAACACCTCTCCAACGTGCCAAACGCCAGCGAATGTGAGCATTTGCTCACTCAAGTCGGTTACGATGACGAACTGGAGTCAGGTCGAGACCCCGATGAGGACGGCGAGCATGCAGATGAGCTTCCCTGAGACGGTTTCTGACAGTTTATGCAGAAATTCTTTGGTTATGCAAACCGATTGTTTCAGCAGCTGTCCGAGAGGCTGGTCTCAGACGATCTTGGAGGTGAACATGCTGGATGTGGAGGTCCTGGGCTGGTGTGGTTACACGTGGTCTGCGGTTGTGAGGCTGGTTGGATGTACTGCCAAATTCTCTGAAACGACTTTGGAGATGGCTTATGGTAGAGACATGAACATTCAATACACGAGCAACAGCTCTGGTTGACATTCCTGCTGTCAGCATGCCAATTGCACGCTCCCTCAAATCTTGTGACATCTGTGGCATTGTGCTGTGTGATAAAACTGCACCTTTCAGAGTGACCTTTTAATTGTGGGCAGTCTAAGGCACACCTGTGCACTAATCATGGTGTCTAATCAGCATCTTGATATGGCACACCTGTGAGGTGGGATGGATTATCTCAGCAAAGGAGAAGTGCTCACTATCACAGATTTAGACTGGTTTGTGAACAATATTTGAGAGAAATGGTGATATTGTGTACGTGGAAAAAGTTTTAGATCTTTGAGTTCATCTCATACAAAATGGGAGCAAAACCAAAAGTGTTGCGTTTATATTTTTGTTGAGTGTCATTCCATGATGGCAGAATCTCTAGAAATTAATATTGATTTCTTCTGATGTCACACTGCCCATGGTTGCATCTTAAAGCTGTACAGCCTTTGGGCTTTTTTAAGATTTAAATCAGAAAAAGATGGCCATATGATAGACTGGCGTCCTGTTCAGGGTGTACCCGTCCTCACGGCCCATGGATCCTAGGACAGACTCCAGCCCCACTGTGACCCTTAATTACAGTCAGTGGGTAAACAAAATAGATAGATGGAAGTAATAAAAGTAATTTGCTTTGCACCACTCTCATTTTATTGCTGAGCATTTAAATAAAGTATTCATTAATGGATATTGCCAATCTGATCAACATTTGTGCTGTCTGAAAACAATTTACAATTTTGACCCCTGAAAGGAAAAAAAAATCAACTAATCAGACTTCATGACCTACATTTGGTTGCGACATCATAGATCACATGGGTTTCTTCCCCTGATCTACACGAGCAATACCGGAAAGGACACACTGCCAGCCAATCGAAGTAAAGAAAGGCAGCATGACTTCAGCTCTCTGCTTGTGTGAACAAAATAAGTCAAGATGGTGGAAAACGCTCAGAAACAGCTTCATTTTATATAAAACTAATCACAGGTTTGTGAAAACTCAATACTTCTAAATCTAAAAACACTGTTTTTGAAACCAGATAACACTTCTGAAGTGATTTACAAGACATCCTACAAATGTTAGCGTGCACGACCCGGGAACATGCATCAAGCAAGTGGGTCAGGTCAAAGGTCATCTCAGAACCTCATGCATGCAGTTCATTTGCATGCCAGTGTTAGAAGGAAAAGACAGTATTTGCCATGGAATTTCCCACAGGAAAATATGTTCTCTTCATTAAAATGAGCAGTAATTTTGCAATATGTTACAAAAATAAACTGACATTATAATGTTTGGATTTCGATAGAAACTACATTTTGTCAGGTTTGCAAAATCTGAAAGGCCGGACAGATTTAAATACCTGCAAAATTGTAAATGTTTAAATTATCAGTTTGGTGATTGAATTCACCATGGACAAATGGGTTTAGATAGATAACTACACGTGCCAACTAGTGCACTAGTGCGCCTTGTATGGCGGAAACCCCGACATCGGGGTGAATGTGAGGCATTATTTGTAAAGCGCTTTGAGCGTTTGACACAGATGGAAAAGCGCTATATAAATGCAGTCCATTTAACATTACTGTGAGGTGCGGACTTTGGCATGCTGTTCTCACGTGAAAATAAATTAAAACACATATAGCTTCAGGTGACCGCCACGTCAGCGCATGGCAATGCTGTCGAATATCGTGCCATGCAGAAAATCACCTCACGGGACTCCTCTGTGAGGCACGGTCATCTATGGGATTTCCCCACATGGTAATAATTAAAACATATATCACATTTACAATGTCACCAGCAGATCACTGCGTGCTGGACACGCCATGCCGGCTCATGTGTTCATGACAGGGGAGCCAACTCTTCATGAGACGAGCGAGACAAGGCAACAGAAATCCACGTCAATTTAATAACTTCCTGGTGTACATCTAGGCGGAGGCTAACTCTGCTCTTGCTCTTTATAGCAGGAATTCAGTCTTATAAATTGTGGTGTTTTCATTTTTTTTTCTCCGCTGCTATGTGCGCAACCTTCCACGTGCTCGCACTGTGTTCGTACACGTGAACACGAGCGTGCACAAAACTGTTGCCGTGGTATCATGCATGCTTGCCCGACCATGTGTCCTTCCCGACAGCAGCTGGTGTGTTTCGTGGTTTGTCATTTTGGTTTTTGTGAGCGGATTTTCAGCCAGTTTCTGCTTCTTCCGCCCAATTTCGTGTGATGTGTGAAGGGGCCCGAAAGAGTGAACAACATCACATCTCCAAACCAATGTGAGATTACTTCATGCTCTAGTCCAGGGATCATGTGCCATGAAGAACCAAGACACTTCAGGTTTCCCTTTTTACCAGTCACCTCAGCAGGTGATTTCATTGATGGTCAGGTGTTTATGTTCAGGGTAGAAGCTCATCAGCAACCCACCTGCTGAGGTGATTGGTTCCAAGGAAAACCTGAACCGTCTTGGCCTTCGTTGCTCACCCCTGCTCTAGTCTCTTCAATGCATTGAAATGCATGCACGTCACAGACCCTGACAATGAAACTACAAAGAAACACCAAAGCTATTGAAATGCCTAGCTATCAAAGCTACTGAAAAACTATCAATGTCATCTGGAGCCATTGATGCTCCAGAAGACTCCTGGGAATCTTATACACCAACCATGGTGCACATGATGAAGTGTGGAGAAGAATGATACATCTGAGATTCTATGAAGATCTGTTTTCTCCTGTGAAGAGGAACCTGAATGGGTATGACCATGTAATAAGATCTTCTTGTCTCTCCAATACCATCCTGCATGGAACAGTTCTGAGGGAAGAGAAGAAGAGGACAGATAACATTGATGAGAGGACAGGGAAGAGGACAGCAGATACCCAGGTCATAGCACATGACCGTGACCGTGGCAAATGGAGAGAAAAGAGAAATTAGAGGTTTGATTTTAATGTTTTTATTTAACCTTCCTTTAACCTGGTGGTTAATTAACAGTGATTTTTTTTTAAATAAGAATTCGTCTCATGCACGCAGAACACGTGTTGCATTTCTGCAGAATCCTGATTGACGAAGGCTTCAACTCCCTTTGCGTATGAGTTGTAACAGCATCACGGGACGCACTGATGACAACTCAAAAGGCAGTAACCTCAATTTTACTGATCTATAAGGGAGCATAAGTGCATCTGCAAGAGGCAACTAGTGGTGATGAGCAATACAAATGACTCAATAATACTTGATGTTTTTGGCTTTTAACATTTGTAAATCTGTTTTGCCACATTTGAGACACATCGGATGTCTCAAGCTTACATTTAGTGTTTCTGAACAGTCTGGGATAGATGACAAGTGCAAGGAAAAAAAATAAAAACATCAGAGGGCTGATGCAGACCCTCAAGTCTCTACAAACCATGATAGAAATGTACACATATATATATATATATATATATATATATATATATATATATATATATATATATATTCATGAATTCATTCATACTAATCATTCAAAATATATTTTGCAGATGAATAAATGCTTTAGACCCGCAATTCCTCTTGGTTTTTGAGAAAAACATCAAAAAATAAAAGGGCAACACAGTGGATAAGTGGTTAGGGCTGTTGAATCAAAGCAAGAAGCTCGTGGGTTAGATTCCCACCAGTGCCCATTCTGTGTAGAGTTTGCATGGGTTCTGTCCGGGTGCTCCGGCTTCCTCCCACATCCAAAAACATGCAGGTTCCGTGAATTGGAAACTGTACATAGGTGTGTGTGCACAGTGTACCCCACCTCACACCCCCATGACTGCTGGGATACAATTCATCCGGAAAGTATTCACAGCACTGCCCTTTATCCACATTTTGTTATGTTACAGCCTTATTCCAGAATGGACAGAAATTATTTTTTTCCTCAAAATTCTACACCCAATACCCCCTAATGCCAGTGTGAAAAAAAAAGTTTTTTGAGATTTTTGCAAATTTATTAAATAAATAAATAAATACAATCACATGTACATAAGTATTCACATCCTTTGCCATGAAGCTCAAAAATGAGCTCAGCTGCATCTTCTTTTCCACTGATCATTCTTGAGATGTTTCTACAGCTTAATTGGAGTCCACCTGGGGTAAATTCAGTTGACTGGACATGATCTGGAAAGACACACACCTGTCTACATATAAGGTCCCACAGTTGACAGTGCATATCAGAGCACAAACCAAGCATGAAGTCAAAGGAATTGTCTGTAGACCTCTGAGACAGGATTGTCTCGAGGCACAAATCTGGTGAAGGGTACAGAAACATTTCTGCTGCTTTGAAGGTCCCAATGAGCACAGTGGCTTCCATCATCTGTAAATGTAAGAAGATCAGATCAACCAGGACTCTTCCTAGAGCCACCCATTTAACCTGGGTAATCAGGGGGAGAAGGGCCTTAGTCATGGAGGTGATCAAGAACCCAATGATCACTCTGTCACAGCTCCAGCATTCCTCTTTGTTGAGAGGAGAACCCTCCAGAAGCACAACCATCTCTGCAGCAATCCACCAATCAGGTCTGAATGTACCCACTTGCTTCTATAATGGAGTATGTGAGTACATAACAATGGATGGGCATCAAAAAAGTGTTTTGTTTTTTTTCCACACCATTTTTTCCTTTACCTCGACTTTTGCCTAAACTACTCTAAAATGTAATTGTCTCTTGATATTTATCCAAGTAATATCCCCACCATGTATGAGCCATCAAGGTTTCTTGGTTACTGAGATATATTAAAATAAGTGTTTGTAGCGAAGTGATCATGTTTGTCCAAAGTATTGTTAACGGTAATCACTTGAATGTAAGAAGTCTGTGATCTAGTATTTCTGTCCAAAGAAATGCTAGTACTATTTGCACTGGTATTATTAGCTTGGTGCCATTGGGTCCACTGTTCCTCCATGGTTACTGAGGCAATATGCCAGGCATAATTTTTAATAGTCACACCCAGGCCATCCATCATGAAAACCACCACCCAGTCTGCAAAATATATCTTCATAATGACCTGAACCAAGGTTAACCTGGTAGTGTGAGCATGTTTGGTATCTCCAAGAAGGGGGTATCTTCAGGCTTAATTTGTCATGCCTGTCTTTATCCACCTTTATTTACTCCACCTCTTTATCCATGTATAAGTTGGCCAGGAGTTATGGGGCTATTCCACAGAGTGCCATTTCTTCCCCCTTTAATCTCGAAAAGCAAATCTGGGCATATTTTGAAGCATCATGGTAATGTCTTGATCCATCTTTGTCAATCGTGAACAAACTTGGCATACGTAGTAGTTATGGCCATCATTGGCACCAGATGTGAAATCGGGATGCAATTTTTGAACTGTTTAAAAATTTCATCCCAATTCTCGAAATCGTTGATAGTACTTGGTAACTTTCTGGTATTTGTTGTCTTAATGACTTCAGTCATATTTAATGTCTTTAAACGGGGTATTCATCGTGACCTACACCTTGAAACTTGTTTGATCGTGCAACATCAGGGTAAAAATGTGAGGCTGAAGCAGTGGTTGTTGCAGGTTTTGGCCAAGGGCTCCTTTATTTCATTTTAGGGTGGGTTGCCAGGTCTGTATGTTATAAGCCAACAGTTCCCAGGTCTGCACTTTAGAACCCACCCTGTTAGGAAGCAAGCCGGATTAGGCCCTTTCATCCAGTTATTGCACTTTTTTGAACAGTGGGCCATCATAGGAAAAATGCTCCCTGTGGAATAGCCCTGTTAGGTGACATGATGCGCTGCCAAGACGGCACAATCTATGGCTTCAAACCTGCTCTTCAGAAAACGACTGGGTGATGCCACAGAGGGTGTGTCTAGTGCATATACAGTCTATGGATCCAACAACGCATTTCCAGGAGGTAGGCGAGAGATTTTAACAGAAATTCACAGAATTAATTACTCCTGGAATCTGAACTAAAATGGTCAGATGAAATCCATGTAGAATGTGACTCAAAGTTCTTGTTCGACATGATGGCAACACTTTTTCATGGACAACCACCTGCAAGTTCCTTTTACAGCACAAGATTTCTTGGATTACTTTGAGAAGAAAATAGAAGACATTAGGTTAAACATACCCCAGCATGCCTTAACCCAGCCACTACATCCTGCTATTGAGGTGGATGCCATTACTGAGCTATTACCTAGATTTACAGAATTTGATGGTATCTCACTAGGCGTGCTGATGAAACTCGTAACATCTATAAAAGACACACCTGCTTATATGATCCTACACCAACAAAACTGTTTAAGGACCTGTGGCCCACTCTTGGGCAGACTGTGCTGGAAATGATTAATCTCTCATTAACTTCTGGATCTATTCCTAAATGTTTCAAATATGCAGTGATTAAACCATTACTTTAGAAATCTAATCTTGACCCTAGTGTATTGAAGAACTATAGGCCTATATCAAATTATCATTTTGCTCTAATATTCTGGAAAAAAAGTGGTTTCATGGCAGCTCATGCACCACCTTACTGAGAATAATCTTTTTGAGCCACTGCAGTCTGCTTTTAGAAAATATCATTCCACAGAGACAGCTCTCACTAAAGTGGTGAATGATCTCCAAATCAAAATCAAAACAAATTTATTAATTTATGTAGGGCCAATTCACAATGAAATCGTCTCAAGGGACTTCACACAACATAATAAAAACAGAAAAAATGGAACAAAAAATTTCAAAACACAATAAAAAGACAAAACCATAAAAGAATACAAAAATAAAAACACATCATAACACTAACGATAAAACAAGGAAAATAAATGAGTCTTTAAACGCAATTTAAAAGTCTCCACAGTATCCGACTGCCATATGTGTGCTGGGAGATCGTTCCACAGAGCTGGGGCATGGTAGGAGAAAGCTCTGTGACTGGCAGACTTTTATTCACCCTGGGAACACATAGAAGTCCTGCACCCTGAGAACGCAGGGCCCGAGCTGGTACCTAGGGGCTTACCAGGTCAGCCAGATAAGGAGGTGCAAGTCCATGAAAAATCTCATGAACTAATAACAGTACCTTAAAATCTTATCTTGCAGCCACTGGGAGCCAGTGCAGGGATGCCAAAACGGGCGTAATGTGGTCGAACTTTCTGCTTTGTGTCAAAAGTCTGGCAGCAGCATTTTCAACCAGTTGAAGACCCCTAATCCTGGGCTGCGGTAAACAAGAATCATGCTTGATGCATGAATGCATGAATCAAAGTCTCAGCATCAGCCAAAGACAGGATAGGATGAATCTTCACTATATTTCGCAAATGGAAGAAAGCAGTCCTCGTAATGTCTCTAAGGTCAAAAGACAACATAGGATCAAAAATTACCCCAAGATTCCTCACTTTATCCATATGATGTATAACACACGAACCTAAGCTAAGCACTAGCTGATCAAATTGATGCCGATACCGTCTGCTTGTAATGGATTTGGACACCACTACAGTTCTGGTGTGTTAGATCTCAGTGCTGCATTTGATACCGTGGATCATCATATTCTCTTTGATAGGCTGGAGATTCATTTTGGGATTACTGGGAGTGCCCTTGCGTGGTTGATGTCATATCTGACCAGTCGTTCTCACTGTGTTTTGTACAGTAACACTACCCCTAACCTTAGTGATATGAAATTTGGGGTTCCACAGGGGTCTGTCTTAGGCCCCCTGATTTTCTTCCTTTATATACCACCCCTTGGGCACATATGCCAGCCATTTGGGATTACCTTTCATTGCTATGCTGATGATATTCAGTTATACATGCTGATAACTGCTGGTAATCTCATCCACATAAAATCCTTCAAAGATTACCTTGCATCAGTGAGAAGCTGGATATCTAGCGACTTCCTACTTTTAAACTCTGGTGTCTTTTGGCAAACTGTAGCTGAAATTTCACTCTATGTTTCACTCTAATTTGTGAGGGAGTGCCAAGATCGCACCGTTGTGTTTGTCTGCCCATCTGTTGCTCTCCAGTCTGTTTGTTTTATTATTTTTAACTTATGCTATTTATGAAACGGAGTCTCTTTTGATGTATGATCACCAAACATTGGTCCAGGGTGTGGTGCTTTCATCGGCGGGTGGACAGAATTTTCTGCCTCCATTTTTATTGGAGGTCCCGGCTTTTCTGTGCTGGGTTTCTGTGGTGCCTTTTGGCTGAAAGCGCAGTCGCCGCCGTGTGAGACAATGTGGCCAGCTGGTGAAGCTGAAGTTTCGTTTGGCTCACTGTTGAGCATCTGGATGTTCTGTGCACAGAGTTCTGGCAGGATCTGTGCTGCCCTGGCACCTTGTGGATCTGGCTGAAGCCTGTGTGATGACTGTGGTTGGCTTCGAGGACTGTCGGCCCAGCCGTCCATGTCTTCGCTGGATTGATTTACACCAGCGGTGCTCTGGGAACCTGGGTCTGTTTCGCTGGGTTCCTCGGCAGGTTGAAGTCTATAGTCCAGTTCCAGTCTCAGCTTTGGCCAGGGTTGGCCCGGTAAATGCCAGATCACTAGCTAATAAATGGACAAAATTGGGTGTGGAGTCCATTGGCTCGGCGGGGAATTTGGTGCAGAAAACCCACTGTGGTGATGGTGGTTTTTCAGAGAGGGTTATTTGTCAAGTTGAGACCATGACTTGTTTTTGTGGACATGTCTCTGGAGATCATGGAGGGATGTATTTTGCAAACTTGACTTCCATTGCTATGTTGGATGACACTGAAATAGAGGATGGCCCATTGGCTGCTCCAGCAATATTAAATATTTTGTGTCTGCAACCTAAAATCCACACAAAATGTCTTAAACCTAAGCCTACTTCCAGGCACCTTGTGTATGTGGCTCTGGAAGCATCCCTATATTCGAACCGTCAAACTGTCAACCCACTGAGATCCTTAGTTTGGGTCTCATTAACACCAGATCACTATCCTCGAAATTATTGGTGGTTAAGGATCTAATTATGGATCATCATCAAGATATGACAAGGTTATGTGAAACCTGGCTTAAATCTACAGCTGTCCTTCCTCTGAATGAGGCCAGCCCACTGGCATACACATTTACTCACTTTTCTCGTGATGTGAAGCAAGGCAGAGGTGTTGCTTTTATCTATAAATCTAGGTTTACCTTATTAACTATCGGGGGTCACAAATATAATTTGTTTAAGCATCTAATTCTCCCCTATGCCCATGATGCTACGCATTGCCAGGGTCAGAAAAATGGAAATCAATTATGTTATTTTGTCACCGTTTACAGGTGTCGCGGCCCAGATTCTGATTTCTTAGATGAATTTGGTGCATTTATCTCTAGCTTGTGAAGTAGTGCAGATAACATCTTGATTATCGGTGACTTTAACATTCATATAAATAAGCCCCCTGATCTCCTTTGCAAATAAAGTAAGTATCTTCGGCTGCTCCCTTGTTTGCACTCGGGGTCGCCACAGCAAATCCAAGGTGGATCTGCAAGTTGATTTGGCACAGGTTTTACGCCGGATGCCCTTCCTGACGCAACTCCACCTTACATGGAGAAATGTGGCAGGGGTGGGATTTGAACCCGGAACCTTCTGCACTGAAACCAAGTGCATTAACCACTTGGCCACCACCCCTATAAATCTCCTTTGCAAATCATTTATGGAAATTGTAGGTGCTTTGGAATTCCAGCAATGCATTCAGGACTCTGCGCACATTAGTGGAAATACCCTGGATTTGTTTCTCGCATGTGGTTTTGCTGTTATGGGTGTTGACATCATGCCTCTTGCATCAGTGGTCTCCAACCATGCATTTATTAGGTTTACATTTTCGCTGCTGTGTTTAATGGAACAACAACCCTGTCTATTACTGCGGTGGCACAGTAATAGTACTGCGTTTGATACCGTGGATCATTATATTTTACTTGAAAAGTTGGAGAATCATTTTGGGATTACTGGAAGTGCCCTTGCGTGGTTGACATCATACCTGTCCAGTCATTCTCACTGTGTTTTTTACAGTAACACTACTTCTAACCTTAGTGACATAAAATTTGGGGTTCCACAGGGATCCTTTATAGGCCCCCTGCTTCTCCCCCTTTATGTCGCACCCCTTGCGCAAATACTGCAGGATTTTGGGACTGGCTTTCATTGTGATGCTGATGATACTCAAATGTACACGCCAGTAACTGCTGGTGATCTCATTCACATGAAATCTTTAGAAGACTGCCTTGCAGTGAGAAGCTGAATTTCTAGCAACTTTCTACTTTTAAACTGTGATAAGACTGAAAAGATGGCTCTTGGTCCAGCGAGACATTGGCATCAATTTTACCAGCTGGCACTTAGCTTAGGTTTGTGTGTTATACATCATATGGACAAAATGAGGAACTTTGGGGTAATTTTTGATCCTACATTGTCCTTTGACCTCCACATTAGAGACATTACGAAGACTGCTTTCTTCCACCTGCGAAATATAGTGAAGATTCGTCCCATCCTGTCTAAGGCTGATGCTGAGACTCTGATACATGCATTGATCTCTTCCAGATTGGACTATTGTGATGTTCTATTTTCTGGTTCACTACAGTCCAGCACTGGGGTCTCCAATTGGTTCAAAATGTTGCTGCCAGACTTTTGACACAAAGCAGAAAGTTTGACCACATTACACCCATTTTGGCATCTCTTCACTGGCTTCCTGTACCTGTGAGATCAGATTTTAAGGTTCTGCTACTAGCTTATAAAAGTTCACGGACTGGCACCTCCCTACCTAGCTGACCTAATTAAACCTTACGTACCTATCTGGGCTCTGTGTTCTCAAGGTGCAGGACTACTTTGAGTCCCTAGGGTGCATAAAAAGTTTGTGGGTCACAGAGCTTTCTCTTATCATGCCCCTGTTCTGTGGAATGATCTCCCTGCATGGATACGGCAGTCAGAATTTTTAAATCCAGACTTATTTATTTTCACTTTTGTATGGCTAGCATACTGGCATAGTATGTTTCTATGCTTTTTACTCTTTTAAATTTATTTTATTAGGAAACGGAGCCTGCCGTGGCCTCAAATTTATCTAAATTCTTCTAGTGAAGCTTAGGGGTAGCGGCCGGCGATCACCTTAGTATTTCTTTTGTTCTTCTTGTTGCTTAATGCTGACAAATTATACTGTATTTCTTGTCTTTCTGATGCCTGATTCTGTTTTTTTTTGTCTCTGTTTGAGGTGTGTCTCCATCCAGAGATGGGTGTGGTGTCTGTTTCTGAAACCCTCCTGTCCTGTGCACCGGCAAAATTTCCTGTATATTCGTTTTGTGAATTGTTTTGTAATTTGTGTCAGTAGCATGGCCCAAGCAGAGGGTCACCCCTTTGCATCTGGTCTGCTTGAGGTTTCTTCCTCAAATCGTCAGAGGGAGTTTTTCCTCACCACTGTCGCCTGTGTGCTTGCTCTTGTAGTTGGTAAGGTTTGACCTTACTTGTGAAGCGCTTTGAGGCAACTTTGTTTTGATTTGGCACTATATAAATGAAAATAAATTGAAAAAAAAATTGTTTACATATGTAAACACAGATTTATGAATCAAAATGAAAGCAGGAGCTTTCTTTGTCACTCTGCAGTGAGCTGGGAGAATTTGTTTTTGCCTTCCCCAGTCTGGTGGGTTGAGATTGAGTGAGTGGGTATGCAGCACATCTATTTGTGTGCTGAGAGTGATGTCAGTTTTATTCATTTTAATTTGGCTTCTGACTCGAGGGTGATAGTCAAACGGTCCCAAGATCACCTCGACTCCGAGAGTTCATTTATGCCAACATCTTGCACGCAGAGAGCAGAGTGCTAAAGAACCCGTTCTGCTACAAGAGCAAAAATATTATGTCCAAAGCTTGTCTTACAGACCAGATACTCTGTGGAGAGCACGAGATACAAGGTATTATTTAATGAACACCAGATTTTACCCAAAAATGTGTCTAAAATATTATTTCATGAGCACGATATATGTAGTAGATAGCATCTGGTGCACACAGTAATGTCCTGTCCGCATCAGACACTACCTGATTCATACCAGGTGCTATTTGATGAGCACTCTAAACAGCATTAGTGAGGGGTGGGGGGAGGGGAGACTCGGAATAAGATTTAAAAAATATTTCATTTATTTTTCCTTGACAACCATCAGGCATGTATGAAACCAAAATGTGACTATGGCTTATTTCTTCCATCCCTAAGTTTTGTCTCCAGAACAGAAAGATGCACAAAATCTCAAATTAGCGCCCTTTTAAGTTTCAAAAGATATGGCAACACGCTCTAAAGTAATTCTCGGAGACAAAACATAAACTAAAATGAGGCTGATGTGAGAATGTCACTTATTGTCGTTCAAGATGTACTACAGCAAACCTTGTGCAATAAAAGTTTCCTTCAGGTTGATGATCAAACCAGGTACTGTCTCATGTGCACAATACAGTATATTAACTTGTGCACCTACAATTAGAGAGCATGTATTAATATCTTGAGTGCACTGGATATAATCTAATGTGCTTCAAACATCATGGACTGAGCACAAGATATCGGCTTGACCGATGTGCTCACCATATCTTGTACACACAAGATACTATATAGTGTGCACCACATATCAACTTGTGTGGATAAAAAAATGATTAGCTTACATGATGTCCATGGGAATGGGACCTGCATCTTGTTCTTTAGGTGTAGGTCATTCCCCAATTTGCACATAATTCCATTTTTGGGTGTGGCACTTCAGCAGCTGTAAAAAGTCAACAATGAAAAAGGTCTTCTGTTTGTGCAGTCCATGGGAATAAGTCTGTTGTTGCCTGACATTAAAGGGTGGCAGAAATTATGAAGTGGATGGAGGAAAGTTGTTTGGAGCCTCATCTCTGAAAACAGAAAACCACAGGAACACCAAGGGTCTTGTCTCTGGAGGGTCGAGACTGGTGTGGACTGGACTTGTGTTTTGGCTCCAGAAGATCTTTTGTCAAGGCAAAGATAATCATCTCCCACTGGTGTTAAGGATGTTTGGACATCCACGCATTGCAGCAACAGCAGTTTCTGGGGTTCCTTGACCTGGAAGCTGACAGATTTTGGTGGATGTTTACCCCAACATTTGGTGTAGACACTCTAAAGGTCAGCATACTAAGGGAGTAGCCATTGCTGTGGTGGACTCGCTCCTTTTAATCGTATGAGCTAAGGTTGATATGGTGTTCTCACCAGAGGATGCTGACAACTATTGCTGAACTGTAGGGTCTACATAAATGCCTAATCACATCTGACCATAGGCTTGCTGTAACTTCCCAAATGCTTCAGTTGATGCCTAACTGCCTTCTGCTCAGAATCCCAAACTTAATTTGCTTGAACTTCAAGATCAGACTGTTTTGTGGGAATTTTCATCAAGTCTGGGTGGAGGACTTTCAAACTTTATCAGAACTGGTGACCTTAATGGAATGCAAGTATTATTTCACAATAAGACCCTGAAAGTTACCAGAGACTGCACTGCACTGCAGGACTTAGAAGAAAACCCAAGGTGGATCAGAAGCTGAGAAACAGGGTCACACCTACTGAGGGTAGACTAGATGGCATTTATGAGATAATGTGAGCAGGTGCTACATGAACTGTATTCTCGTCACCTTTGGCATGCTTGTAGAGGAACTGGATGACTTTGTTCCTCCTAACCTACATTTCATCCCACAACAGTCATGCCAAGTGGTGGCACAGTCTTAACAGATGATTCAGTTATGCTGACCCACTAGTTTAGCAACTTTGAGAAGTTATGTAGGTCTGACTCTCCTGCTATATCATTGTATATCTCCAGTTCCAGAGTTCTGGTTACTGATGTGCCAATCAGTTAAAACAAACAAATTTCACTGAGATTGTGGTGAAACATCTACAGGTGAAGAAAGGTGCAGCTATCTGTGGTGTCAGGGTCCACTGGGCAGATGGAGATACTCCCCTCTTTGTTTGCAAACAAGCTTTGCTTCCATCTGGGAGCCAATTATGAGCCCACTAAACTGCTCTCTGTGCCAAAAACAAAAAAAAAAAAAAAGAGGTACACATAAGGATCATTTTTCACAAGTCTAAGTCCACATTACTTATCACTCAGCATCCACAGTCTGGCTTCAAGCATCCAGCAGTCTGGCTTCAAGCCCCTGAAGTCATCCATCAACTGCATTCTCACTCTGGGTGCTCAATCACTCCAAGTGTGAATACAGGCATCACTTCTTTGCAAGCTGTATCAACTTAAAAAAAGCATTTAGTTTGGTTGATCAACTGGTTGTGCAGGACATCCTGAGAATTTGCAAGATCCCCCCAAAAATGACTGGACATAACCACCAGGTACTATGATTGTTGTGTAGAGTGAGGGCAGAGTCCATGACTTCTTCCCAGCAATTTCTGACATTTGTCAGGGAATGTGTTGTGGTTCCTGCTCTGTTGAAGATTTTCAAGGACTGGACACTGGGTAGTATTGTCTAGTGCAACAACTTAAGTGTGAGTGAGGAAAGGTTCACTTACATTGAGCTTGCAGATGGTTTTGGAATTTTTGATGTGCAATTGTGTCTTGGTGTTTAGGTTTGTAATTTTCCTGAATCAAGAGTAAGATCCATGTTGTCAATGATTTAGTGGACTCAGCCCTCAGAAGTTCATCCATTTATTTTGTACGTGTTAAGCCTGTACATAAATTCGCTCACATGCATTAGCATTCACTGTCTGGGACCACAGGCTATGAGACTGAGAGATAACCGTTAGAAGATTATGCACTCATGAGGTAGATGGATAAAGGTGGCTGGTGAGCTCAGGTACTGACTACATGTCTTTGGTTTGACATCCCTCCAGAGGATCCTTGTATATCACAGAAATTACTGGGCCAAACAGTCACTTTAGGGGGCACAGATAGTGCATTTGAAGGGACCATCAGCTACAACATTATGAACATGTGGCACACTTCTTTAGGGCCCCTTCCCACATAACACCATTGAAGCTGACCGGAGAATGAAGGAGGAATCGTATGCCAATCGTAATAAATTGGAACCGCCTCGAATGCCTCACACAGCAGTCTCCACAACCATTCGGGCACAGCACATGCACTCTACATTTGCATGCTACTTGCGGCAGAAACTCATTTTAATGGTGTGCAAGATGAGGTCGCACTGCCATCTGAATGTGTTCATAGCATTCACGTGGCGTGTCGAATGCAGGTCAGACATATTGTGTTGAGGAGCTGAACAAAATCATTGGCCATGTCGCACCGTGGACAAATGGTGTGATCAATCAATCAACTCAATCAACTTTTTTCTTGTATAGCGCCAAATCACAACAAACAGTTGCCCCAAGGCGCTCCACATTGCAAGGCAAGGCCATACAATAATTATGAAACACAGTCTACGTCTAAAGCAACATAACCAAGGGATGGTCCAGGGTCACCCGATCCAGCCCTAACTATAAGCCTTAGCGAAAAGGAAAGTTTTAAGCCTAATCTTAAAAGTAGAGAGGGTATCTGTCTCCCTGATCTGAATTGGGAGCTGGTTCCACAGGAGAGGAGCCTGAAAGCTGAAGGCTCTGCCTCCCATTCTACTCTTACAAACCCTAGGAACTACAAGTAAGCCCGCAGTCTGAGAGCGAAGCGCTCTAATGGGGTAATATGGTACTACGAGGTCCCTAAGATAAGATGGGACCTGATTATTCAAAACCTTATAAGTAAGAAGAAGAATTTTAAATTCTATTCTAGCATTAACAGGAAGCCAATGAAGGGAGGCCAACACGGGTGAGATATGCTCTCTCCTGCTAGTCTGAACCAACTGAAGGCTTTTTAGGGAACTTTTAGGACAACCTGATAATAATGAATTACAATAGTCCAGCCTAGAGGAAACAAATGCATGAATTAGTTTTTCAGCATCACTCTGAGACAAGACCTTTCTGATTTTAGAGATATTGCGTAAATGCAAAAAGGCAGTCCTACATATTTGTTTAATATGCGCGTTGAATGACATATCCTGATCAAAAATAACTCCAAGATTTCTCACAGTATTACTAGAGATCAGGGAAATGCCATCCAGAGTAACGATCTGGTTAGACACCATGCTTCTAAGATTTGTGGGGCCAAGTACAATAACTTCAGTTTTATCTGAGTTTAAAAGCAGGAAATTAGAGGTCATCCATGTCTTTATGTCTGTAAGACAATCCTGCAGTTTAGCTAATTGGTGCGTATCCTCTGGCTTCATGGATAGATAAAGCTGGGTATCATCTGCGTAACAATGAAAATTTAAGCAATACCGTCTAATAATACTGCCCAAGGGAAGCATGTATAAAGTGAATAAAATTGGTCCTAGCACAGAACCTTGTGGAACTCCATAATTAACTTTAGTCTGTGAAGAAGATTCCCCATTTACATGAACAAACTGTAATCTATTAGACAAATATGATTCAAACCACCGCAGCGCAATGCCTTTAATACCTATGACATGCTCTAATCTCTGTAATAAAATTTTATGGTCAACAGTATCAAAAGCAGCACTGAGGTCCAACAGAACAAGCACAGAGATAAGTCCACTGTCCGAAGCCATAAGAAGATCATTTGTAACCTTCACTAATGCTGTTTCTGTACTATGATGAATTCTAAAACCTGACTGAAACTCTTCAAATAGACCGTTCCTCTGCAGGTGATCAGTTAGCTGTTTTACAACTACCCTCTCAAGAATCTTTGAGAGAAAAGGAAGGTTGGAGATTGGCCTATAATTAGCTAAGATAGCTGGGTCAAGTGATGGCTTTTTAAGTAATGGTTTAATTACTGCCACCTTAAAGGCCTGTGGTACATAACCAACTAACAAAGATAGATTGATCATATTTAAGATTGAAGCATTAAATAATGGTAGGACTTCCTTGAGCAGCCTGGCAGGAATGGGGTCTAATAAGCATGTTGATGGTTTGGATGAAGTAACTAATGAAAATAACTCAGACAGAACAATCGGAGAGAAAGAGTCTAACCAAATACCGGCATCACTGAAAGCAGCCAAAGATAACGATACATCTTTGGGATGGTTATGAGTAATTTTTTCTCTAATAGTCAAAATTTTGTTAGCAAAGAAAGTCATGAAGTCATTACTAGTTAAAGTTAATGGAATACTCAGCTCAATAGAGCTCTGACTCTTTGTCAGCCTGGCTACAGTGCTGAAAAGAAACCTGGGGTTGTTCTTATTTTCTTCAATTAGTGATGAGTAGAAAGATGTCCTAGCTTCACGAAGGGTTTTCTTATAGAGCAACAAACTCTTTTTCCAGGCTAAGTGAAGATCTTCTAAATTAGTGAGACGCCATTTCCTCTCCAACTTACGGGTTATCTGCTTTAAGCTACGAGTTTGTGAGTTATACCACGGAGTCAGACACTTCTGATTTAAAGCTCTCTTTTTCAGAGGAGCTACAGCATCCAAAGTTGTCTTCAATGAGGATGTAAAACTATTGACAAGATACTCTAACTCCCTTACAGAGTTTAGGTAGCTACTCTGCTCTGTGTTGGTATATGACATTAGAGAACATAAAGAAGGAATCATATCCTTAAACCTAGTTACAGCGCTTTCTGAAAGACTTCTAGTGTAATGAAACTTATTCCCCACTGCAGGGTAGTCCATCAGGGTAAATGTAAATGTTATTAAAAAATGATCAGACAAAAGGGAGTTTTCAGGGAATACTGTTAAGTCTTCTATTTCCATACCATAAGTCAGAACAAGATCTAAAATATGATTAAAGTGGTGGGTGGACTCATTTACTTTTTGAGCAAAGCCGATAGAGTCTAATAATAGATTAAATGCAGTGTTGAGGCTGTCATTCTCAGCATCTGTGTGGATGTTAAAATCGCCCACTATAATTATCTTATCTGAGCTAAGCACTAAGTCAGACAAAAGGTCTGAAAATTCACAGAGAAACTCACAATAACGACCAGGTGGACGATAGATAATAACAAATAAAACTGGTTTTTGGGACTTCCAATTTGGATGGATAAGACTAAGAGACAAGCTTTCAAATGAATTAAAGCTCTGTCTAGGTTTTTGATTAATTAATAAGCTGGAATGGAAGATTGCTGCTAATCCTCTGCTCCGGCCCGTGCTACGAGCATTCTGACAGTTAGTGTGACTCGGGGGTGTTGACTCATTTAAACTAACATATTCATCCTGCTGTAACCAGGTTTCTGTTAGGCAGAATAAATCAATACGTTGATCAATTATTATATCATTTACCAACAGGGACTTAGAAGAAAGAGACCTAATGTTTAATAGACCACATTTAACTGTTTTAGTCTGTGGTGCAATTGAAGGTGCTATATTATTTTTTCTTTTTGAATTTTTATGCTTAAATAGATTTTTGCTAGTTATTGGTGGTCTGGGAGCAGGCACCGTCTCTACGGGGATGGGGTAATAGGGGGATGGCAGGGGGAGAGAAGCTGCAGAGAGGTGTATAAGACCACAGCTCTGCCTCCTGGTCCCAACGCTAGACAGTCACAGTTTGGAGGATCCCAAAAAATTGGCCAGATTTCTAGAAATGAGAGCTGCTCCCTCTAAAGTGGGATGGATGCCGTCTCTCCTAACAAGACCAGGTTTTCCCCAGAAGCTTTGCCAATTATCAATGAAGCCCACCTCATTTTTTGGACACCACTCAGACAGCCAGCAATTCAAGGAGAACATGCGGCTAAACATGTCACTCCCGGTCTGATTGGGGAGGGGCCCAGAGAAAACAACAGAGTCCGACATTGTTTTTGCAAAGTTACACACCGATTCAATGTTAATTTTAGTGACCTCCGATTGGCGTAACCGAGTGTCATTACTGCCGACGTGAATTACAATCTTACCAAATTTACGCTTAGCCTTAGCCAGCAATTTCAAATGTCCTTCGATGTCGCCTGCTCTGGCCCCCGGAAGACAATTGACAATGGTTGCTGGTGTCGCTAACTTCACATTTCTCAAAACAGAGTCGCCAATAACCAGAGTTTGATCCTCGGCGAGTGTATCGTCGAGTGGGGAAAAACGGTTAGAGATGTGAACGGGTTGACGGTGTACACGGGGCTTCTGTTTAGGGCTACGCTTCCTCCTCACAGTCACCCAGTCAGCCTGCCTTCCCGACTGCACGGGGTCTGCCAGGGGGGAACTAACGGCGGCTAAGCTACCTTGGTCCGCACCGACTACAGGGGCCTGGGTAGCTGTAGAATTTTCCACGGTGCGGAGCCGAGCCTCCAATTCGCCCAGCCTGGCCTCCAAAGCTACGAATAAGCTGCACTTATTACATGTACCGTTACTGCTAAAAGAGGCCGAGGAATAACTAAACATTTCACACCCAGAGCAGAAAAGTACGGGAGAGACAGGAGAAGCCGCCATGCTAAAACGGCTAAGAGCTAGTAGCTACGCTAAGCTAGCGGATTCCCAAACAGGGAATCCGACACTAGACAGGCTGTGGAGCAGCACAGGTAATGCACGACAACAGTGCTAAAATAAAATAAAAATCCACTAGACAGGCTGTGGAGCAGCACAGGTAACGCACAACAACAGTGCTAAAAAATAAAATAAAATAAAAATCCACTGGACAGGCTGTGGAGCAGCACAGGCAACGCACGACAACAGTGCTAAAACAAAATAAAAATCCACTAGACAGGCTGTGGAGCAGCACAGGTAACGCACGACAACAGTGCTAAAATAAAATAAAAATCCACTAGACAGGCTGTGGAGCAGCACAGGTAACGCACAACAACAGTGCTAAAAAATAAAATAAAATAAAAATAAAAATCCACTGGACAGGCTGTGGAGCAGCACAGGCAACGCACGACAACAGTGCTAAAACAAAATAAAAATCCACTAGACAGGCTGTGGAGCAGCACAGGTAACGCACGACAACAGTGCTAAAACAAAATAGAAATCCACTAGACAGGCTGTGGAGAAGCACAGGTAACGCACAACAACAGTGCTAAAACAAAATAAAAATCCACTAGACAGGCTGTGGAGCAGCACAGGTAACGCACAACAACAGTGCTAAAACAAAATAAAAATCCACTAGACAGGCTGTGGAGCAGCACAGGTAACGCACGACAACAGTGCTAAAACAAAATAAAAATCCACTAGACAGGCTGTGGAGCAGCACAGGTAACGCACAACAACAGTGCTAAAACAAAATAAAAATCCACTAGACAGGCTGTGGAGCAGCACAGGTAACGCACAACAACAGTGCTAAAAAATAAAATAAAATAAAAATAAAAATCCACTGGACAGGCTGTGGAGCAGCACAGGCAACGCACGACAACAGTGCTAAAACAAAATAAAAATCCACTAGACAGGCTGTGGAGCAGCACAGGTAACGCACGACAACAGTGCTAAAATAAAATAAAAATCCACTAGACAGGCTGTGGAGCAGCACAGGTAACGCACAACAACAGTGCTAAAAAATAAAATAAAATAAAAATAAAAATCCACTGGACAGGCTGTGGAGCAGCACAGGCAACGCACGACAACAGTGCTAAAACAAAATAAAAATCCACTAGACAGGCTGTGGAGCAGCACAGGTAACGCACGACAACAGTGCTAAAACAAAATAGAAATCCACTAGACAGGCTGTGGAGCAGCACAGGTAACGCACAACAACAGTGCTAAAACAAAATAAAAATCCACTAGACAGGCTGTGGAGCAGCACAGGTAACGCACAACAACAGTGCTAAAACAAAATAAAAATCCACTAGACAGGCTGTGGAGCAGCACAGGTAACGCACGACAACAGTGCTAAAACAAAATAAAAATCCACTAGACAGGCTGTGGAGCAGCACAGGTAACGCACAACAACAGTGCTAAAACAAAATAAAAATCCACTGGACAGGCTGTGGAGCAGCACAGGTAACGCACAACAACAGTGCTAAAAAATAAAATAAAATAAAAATAAAAATCCACTGGACAGGCTGTGGAGCAGCACAGGCAACGCACGACAACAGTGCTAAAACAAAATAAAAATCCACTAGACAGGCTGTGGAGCAGCACAGGTAACGCACGACAACAGCGCTAAATAAAAATCCACTGGACAGGCTGTGGAGCAGCACAGGTAACGCACGACAACAGCGCCCAAAAAAATAAAATCCAAATCAAAATCCACTGGACAGGCTGTGGAGCAGCACAGGTAACGCACGACAACAGTGGTAAAAAATAAAATAAAAATCCACTGGACAGGCTGTGGAGCAGCACAGGTAACGCACGACAACAGTGCTAAAAAATAAAATAAAAATCCACTGGACAGGCTGTGGAGCAGCACAGGTAACGCACGACAACAGTGCTAAAAAAAAATAAAATAAAATAAAATAAAATAATAAAATAAAAATCCACTGGACAGGCTGCGGAGCAGCACAGGTAACACACGACAACAGTGGTAAAAAATAAATAAAAATCCACTAGACAGGCTGTGGAGCAGCACAGGTAACACACGACAACAGTGCCAAAAAAAATAAAATAAAAATCAAAATCCACTGGACAGGCTGTGGAGCAGCACAGGTAACGCACGACAACAGTGCTAAAATAAAATAAAAATCCACTAGACAGGCTGTGGAGCAGCACAGGTAACGCACGACAACAGTGCTAAAATAAAATAAAAATCCACTAGACAGGCTGTGGAGCAGCACAGGTAACGCACAACAACAGTGCTAAAAAATAAAATAAAAATAAAAATCCACTGGACAGGCTGTGGAGCAGCACAGGTAACGCACAACAACAGTGCTAAAAAATAAAATAAAAAAAAATAAAAATCCACTGGACAGGCTGTGGAGCAGCACAGGCAACGCACGACAACAGTGCTAAAACAAAATAAAAATCCACTAGACAGGCTGTGGAGCAGCACAGGTAACGCACGACAACAGTGCTAAAACAAAATAGAAATCCACTAGACAGGCTGTGGAGCAGCACAGGTAACGCACAACAACAGTGCTAAAACAAAATAAAAATCCACTAGACAGGCTGTGGAGCAGCACAGGTAACGCACGACAACAGTGCTAAAACAAAATAAAAATCCACTAGACAGGCTGTGGAGCAGCACAGGTAACGCACGACAACAGTGCTAAAACAAAATAAAAATCCACTAGACAGGCTGTGGAGCAGCACAGGTAACGCACAACAACAGTGCTAAAACAAAATAAAAATCCACTGGACAGGCTGTGGAGCAGCACAGGTAACGCACAACAACAGTGCTAAAACAAAATAAAAATCCACTAGACAGGCTGTGGAGCAGCACAGGTAACGCACAACAACAGTGCTAAAAAATAAAATAAAAATAAAAATCCACTGGACAGGCTGTGGAGCAGCACAGGCAACGCACGACAACAGTGCCAAAACAAAATAAAAATCCACTAGACAGGCTGTGGAGCAGCACAGGTAACGCACGACAACAGCGCTAAATAAAAATCCACTGGACAGGCTGTGGAGCAGCACAGGTAACGCACGACAACAGCGCCCAAAAAAATAAAATAAAAATAAAAATCCACTGGACAGGCTGTGGAGCAGCACAGGTAACGCACGACAACAGTGGTAAAAAATAAAATAAAAATCCACTGGACAGGCTGTGGAGCAGCACAGGTAACGCACAACAACAGTGCTAAAAAAAAATAAAAAAAATAAAAAAATAAAAAATAAAATAAAATAATAAAATAAAAATCCACTGGACAGGCTGCGGAGCAGCACAGGTAACACACGACAACAGTGGTAAAAAATAAAATAAAAATCCACTAGACAGGCTGTGGAGCAGCACAGGTAACACACGACAACTGTGCCAAAAAACAAAACAAAAATCCACTGAACAGGCTGTGGAGCAGCACAGGTAACACACGACAACAGTGGTAAAAAATAAAATAAAAATCCACTGAACAGGCTGTGGAGCAGCACAGGTAACACACGACAACAGTGCTAAAAATAAAATAAAAATCCACTGAACAGGCTGTGGAGCAGCACAGGTAACACACGACAACAGTGGTAAAAAATAAAATAAAAATCCACTGGACAGGCTGTGGAACAGCACAGGTAACGCACGACAACAGCGCCAAAAAATAAAATAAAAATCCACTGAACAGGCTGTGGAGCAGCACAGGTAACACACGACAACAGCGCCAAAAAATAAAATAAAAATCCACTGAACAGGCTGTGGAGCAGCACAGGTAACGCACGACAACAGTGCTAAAAAATAAAATAAAAATCCACTGGACAGGCTGTGGAGCAGCACAGGTAACGCACGACAACAGTGCTAAAATAAAATAAAAATCCACTAGGCAGGCTGTGGAGCAGCACAGGTAACGCACGACAACAGTGCTAAAAAATAAAATAAAAATCCACTGGACAGGCTGTGGAGCAGCACAGGTAACGCACGACAACAGTGCTAAAAAATAAAATAAAAATAAAAACGAAAGCGTTAGCAAACTAGTTAGCTTGCCAACGCTGATGAAGGTTAGCTGATAAAAGCGCTCCGTCGCGATGCTTCGACCGTTAGAGGTCTTCTTTAGGTGTTGGAGCACGGTGAAAAAGTAAAAAAAAGTAAAAAAGTCTTGAAAAAGACTGTTAATTCAAAGAACTCAAACAGCTCAGTTCAAACAGCTAACAGATACAGCAGAACACCGCTGTGCTCCGGAACCAGAAAAAAGTCCACCCTCCACCACAATGGCAGCCTTCACACCTACGGCCAAATATCGGGGCACCCTGGACGAATGGTCATTCGGCCCACTCTCAGCAGGAGAAGGCCAAAGTCCAGGTGCCACCCACGAACATCCAACACCATTTGCGGGGTACATAGAAAAGGTGGGGCAATTTGTGCAGCCAGCACAAGAGCAGACCACTTTCGACCTGGCTGTGCCAGTGGCCCCACATGTTCTATGTGCCCAACGACTGTGCCATTACCAAACAACAGACATCATGCAAGGGTCCCCCCCCCCCACCGGCAACACATGTGGCATGCAAGTGTGTCGCGCTCCCTGCAACGCATGTGGCAGATGTGGACACGATAAGAGCACATTGTTTCATTCATGTCATTTCATGACTGTACATCTATGACCATGGGTCATATACAGAGGAACAGAAGGATCATACTTGTATTGTCTGATCCACAAGAGGGATTAAATATTAGAAATTGAGGAGTGTTTTCTTTGGTGTGTTCACCTCCACAGCAGCGGGGCGATGTGGTGTCACACATTCCAGGTGCTCGCACTGTTTGTGCAAGCACACAAGTGTGCACAATACCGTTGCCAACATATCGTTTATGCCTGTCCGACCGTGCGTCCCTCCTGACAGCAGGTGGAATGTTTCACAATTCCTCATTTTGTTTTTTGTTTACATTTTTTTGGCCAGTTCATGCTTCTTTCGTCCAGCTTTGTGTTACGTGTGAAGGGGCGCTCAGCAAATGGAAAAGTCAAGGTACACCCATGTATCACCGGGCTGGTGCAGACAGATAGCTACTTTCATGAGGGGTTGATCAGTTATCTGCCTGGGTGGTTTACAGCTGTGGCCTTGGGTGGCCCCGTAGAGTGGAGGATGTAACAATACAAGCATATGCTCCCTGACACCTCTATTCCACATGGTGTCATTCTACTACAATCACCCACAATCACTCAACAAAAATATAAACGCAACACTTTTGGTTTTGCTCCCATTTTGTATGAGATGAACTCAAAGATCTAAAACTTTTTCCACATACACAATATCACCATTTTCCTCAAATATTGTTCACAAACCAGTCTAAATCTGTGATAGTGAGCACTTCTCCTTTGCTGAGATAATCCATCCCACCTCACAGGTGTGCCATATCAAGATGCTGATTAGACACCATGATTAGTGCACAGGTGTGCCATAGACTGCCCACAATAAAAGGCCATTCTGAAAGGTGCAGTTTTGTTTTATTGGGGGGGATACCAGTCAGTATCTGGTGTGACCACCATTTGCCTCATGCAGTGCAACACATCTCCTTCGCATAGAGTTGATCAGGTTGTCAATTGTAGCCTGTGGAATGTTGGTCCACTCCTCTTCAATGGCTGTGCGAAGTTGCTGGATATTGGCAGGAACTGGTACATGCTGTCGTATACGCCGGTCCAGAGCATCCCAAACATGCTCAATGGGTGACATGTCCGGTGAGTATGCCGGCCATGCAAGAACTGGGACATTTTCAGCTTCCAAGAATTGTGTACAGATCCTTGCAACATGGGGCCGTGCATTATCCTGCTTCAACATGAGGTGATGTTCTTGGATGTATGGCACAACAATGGGCCTCAGGATCTTGTCACGGTATCTCTGTGCATTCAAAATGCCATCAATAAAATGCACCTGTGTTCTTCGTCCATAACAGACGCCTGCCCATACCATAACCCCACCGCGACCATGGGCCACTCGATCCACAACATTGACATCAGAAAACCGCTCACCCACACGACACCACACACGCTGTCTGCCATCTGCCCTGGACAGTGTGAGCCGGGATTCATCCGTGAAGAGAACACCTCTCCAACGTGCCAAACGCCAGCGAATGTGAGCATTTGCCCACTCAAGTCGGTTACGACGACGAACTGGAGTCAGGTCGAGACCCCGATGAGGATGACGAGCATGCAGATGAGCTTCCCTGAGACGGTTTCTGACAGTTTGTGCAGAAATTCTTTGGTTATGCAAACCGATTGTTTCAGCAGCTGTCCGAGTGGCTGGTCTCAGATGAACTTGGAGGTGAACATGCTGGATGTGGAGGTCCTGGGCTGGTGTGGTTACACGTGGTCTGTGGTTGTGAGGCTGGTTGGATGTACTGCCAAATTCTCTGAAACGCCTTTGGAGACGGCTTATGGTAGAGAAATGAACATTCAATACACGAGCAACAGCTCTGGTTGACATTCCTGCTGTCAGCATGCCAATTGCACGCTCCCTCAAATCTTGCGATATCTGTGGCATTGTGCTGTGTGATAAAACTGCACCTTTCAGAGTGGCCTTTTATTGTGGGCAGTCTAAGGCACACCTGTGCACTAATCATGGTGTCTAATCAGCATCTTGATATGGAACACCTGTGAGGTGGGATGGATTATCTCAGCAAAGGAGAAGTGCTCACTATCACAGATTTAGACTGGTTTGTGAACAATATTTGAGGGAAATGGTGATATTGTGTATGTGGAAAAAGTTTTAGATCTTTGAGTTCATCTCATACAAAATGGGAGCAAAACCAAAAGTGTTGCGTTTATATTTTTGTTGAGTGTAGTATTCTGTCTTCCAGGTAGACTGTTTCAAAACACAAGCATGTTTTTGAATCAGTGGATTTACAGGGATTAACTGTGGTGCATCAGTACCACAATGTGTAATGTGTTCACAGTCTTCGATAAAGAAATCAAACTTGTTATAACACATTATATGTAAGAGTGTAATAATATGGCTTGCTGTGCAGTTAATTGTCCTAGCAGATTAACTAAGATGTCTATGCTTCAGTATTTCCGTCAAATGAATTTTTTCTTATTATTTAGTAGCAACTACTTTTAGCTTGATGACGTTTGGTCCAGTTAATCTGTAGTTACTGTGGAAGTAATTTTTTTCATAATTTTTGAATGAATAACTGAATGAATTAAGTTATTTATTCGGCACACAGATCAACAATAACAAAAACATTGTACTCGTGTGGCGAAAGGGTGAACACAGAAGCTAAGCTTATAAATACCCTCCCCTTATACCATAAAAAATTAAGAATGTATATACACATATAATTATTTATACTCATAACAACAATACCAAAGAAATGTGCACAAACAATAGTACTTAATCAATGCACTATAAATTTAAGACACAACCAAACAAGCAATAGTGCACAATCCCAAACCTAATAACAACATTGGTAAACCTAATTCTTCAAACTATAACAAGTCATTTTTTATGGGTGAATTGAAAGCCACAGCCCACTGTCCAAAAATATGATTTTGTAAAGCACCTGAACCGGAGTTGGCCTGTTAGCTTTAGCTTGCTTGGTAACTGACATGAAGATGTGTGTTTCAGGGTGTGACATAGGCGGAGTAAGCACTGCCACTATGATACTATTGAGAACGGTGCATTTCGAGCTTCAAAACGGCTCTTCTGGGTCCCTCCAGAAAAACAAAAAAATATGGTTGACATCATACAGGGTTTGTCTGGTATATATAGTTTATGGTAGCTAACAGCATTCTGAGATATATCCAACAGCACAACAACAGAACCAGAAGCAGTTCTGATCCTGAGAGATGTGAAGATTGTTCATTTTTACAGAAGAAGTGAGGAAAACCCATAGCAAATTATTCTACTTAACAGCCCAAGATGTTCATGTACACTTCCAGTAAAGACTTCAGTAAAACTGCACGAACTTCTCAGGGTGCACAGAACTGCACTACACGATCTGTGCTGAGGGAATCATACACAAGGCTCAAAGATCACAAACTGGTTTATTTTCTATATATAATCATCATTTCAGTGGATTTTATTCTGTTTGATTGCAACGGTCATGGCAGCCATGGGCTTCAGTTTAGGTCTTTTGAATTAAGCAGCTGGATTTGAGAATCAATAGCACAGGAAAGGAGCAAGAAGACCGAAAAGGAGGTGGATGAACAGAATACAGGAGAGCTTCAAGAAAAATCTGCTGAGTGAGGAGCAGGTGCAGAACGGGACTCTTAGGAGAAAGTTGATGAGAGACATCAATGCCACACAGTGCAGGGGAAAATGCAAAGAAAAAATGAAGAAAATGTTAATTATGTCCTCCGTTTGAAGGACATAGAAGTGGTTGTTCTGCTCATGCAAATATAATCACTCTCACAAAAAATATCAAATTTTGCCAATATCATTTACAGAAGGCAAAAAAGGAGAAGGAAGACAAAAAAATAACTGGAACAACAGAAGAAAAGACTGTTGGTCAGCTAACCAGAGCTACGCTCTCTGTCTGAGCCCGCGATTGTAGCCTCTGTCAGCGACTAAATGCCAGCGCCAGTCAAACCGCTGCTCAGCTGGCATCGTAACCCCGCGGCACACGGCTCCGGACGCTCTGACAGCCACGCTGTCATCGCCAAGTCTCAAAGCACTTACCTGGCACATGTGCATGCAGACACACCACCATGACGACGGAGGCCTCAGCATGCACACAGATCAGACAGCGTGATGTACCGCGTGATGCAAAAACATGGCGCATTGGCCCGGATGCCAGCTGCATTGGGCTTCAAACTCACTTATTAAAATCAATCCATAATTGCGTTAGTAAGATTTGTTAAATGTAAAAATAATCCTGCTCCGACATCTTCAGATCAGATAACACTCATCAAGGACTACTAATCTGGATTAGTCAAAGGCGAATTAGTGAAAATTCACAGCATCTTGTACAGTATTTTAATTATTAATTAGCCTGTTTATTTGCATTATGATTAAGGTTTGTTTTTTTTTTGTGAAATCTTAAATTGTATTTGAGTTAATTCTGACCAAATAACAGCCCAAAATGCAAATGTATGCAATTAGTTTTGACAAGCAGATTATGTCCAAATATAAAAACAGTATACCAAATGTTTTCTATCTACGTTTTATAAAAATATTTTAAATGTAGCTGTTATGTGATTTAAAACCCCTTCGGAACACTTTAGCAGTACATTATGACACATTATCCTTGGTGTAGAACACTTTAAATTCAAATTACGTATATCTAATTGAATCAGATTAAATCCATTTTTAAGGCATGTATTGTTGGTTTAGAGATACAGTATCTGTTTCAGCCCAGCATTAAACAAGTTGGAAGGAGCATAAACTAATCTATCATCTTGCAGTAGTTTCTTCTTCTTCTATACTTTATTTGAACTCTGTAACAATACAGATCATGGCATAAAATTGAAAATAGAACACTAAAATGACAAGATCTCTTTTTGTGAAGGCCCAGTACAATAACAAAATAGAGCAATAAAAATATCATTTATAAAGCAGGCAGGTAGTAAAATTAAATTGGCAAATTATTTGCTTAAGAAATGCATGATTTTTTTGGCAAGCAGAGCTTTGACCCTCCAGTGTTAATGTATGAAAATTTCGGTTTTGAGTGTTTTATGGTTCTTGAGTTTTAAGATGTCAAAGTTTACCGGAAGGGCAGAAGGAAGTACACATGGAATGATATACAGAAGGACAGAATTTCTTCTGACAAGCACAAATTGCAGTAGTGAATGAACAACAGATCTTTATGTCACACTGGTGACTGGATTAGACAAACACAATCACTGATATAAATGGGACATAATTAATTTAGTGCCTTGTCCACAAGAAGACAAACCTTCAGTTTGTACTGGTATATAACCAGTTCAATTCTTGATGTAACATCGCAAATCAAAATCAAATCAAATCAATTTTATTTATATAGCGCCAAATCACAACAAACAGTTGCCCCAAGGCGCTTTATATTGTAAGGCAAAAGCCATACAATAATTACAGAAAAACCCCCAACGTCTCACTTGGTGTTTCACGATAAGCACAGTTGAGAATGCTGCACATAGACTTCTTCATTAACCAACATTCATTTTTTTAATTAAATAAATGATTTAGATGATCAAAAGACCTGATGATTATTTTTCTGTCCAAATCAATTAAAGGGGCTAATCATTTCAGCTCATTTTCAAATGAATCATGAACAAGTTGTAAGACAGTTTCATGCAATGAATTGTTGAAACAATCAGTGATGAAATGAATCACTGGCGGGTTGAGTCATTGCACTCCTGGTAATTTATGATAAGTCTGTCATTTTGGGCGCTATGGAAACGCTGCATCTCTGGAATATTTTAGGGAAAAGTGAGACGTGGGGAGTGGGAGCAGATGCAGGATTTATGCAGAAGAACAGACATGATGGCATGGAAGAAGAAAAGAAAATCTATATTGTCTGGTGATGTTTTACAGACATTAAATGAGATGTCATCACTCATTAAAGACAATTCCACAGGTGCATGAAAACTATCCAAAAAATCAAGGTATCATGTACCTTATATAACAAATCTGGAAAATCTGCTCTGCAAAACAGCCAGTTGTCACACAACCAGCATGATTTAAAATACACACTCTTTTTTTTCTTCCCCTGCAGTTCCGTACAGTGTGTGGGGGTCACACAGAACAACCTTGAAAAATGTGATCAGTCTGGGTTTTAGGCTCTAATTACTCGAGGCGTTTCAACTGAGAAAATAAGGAATCTTGTGGGAAATGCCGACACAAATACAAGCAAATAAAGCAGGTAACAACAGAGCTCCCAGTTTGCTGTGGATTGGCTGAAACTCTATATTAAAAAATAAATAAATAAATAAACAATTTTTTTTCTTCTAAAATGATGTGTTCCACATCCCTCATTTCATGTTTATGAATGTTGCAGCAGCTGGCCAGTAGGGGGCAAGAGGACATCAGTCCTTTGTGGATCAGTTTTAACAGCAAATATTCGCAATATATTTCAGTATTTCTGTATTTGAAAAAGCCTCAAGAGTGTCAAATTTAACACTGATTTATTTATTTATTTATTTATTTATTACCGCTTTCGTATTTTTGCAATATGTCAGTAGCTTGCATCTTCCTGCTTCTTCACTGTTCCTCACTGTCTTGGCTGCTGTGGGGGAGATGTCATTTATGGACCAACGTAGGAATATCTTATCTAGCTGTTAAAAAAATTAAAAAAATGTGCACCAATCAATATAAAATTAACCAATCAGTGCCATTAGATCTGAGCCATGGGTTTGATTGATGCCTTTGGAGGACGCTGAGATTTTTAACATCATTGTATCAAACATATGGTGACTTGCTGGTCTGTCAGGTTCCACTGGTGACACCATCTTTGTGACGTTTGTGTGGGATGTAATGCAGCAATGCAGTGCACGTCGTGCTGTGAAAGCACCAAATGTCTTGTGCTCCTATTATATTCACCATCAATATTGTTTTTAATTATTTCTGAAATACAAACAGAAATCAGTCTCAGAAACAAATATGAGATACTGCCTTACATTTCTATTATTAAGATCATGCATAAGCCTGCATGATATGGAATATTTATAAATTATGCATTATTCATGTTGCATAAATATGAGTTACAATTTTTTTGCTACATGAAGATTTTTGCACATTAAAAATATTTTTGAGTTGAAATTCAATGAAATGATCACTCAAAAACCAATTAGGTGAAGTCATATATATA
Organism: Thalassophryne amazonica; assembly: GCF_902500255.1. NCBI lineage: Eukaryota > Metazoa > Chordata > Actinopteri > Batrachoidiformes > Batrachoididae > Thalassophryne > Thalassophryne amazonica. Next base: position 11,344,091 of record NC_047112.1, read on the forward strand.
TTTGTATGCTTTTTAAATGTTTAACTTTAAATTTATTTTCTTGTTGGTAATAAAAAAATAAATAAAAAATCAAGAAAATGTTTATTTAAAAACTGCCAGATTTAGTTTTTAATTTGTGCACTTTGCAGTTTGCATTGGAGTGGATATTGAGAATTTGTTGCACAAGCTTGCTTTGATTTATTTATTTATTTTCCAGTAACTACCACTGACTTTAAAATACCGTTGTAAGGAGACACACAGCATGCATGTTGCTAGAAATCATGCCAGGTCTTATATGCAAGTGTTGCTCGGAATGTTTTCCATCCTGTGAGTGATGCATCTGAAAATCTTTTGCAGAAACTGATGGGGAAAAAATGCCATTGTTGTGTCGCCTGCTTTCAAGCAATACCCTTCTGCTTCTCAGCACTTCACATCGCACTATCCTGTCTACACACTGTCACACATCAGCTGGTTCAGTCAGATCTGTGTTTGCCCAAATCCTCTTGCGGTATCTCGACTCTGGAGTTTTCACTGATGCACTGCATTGTATCAGAATCAAAACATATGCATTTGCTTCCCACAAAAAAAGGGCAGAAGAAAGGCTCCCAAAGAAGCTTCCATCTCTACACAACTTGTCTTCATTTATATGCAAAACTCCTCTAAGTAATCTTCTCAACGCCAATCCCAGTTTGCCACCTACTAAACTGCATTCTTTTACAGACTAAAGAAAAGCTTTTATGTGATTTTTTTGGTGGCTCCTCCACATATCCTGCTTCTCATCACAGAAAATACATTTAAATTTGAAATCTGGGATCCAGAAGTCCCCCAGCAGCTTTGAGCAGTGCCTCACCTGTATATTTTGTACTTGGTGGTGAATCCTTGCTGGTAGCGCTCCGTGAAATCAACAAACTCCTGTGACTGGTGAAAGGGACCCTTGTCGGACAGGAGCCAGGCCAAAGGCCCGGTGGAGCCACTGAAGCCGGCCCCGGCGGGGTCAGCGGCCCTGGCCCGTGGGGTCACCTGGCTCTGGAGCAGGATTTGTAGTGTTAAGTACTTCCATAGAAACATGAGGGCCAGCGGTCTAATGGAGCTGCACGGGCCACTCATGCTGCTTCCCCCGGCCCCGGTGACTCCTCATTCTCCCTCAACTGTAGGTGACTCCTGGTGGGAGGAGGGAGAGGAGGTAAAGAACAATTTAACAGGACCGGATGATGAAAATTAAGCCAGACAGCTGCATTAGCCCAGTATTGATTGGTCGGTCAGACATCATGACAGAGGGTCACTGAGATCATTAAAGTGAATGAAAACATAATGCATCTTATATATAAAAGCCAACAACTGCATAAAGTCCACATCCTGCTTTTTACCTTATAATACTGTGATCCCTGGCTGGTCCAAATGAGTCTCCTATAAATTTCCTGGCAGGACCGTGAAGTTGAGTTGGGTTCGGTGCGCAGAGAGAGCGGCATTGGATACTTTTTTTTTTTCCCAGACGCGCAATTAGCACAGCGCAACTTGAGCAGAGAAGAAGATGACATCCAGTTGTGCCGACGAGCGCGCTCCTCACTCCAGTTTCACCCTGACATGTTTCCAGCAGGTCCAATCCAACGGAGCAAAGAAGAGATGAAAGCGTCCAAAGCGCACAGAGTTTCCAGGAACAGCGGCGCGTTGCGGTGGAGGCGCAAGGATGCGCGCTGCAAACCTCTTTATGGTCTTGATTGGCGCTCGGGTGCGCACGGAGCGCAGCGCTGTTGCTGATGACCGGACTCCACACACGGAATGTGTGAATGGTGCGCGCCTCTCTCTCCCCCTCCTTCTCTCTCTCTCTCTCTGTCTCTCTGCTCCATCACACAGCCGCAGTTTAATTTATTCCAGCACCGGAGCGCACACTCGGTTGGGTGGGACCTAACCGGAGGAAGAAACAGCAGGATGGGCGAGAGCGGGGGTTGTTCTCACGTGCTTCATTTTTGAAAAGCCAACAGACTTCTCGTGCGAGTTACCTTATTCCTTTATTAATGACATTTAACAAGGGATCAACAATGCTGAAAAAAAATATTTACCAAGCTCCTTTCCCACTTGTCATATATTTGTTAGTAACGGGAGATGTTTTGAAAAAGTTTACTTTAACTATATCACACGCGCGCGCGCGCACACACACACACACACGCACACACACACACCCTAGAAGGAACGACAAAAATCATTAAGTGGTCAAAAATAGCAACACATATAGCAGTCAAGAAGTAACAAAAGTTTCTGTTTAAAAAGTTTTACAAAAGGGCAATAGGTGCACATTCTGCATGTGAAAACAATATAAGAAATGTGTTAAAGTAAAAGTAAGTCTCTTCGGCTGCTCCCTTGTTTTGTATTCGGGTCGCCACAGCAATCCAAGGTGGATCTGCATGTTGAATTGGCACAAGTTTTACGCCAGATGCCCTTCCTGACGCAACTCCACATTACATGGACAAATGTGGCTGGGGTGGGATTCGAACCGGGAACACATATGTGTATATATATATATATATATATATATATATATATATATATCAATCAATCAATCAATCAATCAATTTTTTTATATAGCGCCAAATCACAACAAACAGTTGCCCCAAGGCGCTTTATATTGTAAGGCAATAATTATGTAAAACCCCAACGGTCAAAACGGTCAAAACGACCCCCTGTGAGCAAGCACTTGGCTACAGTGGGAAGGAAAAACTCCCTTTTAACAGGAAGAAACCTCCAGCAGAACCAGGCTCAGGGAGGGGCAGTCTTCTGCTGGACTGGTTGAGGCTGAGGGAGAGAACCAGGAAAAAGACATGCTGTGGAGGGGAGCAGAGATCGATCACTAATGATTAAATGCAGAGTGGTGCATACAGAGCAAAAAGAGAAAGAAACAGTGCATCATGGGAACCCCCCAGCAGTCTACGTCTATAGCAGCATAACTAAGGGATGGTTCAGGGTCACCTGATCCAGCCCTAACTATAAGCTTTAGCAAATTGGAAAGTTTTAAGCCTAATCTTAAAAGTAGAGAGGGTGTCTGTCTCCCTGATCTGAATTGGGAGCTGGTTCCACAGGAGAGGAGCCTGAAAGTTGAAGGCTCTGCCTCCCATTCTACTCTTACAAACCCTAGAAACTACAAGTAAGCCTGCAGTCTGAGAGCGAAGCGCTCTATTGGGGTGATATGGTACTACGAGGTCCCTAAGATAAGATGGGACCTGATTATTCAAAACCTTATAAGTAAGAACAAGAATTTTAAATTCTATTCTAGAATTAACAGGAAGCCAATGAAGAGAGGCCAATAAGGGTGAGATATGCTCTCTCCTTCTAGTCCCCGTCAGTACTCTAGCTGCAGCATTTTGAATTAATTGAAGGCTTTTTAGGGAACTTTTAGGACAACCTGATAATAATGAATTACAATAGTCCAGCCTAGAGGAAATAAATGCATGAATTAGTTTTTCAGCATCACTCTGAGACAAGACCTTTCTGATTTTAGAGATATTGCGTAAATGCAAAAAAGCAGTCCTACATATTTGTTTAATATGCGCTTTGAATGACATATCCTGATCAAAAATGACTCCAAGATTTCTCACAGTATTACTAGAGGTCAGGGTAATGCCATCCAGAGTAAGGATCTGGTTAGACACCATGTTTCTAAGATTTGTGGGGCCAAGTACAATAACTTCAGTTTTATCTGAGTTTAAAAGCAGGAAATTAGAGGTCATCCATGTCTTTATGTCTGTAAGACAATCCTGCAGTTTAGCTAATTGGTGTGTGTCCTCTGGCTTCATGGATAGATAAAGCTGGGTATCATCTGTGTAACAATGAAAATTTAAGCAATACCGTCTAATAATACTGCCTAAGGGAAGCATGTATAAAGTGAATAAAATTGGTCCTAGCACAGAACCTTGTGGAACTCCATAATTAACTTTAGTCTGTGAAGAAGATTCCCCATTTACATGAACATATATATATACATATATATGACATGCCCACCTCATATATACATATATATATATATATACATATATATATATATATATATATATATATATATATATATATATATATTGTTCGCACGTCACGACCGATTCGCGTCACGACCGATTCGCTTTGGAAGCGAGACAAAGGAACACCTCCGTTTCAGCGTGTAAGAGGACAAGTTTGGACATGTCCAGCTCTCGACAATTTCACTGATACTTACTGAACTGGTAACCATTGAAAGCCGAGATAGACATGTCCAAACTTGTCCTCTGAAGTGCCGAAACGGAGGGGTTCCTTTGTCTCGCTTCCAAAGCGAATCGGTCGTGACGCGCGAAGCCTCCACGCGGCTTTCCATGAAAAATCTCTTGTTAAAAGTGAAATCTGCCAGAAAATGGCTGATGTCCAGCTCTTGTGATAACCAGAGAAAGACCACACGACGGTCTCGTATCCACAGAGCCATCAGCTCAGAAATGGTCCGGTGGCTTGTGCCGTGTCGTCGCAGCTCGGAGCACGGCGCTCTGAGCGTCCTTAAAGGGGTCCTTAAAGCTGTACTACCAGACCTTATTCTCTGTGAAGCCCGTAAAATTTTCACCAAAAGCCAGATAAATTTTTCAAATAGTTTCCAGGTGCCATTCTCTAACAGCTTCTGAAAAAATTCTGATGGAAAAAAAAACCCAGATCATTCCGCCATTTCCAGACAATGAAAATCTGACGACGGGGCGGGACCACTCCTTCCACAAGGCGTGCTCACAGGTGAATGATGTCGCCGACAGGCGTGGAAAAACTCACGCATGCACATGTTCAAGCTTGTCTGACGTGAAAACATATGAATCAAATCCATATAGTTTAAAAAAATAAAAAGGTACGATACTTTATGGACAGACCTTGTATATATATATATATATATATATATATATATATATACACACACACCCTACAATGAACTAAAAAAATCATTAAGTGGTCAAAAATAGCAACAAATACAGAAATAGCCAGAGGTAACAAAAGTTTCTGATTAAAACGTTTTACAAAAAGGCAATAGGAGCACATCTGCATGTTAAAACAATATTTTTTCAATTTCAATTTTCAATTTATTTTCATTTATATAGCACCAAATCACAATAGAGTTGCCTCAAGGCGCTTCACACAGGTAAGGTCTAACCTTACCAACCCCCCAGAGCAACAGTGGTAAGGAAAAACTCCCTCTGAGGAAGAAACCTCAAGCAGATCAGATTCAAAGGAGTGACCCTCTGCTTGGGCCATGCTACAAACATAAATTACAGAATAATTCACAGATGAATATACAAGAAATGATGTTGGTGTACAGGACAGGAGGATCGCCAACACAAATACAACTCTCATCTCTGGATGGAGCTGCACCTTAAACAGAGAAAAAACAGAATTAGGCATGTGACATGCCCACCTCATCCACAGCTTCTCGGATAGTCACATGACTGAAAAGCCACCGAAAGCCGTCTGAATCTTCCGAATGGTGCAAGAGCTGGGCATGTCACACCATGTCCTGTGAGGCTTCAACACCGTGGCGCTTTTGCTGCACCATCAGCTTTGTGCCGATGAATTTCGCTGCAACTCTTTTCATGGCAAAATCTTCTGTCACAGTGGAATGTGCCGAAAAAGTGCTGATGTCCACCTCTTCAGCAATTTCTCAGATAGTCACACGATGGTCTCACATCATCACAGCGTTCACTTTGGAATGATCTGGTCATTTCACGAAGCAGCTCAGGACGCGCAGCAAAAAAACACCTCCGTCTTGGAAGTCTCACAGGACATGTTGGGGCATGTACAGCTGTTACACAATTTCTCGGATACTCACTCAACTGAAAGCCATCGAAAGCCGTCTGAATCTTCTGAATGGTTTCCAACACGGAGGTGTTTTTATTTGCTGCGCATCCTGGGCTGCTTCGTGCTGACGCGCGAAATCCTCCGCACATCTTTCATTACAAAATCTCCTGTAACAGTGGAATGTGCCGCAAAAGTGCTATGTCAGCTCTGTTGCCATTTCTGTGGTAGTCACATGATGTCCCGGATCAACACAGCATTCAGTTTAGAAATGATCTGGTTGTTCCAGCCTGTCGATGGCCACTCGGCACGTCGCGTGCCCTCCGCCGCTGTGGGCTGTCTTTAAAAAGGTTTTAACAGTCCATAATCTGCGTGACGGCGACAGAATCTTCACCGATATCCAACTGAATATATCGAATGGTTTCCAACTGCCTGTCTCTAACAAAAAAATTTCATGGAGCAAAGCGGCAGTCTCTCAGCAAGTTCTCAGATAAAAGAAATCCGACGGGAGGGGTGGACCAGTGCTCACTCAAAGCCTGCCCACAGGCGAATGACGCAAACGACAGGCGTGGAAAAACTCACGCATACGCACGAAGGTTCAACCTTGGCTGATGTAATCACACGTGATTCAAATCCATATAGTTTTTGAAAAAAATAAAAAGGTACGATACTTTTTGGACAGACCTCGTACCTCAGTAGTGGTGCCCACATCAATAGCAGGGTGTAGTGGCTGGATTAAGGCATGCTAGGATATGTTTAACCTGATATCTTCTATTTTCTTCCCAAAGTAATCCAGGAAATCTTGTGCTGTAAAAGGAGAGCGAACTACAGGTGGTTGTCCATGCAAAAGTGTTGCCACCGTGTCAAACAAGAACTTTGAGTTATACTTGTTTTTGTTGATCAAATCAGAGTAGTAAGTCTGCTTTGTAGCCAATAATGCATGCTTATAGTCTAAGATAGCATCACGCCAAGCAAGGTGAAATACTTCTAATTTTGAACCATGCCATTTCCATTCTAGACCTCTTGCTTTATGCTTGAGGTCACGCAGATAATCATTGAACCAAGGTGACTGTGATCTGGGGGAGTGCGGTTTTAACACAGGTGGTGCAATAGATAGATAGATAGCTTTATTTGTCATTGTCATGACAGCAACGAGATTTGCACACTCACATACCACAGACAAATCCACAATTATTACTTGTTCACCGTAATAATGGCACACACACAATGGGGAGGTGATGGTCTAGTGGTTAAGGTGTCGGGCTTGAGTTCCGAAGATCATGGGTTCAAATCCCCACCTGACTGGAAAATCACTAAGGGCCCTTGGGCAAGGCCTTTAATCCCCTATTGCTCCCCGGTGTGTAGTGAGCGCCTTGTACGGCAGCACCCTCACATCTGTAAAGCGCTTTGAGCATCTGATGCAGATGGAAAAGCGCTATATAAATGCAGCCCATTTACCATTTACACATCAGAAATTAAGACAACACATATACATTTGACATTTGACATAGTGCACATTGTTATGTGCACTAAAACTTGAACAGTCCGCTTTCCCAATTGAGGCGATGTGGTGTGTTACAGTCGCTGCAACCTTGAGTCGTGCCGCCAGTCAGCCAGCTTGAGAAAGTGACGTTGACGGCGCCAGAGGGGAGGTGTTGATCAGGGAAGGGAGGGGGTAGGGGGAAGGGATTGGAACCATGCTTCAGAAGTTTGTCCGTTACCATGGATATTGTCTATGTGGGTTGAGATATGAAGAGCCGAATATCTGACCAAGGCCACATTCCTCAGGAGAAAAAACAGTGGGCAATTTGACCTTGATTATGGCTTACAGCAGTGAAAAACACTTTTCGAAGCTTCACTCGAAACCAAAACCAACTGTGAATTAGGAATATTCCCAATTATGAATTAAGAATATTCGCCGGCCTCCGAAAACTTCAGCTTCAACTGCAAGGCACGCATCAGCTCCAGGGTGTCATCCACTTTGCGTCTGAGTTCAATAGTCATTGCAGTCTGAGAATGCACTGCCTTGCCAACCTCGTTAATCATGACGGCCAAGCGAGGGCCCATGGTTCTTGATGCCACCATCTTGCCAATTTTCCGGTAGATCAGGGCAGCACATAAGCCAAAAAGTGCCAGCCCCACTACCATGAGACCAAAGATGAATAAATCCTCGACGTCCTCCACGGAGAAAGGCACCAAGCATGCAACACGCCAATACCCCCAGGAGTCGAGGACATAGCCCGCAGGATAGGTTCCATCTGGGCAGGTAGGATCCCCCGGTCCTGACCTTCTTGTAGAAAAAATGGTGTCAATAGCGTTCAGAGACCAGTTGATCAATTCCATGGTTAATCCAATAGTAGTCCAATAGATCCAGAATCCAATATAGTTTTGAGCAATTCACCGTCTGGTGAGTAGGGGCTTGAAGGTTAAAGGCAGAGGCAGAGAGATAAGGGAGAATGGAGGAGATGCGACCGCCCTCGTCAGAGTCCCAAGCTGATGTCCCAATCATATCGAGTGTAGTTTTGAGCACTGAGTTTAAACTATCCACAAGTCTGTCTACTGTCTGGGTATTTGTCAAATGTGAAGCTAAGACATCAGGGAGCCTAGCTTCAAGTTCAGTCTTAGTTGAGGAGTTGATGCATCGCCGTAATGATATATAAGGTTGTTGTTCCACTAAACACGGCAGCGAAACTGTCAACTTAATAAATGAGTGATCAGACACCACTAATGTAAGGAACATGATGTCAGTATTCGTGACAGCAATACCACGTGCGAGAACCAGATCCAGGGTATTTCCACTAATGTGCGTCAAATCCCGAATGCATTGCCAAAATCCTAATGCATCAACAATTTCCATAAATGATTTGCAGAGGGGATCAGAAGGCTTATTTATATGAATGTTAAAGTCACCAATGATCAGAATGTTATCTACACTAGTTGACAAGTTAGAGATGAATGCACCAAATTCATCTAAGAATTCAGAATATGGGCCAGGAGGCCAATATACAGTGACAAAGTAATACAACTGATTTTTATTCTCCTGCCCTTGGCAATGTGTAATATCCTGAGCACAGCGGAGAATCAGATGCTCAAATGAGTGATATTTCTAACCCCCAACAGCTAATAAGCTAAACCTAGATTTATAAATAAGAGCAACACCCCCGCATTGCTTCGCATCACGTCGTGACTAAATGTATATGCTGGTGGGCAGGCCTCATTTAAGGGGAGGACAGCTGTAGGTTTAAGCATCTAAGTGATGATCAATAATTAGATCATTGATCAACAATGATTTTGAGGACAGTGATCTTATGTTAATGAGACCCAGTCTAAGGACCTCAGTGGGGTTGACAGTTGAACTGTTTGGAATTAGAGGTGGTTCCAGAGTAGCATATATAAGATGCCTAGAAGTAGGTTTAGGTTGAGGACATTCCACGCGCGTTGTAGGTAGCAGACACAAAATCTTTGCTATTGCTGGAACAACCACTGGGCCATCCACAATTTCAACATCATCCAATATAGTAATGGGTATTAAGTTTGGAAAGCATATCCCTCTATGATTTTTATGGACACGACTGCAGAAGCAGGCCACAGTCTCAACTTGTTGAAATTCCCTCCCTGGCAAATAAACTGCACTATCACCAATAGTGGATTTTCTGCACTAAATTCCCCGCTAAGCTAATGGATTCCACACCCACATTTGTCATAAGCCTTGCAGGGTCTCTAATCACCTGCTCCGTGGCCTGCTGTAGATTCCTAATGTTACCCTCCCAGTAGAGCTCTATCTACGTTCGCAGACAAGATGGCGGCACCTTCCCCAGTAGGGTGGAGGCCGTCCGGCATCAGCAAGTCACGGCGGCCCCAGAACGAAGGATAGTTATCAATAAAGCTAAAGCCTTGCTGTCTACACAACTGCACCAGCCACCTATTTAACGATGTCAGCCTGCTAAACGCCACTTCAGTACCCCGGGAGGGGAGGGAACCAGAGACTATTAATCGATGGCGACACATCTTTCTGGCAAGGTCATAAGTCCTGTCTATGTCCATTTTTGTGACCTCTGAGTGCTTCATCCTGATATCATTGGTGCCAACGTGAATAACTATGACTATATCTCATGTCATGTTCCTTCATCTGTCTTCCCTTCTGCAGCGTCAGCACCCTAAGATGAGATGCAATGTCGGGAGCTCTGGCCCCAGGAATACATCTCACGTCAGCCGGCATCTGTAACCTGACTTTGCGGGTGATAGAATCCCCTAGCACTAAAGTACGGTGTTTCGGCCTGGAGACAGGAGTGGAAGTCACTTGTGGGCTCAGAGAATTCACATCTGGCAAATCCAAGGGGGAGAACCGATTCACAGTTCGCACTGGGGAGTGTGATCGGGGTGCCACAACCGGGCACCAAGCCCTACGGGGCTTCCTCCGCCTAGCCACAGTCCAAAAGCCGTCCTCCACAGTCGGCGTTTCTAAGGTGATGCTAATGGGCTCGCTAGCCAGCCCAACACTAACCTCATCTGGAGTGCCCGTAACATCTAACTCCACTGCGCTAAGAAGCTGCTCTAACTTATGGACACGGCTCTCTAAGAGAGCCACCCTATCTTCCAACATCACGCAGGATTTACGGAGGGTGTAAAGTACAATTAGTAGTGTACTTTGTGCACTAAGAAATTCAAGAATGTAGCCAAGCAAACACGAGCTAACCAATAATGGATAAGCTAACCACTCCTAAGGCTCAGACAGACGCAAATAAATGTATTAAAATTCACAGCAGTTACACTGAAAAACTAACAGAAGTATTAAACATGTAAAAAAGCAGCAGCTATAAAATACACTAAATAGTTAATTAAATAACAGGAGTGTAAAAAAATGAAATGAAAAAAGGATGACGGGGGTCCGAAATAGCTAACGAAAGCTAACCTCTAGCGAAAATGCTAGCCGCTCCTAAGATTTTACACAGGAGTAAAATAATTACTTACAATTCACAGCAGTTCAACTGAAAAACGAACAGAAGTATTAAACGGGTAGAAAAGAAACAGCTATAAAAAGTAACAACGGAGAGGGGAGGGGTCGACTTATCTAGCAAATGCTAACCGCTAGCGAATGCTAACCGCTAGCGAATGCTAACTGCTAGCGATTCACAACAGGACTGTTGTTAAATAACGTTCAGAGTAGATACAATTAATAACCAGAAGAGTGCTAAACAGAAATAAAAGAAGCGTATACAACCGTGTGAAGTTCAAAGTGGCGTCACAGCAACAAACAATCCGTCAGAAGCAAGTTGCCAGATCTGTGAAAACCAAAGGAAGGGGAAGGAAGTCATGCCACAGCATGCAAAAATACAACCCAAGGACACAAACTTACTGTTTTTCTAGTCTTTTGCTTGTACCCTGTAAAGATACAGTACACAAATACATAGATTAATAAATCCATCCCCTGCAGATGGTTAACACGACGACATAAAAACAATAAAAGCTGTCATCAAATAACACAGCAGATTAAAAGGACATACGAGGTCTGTTAGAAAACTATCTGACCTTTCTATTTTTTTTAAAAACTATATGGATTTGAATCATGTGCGCTTGCATTAGCCAAGCTTGAACCTTCATGCGCATGCGTGAGTTTTTTCACGCCTGTCGGTTGCGTCATTCGCCTGTGGGCAGGCTTTGAGTGAGCACTGGTCCACCCCCCTCGTCGGATTTTCATTGTCAGGAAAATGGCTGAGCGAGTGGAGCAGCGCTGAATCAAATTTTTCCAGAAACTGTGAGAGACAGCCAGGTGGAAACCATTCGGAAGATTCAGACGGCTTTCAGTGAAGATACTCTGGGCGTCACACAGATTAAGGATCATTACAACCGGATTAAAGATGGCCCACAGCGGCGCAGGGCGTGCGGCGCTTCGAGCGGCCATCGACAGGCTGAAACAACCAGATCATTTCCAAAGTGAAGGTTGTGTTGATCCGGGACGTTGTCTGACTACCAGAGAAATTGTGGAAGAGGTGTACATCAGCACTTTTGCGGCACATTCCACTATTACAGGAGATTTTGTATGAAAGACGTGTGGAGGAATTCGCGCGTCCGGACGGAGCCGCGTAATGGCACACAACAAAAAGCACGTCCGTGTTGGAAACCATTCGGAAGATTCAGACGGCTTTCGGTGGCTTTTCAGTCGAGTGAGTATCCGAGAAATTGTGTAACAGCTGGGCATGCCACAACTTGTCCTGTGAGACCTCCAACACGAGACTTCCAGAGTATAATGAGAATAAATCTGTTTAATGGTGATGCACCAGAACAACCTAAAAAGCAAGTTTATAACCATTTGCCATTTGCTGAGCACTGCCACTTCATGGACGTGTCTGGATTTATTGCAGGGAATAAGCTTGTCATCACATGCGTGATGGTCATTTGCAGCAGGCACTGCTTACTGATATATATTTGGTTGAAGTTACTGTTCATGTAGTTTGAAATGAGAATGTTTGTTTCATCTATTTTGCAAATCCGAGGTCTGGTGGTCACCATGGCCACTGCTTTGTCTGCATACAGCATCACTGGGAAATTAAAGAATAGAGATAAGTTTTTACATGAGGATGATGTCACAACAGCTTTCAGGTTGTGGGACACTTTGGTCCAAAACTGTCATCACCAAAGACCACCTGACCTGGATCAGCTACAATTAGAAAACCTCAATCCGAGATGACCTCAGAGGTCCGACCCGCTTCTTGTCAGTGTGCTAAATGTATGTTTTAAAGAAATTATCTCCAGGTAATGGTATGGAAATCTATTGGGAAAAAAAAAACATTCAGGATTATTTTAGTAATGTCTCTAATGAAGGTTGTGGTGATAATGATCTTCAGGTAGAGCAGGAGGAGTGAGTTTATTTAGCTCCCTGCAGTTATTTTCATTATCGCCTTCCTCCCTCGCCTTTCCTCCTGCAGAATAATCATCATTTTCACCATCAGCAAACTTAATTAGATCGACTCCGTCCCAATGAGTGAGACAGCGAGTGTGAATCAGAGAGCAGACGGGATCAGCAAGGGATGTTCGCTGCCTTCCTGCCACCTTTTCAAAGGCAGCTTTTAAACACGGATTGGATTAGTGAGAAATGAACCACTGAATCGCAAGATTCACTGGCTCCCTGAAAACTCAAAGAAAAGCCAAAATCCTGTAAGCGACTTGCAGAATCTCTAATGGAAGAATGAGCTGATTTGCCACGGTTTCTTTGTGGTTTCTGCTGACCGGGCCTTGCAGCTGTAATAACTTATGAAGGACAACTAGCAAATTTGAAGAGATGTTAATTTTTACTCTGCAATTGATGGGATATTTTAAAAATAATTTGCCACTTTTTAGGCTGCATTGCATGTAAAGTTTGTCTGCAGCCACCACCAGGTTAAACTACCATTTTTAAACTATGTTTTAAATAAAATATGATTTTCAGTGGAGAAAGTGTCACGGCTCATTACATCCATGGATTCACAATGCAGCGATGGCAAGTTTTTACAACTCTGTTTTCAGGCTTCACAGACCCAAAATTCATGGGTTTGACTGCTGGAAAGTCATTACAGCTCCATTTTTAAAAAAAATATTTTTATAAATAAATCATTCATCAGTTCATGCATGCCTGCATGTGCAAGAGTTGAATGCACATGTTTGGTAATGGGCAACCTCACACAGCAAATGTTGCTTGTTGTTTATTTTATTTTTGGAGAGACGGCCAAAGCTGCAGAGCAGAAGTGACTGTCATGTGATTATCAACGGACAACATGCATGGGGGTGGGGATTAAAATCAAAGAAAATGCCACAGCAAATGGCTCATTATAGCATCACAAAAGCACAGCCAAAGTGTAGGTCACAATGGTTGAACAGTGACCTATAAGGAGAAGTCGTCTTTAATGCTCTTTGAGGCCACACAAAGCAAATATCCTTTAGATGTCCTCCCACGGTGCAGCTACCTTTGGACATGATGCAGTATTGAGGTTTGCAGTATTTAAATCAGAATGCCACTGTTTTGCACTCAGCTATTCTACTCCCACTGGATTCCACTGTGTGAATCCAAATTTTGCCAAGTAAGTTTGCACATACAAGGAATTTGATCTGATGTTACTGGTGAATAAACAATAAGAAAAACACGTCTATAAGGAGTAAAATATAGTAAGAAGTAAAGGGTGGATGCTTCCACCAAAGTCCGAAGTCTTATGTCTGGCATTACTAAGGGCCCCTTCACACAGAGTACGAATTTGGTTGATTTGCACATAAAGTGCGCATGAAGCAGGAATCTTGTGCAAAACGTGAAAAATCGTAGCTGCCTCGTACACCTGTTGGTACATCTATTTGCACACACCAGCAGCTGAAAGACAGAGTGTGCGCTGTGCGCACCCATTGATCCCTCTCGCGGCAGGTGTCGGCCAAATTTCAGGTGACACAGACAAATATCAAACACCGCAAGTTTGGCACTTAGAAAATGTGTGGCCATTTGCACTATTATCACAACAACAATCATCAGACAGTCATTGTCATTCTGGCAGTGAAATTTGTCCAAGTACCCCACGAGTGTGGCTTTGGTGTGTGTGCAAAACTGACAGGGGGTGTGGCCGCCAACAGAAGCAGCTGTGGAGATCTGTTGATCTGGACATCCCAGCTGGACAACACATACTGTGTTTGGACGGACATGGACTAACATATACATATACAGCTTGGTGACGTACTGCAGCGAGCAAGCGTGCACACGCTGCATCCCATTGACAGACTGCCACCAGGTTGAAATGGATGGTCAGATCATAACACGCAGCGATCAATCTGACTGTCACACCACCCACTTGAGCTCTTTTCCACATGACGCGGTGTCAGTCCTGCAGCGCAGTGTAGCAAGAACACTTGCACGTGGCTGGCTGGACGCACAGCACCAGTAGATGTGGCCATGAGAAGAGTGAACTGCTTCATCATTCATGTCATTTCATGACTGTATGTCTGTGACCATGGGCCATCTACAGAGGAACAGATGGATCATATTTGTATTGTCCACTTGATAAGAGGTATTCAATAAAAAGAGGTGTTTTTTTATGGTGTACAGTTCTATTTATTTTTTTAAATACATCCATGTCCTTCCTGATATGAGGCAGTTTCCTACAACTTTTACAGTACAGTGATTGTAGCTCAGTGATAAAGTTTCTGACTGGTAATCAGAGCTTTTGGTGCAGGTTCGATTCCAGTGGGTGGCATGTAATTTTTTTTTTTTCTTATTTTCACAGCAGCTGTAAGACATGCACAGCTGGTGGGAAAAGCTGCTGTGAAAAGTTGCTGGGTTCCCACGTGGACAAAACAATTGCAGCATGTATTTTATAAATGTTTTATTTATTTTTTTCTTTCACAGCAGTTGTGTGATGTGTAACCACACTGTACTAAATCTGTTCACAAAAGAATATTGTTTGCCTCCCTTATCACATGGGAAAGTATAAGAGGGAAATCCACTGATAGTCTTTCCCTCATTAAGGTATGACTGGCATCTGCTAGTCTTCGCCACTTGCCCAACTGGTGCAGCCTTACTGACATAGAGACTGCTTCTCCAACAGTGTAGAGGTCCAGACGGCCTAAGTCCAGAAGTACTTCTAAAGCTGCTGTCGGTGTTGTTCTGAGGGCACTTGTGAGGCAAAGGCATTCACTCCTTGAACACGTGTCAGCATAACCCTCGTAGCCCCGTATTCCACTCTAGTCCACCAAACTATTGCAGCATAACTTAGCAAGGGTCTTGCCACCTTAGTGTACATCCATCTTATCACATTGGGACTGACTCCCCATCTTCTGACAATACAATGGCAGTGTTGTACAACCCCAATTCCAGTGAAGTTGGGACGTTGTGTAAAATGTAAATAAAAACTGAATAAAATGATATGCAAATCGTCTTCAACCTATATTCAATTGAATACACCACAAAGACAAGAAATTTAAATTCAAACTGATAAACTTTATTGTTTTTGTGCAAATATTTGCTAATTTTGAAATGGATGTCTACAACATGTTTCAAAAAAGCTGGGGCAGTGGTATGTTTACCACTGTGTTACATGACCTTTCCTTCTAACAACACTCAATAAGTGTTTGGGAACTGAGGACACTAATTGTTGAAGCTTTGTAGGTGGAATTCTTTCCCGTTCTTGCTTGATGTACGACTTCAGTTGTTCAACAGTCCGGGGTCTCCATTGTCATATTTGTGCTACATAATGCGCCACATATTTTCAGTGGGTGACAGGTCTGGACTGCAGGCAGGCCAGTCTAGTACCCGCACTATTTTACTACAAAGCCACACTGTTGTAACATGTGCAGAATGTGGCTTGGCATTGTCTTGCTGAAATAAGCAGGTCCCTGAAAAAGACGTTGCTTGCATGGCAGCATGTGTTGCTCCAAAACCTGGATGTAAATTTCAGCATTGATGGTGCCATCGCAGATGTGTAAGTTGCCTATGTCATGGGCACTAACACACCCCCATACCATCTCAGATGCTGGCTTTTGAACTTTGCGCTGGTAAAAATCTGGATGGTCTTTTTCCTCTTTTGTCATTTGGCTTTCCGTCTGTCCATTTCAAATGAGGTCGGCCCAGAGAAGGGGGTGGCGTTTCTGGAAGCTGGTGATATACGGCTTTCGCTTTTCATGGTAGAGTTTTACTTAACTTAACTACTTAGTAACTTGCACTTGTAGATGTAGCAGTGCACTGTGTTAACTGACAATGGTTTTCTAAAGTGTTCCTGAGCCCACATGGTAAGATCCTTTACAGAGTGATGTCAGTTTTTAATGCAGTGCTGCCTGAAGGATCAAAGGTCACGGGCAA